>NC_140068.1:96265888-96865888 GCF_964194135.1 Talpa europaea | reverse complement strand
TCCGACCTCCTTTCCCATCCCCCAGATTGCCGAAGGACCTGGTTCTTTGGCACCGATTCTCTGGCACCCGGGGCAAGAGCAAGAGAGGAATCTGTGGGGAGCAGTCCAAGGAGCAGGCCCCAGCCCCGGTTGGTGGGGCTGCCCAGGCAGGGCTGGAGGCCTCTTCCTCCCCACCCGGCCCCCTGCGGGCTCCCTGTCCCACCCTAGGCCCAGGGCTGCCAAGATCAGGGAGGATGGGCAGGACCCTCCCGGCTTACCTGCCCGGACCCAGGCCCAAGCCCGGGATGGCTCAGCAGGGCTGAGGCCGGAGGTCCTGAGGGACCAGCAGCTGCTCCCAGGGGGGCTGCTTCCAGGAATGGGCGTCAGCGAATGCCCGCTGTCCGGGTGCAGCCTCTTAGGGCGGCCCTGGGGGCCCGCAAGTCAGCTGCGATCATAGAGGTGCCGGCTCCTCCCGGCTCCAATCAGCTCCCTCTAGAGGAAGTTGCTCTGCGGCTGCCGGATGCGGATGCGCGCTACTCAGGCCTGCAGCCTGGGGGCCGGTCTGGGTGGGGGTGGGACCCAGGGCCCTCGCCAGCCAGCCGGATGGCTTCCCACCCCCACGGCTTTCCCACTGTGATTCCCAGTCTATCTCCTGGAACTTTCCCCCCTGCCGGCAGTCAATACCAATAAAACAGTCAGCACAGTGACTGCTGTGGGCCACTCACTTTAGCAGCCAGATCTCATAGGATCTTCACAACCTCCTTGGAAGTGGGTGCTGTTCACACCCATTCTACAGATGAGCAAACTGAGGCTCAGATAGTTTAAAGAACTCTCCCAAAGTCACCGAGTTGGGTTTATAATTAAACCTGTACGTGCCATGGGGGAATAACTATGCTGAATTGTGCTATAACACAATTAGGACAGTGCGCCCCAGTGGTCTCTGGAGACAATTAGGAGGTGCCAGCAGGGAGACAGAGACCGTGTCTGTGCTGCTCCCTCCGGGCTGCAGGCTGGAAACTGAGAGGGGAGAGGAGAGGGAGGGCAGACACTATCTGACCCTGGGGAATGGCTCTCCAGTCAGCCACAGCCAGGGAGGCCCCAGCCAGATGGAGAGATGTGTGTGCAGAGTCCCCAGCAGCCTCGGCCCAATTCAGGGGTCTAGTCCCCCAGCCTCCTCGGCCTGCCCCTCACTCCCATGCCTCCAACCTGGCTCCCAGGTCTCCTTCCCTTATTTCATCAACCCCCTGCCCTCTCTGTCCTCAGCTAAAACCCCCAGGCCCTCCTTCTCCACAAACCCCCCCCCCCCCCACTTCCTGATCTTTGCCTTCTAGAACTCCTGGGAGTTTCCAACTGGAGGTTTTAATTTGAAAACTCCTCCTGTTCTTAAGCCGTTGGTCCTGGGGTGTCTGCTTCAGCCCCTCCCTCCGGGTCAGGTCCCTGCCAGGATGGAGGCCCCAGCTCCAACTCCTCCTTCCCGAAGTTTGGCCCACTCCTCCATGTTCCGCTTTTTCCGTAGCCTGTTGGGGAGCAAGGGCAGCCCAAAGAGCTCTGACAAGCTCTTGGGGGGTCAGGAGTGCCCTTCACAAGAGCAGGACGCCGTCTCCCTGATAGCAGATCCCCAGGGACAAGGCCAGAGGAAGGAGCCCTGGCTGTCCAGCCTCTCTGTGGCCCTGCCGCGGCGCCGGCCCCCCACGCCCATGAAGGTCCTGAGGGTCCCGGCCCAGGGCGTAGAGGTGAAGTCAGTCTTGCCGGGAGAGAGCCAACAGGTGTTGGGCAACCTGTCTGAGGAGGAGCGGGAAGAGGCGGAGAAAGAGGGAAGAAAAGAAGAGGAGCAGGATGGAGAGAGAGAAGAGGATGAGGAGACAGCAGGGGAGGTCTCTGGGGATGTGGGGGCTCCAGACAGGTGAGGAGCTGGGCTCTGGGTGCTGGTGGGTACCCAGCTGGGGAGGACACCTGGGATGGAGGCGTGAGTGGGGTGGAAAATGGTGGAAGGACATGGGCCTGGGATGGGAGGGCCCCGGTTCAGAGGAATGTGAGCTCTGGGTGGGTGGAGGATGAAGGGGTACCTGGCTGGGGAAGGATGGGTGTGGGAGGGTGGGGAGGAGCCTGGAGATAGGGCTGTGGTGGACGAGGCAGGGAGGGGGTCTTCCTGTAGGGGGAGTAGTTGTGGATGGAGGCAACAAAATGAAGTGGGGATAGGTGGGGCCTTGAAGGGGGTGTGCCAGGATGAGTGGGGGCTTCCATTGCTCCCAGGTCCTTTTTGGCTCCACTCTTCCCTGCTCCCCTCCTGCTCTCTCCCCCTAGGTTCCCCACCCTCAGGTGGGCCTGTGAGAAGAATGTCCCCACCTCCCTCAGCTCCCACCGCCTCCTCTCCCTGCCTTCAGGGAGGGATTGGCCTCCTCTGTGAAGACTCTAGATAGCAGAGCAGGGAGCTCTTGGGGGCAGGAGGATGGGGGTGCCGAGCAGGGACTGTGGCAGAGCCTTGGGGGAGGAGGGGGTTGGGGAAAGTAGGAGGCCTTTACCAGATCTCTGGGTCCCCCCTGACTCCCCCACCTGACTATGGTTTGGGATCAGGGTCCACTTGGCCCAAGCCCAGGAAGTAAAGCGAGGATGCCTGGAGGGAGCCATGGGACCGTGGGAGCACAGCCCTGAGGCCTTCACTGCTGAAGAAGAGGAGGAGCATCTGCTTGAAGGTGTGTGTGGCAGCCACAGGAGTGGGGGTGCCAGAATAGACCCCCTTCTTCCAGTACTCCAGGGGTGTGGGGCCTACAAGGGCAAGGATGGTCTGAGGGAATGCTGGAGGTTAGCTGCCTGGGTTCAAATCCCAGCTCCACTGGGATAAAATGGAAATGTAATAGGACCTACCTCAGAGGAAGGCTGGAGGATTTCAATGAGATGTTCTTTGTAAAATGCCTAGAATGGTGGCTGGCACATAGTAGGTGTTTGCTAAAGAAAACGAGGCGGCTTCATCCTCAGCTCAGCTCTCTTGATATCTCTGTCCCGCTGGGCCTGGGCCGCACCCCCGCCCCCTTGCTGTCAGACCTTCAGTGACCACTGTTCCTTCATAGGAGACTTCAGGCTGGCCTCGTTGGACATGGAGACCACTCCCTGGAGATGCCTGCTCACCTTGTACAAGCAGCTTCAGAAATCGACCATGGCCAAGGTCTGTGAGACCAGACTGGGGGAGCTGGGGGCTTAATCTCGGTGCCCACCCCCTCCTCCCACCTGACTAGGTCTTAGGACATGTGTCTCAGACTCAGGGGAGCAGCAACCTTTCTTAACCTTTTAGGAGCTGTTCCCCCCTGCTTTCTGGTTGTATCTGGGGGTGGAGGTGGGGCTGCAGGCTTGGGACTCTGGCCTTCACCTGCTCAGAGACCTGCTGGCCTTCAGTTTCCCTTCGAGGAAAGCCTGCCCCAAGAGGAGGAAGGGGAAGAAGAGGAAATGGAGGAAGATGACAGCTCACTCAAGCTCTGCGCCCCCGACACTGACTCTGTGCCCCAGTCACCACTGTGCACAACTTCTAGGTTGACAGATCCACTAGGTGAGTATGGTGCCCCCACCTTCCCTTCTACCTGCCCCCAGGCCCAGGGACCCCTCCTTGGCTGCTGGCTCGTGGGTGCAATACCAGTTCCTACCACCAGATGGTACCAGAAGATCTAAGATGTTCACCTCAGGGTAGGGGTTGGGGGTATCAGTGATCAGTGTGGGCTGGGTCTGGAGGCCTTGCATGCCCTCTCTCCTGAGGAGAGTGAGGGAGGCAGTGAGGTGGGGGTTGTGACCCGAGCTGTAGCTCCTTGAGCACCACCCTTTCTCAGTTCAGAATTCTAACTCCTGCAGTGGCCTCTATCTCTGGTTTTCCTGGTGTGCACCGTTGTGACTACCCCTAGGGTCCCCCCTCCCAATGCCACTCTCTACCCCGTGCTACCCAGACACAGTGAACATGTGGTTCAGTGGTAATAACATAAAATAAGAAAATCATTGTTGGCATTTACATAGCCACTACTATGGACCAGACCCTCGTCTAAGCAATGTTCATGAAATACCACATGACAACTCTGAAGTAAGTTCAATCTTAACTTCACAGTGAGGCAGTTGAGGCACAGAGAGGTTAAGTAACTTCTCCAAGGTCACCCAGCCAGTAAGTGGCAGAGCCAGGAGTTGAACCCAAGCACTTTGGGTGGTTCCAGGTCTGTGCTCTTGAGGGGTGTGTGTATGGGGGTGGGGGGGACAGGAGGGGGAAATATCTGCTCCAGTAGACTCTACCCAGGAGGTAGAGATACCCACACTCGTGCTTGCGGGAGAGAGCCCGTGGAAACTGTTTCCTGGGGAAGGTAGGTGGTGGGTCATGGTATCTGACTGGCTCCAGGTAATAGGTGAAGAAAAGTTTACGGCAGGGGGTGACTGGGACTGCAAAGGGCTGGGATTCCGAGCTGGAGCTGCCTCCTCTTCCTTTGGCCCTCAGCAGGTCACTCCTTCCTACTCCTTGCTTGCCCCACGCTCATCTCTCTGGTTCTGCAGGTTTCATGGAGTCGGAGTTAAAGAAGTTTCTGGTTGTACAGCGGGCGCCCCACCTTTGGAAGATGGGTGACCACAAAGACCAGGAGATGCTGACCCTGTCAGAGATGACCCAGGAGGAGGTGAGCATTGTGGAAGGTCAGGTGTGGCTGGCTGCAGGTGACCACCAGCCCCCTGCCTGAGGGCAGTGGAGGAAGCAGGGCTGGAGGCTCCCACCCCCATGGACCCCTGGCCCTGACTCCCACCCCTCCATGCCTGGGTAGGGAAGGCATAAGCCTTTCTTGGTGGTGATATTTCTGAGAGTAGGGCCCTGGCCCCCTACACACACACACACACACACACACACACACACACACACACTTCTCCATCATCTCTCTGCTCTCACTTGACCCAGAGTCCACATGTCCATTTCTTTTTTTTTTAAGATTTATTTATTTATGCATACAAGAACTGGGGTGTAGGCCAGAGGTACGGGGGTTGAGAGGATTCAACAGAGACAGAGTGGGGAGCAGAACAGGCAGACAGACTGAAATACACTGCTGAGGGGAGCAATGGGCAAGTCAGGAGAGGTCTGCTGTGCCATGTGGGTAGCTCCCTGGCCAGGAATGGAACTCGTGCTGCAGTGGCTGCAGATAGCTTCATAGTGCTGAGACATGACCCCTTGCACCACCAGGGAGGCCCCACATGTCCATTTCTAAATCTTAATGTTGCCTTTCTCTTGCCTTGGGCAATTCCTTTCCCTCTCTAGGCCTCCACTATCCATCTGTACAGTGAGGGGATTTGTCTGGGTGACCGTAAGGCTTTCCTGTGTAACTGTAATTCACATAATGTTGTTCTTTTTAAATATTCCTTTCCATTTGCATGGGCACCTGCTCTCACAAACACAGATAGGCAGGGGGAGTTACCCCACTGCTCCTAACAAGGACCCCCCAATGCCCACCCTACTTGATGTTGGCCTTAAAGGTCAGGCCTGTCCTAGGCTCTCTGAGCGCACGTCAGTGGATCTGTTGTTGAAGAACGCATCAGTGCTCTCTTTGAGCCCATTTCCATGCGTTCATCACCGCCTTAGTCCTTCACTCACGGGACACTTGCCCCAACAGTCTGTAGTTTACAAAAGGAAAGCGTGTGGGATTCGGAGGCCAAAATCTTTAGTCAAAGCCCCTCTCTGGCATCAGCTTGCTCTGTGACCTTGACAGTAGGCCTCAGGCCTCCCTACTTTACCTGTAAAAGGGGGCTCTGGGGATCGCATGAGAAGGGTGTATGACCGTAAACTGTGGAGGGCGCCCCAGTACTCGGGATGGCAGCCCACCTCTGGGGGTACTAAATATCTGAATGCCATGCTGCCCGGTGCGGAGGGGCGGCCTTTGTTGTCCTAGGCTCATGCCTATATCACAGGGAGCCTGCTGTGCCGGGGGAGCAGGCAGCCACCTCTCACGTTGTCAGGCCTGGTGGGCTCCCTTTTGGCTTTTCACCTATAGGGGCTTGTCCTCACATTCTCCCTTCCTATCCCCTGTCCTAGGGGACATAGATCTTGGGTAGCCTGAGCAACATTGGGGAGCCCTGCAGAGTTTCAGGAGATGGCAAATGACGGCTCAGACCTCACTTTGGGGACAGAGCTGCCTCAGGTGTATCTTCCTCCTGTGGGTGTTTTAAGGGTCCCCTCCTCCTCGCCATCCTCCACACTCTTCTTCTTTGCCCTCAGGGACACCGAGCTGAGAGGGACGGAAGCTGCCTCCCAGTCTTTGGGGAATGCTGGGGGCCTGAGGGAGAGGTGCTGATGCAGCCAGTGCCCCACCCTCTGCTGGAAGGAAGATTGCAGAACCCTCTTAGTGTGGTGTCTGGGACAGAGGTGAGGAAATGGGGGTACCTGACTCCTGGGGCTTCCCAGGCACCTCCCCAAGTTGGGGGGAGAAGGCCCCCTCCATTTTATGAGGTGATTCAGGGTGGGTGGACCTGGGCCAGCTGTGGGGGTATGAGGAAGGTTTGGAAAAGGTGACCTCAGGGTTCCTGTCTTTTGGGGGGTAGGTGGGAGGGTTCTGGGGTATAGAGCAGGGAGGGAAGGGAGCCCAAAGCTGCTGTCTTCCTTACCACTTCTGCCCCCAGCACCTGCTCCTGGAGGAGATGGAAGAGCTGGGGAGCTGGGCTGCAGAGTGAAGCTGATACTGGTGGGAGTCTGCCAGCCACACGGGGAGCTCCTCCCCGCCTCGGGCACATCAGGGAGCGCTTGTGGCCAAGGGGTTTGGGGACAGTGTCCACATGTCTGCAGGGTGGGCCTGTCCAGTAGACTGTCCTCTCCCATCAGACTCGGATCTATCATATTATGAATAAAATCCTGTTTGACTTTGGTGTCTGTCTGTTTGTGGCCCCCTCCCCACTTACCCTGAAACAAGTTCAGTTTATCTGATCTGGGGTTTCAGTCTATTCCCCACTCTGTGCCCAGGGCCTCCAGGCCCTGGGTTTCCTTGGAGGGGTCAGGGTGGGCATCAGAGCAGGGAGCACAGGAGGTTGGTGCCCCTGACCTGGGGACGGACATGGCCCGGAGTGCCAGGGGCACCCGTGTCGTCACAAATCCTGCCCTTGCTAGTGGCACGTCCCTGACTGCCCTCCCTAAGTTCCCAGGCCAGGCCTTTGGCCTCACAGGGAGGATCCGGGAATTCTCCAGCAGGAAGTTCCTGCCCAGCCAGCCCAGGAACAAAGCCAGGAAAGTGGCCCAGGGACCATGGGGACCTGCTGGGGGGGGGGGCTGGGCTGGGGGCAAGTGAGGGGTCCATGGAGTTGACGCAGAAGGAATTGCTACAGAGATGGGGCCAGGACCCCATTCTGCTGCCCCTGGTCATGGCTTTCTGTGCTCAGCGCAGGGCACCTCTGGGATCCTGGGCAGAGGGAGGGGCAGGTTTCTAGAAGGCCCGTCTCTGCCTAATCCCAGATGGGCTTGAGTTGGGGGGCACACAACCCAGAGCACTTACTGGCCTGGGAAGGGCGCACCCTCATACCTGACTTTGCAGGGATCTAATCTGATGGGCGAGAGGGCAAGAAGTCCAGGCCTGCTTTGGACACTAGGAGGTGCTGTTCTCCAGGAGGTGCTCCTGGCTCCTGCTAGGATTCCTGGTTCCTTCTTTTTTGTGTGGGTTCAAGCTCTAAGTGCCGTGTGTGTGTGTGTGTGTGTGTGTGTGTGTGTGTGTGTGTGTGCGCGCGCGCACTTGTGTATGTCCGTGTGCAAGTTTGAAGGAGAGAGAGAGAGAGAGAAAGAATGGAGCTCACAGTTCCACCAACTCTTTTCAACACAGCTGCTATTTACAGAAGCTTGTCTGGCCTCCATGGGGCCCCCACTGTCTACAGCCCAAGGCCAGTGGCAGAGCTGAAGTTCAAGATCAGCACACAGCGGCCACTCTTAATTATCACTGTGATTGATGACAACAGCTGTTGCTGGATGGATGGCACATGCTTTGGGTGGGGATAGGGAAACCACAGCAAACCAGTTCCCTGGCCCGGCCCAGCCCGGTGATGCTGTGAGTCTCCGCCTCCCACCCCCAGCCTGGGGTGGGGGAGAGCTCACCAGTAGACTCGAGGCTTTCTCCTGGGCTTCGTGGCCTGGGTCCCTGGAATCCTTGACTCAGGCTCTGAGCTGGGGGCTGGTGGAAGGCCTATCTGGACGGTCCCCCTGAGTCAGCCAGGAAGCAGCCTTGTGACCATATGACTCACCTGTGCTCTAATTATTTCCTCCCAGAGTCCAGAGTGTTGGCTGTTGGGAAGGGTGGGGGCCTCGGAGGGTGGCCTGTGGGCTCCCTGGTTGCCTCTGAATCCCTGACCTCCCCTCCCCCACACAGACATATGGACCCCCTGGAGAGGAGACCCCCTTCCCTCCCCCTTTCTGATGGGTCCCCAGACCTTGTGTGGGCAATACCCAGACTGGAAGGGGGAGTCCCTGGGCCCAGAGTACTCCAGGACAGAGCTTCTGCTCCTCTGCTCCCCACCCCCCATTGCCCTCTGGGTAGGGCCAGCCTCGGTTCCTGGGGACAAGAGTTTCTCACCCTCAGACTTCTCTACCCTCAGATGAGGGTAGCAGTGAGGGGGCAGAAGCCTGGGTTCTGCGGGTGGGACTGTAAGCTTGTCCATTCCCTCTCTGCTCCTCTTTTCCTTTCTGCCAAGTGAGCATGACGGCACCTCCCCACTAGGGGCTCTAAGAACCACAGAGAGGAAGGTTGGGGGGCTGGGAGGTGTGGCAGCTGGTGCTGGGTCAGCGGAGGAGGGGTCTGTTCTCTGGCACCTGCACAAGGCCTCTTCCTTGTCCCCACCCCTCTGCCCTGGCTGGTTTCTGTGGATGGACCTGGCTTGGACCCTCGTGGGTGATAAGGTGGGGGGGTGACATGGCCCAGGGACTGGCTATGGGGGGCACGAGGTCAGAGAGCTGAACCCAGGCTTTTCTGAAAGGCTTCAGGGAACACAGCAGATGCATCTATGGGTCCCCGAGGCTGCCACTTAGATGTACAAACAGACGGGG
This sequence comes from Talpa europaea, assembly GCF_964194135.1. Taxonomy (NCBI): domain Eukaryota; kingdom Metazoa; phylum Chordata; class Mammalia; order Eulipotyphla; family Talpidae; genus Talpa; species Talpa europaea. The sequence continues at coordinate 96,856,893 of NC_140068.1, read as the reverse complement.
AGGGCAGCCAGGCCCTGCTGTGCACCCGGGCACCTGGCTCTAAGGCCAGTGGCCTTAGTGAGGGCGCCTCTCTCTAATTTGCTCAAAAGGGCCAAATGGACTGACAGGGGCCTAGTGAGGCCTGCAGGTTTAAGTTAAGCAGTTATGTCACATCTGTCAAGTCTCCCAGGTCTCTGCCACTTTCTGGGTTTCTTCCTCCACCCCCTGTACCTCCATCAGTCTCTCCCTGTTAGTATCTTCATGTTTGTCTCTGTTGCTCTCAGCCCCCCCATAAAAAGGAAGGGAACAGGTGGAGGTGCTGCCCCTGGTCATAGGCAGGCATGAGGGGCCTGCCCCCACCTCTGTAGCACCTGGTTGGTGGTCCCAGGGAAACATGGGTGACCCTGCTCAGTCTGCTTGCCTGGGGAGTTAGTGGCATCTCCCTCCCATGGGCTGCTGGTCAGGGCCTTCAGGAAAATGCCACCGTGGGCTTTGTCTTGAGTCACTGCTGTCAGGATTGCCTTTCCTGGCGTGAAGGAATGATATGGAGAGCAGAAGGGGGAGATTGGCAGGGTTGGGACCTTAACTCTGGGTTGGGACCTTATGTGACTGCAGAGAGATCCCAAACCTCCCTGAACCTCAGTTTCTACATTTGTGAAATGGGCGAGTCACTGGCTTCTGTTGCAGGTTGAGTGCAGGCCGTTTGGCCTGAAACAAATATTAACTAAACAGCTGCGATACCCTATTCCTGTTCTGGGTGCTAGAGAATGCAGCAGAGTGTGATCTATAAAACTTGGACTTTTTTAAAGCATTTAATATTCCTAGTAGGATAGAAATAAACATAATAATAATAAGGAGTGAGTATACTATGAAGGAAGATGGAGCTGGGTAAAGGGTTGCTGCTGTAGATGGGATGAAAAAGGCCTCTCTCATCCTGGTGGGGACCACCAGGCGTGAGGGAGCTGGAGGTTGTGGGGGGAGGGCATTATAGCAGCCAGTACAGCAGCAGCAGGAGCAACAAGTGCAAATGCCCCGGAGCAGAGGCAGCCTGGAAGTTCTGACTAGCTAAAAGGGGGTGAGTGGGAGGGGTAGTGAAATAGGAAGTAAAATCAGGAAAGAGATTATGTGCTTTATTAATCTTTTTTTTTTGGGGGGGGAGGAATTTATTTAATCAAGGTGAGGATGATATAGTTCAGATTTTGAAAGTCTCCCTTGACTGCTGAGTGGGGAAGAGAGGGTGTGTCGGGGGAGGGCAGAAGCAGGGAGGTCACTTTGGGGGCTGCTGGAACTGTGGGGAAGGTCTCACGGGCTGCTGTTATATAAAGGGTACTCCTGGGGGGTGCCGCTTGGCCTATCTTTCTGTTCCTGGTCCACCTCCCACTCCAGCCACAGAAAGTGGAGGGGGCAGCCTCGTGCCTGGAGTTCCCAAAGGGCCTGCTAAGGCAAGTGGAGGACCCATCACACATTGGTGACTGGGGGCTGGGGGAGCAGGGGGAAGGTGGTTGGCACTCGCAGAGTGTGTGGGCTCTGAGGTTCAGTAAAAGCATCTTTGCCACGGCAACCCCACCCACCAGGAACTCCACCTGGGTGGCAGAGCACACATCTGGGCACCTGGCACCTGGTCCAGGCTTGGGAGGCACCGAGGGCTCTGCAGCCAGGGAGGGCTCCAGATGGAGTTCCGGGCTTCCTCTGCTGGGCGGCGTGATTTCATCTGTCAGGAGACTGAGGATAAATGATACCTCCCTGCACTATGAAATTCAGTCAGGGCTGTGGAGTAGCAATAGCAGACCCCTGCAGGAATATCAGGTGATGCTGGTCCCTTCACTCTATGGTTTGGAGAGTCCAGAGGAGGGAGAAAGTCATTCCAATGGAGAGGAATCCAGAAGGCTTTGAAATCCAGAAGGCTTCGGAATCCAGAAGGTTTTGGAGGAGGCACCCTTTGTGATTTGGGCTGGCAGTACGAACAGGAATGTGACAGGTGAAGGAGGGGAAAAGGTATGGCTGTCAGGGGGAGCCCTGTGATGATGGGGAGGTGTCCAGGGTGCACATGAGCCCTGCTTCCCACCTCCCTGGCCAAGCTAGACCCCTCTCCGACACCTTCATGTTCAGCCTGCCGTTCATGTTCATCCTCCGCTCCCCGCCAGCCACCCCACTTCACATTTGCACTCTCTGCCTTTGCTGGGGCCCCCAGTCACAGGCACATCTTCTGCCCACCACTGCCAGGTCTCCCTGCCTCCCCACCCCGTACAGCTCAGCTCTGGCCCCTCCTCTTCTTTATGTCCTCACAGCTCTCTGCCTGTAGGACTAAGAGATCCACGGGTTTACTTGCTCTCCCCTGCTTGGCAGTGCCCAGCAGGTGGTGGCTGGCACAGAGCAGGCTCAACACACGGTGCTAGACTGAAAGAACAGGGGGACATGCAAGAGAAGGGGCCTCAAGGATGGAGCAGGAGACAGAGGCAGGGGACAGACAGCACAGGCCTTTGTATGCCAACCCAGTGGCTTGGCCTTTATCCTCAGGGCAGTGGAAGCCAGAGAGAGCTGTAAAGCTAGGAGAGTGGTGTGGTAAGATGTGGAATAGAGGGCCGGGGGCCAATTAGGAGACTGTCTCAGTCGTCGTAGTGAGAGCTGGTGGGCCTGAGCTGGGACAGCGGCAGATGGCATGGACAGTAGGACACCCGGGCAGTGTTCTTAACCAGGGGCAATTCTGCCTGCCAGGGGCTATTTGGCAATGTATGGTGATGTTTTTGCTTTTCACAACTTGCAGGAGGATGCTACTAGCATGGAGTTGGTAGAGATTTCTCTAGAGTCAGAGTAAATGGATTCATACAGGTTCAGTATTGAGAAAAGTGAGTGAAAAATATTAATCACTATGTAACATGAGCTATTTTAGAAAAACAGTCTTTTGTTCAGAGGCCAGCCCTGTCTTCTCTAAGGCCCCAGTGAGGGCCAAAGTCTTCTAAGGACTGACAAGGCCCCTCACCGTCCAGTTCCCTCTCCATTCCAGCCTCCTGTTCTGCTGCTCTGCTTCTTTCTCTATGTGCTCTGGCCACTTTGGCCTCTGTGCTGTTCCTTGCATACACCTAGCCCACTCTGACCTCAGGGCCTTTGCACTTGCTAGTCCCTCTGCCTTGGAGGCTCTGCCCCTGGGAATTTATGTGACTTACTTCCTCACCACATTGAACTCTATGCCTGCTTGTTATCTTCTGTGAGGGGAGTGTGTGTGCGTGTGTATGTGTGTAATTTCTTAATTGCCCTATGTAAAAAATAAAGGAAAAAAGAAAAAGCATCTATTATCCCTCTACCCCAATCTGGTTCTCTTCCAGTGTCCCTGCCCCACTTTATTTTTCTTCAGAGCACTGCCATCAGCCCATATATCATATTTTATTTGTGTGCTTTTCTGTCTCTCATCTGGAATGTAAGCTTCATGAGGACAGGCATCATTGCCTGTTTTGCTTGCTGCTGTGTTCCCAGGGCCTAGAACCCAATTAGCACTTATCGAGTGTTCTTTAAATATTGCTTAAATGAAGGAGTGAGTGTATAGAGTGAAAAAACCCACCAAGAGTCAGAGAAGTGGGAGGGGGATGGTGAGAAGGTAGCATTGTGGAGGGGAGGGGCTCCTGAGGAGTCCTTGGCCTTTGCTGGCATGGATAGGCAGGTGGCCCTGGGCACAGAGCCATGTTCCTCCCTCCCCATGTCTTCCTTCTCAGTGTACTCCCTAGGATTCTCCTGCAGGCAGTGCCCTTCTCTGCCTGCCAGGCCCTGGGCATGGTCCCCCCAGTCCCGGCAGATGGCCAGGCCTGAACAAATTCTCCTTTTCCTTGTGATAAGTGGCCTCCTTCCAGGGACACACTGGGCAGGCCTATCCCGCTGCTCAGGAATGCTCGGGGGCCTTCACCATCACAATAGGCCGGAGTGGGCAGAGCAGGTGCCAAGAGCCACTGGTCTTCACCTGGTCTTGGGGCGCTGGTCTTCACCTCTGTTGAGCAGATGCTGGCTCATGGTTTCTGGGCATCTCCAAGGTCTATAACCTCTGAGGGCCTGGTTAGCACAAGAGCAGAGAGCTGAGATGTCCCTGTGACAGTTTAAAGGCAGTCCAACATCTTTGGCATTTCTAGGGATTGGGGGGGGCATTTATGTCCTTCTCCCCTCAAATCTGTGAGGGCCATGACTGTTCCATCAATCAAGTCTAGTGGGAGGGTTGCCCGGCGGCCATGTTGGTGAAGTTCTAAAAGGTCACACAGGTTCCACCTGCTTCTCTTAGTGCGCCGGCTCTGGGATCAGCCAGCCCTCACGTGAGGAGCCCACCCTCTGCGGTAGCCAGGCTGGACAGGCCACGTGGGGTTGCTCTTATCCACAGTCCCAAGCGAGCTCCTGGGACAGCCAGCACCACCTGCCCTCTGGAGCCTTTCCTGAGACTCTTGCCTGGCTGGTATCTAACAGCAGCCATGTGAGGCCCCAAGCCAGGCTCTTCCTGAACTCCTGACTCACAAAACTGAGCAAAATAAAACGCTTATAGTTTCACTCTACTAAGTATTGTGTGATTTGATATGCAGCCATCGTCATTGGAATGTTGTCCCCAAGCCTTCCTGATTCTTCTCTTAGTCCCCTTGCCATCTTTTTTTCCCAGACCGAACCCCTCCCTGATGGAACCCAGAACCTAGAAGAGGTTCCCTGGGCTTGAAGAATGCCAACGGGTGCTGGACTAGGCTGGGGTAAGTAGGAAGTCACTGACTGTTCAAGTGCCTGGCTGATGAGCTGCTGGGTCACAGCTTATCTTGGTCTTCCTGTTTGGCCAGGACCAGGGTATATCTGCCCTCGGCTCCCCAGAGGGCCCAGGTTCCCTGGGACTGCCTGGTAGGACCTGGGCAGACGATCTGTCACTGGCGCCTGTCCCTTCCCTTCCTCACTGGCTTCTACTACAGTCTCCTCCATTAACATAAGTGTCCTCGAACCTGTCTCAAGATATAAGGAAATGAAACCAAGACAGAAATACCAAGTGAGTTCTCAGTGAAGCTATAAGCAGGCCTGGAAGGTGACATCCAGTCAGGTTGAAGAAGTAGCAATAGGAAAATGTAGGATAAATTTATTGGTGACAACCCGCCTTGCTGAGCACCACCCTCCTATGCCAGGCTGCCAGTGTAATGTGGCATCTCGTTGGAGACTCAGCACAATCCTCAACCGTTGCACTTCATGGTCCCCATTTGACAGATTAGGAAATTGAGGTTCAGTTGAGTCATTTGTTCAAGGTGAAGAGGTAGGAGGTGAGATGTGGGCCCGGAGAGCCTGCGGGGGTTCCTGTGTTGAGCCCTCAGACACTCAGGCCCTCTTGGGAAGGGGCCTTTCACAATGACATTGTGGAGGAGGTGGCGAGGCTGCGGCTGCCATCACAGCAGTGCCCTCTAGATGGGAGGCAGAGGGGACTGAAACGTCAGTGAGCGCAGCTCTTCCGGATGGCAACAGTGTGTGTGCGGGTGTGGTCCTGCCTGGAGGTCTGAGCTGGATGGGAGGCAGCCTTCCAGCTCCAGCTCTCAGCACTCAAACCCTGAGGGAAGGGAGCTGGAGAAGCCAAAGGAAGTTAATTAGTCTGGAACCCCTGACTTTGGATTTTCCACTCAGGCAGCCCAGCATATTCCTCTTTTAAAGAACTCCACCAACTCTGTCACCCAGTCCCCGAATCTCCCATCCATGACACCCCAGAAGTTCTCCCTGCCATCTGACTTCTTCCTGCTGTGCATTTTGTCGTGGGAATAAAGGAGACCTAGTGAGTCATGGTGGTTGGTGTTGGAATGTGCTGGAATCAGGGCAGGTGTAACCTGTGTGTGGTCCTCAGGCTGTGGTTCCCGCAGAGCACCCACCCTGGTGTGGAGGCCCACCGGCTCAGGAAGGAGGGAGCAGGCCAGCTCCACTGGAAGATGGAGCCAGAGGGGAGACCTGGAGGGCAGCGGCAGGTGGAGGCACAGCCTTGGCAGGTCCCTGTCCCATGGCCAGGCTCCTCCCAGTCACCAGGAAGGAGTGGGAGGCAGGGCTGAGGGCAATGGCAGAGCCCTCCACTGGGCAAAGCTCCTGACTACATAAAGGATGACCCCATATTTCCTGTCTGTGACCCTTCTGCAGAGCAAGATTAAGCTGGCGGTCTCTGCGGCCAGGCAGACTGGAGCTTGAGCCCAGCTCTATCACTTATTAGCTGTGTGACTTCAAGCGAGTCCCTTTGCCTCCCTGAGATTTCCTGGTGTGCAAAATGGGGACCTGTTACTAGCTGTAGCACCTTCACCAACCCGTTAGGTAGCTGCGCTTCCATGCCCATCTGTACAGCGGGAACCACTCACTAGCCCTTTGAGTGGGTCCAATTCCCTCAGCTCGATGAGCTTCAGTTTCTGTGTCTATAAAACAGAGTCAGGGACGAGGCCAGACTGCTAACGCAGCTATCACACCACCTAGGGGTGGGCAACAGGTGCTGGCAGTGGTTGTTACTAGTGTCCCATCAGGGCTGTTGTCCCAGTGGGGGAGCTTCCTCTGCTCTGCCCCCCCACCCCCTGATCCCCTCCCCCCCACCAACTCTCCACAAATACTGAGGGTTGGCTGAGGTGTGGGGGCTGTGGGCAGCCCTGGGAGTTGTTAGGTTAGAAAGAAGGTGTAGAATGCCAGCAATGCCAGCTAGAGGTTCAGCTTGGCCAGATCCATATTTGTCAAATTATTGGGCATCAGGAGCTGGGCAAGGACTGGGGGGGGGCGGTGCTTAGATCCTCGGGGACCCTCATTCTCCTGCCCTTCATACATCACAGCACACAGCACAGACAGAATATTTGTCAAGTGACTGAGCACAGCCCTCTTAACCAGACTGTGTGCCCCAAAGGGCTAGGTTTGTTCACTCTAGAACCAGGAGGGCCCCTTCCGGAGAAAAGCCCAAACAGCTTCGAAGGCCCAGATCCAGAGGTTTCTGCAGCCTCTGGTCTTAGAAAGCTTCTGAGAACTCCTGGGCTGCCTCACAAGGTTCTGGTGTCTGGATGGGAGGGGGCTGTGTTCCCCAGGCCTCACTCAGTAAGGCTCCACTCTTCCTCTCTGGCTGGATGGGAGCTGGGTGGGGTGTGGGAGGAAGAGGCTGCTTGCTGGGCCCAGGAATCCCTCCTCTCCCCCGCTGCTCTCCATCTGGCCAGCAGCCTCCCCCTCTACCCCAGGACAAGGGCTCTAGTGTCTGCTTGGCTCCTGGGCAAACAGCAGGCCTTTCTCTCCCTCTCCCCTCCAAGCTCCTTGGCCTTGACCCCTCCCTGCCCCCTTGGAAAGGCATGACAACCCCCTCACTGTAAGACCTCTTCTTTCTGAGTGATCCAGGAGAGGCTGGCAAGTCTGGAGCAGGAACAGGTCTCATTTGATGGGTGAACCCCTGTATTTCAACCATTCCCAGCTTTGGCCAGGCAAGGCAGGAAGGACTGGCTCTCAGGGCCTTCATCCTACCAAGGTGGGTGTGGGGTGCTGCTGAAGGCCGGCTCAGCCCAGGTGGACTTGTCATCCTATTTTCCCACCAGACAAAGGCTGCCCCTGCCTGTCCCTGGCCCCAGGGAGTTTTCATACTGGACCCATTTCTCAATAGGACCCCATGGGGTCAACATCCCCTCTTCTTCTACCTGATCTCCCTCATTGGCAGGTGTGGTAGAGAGGCCCGGGCACACTCACAGAAGATTGTCTAGCCTCCCCTCATGGTGTAACACCCCTTCACCCCAAGTCTAGAAAGAGACAGAATTACTGGAGGCCTCCCTTATTTTTTTGGGGGGGAGCTCCTGCCAAGGTTCCAACCTGGGCTTCAGGATGGGGTGACCTCACAGAGAGACTAGGGATTGTAACCTCACCCCTCCCAACTCCAACTTGGAACTCAGGGGGATTTGCAGCCCAGCCCAGTTCCCTGTATTTCTTCTTCTTAGCCAGAGGTGTAACAGATAATAACTGATTTTCACTTGGGGAGGGCACTCAGATGATTTAGGAGATGTCTATAAAAATCCAATGTTTTGGGCCTCCCCAGTGGCGCAGTGGGTTGAGCCCCAGCTGTGAAGCTGTCCACAGCCTCTGCAGTGCAGGTTCGATTCCCAGGAGGCCGGGGAGCTACCCACATGGCGCGGCAGACCTCTCCTGTCTTGCCTGCTGCTCCCCTCAGCAGAGTCTTCCATCTGTCTGCCTGTTCTGTTCCCCGCTCTGTCTCTGGTGAATTCTCTCACCTTTCTGCACCTATGACTGTACCCCAGTTCTTGTATAAATAAATAAATCTTTAAAAAAAATCTTCTGCTTCATAAATGGCCCTGTATGGTCATCAAAATTCCACCATTAAGTTGTCATTTCTTTCTTTTTTTAAAAAAGATTTATTTATTTATGCATACAAGAGCTGGGGTACAGGCCAGAGATGCGGGGGGTGAGAGGATTCACCAGAGACAGAGTGGGGAACAGAACAGGCAGACTGACTGAAATACACTGCTGAGGGCAGCAGCGGGCGAGACAGGAGTGGTATGCTGCACCATGTGGTTGCTCCCTGGCAGGCCAGAGATCAAACTCGTGCTGCAGAGCCTGCGGATTGATTCGTAGTGCGGTGCTTAACCCCTTGTGCCACCAGGGAGGCCCAGGTTGTCATTTCTTTAGATCTACAAGCACTTCTCTTTAGTGAGAGCCCTCAGGATTATACAAATAAGACAATCACAGAGGTATTTGCTGACTGACCCTAAGTGCTTTACATAGTTACTTATGCTGACATCCTCCATTCAGGGCCCTCCAGTCCTCTGTCCACTCTGCTGTGCTTGCTCTGTGCCCTGCGGGACTAACCTCTGTGGTCTGACTCACCCAGACACCCTTGCCCTTCGAGCCTGGGAGGCACTGTAAGGCCCTGGAGGCAGGAGGAGAGAGCGGTCTGGGTGCTGCCTGGAGTGCGGACAGCCCTTGCAGCTGCCAGCTCCAGGATGCTGGGGTTGGGGCCCATAATGCTGTCCCTTCCTCTGCAAGTGCCTCATTCACGACCCTCCCTGTAACCACCCTTTGGGGAATGTGTTGCCAGTTTCCTTCCAGGATCTGACACCACAGCTCTGTGTTTTTATTTATTTTTTACATTTTTCTGTGTTCTTATTTTACCCACAAGAACATGGAGGCTTGGAGAAGCTGGGCAGCTTCTCTTTACAACAGGTAAGTCACAGGCTTCGGGGGGTCTTGCTTTTCACTGTTTGTGAAGGTGCCCAGGCAGTAGGCAGACCTTGCTGCCACAGCACCTTGGGGGAGAGGAAAGAACTGCAGTGGGGCCCCGGCTGTTGGGACTCCAGAGCCAGGAGCATCCCCTCAAAAACTCCACTTTAGAAGGTAGAGGAGCCACACTTCTTGTCACCAGTGGGAACCCCAGTGGCAGATTTTTTATCCTTTTTTCACCAGATGAGGGCCGCGTGCTAAGGTTCACTGGTGGCACCCCTATGACCCTATGACCCTATGACCCTTTCTCCTCTGGCCCCTTGCATGGAGTTGATAGTCAGCAAATGTCTGAAATAAATGATAAGGCAGTGATGACTGGGCATGGGAGTGGGGTGAGGTCAAGAGAACAATGCTTTCCTTTTAGGGTCCCCAAAAGGGGAAGTGTGTGAGTGAGAGTGAGTGTGAGTACACAGGCTCCTGAGACAGGCAGCCCTGCCTGTAGCTAAGTGGTTGCCATGGGCTGGGGTGCCCGCCCAGGGCAGCTTATGGCATGGGGAAGGAATTCTCTGGGAACCCCAGCGGGCCTGGGCTGGCACCCCACCCACGGCGGGTGACCTGGCTGGGTGGCTGCTGTTCTGAGTCAGCCCTTCTGGCCCGACTCCGCCCCTCGCCTCCTGGCCCTGTTGCCATATCAGTAGTGAGGGGCAGAAGAAGCCCTTGAGAACTCTTTATTATCTCCCCCAGATCACAAGAAGGCACAGCTAGCATGGGGGTGGGCCCCCCCAATCCAGTCCTGGAGGGCCAGAAGAGCTTAAAGGGCAGACCAAGGGTAAAATCTGAAAAGATTTGTAAGAGGGAACCTAAGACCAGTGAGGTCTGTACCCTGCGGGAAGTCACACAGCCAAGCTGGGAGTAAGTCCTCACAAAGCAGTTGTGGTGGTGGTGGTGGTGGAGAGCGCTAGTGGAGGAAACCCAGAGTTCAGGGCAGGTAGGCCCTCCCTATGCTCCAGTCTAGTCTGCACCTCAGCTGTCTCCACATCCCCCCATTTCTAGGGCACCCCCTGAGTCCAGAGAGAGGGCCTGAGCACTACCCCCTTCCTTTGCTTGCTATCTCAGTCGGGTTGGATGGAGAGGATTGGAGGGGAGTTTCCTGCTGGTGCTTGGAGCTTGGCCGTGATGCTTTAAACTCTTATTTTAATTTTTTGGTTACAGGCTATAAATCTATATAGTGTAAAATTCCAAAGTTTAAGAAAGATATATGAGTAGCAATTTCACAAAGGTGAAAAGTAATTGCCCCCAATCCAGCCCCTGGCCTTCTTAGAGGCCCCTGCAATCTCTGGTTTCCTGTGAAACCTGAGTTTGGAGTTTCTGATAGGGGCTTCCCAAGGACTCTTGCATTTCCTCTAGCAGGGGCTTCCTTAGAGTGTGTTCTGGGGGACACCCAGGCCCTGAGGTTGGGGCCTGGACCAAGACCAGTGCCATAGGATGGTGGTGGCCCCCTTCCTGGGCCTGATCTTGGCTCCAGAGTAACAGTGACCCACTCACGTCACTAGCTTCCGTGGAAGCTCCCTTCCTCCCACCTGAGGGCCCAGGTAACTGACACCCTGAGCTGGGGCTCCCATACTCCCCTTTAGCTCCTTGTATCATTTATATACTTTCTGCAACCTTTTTCTCTTTGACTATTCAATTCCACACAGACCTATGAAGAATTCGCTAAATGCGCAGCCTGGCCTGGAGACACAAGGCGAAGGACACAGCCTTCTCCACCCAGGAGCTCACGATCTACAGGAAGAGGCCAAAAAGCAGAATGGCCCCCGGTGCATTCTCTGATAGTGAGGCAACAGAGACACCCACTTAGAATGCCTGACTATACCAAGTGCTGGTGAGGGTGTGGTTCAGCAGGCGCACTCCTGCTGGCTGGCAAATAGGGGAGTTAGAATCTCCTCTTGGGGTCATTTGACATTTCCTAGCAAGTTGACAGTGCACGTTCCCTACATTTAGCAATTCCATTTTTTAAATTCTTTTTTTAAAAAGATTTATTTATTTATGTATACAAGAACTGGGGTACAGGCCAGAGGTGTGGGGGGGCGAGAGGATTCACCAGAGACAGAGTGGGGAACAGAACAGGCAGACTGACTGAAATACACTGCTGAGGGGAGCAGCGGGCGAGTCAGGAGAGGTCTGCTGTGCCATGTGGGTAGCTCCCCAGCCAGGGATCGAACTCATGCTACAGTGGCTGCAGACAGCTTCGTAGGTTTTGCCTTAACCCCTTGCGCCACCAGGGAGGCCCCATTTTTAAAATTCTTACTCTAGAGGTTTTCAAACTTTTTTGACAGGTATCTTCAACATAGGCAATCCAGGATACTGTGTGATCCAGACACAACTTTCACCCTCATGTTGCCCAGATGACATGTGATGCATGTTGATATTTTTCTAATTAATTTAGAGTTTTAAAAATAGTGACCTTCGACCACTAAATCGATTTTACAATCCACTAATAGGCCTCAATCCACAGTTGGAACAACGCTGCCCTAGAGATCTTCAGGTGTGTCTTCAAGGAGACAAGAATGTTTACTGCAACATTGTTGTAATAGCAACAACCTGATAGGGTCTTCATGGTCACCAGCAAGATGGATAAACAGATTGTGACATGGTCAGGAAATGGCCTGTCTCACTGCTGGGGATATGCACTGGGTGACACCATTTATATAAGATGCAAAACTCTGCAAGGCAATAGCAGGCATCGTTCATGGGTATTTCTGTGTATGGAACAAGCAGACAAACTGCAGGGAATGCTAAATACACTCCAACCAGGGGAAGGGAGCCAGGTAGCAGTGCATAGGGAAATTTGACTGAATTTTCAAGGTCTAGTTCTTAAAAAACATACATTGGAACCAAAGTTTGCAAAATATTAAGCCTTAACAAAACTGAAGGAAAGGTACAGGGTATTTGCTGTGTTTTTAATACAATAGTTTATTATTTTTTTAATATTCCACAATAGAACCAATATATCAGGAAGACTTTGTTCGGACTGTGAGAAATAGAAAGGAGGAAGTGGTGGAGGAACTCCAGAAGGCCAGGTAAGGGGAGGACTGGGCTCCTGGGGACAGAAAAATGAACACACCCAGTCTTTTTTTTTTTTTTGAAAGATGTATTTATTTATGCATACAAGAACTGGGATGTAGACCAGAGGTGCCGGGGGTGTGTGTGTGTGTGTGAGAGGATTCACCAGAGACAGAGTGGGGAATAGAACAGGCAGAAGGACCGAAATTCACTGCTGAGGGGAGCAGCGGGCGAGTCAGGAGAGTCTGCTGCGCCATGTGGGTAGCCCCCTGACTGGCCGGGGATCGAACTCGTGCTGCAGGGGCTGAGGACAACTTCACAGTGCTGTGCTTAACCTCTTGTGCCACCAGGAAGGCCCCCCAGTCCTTTTTAATTGGGGGGAGCTGTGCTGAAAACTTTGCCTACTTCCCTCATGTGTTGGTAGAAGTTCTCCCTATTTAATAGGTGAGGAAACAGAGGCTTCCCCATTGAACGGGTGGAAACAGACTGAGAGCCTGCCCCTGGGTATTTGCAGGGCTGGGGCTTGAACCCAGTCCTGTGAAAGGCAGAGGCTGTGCGCTTGGGAGCTGCACAGTGTGGTTTCTCCTCTGCTAGGGGTGCAGGGTGCTAAGGGTGTGCTGGGCTCTATCCTGCGAGCTACAGGAGGTTTCATATGGGGGCATCTGAGAGAACTCAGTGGAACTGTTTTCTCTTTCCTTCATCCTCCTTCCCCTTTCCCTCCCTCCTTTCTTCTTCCCTCCCTCCCTCCCTCGCTTGCTCTCTCTTTCTTTCTCCAGCTGAATCTTTTTTTAAACAAACTCTAACTCAGGACCCAGATATATGTGTTTACAGTGGAGCTGATTTGGCAGAAGCAGGTGCCTAGGACCTAGATCCCAGGCACGCCATGGATGGCATGTTCAGAAAAATACCTCAAAGCAGTGTGTGTGGCAGGAGGCTGCCCTTGACATCCCTAGCAGGACCTCTCAGGGATGGAGCTGTGCTTCCCGCTCTGGGTCTTCCTGGTTGGTGGAGGGACTGAGGCTCAGAGCACTCCCAGGTGGGGGAAGAGGGAGAACTGGCATGGGCTTTGGCAAGACAGGTCTGGCCTCCACTTCCTGGATGGCAGAGAGACCTTGGCTGTGTGCGGAACCACCTATGTGAATGTTGGATCGCGTCTCAGGACATGGACCCCTGGATGCAGCTGGGGCTAGAAAGGCACGTGTCTTGAGTGCAGCCACTGGAGAGGGTGTTTCTAGCACAGCCCTCTTCACCCTCTGGTCAGGGAAAATAAAAATGACAACTGGGTTGAGGCTGGTGATTTGATAGGAGTCTAGTGCCAGCAGAGTCCTGGCACATAGTAAGCCCTCAATAAATGCTATGGGGTGGGTGCATGTTTCTCTTCTATCCTCAGGGAAGTCAGTGGACTGATTTCTGAGAGCAAATGGAACTGTTCTAGGGGCTGGCCAACTGCAGGTCCAGCGGGGTGCGGGGCAGTGGAAAGAGGACAGTGCTGGGAGTCTGGGACTGCACTTCAGGGTCCTTTTCCCATGAACCTGCTGTGTGACCCTGAGGCTTCTCTGGGCTACTCCTTCTCTGGGCTTGGTCATCTCTTTTGGCAGAATGGTCTGGGTGAGGTTTTGCCAACTGCAGTTTGCAACTGATTTGGTCCATTTCAAAAGTGATTTAGTGGGTCACAATCGGTATTAAAAACAACGGAACAAAGCACTGAAATAGAACAGAAAATATCAGTGCATCGCAGGTCATAAGGGTAAGGATTGTTTTGGGAAACTATTGTTTCACTTATATATAGATGAAGGTGTGGCCTGGGCTGATGTAAAACTTATTTGTTAAGTGAAAGAATTGTACAACACTGAACTCAGCCATCTTGGGGGTGTCCTCAACCCCCCTCCCCCGCCCTAGGGGGAGGGACTGAGGCTCAGAGCATCCTAGGGGTCTTTGCGGATAAGCCATACACCCAGGGGCTTTCTCACTCTCTCTGGTCAGCAGCTGTCTCTTTGCTCTTAGTTGCCTCTCTCCTCCCAGGGTCTCTCCCCTTCCTGCTGGAGTTGGGAGCCTCCTCCTTCCTGTCTTCTAGGGATAAACCCCCTCTTCCCAGGAAATCAGGGTAGGGGGCTCGGGAGGGAGTGAATATGATCGCATGGGACTGGCAGTTGGCACTCTCCCGGGAGATCAAGTAAGAGGACTAGCAAGCAAACACCCAAGCCCCCGGGAACAGAACAGAAAGGAGGTGAGCCGGGTACTGAGTGTGAGGGCAAGACTTGGTGAGCAAGAGCCGGAGGGCAAGACCCAAGACCGCAGCGGGTCCCTCCCAGGGGGCCTGGTCGTTGTTGGCGCTATTAACTAGCAAAGGTAGCTTTCTCCCCTGACCTCTTTTCCCCCTTTTAAAAAGAAAGACTCAAAGAGCCAAGAGTTTTGGAGCCAACTCCTGGAGAGGGAGCGGCTGAACTGATTCGGAAGTTGGATCTCTTTGTACACAGGAATGCGTAGAGAAAAAAACAAAACCCACCCCATTGCTTCATTTCCCCTCCAAGCCTGAGCATTTTCTATTGTGCAATGAAAAGGCTTTTCACGTTGAGAAAAATAAATCCCGATTTGCGCTGCGAAGGAATGAGCGCGCCTCTCGGCGCAAGACGGCTCTCAGCTGGGCGCCGGGACCGCGAGGTGGCCGGAGGGCGGCCGCGGTCAGGGCGCTCCCGCGTGCGTCCTCCGCGGGCGGCTCCGGGTAATGCCTGCGGGGGCGCTGGACTCACCCCCCGGCCCCCATCCCTCCCGCCCGGGTGCCAGCACCGGCTCTTAGCGACTTAGGGTCGAGGAGTAAGTAGTCCGGGGAGCCCCGAGGGCGAAGAGCCCTCACTGAGCCTGGGCCTCCCAGGGCTGGCGGTTTCTCGAGTCTGGAGACTTGCTGGAGCTGAAACGCAGTCCCGGGGAGCTCTTGGCGCCCCAGAACTCCTCGGAGCGGCGCGGGGCAGGCGGCGGGTTGCGCGTCCGGGAGCCCGGCCTGGGACGCGCCAGGGGCGCAGCGCGCAGGAGGCGGGCGGGCGCACATGGGTGCCGGCGGGCGGGCGGGCTGCGGCGGGGCGCCGCGCGGCGTGGGGCGGGGGAGACCGGGGTGTGGTTTCTCCGCCTCTCGGGCGGGATTTGCATGTGTGTGTGTCGGCCCCAGACTTCCTGCTCCCTTGCGCTGCAGGTACGCGCGGGCCGGGCCGGGCGGGCGGGCGGCGGGCGCGCGGAGACGCGAGCACCTCCTCACCCGGACGCCACCGCCGGCTCCCGGGCCACGCCGCGTCGCCTTCCGCTCCGTTGGCCGCTAGCCCGCCCCGGCCGCGCAGGGAGCCCCGCTCCGAGGTGGGGGCGCGCCCCGTCCCGCCCCGAGAGTCATCTCTTTCCTCCGCACCGACCCTGGCCTTGCGCCCCCGGGCGCCACCACCATCCCGGGTCCCCTGAGGGCCGCAGCCATGAACGAGATGTCCAGCTTTCTCCACATCGGAGACATCGTCTCTCTGTACGCCGAGGGCTCCGTCAATGGCTTCATCAGCACTTTAGGGTGAGTGAGTCGAGTTCGTGGGGTCTGCGAGCGAAAGAGGGGCAGGTGGGCTTGGTGCCAGTTGCTTGCCTCCTCCCGCGGCCCCCGACAGCGGACCTGGGTGCCCCTAGTTTCAGGGAGCGAGGGGACGGTTTGCCTCCTTTCAGAGAAAGGAAGTGAAATGTTTGCCCAGGTAGGAGTCAGGCATCCTGTCGGAGTTGGCAGGAGGCGCTCCCCTCCGCCAAGCCCCCACTCTCGCGCCTTCGCCCATCTTCAGAGGAGAGAGAGGCCGAGACTTCCTCTGCAGGTGGTCCAGGGCGGGGGCAGGTGGGTACCCGTGGCCAGAGGGGGAAAGGCATCCGGGCCTGGACGGGACGGGTTCAGGAGGTGGGGCGGGGCTGTGGGCGGGGGTGGGCAGGCTCAGTCTGGAGCCAGGAATCCTCTGGCTGCCAACCTGTGCTACCTTCGCGGGTCGCAGCAGAGCTTTCTCCGGCCCTAACCCACTCCCCCCACCCCCATCCAGTAGGAGTGTCTTTTCAGCTCTTCCTTTCCTAGTGGCCCTGGTCCTAGCCTGGCTGTCCCCTCTCTCCCCGCCTCTCCCTTTCAATTTCCTGCGCAGCTTGTCTGGCGCCCCTGGGTCCCTGGTCCCAGGATCTGTGGAACACTTTACAAACATTAATTAATTTTAGCCGCCACCCCCCAGGGTCTGGGCTGCATAAGTAGGAAATCAATTCAAGTCCTGGGAGAGGAGCAGGCCTGAAGCTGGCATAGGCAGGAAAGGAACTAAGGAAAGAGCATGGGGTTATCTCCTGAGGAGCAGTTGGGTAAGTGGCTGGGGGTGGGGACTGAGTGGCTTCCCGCCTCTCCAGCCAGGGCAGGGCCTGCTATCTCTGTCCCATTTTCGGTCTGGGGAACCTGTGTTGTCTCACCCTTCCTATTATCACACCCAGCTGCCCTATGGGGATAAACCCTCCCTCCTTTGCTGACCCTCCTCACCTGCAACCATTAGCTACAAGGTGCCTCCTCTTGGGGGACTTTGGAGGACAGCCCTGGCACCGTCAACCCAGGGCTGACTCTGGACCTGGCCTGGCTCACCTGAGCCTGGCAGGTGGGAGTCACCTGCTTCCTTGGTTTCTCCCAGTGTTGCTGGGGTTTAGCTTTGGTCATTTTGGAAAGTGAATCCAACAGGGTTGTGGGGGTTGGATGGCTGGCTGGGCCAGCAGGGGATTCTGGCTGGGAATTTCAGCAAAATCTTCCCTCCTTATCTCAGCACTCCCAGGCCTCTCATTCACCCACCCCTTCCAGAAGTGGAATCCCTAGCTTCTGTCTTCCCCCCATTACATCTGACTTTTCTTGCTCAGTTCTCCAGAGGATATGAGTGTAGCCACATCTGGGCCAGCATCTGGCAGCCCTCTCCCAAAGAGTAATGCCCAGGGCCCTAGCTGTTTCCTGATCGTGGCTGCTGCTTGGGGCTAGGGCCTGCACGGGGCAAGCACACAGTGAACACTAAAGACAAAGCTGAGGGAAGGGGGAGAGAGCGTGAGGCCCCTGGTTGACCTGGGAGCAAACAGATGGTGGAAGCCCCCCTCATAGTGTCCAAGCAGCACTGGCATCTTTTGGAAAATGACCCTTTTCTCTATGACTTAGTGCCTGGCTGAGAACTGAACACAGTGGTTTTTTAAGCCTGTGAGCTCTGTCAGCATGGGGGAGGCGTCTAATTCTACTCTCCACCCAGGCCTCACCCCAGACAAGGGATTCCCTCTGTTGCTTCCTGACATCCCTCCCTCTGTCTTGGCACTTCCTGTCCCAGGAAGCGGCTTCCTTCAGTCCACTTTGATGCTGGGGCAGGACCTGTTGACTTCTGAGAACCTTCTACTCCAGGGTGCCTATTCCCTTGCAAACACCTCCAGCAGTTCCCGACTTCCTCCAGCAGTTCCCAACTTACCTCTGATAGACATCCACACACTCAGCCTGCCAGTCTCACGGGGCCCCTTTATGCGTACATGTGTATTAACCGCCCCTCCTCCACGGCCTTCAACACTCCAGGTTCCTGAAACCTCCCCCTCACTCTACTTTTGCTCTTGTGTTGCCCCCACCCTCCAGCCAGTCTCCACCTGGGTAAATCTGACTCACCCTCTAGGACCTGGTATAAAGTGCACTGTTTTGAGAGATCTAACTTATCACCCCCACCCCCAAAACCTGGCAAAATTAACCCCTTTTTCCCCAGGCTTCAAATTGCTTTGTACAAACTCTTCTCTGGTGTTAATTGTGTTGTTTTACAATTAGTTGGAGGTTTCTCTGTAGGACCGTCTAATGCTGGGCTGCTGCCAGGATTAATTAATTAATTACACCATTCAGCCACTCAGCATGTCCACAGGCACTGTCTTGGGCACTAGGGATTCAGTGGCAAATAAGGCAGCTGTGCTAGAATCAATGACAATGATCACTAAGCACCTTAAGTCTTTGCTACCCAGAAGATAGTCCTCAGCAGCACCTATTGAAAGAAGCGTGTTAGAAATACAGAACCTCAGGGCCTCCCCGGTGGCATAGCCGGTTGAGTGCAGTGCTGTGAAGTTGTCCGCAGCCTTTGCAGTGCAGGTTCGATTCCCGGCCAGCCAGGGAGCTACCCACATGGTGTGGTAGACCTCTCCTGTCTCGCCTGCTGCTCCCCTCAGCAGTGTTTTCGGTCTGTCTGCCTGTTCTGCTCCCGGCTCGATCTCTGGTGAATTCTCTCACCCCCCACACCTCTGGCCTGTACCCCAGTTCTTGTATAAATAAATAAATCTTAAAAAGAAATATAGAACCCAGGCCCCACCCCTCCTCTTGGATCAGTATTGGGTTTGGTCTCCTACAGTGCTTTGCCCTGAGATGCTTCGAGATGAGAGATGCTTTGCTCTGAGTGGTTCTCTCTGCTCCATCCTCTCTAGAATCTCTCTGTCTCCATCCTCAACCTTGGTCTCCTGTCTTCACCCGGGCTGTTGGTGCCCGTGTTTGTGAACCCGGGAGGCTGATTTGGTGTCCTACAGGTGCCCACTAAGGGCTGAATGGAATGAATTTGTTGAAGACAGGGGCAGTGGGAGGTGGGAAGGAGGGCATTGGTGGGGGAGTCAGATTCTGGCCTAGCTCTGCAGGGCAAAGTGGAGGAGACCAATTAGAGCCGCCTGGATAATTAGAGCTCCTGGTGAAGATTGTACATTAACTCTGGGTTGGGAGGACGGGAGAGGTCTGGGGAGTGGATGCTGGAGCAGGTCAAGACCTCAGCTAGAAGGAAAGCAGGCCCACGCCTGTTCTTGGCAGGAGAACTAGCCAGGGCCACTGCCTTGCCCCTTACCCCAGGTGGGAGGCAGGAGAGGCCAGGGCTGGAGTGACTGAGCAGGGCCAGCAAAGGGCAGAGGATTTAATGTGGCTTCAGTCGGGTGCTAAGTGTGCAGGGTGCGCCCCTCCTGTGTAGTCCCTGGAAGATCTCCTTTGAGTGACCAGATGGGTGTCCCCCCCCCAACCCAGGAAGTGAGCTGGGGAGTGCAGGTGAACTGGGTCTTGAGGTTGAGCTTTGAACATTTGTCAGAGTGCCTCTGCCCACTTACAGCTTGGGCACTTACAGCTTGTGCTTAGAGCACAATTTTGTGGGCTTTCAGGTCCTCTGGACCATATCACCCAGAGCTGGGTCATCACATGGAATAAGGTCAGAAGACCTCACCCCTAACTTGGGGTTCCCTGTCCACCTTTCAGTCTGACCCATCACTCAGGAGGGTAGGCATAGGAGGTCAGGACCCGGAAGATGTAGAGGTAAATGTGGAGGAAGGCCCAGATCCCGAGGACAAGGACCCTTGGCCTTTTTTGCTTTGTCACTAAATCACAGGGTGATTTGGCACAGCCCTGCCTTCTCAGAGTATGTTTCTGTCACACTCCGTTACACTCCTAAGGTGCTCTGTTTGCACCTGAGAATCCCCTGGGGTGATTAAAAAAATTCCAGCTCCTGTGTCCCATGTCAGAGAAACCGGATTAAAACTTATAGGGCTGGGGTCTGAGGGTTGGATTATTTAAAATCTCCCCAAGTGACATTTTAAATTTTTTTAAAGATTTATTTATTTAAGCATATAAGAACTGGGGTAGAGGCTGAAGGTGTGGGGTGTGAGAGGATTCACCAGAGACAGAGTGGGGAGCAGAACAGGTGGATCTACTGAAAGACACTGCTGAGGGGAGCAGCGGGTAAGTCAGGAGAGGTCTGCTGTGCCATGTGGGTAGCTCCCTGGCCAGGGATCGAACTCGTGCTGCAGTGTCTGCGGACAGCTTCATAGGTGGCATCTTAATCCCTTGTGCCACCAGCGAGGCCCTCCCCAAGTGATTTTAACATGAACCTGGTGCTGGGATCCCCAACCTGAGGACTCCCCAGGCCACCAGGCTGTAATGATGCCTACCTGTTGGGTCTGATTGTCTCCGTGGCCCAGAGATCCCATCTCAGCCTGCATCGGACTTCATTAAGTCATTCAGCAATCGTTTGTTAAGCATCTACTCTGTGCCAGACACTGTTCTAGTCATGAGGGGATCAGTAGTAGCCAAGACAGAGTTCTAGCCTGTTCTAGTCTATCCCATGGGGAGCTGGGATTGAATGTCTTTAAGAACCCTTTGAGCCTTAAGCCCCTGAGATGCATGTAAGTAATTCCAGGAGGGGGCACTGCCCCTCCCATGCAGACCGCATTCCCTGGGCTGATTTCAGACCTGCCCTTGGCTTTCATTTAATTATGATTTCATTGGAATGAGATGTCGGACTTACCCGTCTCCTATACCCCAAGGCAGGGTCTTGGCCTCAGCATGGCCAATCCATGTAACTCAGTTTTTAAAAATACATACTTCTTCTGATTAAAAGATACTATATGCTCGGGGGAAGAAAACCTGAAAATCTCAAAAAATTATCTGAAATACCACTGCAACTATGTTAACATTTTGTATATGGACCTTCTAGTCTTTGAATACACAAATATTTACCAAATGACATCACACAGCACGTATGGCCTGGCATCCTGTCTTTGTGGGGATACATTCGGCTGTGTTTCCCCATGTCAACACACCATTGTTATGGCTGCCTAGTAGCCCACGGTAGGATGTACTTTATTTAAGTGACGCTAATATTAGGCATGCAGGTGGTTTCTAAGTTTCTGCCATTATAAGCCATCTGCACTGAGCCTCCCGGGCTGTGCGTGCCTGAACACTTGTCCATTTATCCTCGCGGGAGAAATTCCCTTCAGTGGAATTCCCAGATCAAAGGGAAAGTGCATCTTTTACCTCCCGAGTGCTCTCTGGCCCTGCTGTTTTCTCTGGTGGTGGAGGCGCTGGGACAGGGGCCCACTTTGTGTCACTGTGTGAAGTGCTGTCCCAGGGGGTGTGGGGAATAAGATCAGTGCCCACTGTTGAGGTAGAGAGGGGACTTCGGGAGGGTTCCTACAAGACAGAACAGCCCCCAGGCTTCTGTGCTGCATCCAACTTCTCTGCCTTAAAGAATCCTGCTGTAGCCACTTGCTCACACTCTGCCCTGCCCTACATTCCTGACCCCACATCCCCTCCCGACTTGGCCTAGTGGGACTGTGGGGTGGGTGGGGCGGTGGCTTGGGTTGGGGGTGGGGTGATGTGCTAGATTTTAGGGTGGGGCCACAGCAGCTTTCTGCTTTCAGCTTAGGGGGAGGTTCCTGGATTTCCATTAACCCTGAGAATGTGTCTGGAGGCCCTGCAGTCCATCCCCCACCCCACCTGCTCTCCATGCTTCACCGGTGGGGAACTGGGGTGCTCCTCCCTGGAAGGGGGCAGTGAAAGA
The DNA here is from genome assembly GCF_964194135.1 of Talpa europaea. Lineage (NCBI taxonomy): Eukaryota > Metazoa > Chordata > Mammalia > Eulipotyphla > Talpidae > Talpa > Talpa europaea. Next base: position 96,835,366 of record NC_140068.1, on the reverse strand, counting down.
GGAAGGAGACCTGGGCAAGGGGAGGAGAGCAGAGTCCAGATCTGGAGTTTGCTCTGAGGCTCCTGAGCTTGTTGCGCTGGCTTTTCAGGCAACGTACTGGCATTTGTACCTGCAGTCACAATTCCTGCAGGGATGACCCCTGGCTTTGTGAGGCTGAAGGACTCGTCTGGGGTCACAGAATAGGGATCCCAGGAGAGGAGGCTTAGGGCCTTTCCCGCCAGGGGCGGTGGGGGCAGGAACGGGCTGGGCATTGGCCACACAGTGGTGTGGGCTGGGGATGGCTCTGGGCCCAAACACAGTACTAAGGGGTTTCCATCAGGGACGCACTCGGGGCGCTGGGAGTGGGGAGTGAAATGATCACAGCGGTGTGTAAAGGTAGGTGTATTTTTGGTGGCAGGTGGGCAGAGACAACAAACAGAATCTGAGCCCAGGGGCCGCTGCAGGTGCTCCAGGCAGACACCTGTGAGCATTTGGCTCGCAAATCCATCTCCATCCCTCACTCAGTGCTGCCCAGCCTCAAGCCTGCAGAGAACTGTCCTCTCCAGGGTCTGAGTCTAGAAAGGGGTGACGGGGTGCTCCAGGAGAATTAAGTCTGTCATCAGAGATGCTGGTGGTGGTGGCAGTAGGTGGTTCTGGCCTTTCCCTAAGTTGTCTCTCTGACTCCTCACCAGCAGCCTGAGGATAAATACAACTCAGGAAAAGGGGGAGCAACCATTTAGAGCATCTACCACCTAGACTTAATAATTGCCCACATTCTGCCCTATTTGCTGTATTTTTTGCTGAAGTATTTTATAAAGTACGTGCATTGCATGTATGTGATTAACATACTTTCAAATACTTTGCTTTTCATCTCTAAGAAGTAGGACATGTCCCTGTGCAAGCACAGCACTGTTATCACACCAACTAACACTCTCCTAATAGCATCCAGTGCCAGTCCAGTCAGCGCGCCCCGGTGCCCTCAGTCTGCCCGTGACTGTCGATTTCTTTAGATAAGGATCTAAACTGGCATCCGCCACTTAAATCTCCTTTAATCTAAAACAGTGTCCCTGCCCTTACCCTTTTCCCCCTACCCTGATCCTGACAAGACAGGGTTGGTTCTGATGTAGACTGTCTCACTTTCTGGAGTCATCAGGGCCACTTTTGCTGCTGTTTCCCAGAGAGCTCTGCGGGGGTCTGGAATCAGGCAGCCTGGCCTCAGGGCCCGCCCTTCTGAGCCTCCTCCAGCCTCAGTTACATCCAGTAGGACAGGCCAAGAGCCCAGCTCTCAGTTCTGGAGAGCAGGAGAGTCTGGGCTTGTACAGTCAGTGTGTGAGGTGAGGCCAGTGGCCACTGGTGCCCACCCCCTGGTCCTGACACCCCCCCCCCTTCTCAGCACGCTTTCTGTTTCTCCTGTACCTTGTCCCTCCTTGGGCCCAACAGAGACATGTTTCCTGTCTTCAGAAGCACTGTTGAGACCCCAGGACATGCAAGAACCCATCTAATCCTGACAGCCAGAATCTCAGGCCTGTGGGCAGGGCCAGCTCTCTAAAGCTTGCACACTAGCCAGGGATCTTCATTTCTACTGGGGCACGTTTGGTCATTTTTGCTGCCTCCATTTCTTGCGGAAGAGGCTCTGGGGGTTTTTGGGTGTGTGGCTTTCTGCCCTTTCTAGACTTGAAGCTGTCTGACAGGATGAACCATGCTGGTTTAAATTGTCTATACCCTCTGGTCCCTTGGGTGACACAGGGTAAATCCTTGTAAAAAAAGATAGGTAGAGGCTCAGTAAGTAGCTGCCTTTGCAGGGATGAAGAAGTGAATTTCTTTTCTCTGATGAGACAGTGAATCTTTCCTAACATTCCTCCCCACCCCACCTAGTGGGAATGACTTGGGTATCTGGAGGAGACTTCAGACCCCCATCCAATCATGAGGGTGACATTGTTGGGTGTGGCCTTCCTTGGGTCCGGCCTAGATCTGTGGGGTGGTGACCAGTGCCCTGGGCTGGGAGTCAGAAGACCCGAGGTCTGCAACTGACTGTTCCTTAACTAGTTGTATGACCTGAGTGGGTCAGTTTCCTCCTCCTTGCCTCAGTTTCCAAGCTAGATGGGAAGGGGCTGTCCAGGGTCCCTCAGGCATTTTCCTAGTCTTTGGTTCTTCCTCCTGTGGTTTCTGTGATGGAGGCCAAGTTGGTAGGTCCAGTTTTGATTCCAGCTCACCTGTCCCACTTCTAGCTCCTTTTTCCTTCTCCTTATCTAATCTTTCTAGACAGAACTGACCCACCCCACTCCCTTTTCCACGGCTCCCACCTGGATCTCAAAGTCCAACCTGGGCAGAATGGGGCCACCCAGGTTCCCGGACAGTTCTGCTTTCCCCTCTTCCCTCAAACCAAGGTGTTGGGGTACAGTCCCCATGGGCACCACAGGGACAGCTCCCCAATCCTTTTAGAACATAGTTGTCAACCAGCACTGCCTCCTCCTAGACTTGACCCCCCCTTCACCCAGCCCCCCATCCACATGCCACTCTGTTGATGCCCTGTTGTCCCTGCGTGGTATGGACTCAATCTGGACTTGTGGCTCCCCTGGATGGAAGACGCATGATAGAGACTGTTCTCAGTGTCACTCCTCAGAGTCACTGGACTGGCCCTGGAGAGGTGGGGTATGCTCAGTATAGAACTATTGTCTTCAGGGCCCTCAGAATGCGAGGCATGAGTTTCCTGAGGGTGGGGTCACACCCAGACATAAGCTTTTGTGTAGTGGATGCCTGGGTTGGATGTGTTGTAGATGTGCCATCAGCTGACCAGCTATGCGTCCCCTTACCCTGTGGACCTCACGCCGCACTGTGGTAGGATTGGAGTGAGGTACTGGACGTGAAAATGTTTTATAAACTAAAACGTGTTCAGCACATTGGAGGCTTAGTTTTTCTAATGGGATTCTGGCCCTGGGTGCCAGGGTCTTGGATGATGGGCGATGCTGTGGTGGGAATGGGCAAGGCACTCTGCAGCAACCTAAGTCGCTGGCCTTGAAGATGGCAGGACTCAGATGGAAGCGGGATCAGGGGGTTGGCGAAGGGTAGGGACAAGGCTCTTTCCCGACCTTGGGCAGGGATTGGGGCCCAACGGAGGGCTGGGGGCTGTGTGGGGTGGGGTGTGTGTGTGTGTGTGTGGGGGGAAGGAATGAAGCCATGTGGCCCCTTCTCCCTGGAGAGCTGACTCTGGCTTCGGGCACCTGTGACCAGACTAGTTTAATAAACACAGATGCCCCCCGCCATGAGGGGCTGTGAGGGTTGCTACGGCCTGGGACGTGGGTGCCACAGAGGGGGACGGGTCCACGGGGTCCACTCTCAAGTGGCACGGGGCGGAGGAGGGAGTGAGGCGCTGGCCGCTCTGCATCCGCCCCGCCCCCTCTCGCCTTCCCCCGCCCCCCCTCTCCCCCCCCCCCCGCGCCGCCCCCGGGGCGCGCCTGGCGGAGGCCCAGCCTCTGGGCAACTTGCAGTCGGAGGCTGGCCGGGGCGAGGCCGCGCTCGTCCTCCGTGGGCGGTGCAGCCGGGGCGACGGCGGCACCGGGGGGTGGCGAGTTTCGCTCTGCGGCGGGGGCGGGGGTGGGCCTGGGCGGCCGAGAGCGCGCTGCGGCCTCCGCGCGTGGGCTGGGCTCGCGGGGCTGGGGGCGTGGCGGGGGCGTGGCGGAGGCGGAGCCGGGGCGGCCCAGGGCGCACTGCGGCCAATGCGCGTGGGCTGGTTCGCGGGGCTGGGGGCGTGGCGGGGGCGTGGCGGAGGCGGAGCCGGGGCGGCCCAGGGCGCACTGCGGCCAATGCGCGTGGGCTGGTTCGCGGGGCTGGGGGCGTGGCGGGGGCGTGGCGGAGGCGGAGCCGGGGCGGCCCAGGGCGCGCTGCGGCCAATGCGCGTGGGCTGGTTCGCGGGGCTGGGGGCGTGGCGGGGGCGGGGCGAGGTGGTCGGCGACCGCTACTGCAATCCACCTAGCCAGGTGCGCCCAGTAAGGAAGACCGGGCCTCGCCCTCTGAGGCGCCCCCTCCATCAAAACTTACCTGTCTGTTGTCCCGGCCGCTCGCGGTCCTCCCCCTGTCCTCAGGTCTCCCTGCAGCCCATCTGATAAGGGCTTTCTGCTTATCTGTGAAGGGCTTGCTAGGACACCCCACCCACCTCCTGCCCCCTCCCACCTGATAGCGCCTTTTTGGGATGCCTCTGTCCTAATGAGCGCGTACGTGGAGATGCAAAGGAGGCGCTAGGGGACTTTCCGGGTCACTCGAAAAATCCTGCCTATCGCCCCTTCTTTGTCTACAGGCGAAGACTCCCCTAAAAGCACCAGATGGGACGTGGATGAGACCCTAAAGGTGCCACGTCTTAGGGTTTTGGGGGCGGGGCGCTGAGTGTAGTCCAGAGTTCCCTGGAGATTGTTTTTTTTTACGTTTCAGATACCTATTAATGAGTGCAAACCACAACACAATACACCAACATGATTTCGTACATTAGGGGGAAGTTATTTCCTGGTTAAGAGGAAGATTGTGTGTGTGGCTTCTGGAACACCTTCATTTTTAGCAGCGTTAGTGTCACTTTTCATTTACAAACCTGGCCCTTCTTTCTTCAGCTTGTTGTAATCTACATTCATTGGGTAGAACTTATATTGCTCATTGGGGGTCAGTTTGTTCCAGGGTTCTGGGTTATTCCTTCTGTCCTAACTGACATCTGGATTGAAAAATGCCAGGCACATGACATACAGCTCTGCTCCAGTACTTCTGGCTCCAGTAAAAACAAAGAGGGGGATTAAGCTCGGCTGCTTCTTGGCCTGAAGCAGGATCTGGTAGAGCATGGAGAGCAGAGGAGACCAAATCTGCAAGGCCTGGGACTAAGATGTCTCTGTCCGGATCATGCTGATTCTGTTAGTTCAAGACCCCGCTTGGCGGATGGAGGGTGTGGAATGTTGGAGCCAGGAGGAACCTCTGGGAGCCCATCTGCTGACCTGGTTTTCCCGATACCTTCAGGGAATCCCTACTTTTTCTGCCTCCCATAGGGCTAGCTTTTCTGTTCTGGCTCCTCCTATGGCCGATTCCTATCATCTCTGGGCTACAGGTCTAGAGGTTTTCTTCCCTAACCTTGTTTGGCATTCTCCATGTTCCCTCGTTTTCTCTAAGTGCTTTCTGCTTCAGCTCCCAATGTGTGCCCTGCTTCGTAGACCATTGGGCACTGGGAGGGCCTGACTTGGAGACATCAGGGCTTCAGAAGCTGTGCCAGAGTGGGCAGGACGGAGGGACGTCTCCATAATAACCTGGGCCAGGGGGATTAGGAAAAGCACGCCAGGCATTTTAATTTACATGTCTTTTTCCTGCATGTGTGACCCACGAAAGGAGTTCCCGGGGATGTGTGGAAGGGTCCCCTGTGAGAGGATGGGTTTTTCCGTAGGCAACGCGTCTCTGAGGAGGGGTTTTCCAGTAAGCTGGTGCACTGACTAAGATGGGGGTGGAAAGGGGCACCCCAGCCTTTCCTCAGCCACCCTGACTTCTGTGTTGCTGTATGGCTGTCCAGCACCCCTATCAGTGCCGGGTCCCAGGCCCTGGCCTCTCCTGTGTCCCCCACCCAAATTTATCCGTCCTGTATCTCTTCCCCTCAGGACTTTGCTAAGAGACAACCAGCTAATCTGATTCGCTTTCTTACAGGAAGTCTATGAATTATTCAAGGCTCTGCATGGCTCCTGCCTCTTCTTTCACACCTTCTCTGATTGCCCAAGCTCTCACCTCTCCCTTTGTTGAATTGGGACAAAACCCACAGCTGGTGCCACCAATTGGCACCAATGCATATTCTGCATATCATTAACTCTTCTGAGTGTGTAACTTATCTTCCTGACCTCCCTGAGGCAGGGGCCTTATCTTTCTCACTTCTCATGTACTTCCCTCAGCAGCTAGTAAAATGAATTAATTCACCCAATATGTATTTCGTATGTGTCTGCTCTGCACCAATTAGTGGTCTGGAAGCCAAGGAGATAGCAGGGAGGCAAACAGACCTGTCCTTGTCCTCATGGATCTTCCATCTCCAGGTGGGGGATGGTATATGAATAAGTGAAATAAATGGCAGGTCAGGTGGTAGGGAGTGCTGTGGAAAACATTGAGGCAGGGGAATATGGGAAAAAGTAGTTCACAATTTTAAAAAGAATGAGGAGATGGTATCCAAGGGAATGGGTCATTTTAACTTAGATCTGAAGGAGGCAAGGGGGATAGCCAGGAGGGTGTCTGGGGCAGAAGTTTTCATGCATTGGGCAGGGCCAGTGCCAAATTGCCTGGAAGGTTCGAAAAGCCCGGAGGGGGACTGTGGGCTGCAGCAGAATGGGTAGGTGACAGGGGAGGAGATGAGGTCAGAATGGTGAGGGGGCAGATCATGTGGGGTCTTTCAAGAACTTGACTTTTACTTTGAGGTGGCGGTTCTGGGGGACTCTGAGCTAAGGATTACCCTGATTGGCTTACCTTTTATTGAAATCTCTCTGCTGTGCGGGGAATAGTCTGGAGGGGGAGGTCAGGGGGCCAATGGAGCCACAGTAACTCATGCAGGTGAGAGCTGAGGGGTGGGTGGTAAGTGATGAGAAGAGGGCAGATTCTGCGCTTGTCTGGGAAACAGGCCACCGCGTTTCCTGACAGGTCAGCTCTGAGGGGTGAACGGAAGAGAAGAGTCAGAGATCAGTACAGGCTTTTTTTTAAAGTTTATTTATTTATTTATTCATTCATTCATTCATTCATTCATTCATTCATTCAAGCACTGGGTACAGTCAGAAGCGTGGGAGGGTGAGAGAATTCACCAGAGCCAGAGCGGGGAGCAGAGCAGGCAGAAGGACCGAAGTACACTGCTGAGGGGAGCAGCGGGCGGCAGGAGAGGTCTGCGCACCCTGTGGGACCCTCCTCTGGTGGCCGGGGAGCAGCCGGGGATGGAACCAGCGCCGCAGAGGCTGCGGGCAGCTTCGCAACCCAGCGCTCAACCTCTGTGCCACCGGGGAGGCCCAGTACAGGCTTTTGATCTAAGTTGGAAGGATGGAGCCACCATCAGCGGAGGTCAGGAGGATCCAAGAAAGCATTTAGGAGGAATAACAGGAGCTCAGGTTTAAACTGCTGAGTTTGAGAAGGTGGACGTCCAAGTGGAAATTAGGTAGGTGGTTAGGCTGGAGTTTGGGGGACAAGGAAGGGCAGGGATGAGTGTTCGGTCACTGGTGAGGTGCAAGTGGTACTTTGAAGCCATTATGAGTGTGGTCAAGATGACAAGGGGCCTGAGCAGATGGAGAGCGAGAGGGCCAAGCACTGAGCCTGTCCAGAGGCCAGGGAGAGGGAGGAGACAGAGGGGTCCTCACGCTGCCCTCTCCTTTCCTGTCACTGGCCGCTGTGAGGCCCCTGCAGCCCCTGCCCCGATGCTGAACAGTCTGACTTCAAAACCCACCTCTGCTGTTTGCTAGCAGTGTGTCCCTGGACAGAATGTTTAACCTCTTTGTACTCTGGTTCTCCTGCTAGATAATGGAAATAAAAACAAAGTAGATTTAGAAAGATAAGTAACAATATATAATAACATTAGAAATAGAGCCCTGCTTGCTATTATAATTACCATTACTGTTACAGGGCAGGGAGAGGGGCACTCCAGACCCCGCAAACCTGCCTGCTGTAGATGGGTACTGCCATCCACTGCATCGCATCAACACAAAACATAGGAGACTTTAATGGGAAGGAACTTTAATACAATTAGGAAACAATGCAGAAAAGAATCTAGTTTCTAAATGAAGCACCCAAAGTTACCCGTCCCCTCGTGGGTAAAAGTCCATCCAAATGGGTTTGGCCCAGAGCAAGGCCCCAAAGCCTGCCACAAGTCTAAAGCATCTTCCAGTGGGGACCCACAGAAAAGGACCAGAAACAACCAGACAAGTCTGGAGGGAAAAGAGCAAAATCAAAATCAAGACAAAAACTGTCATTGTCACCTCCCCACGGGTCTCTCACCCACATCTGTGTCACCCAGGCCATGACCAAAAGGCAAGTGTAATTTCTTCACGTGTCTCTGCTCCATGTGCCTCCTCCAGGTCTCCTTCTGGCTCCATCCTGCTTCCTTCCTTCCTCAGTGTCCTCTGCAGCTTCTTCTCCCTGCTCAGCAACACCTTCCTTTTGGGTGGGGCAGGAAACCTGGAAACTCCCCCTTTCCTGGGGACCACCCTGTTACATTACCACTTTGCAGAGGTAGTGCCAAAGGGAAAACACAGGGTTCTTCCTTAAGGATCTCATGGTGTAGACACAGCCAATAGTGGTAGTAGTAAGAGATGTGGTGACAGGAGAGGCCAGAACCAGGTTAGTAGGGAGGGAGGGAGAATGGGAGGGAGGGTATTGGCCAAGAAAGGCTTCACTGAGAATGAATGGAGTTCTGGTAGGCCTGGGGCTGGGAGGAGAGCCAGGGTGGGTAGGGCATGAAGGGCATTGCTGGCTGCCAAGACCACCTCTGTTGACATGAGAGCTCCAGGGGCCCTGGGAACAATGGGTGGTTTTAGCATTGCTGGGGCCAGAAAGTGTAAGGCTAGCTAAGGAGTGGGTGGAGGTCGGATCACAAAAGGCCTTGTTAACTAAGCGAAGGAGGGGAGGAGCAGAAGGAGGTTTTGGAATCAGAGCTGTGACTTTAAGCAAATTATTTAACCTTCAAACCCAGTTTCCTTCTCTGTAAAGTGGCACTAATGACTAGTCACTTGTGAGGAAATTGCTGAGAATTCAGAGACAGCAGTTGTGAACTGCTAAGATAGAGCTGGCCTTTGAAATGGTGGGCCATCTTTAACCTTTTTCCTAGAGGGGTGGCACTAAGGAAATTTAAACTCAGAAATGAATGAAGGGATGTATGGGTGGGGAGGTGGATGGATGGATGGCTGCAGGGTGGATGTTGTCCAGGGATTTGGGGTTAGCTCCAGCCATGGTTATAAGGGTTATTTCAATGCCCTAGGGTGTACCAAAGAAGAGAGTATGGAATGGGGCCTGGCTGAGGTTAGGAAGGTATGAGGTTTGTTGTCCTGTTTTTGAGACCCCCAAATCTGTCCCCTCATTTGGAGTTTCTCATAGGCATCTCTCATCTGTCTGTCTCTCTCTGCCTCTTTTTCTTAGCCTGTTTCTCTTTCTGACTTTGTCTACCTGCCACTTTCTGTCTCCCACCCTCCCTGGCTCTGATGGTCTTTCCCTCCCTATGCCTCTAACTTGATCTCTCCTGGTCCCTTTCTCTCTCCCTCCACTGCCCACTGTCCCTTTCAGGTCTGGGTAGCAGGGACTTGAGACTTTGGCAGGAGTTCCTGGCAGTGTGTGACAGCCTAGCCAGCAGCCGACTGCCCAGTTCCAGCTGGGGATGGGGGGTGAGCTGGGTGTGGTTTTGTGCTCTTCCTGGGGCTCTCCCACCCCTAGCCTGAGAGACCTTGCCTTTTAACAGTGGTGCCTGGAAAAGGAACAACTTGATGGTTGCGGTTTGTGAGTGATGGAGAGGTTTATTTGGAGGCCTCCCTGGGGCCCTGGAATTCCCTGGCCTGAGGCGGGGGAGGCCTCTGTAGAGAGATGGGCCGCTTCTTTCCCGCTGACTGAGCTGCCTTGTCCCCCAGGCTGGTGGATGACCGCTGTGTGGTGGAGCCTGCGGCCGGGGACCTGGACAACCCCCCTAAGAAGTTCCGAGGTAAGATGTCTCCTACCACCAACCCTCCTCCCAGGCTCCTGAGTCCTGGACCTGGGACCCACTCATCCAGTCTCTTTCAGCCCTGTGGGCCATGAGACCAGGCTGTCTACAGCCATGCACTGCTGCCTGGGAATCCCCCATGGGCTTGCACCGCAATCCTGGCGTGGACACACCTCTCCCTTCTTTTTCTGGGGGCCACGCCCCACTTCCCAGGGGCACACCCACTTCTGGCCCAGGTCCCACTCTCCTTTGAACTCCTCACCAGCCACAAGGCTTTCTTTGTCTGCGTAACTGGGCGTTTTCTTAAGGAACAGAGGTGGCAAAGAGGATTTCCTCAGGTGTGAGCAGGGCCAGGTATGAGCCCTTTTCTGCACTACAGTCTCCTCATCTGTATGGTGAGAGAATTGGACCCAGTGTCTTCAGGGGCTTCAGGGCCCATCTCCTGACCCTTCTTGTGCTGTCAGCTTCAGGGGTGTAGATGAAGCCTGGCTTCCCTCCTGGCTTCCCTCCGGGACCTCTGTGTCCTCCATGGTCAGTGTGCTCCAGCCCGCCCCGGACCCAAGGCCACTGTGAGAGAGACATGCTGTCCAGCTGTCACTCTGCCCGGGCGGGGTAAGGTGCTCTTGTGGTAATTGCCTGTGAGGCTGAGATGACAGTCAGTCAGATGGCTCCTGGGCGTGGTGGGCAGGGTGGGAGCAGGCAGGAACATGCCAGCCGCTGGCTGCCACTGCGTCTGCCCACGTGCTGCTCCTTTCAGGAGAGATTAGCTGGGATTGTCCTCGAGGGGCATGCTGGGAGGGCATCAGGATTTATGACCGCCCTCCAGCATCCTTGGCTGTCTGCCGGGGCCTTGCCCATCTTCAGCGTGTGGGGGAGATGAAGGGGCTCCTCCCAACCTGCAGAGGGGCCCAGCTGCTGTTCCACTGATTCCATCACAGCCTCTGACTGTTGGGCTTTGCCTACAGGTCTTGCCCCTGGGTGTGTGGGAATGGTTTCTGACTTGGGACTTTCCTCATCATCATATACTCTTCTGCTCCACACCATCGGCCCTCTGCCCCTTACCTCACCCCCTACTCCTCACTCCTCTCTCATTCCCTGCAGCCACACGGGCCTCCCATTTTTCAGCCTTTCTCTCACCTCTGCACTTTGCAGTTGCACTTCCTTCTGCCTGGAAGGTTCTTTCACCAAATATGCATGTGGCTGCACTATCAGGGCTGTGGGGCTCATATCCTCAGAAGGGGATTTCCTGAATGCCCAATATAAACTCCCCCCCCTCCCTCCCTGTTATCTCTTTCTCAGTAGTAGTAGGAATCTGATGCTATTCCATGCATTTTAAGGATTTGTTTCTCCTCTGTCACCTATAGAATGTCAGGCAGGGATTTCTGGCGGTTTTGCTCACTTTGAACTGCAGTGTCTGCCACAGAGTGGGTGCCTGGCGTAGCTGAGGAATAAGTGCCCGCCTGGGCCCCTCCTCGGCTTCCTCCCGTCACCTCTTCGGGCCTGGCTACTCCAGGTCCTGGAGACGTGACTCACTCAGAGTCCCCAGTTAAGCCACGAAAGCACTGGGCCCAGGCTCTGGGGTTTTCAGGGTGCTCACGTGGGGCCCCTGCTGGAGGCCTAGCTCTGCTCTGGCCACGCCTGCGCCTGTGCCCTGAAGGTTGGGAATGGATCATGACAGGGCTGGGGTCTCCTAGAGCCAGGAATAGGAAAGACTTGAAGTTGCTGATGGAGGGGGTGGGCTCTGTTCTAGCCAAGGAATGTAGGGGAATTTTGGGGGAAGAACTTGTCAAGGGAAAGAGAAGAGGGTCTTGAAAGTGGGCTCTGCCTGGACAGATAGGGGACTGGGACCAAGAGGAGCAGGTGTGTGCGTGAGCTGAGGTGTGCAGCCAGCTTGTGGTGTGACAGGTGGTGGCGGGGAGGTGGGTGTGGCCAAGGAAGATTTGCCCTAGGCTTTCAGTAGACTGAGCTGGGGCCAATTTTTGACAACAAAAAAGCCACTTAGTAGAACAAATGCTCCTTTGACTCCTAGCCCTCCTCCTACACACTCCTTCCCACTCCCTCCTTTCTCTTCCTCTCCATTTCCCCAAAGCTTAAGGGTGGGCCTACCCAGGGTCTGAGCTGCCCCATTGTTCTCGGGCCTCCCTGGGCCGGCCAGCTCAGGGAGGTGGAAGAGGGCTTCAGGCTCCTCGCTCTCTCTTCCTTAGCTGGTCTTTGGTGTCTTGGAGAGAGAGGCAGAGGCCCCCCTATACTCCTGATAGCCTTACTTGGACCTGAGGAGAGCCCAGTTCTGGGATAGAATCAGGTCTTCTTGACAAGCCCTTGGCAGGTGCTTATGGGAACATTCGAGCTGGGGATGAACAGACTCCAACCTTTCCAGCTGTTTTTTTTTAAAGATTTATTTATTTTTGCATACAAGAACTGGGGTGTAGGCCAGACGGGTGGGGGTGAGAAGATTCTCCAGAGACAGAGTGGGAAGTAGAACACAGGCAGATCTCCTGAAATACACTGCTGAGGGGAGTCAGGAGAGGTCTGCTGTGCCATGTGTGGGTTAGCTCCCTGGCTGGGGATTGAACTTAGGCAGTTGCGGTGATAGAGCTGAGACTTAACCCCTAGGCCACCAGAGAGGCCCTCCAACCTCTTGAGTTAAAGCCCAGAGGAGAGGAAAGTGGAGCTTGGCCTCAAACCTGGTGTCCTATCTGTCACTGTTCATCTCTCTCCCACAAAACCCCTCACCCTGGAGGGAGCTCCCAGCAGGGCACAAGGTGGGTCATAGCAGGCATTTTAGGAGTTGGGTAGAGGATGTCAGAGATGACTGTGTCCTGAGGCCCCCACAAGTGCTATCTTGGGGGTGCTCAGCCATTGCTGGGAACTGTGCTCTCTTCCCCCTCTCTCCCCACAGTCCACCACCTGGCAAAGCCCCACGAAGCACCCACCTGCCTTCATCAGACTCTCCTTGGCTTATTTGTGGTTTCAGCTCCAGCTACTTCCTTGAGCCTAGCCCAAGTCCCAGCATGTTCTGGGAATTCTTTCCAGAGTCTGCAGAGCCCTTGGAGGCCCAGGCTGCTAGTGCCGCAGTGTGTAGGGCACCCCATACCAGCTCAGTCTCCCTGACCCTTGCTTTGCTGTAGGGTTTTGTGGTCATGGCTGCTCTGTGTTCTGTGCTGCTTCCTTCCTCCCCACGCCCCAGCCAGCCTTATGCTGATGTCCATCCTCCAAACCTAGTTTGTTGCTATTTTCATTAAGATGTATTTCAACTCTGTGCAAAAGAGAAAAATAACACATATCCTTGTACCCACTCCTGAACTCTGTCAAATCCTTTTTGCTATGTTTATTTCTTATATTTTTATTTTTTAAAGAGATACCATCTTATGCCTGAAGGTGAAGCCCCCTGTCTTCTCCTGGCTCCTTCCCCCATCCCCAGAAGTAAACTCATCAGAAATTGGTGGGCATCATTCACTGCCTGTCTTTATGCCTTTGCCATTAAGATAGAGGGATATAGCCATATAGGGTATTAGTTTCCATTTTAAAACCCCATATATTAAAGGTAGCCTTTGTATTTTCCTTTTTCTGCACTGTTTTTTTTTTTTAAGATTTATTTATTTATGCAAACAAGAGCTGGGGTACAGGCCAGAGATGTGGGGGGGTGGGTGAGAGGATCCACCACAGACAGAGTGGGGAACAGAACAGGCAGACTAACTGAAATACACTGTTGAGGGGAGCAGCAGGCGAGACAGGAGAGGTCTGCTGTGCCATGTGGGTTGCTCCCTGGCTGGCCCGAGATTGAATTTGTGCTGCAAAGGTGGCAGGGATTGAACATGTGCTGCAGAGATGGCAGATTGCTTCATAGAGTGGTGCTTAATCCCTTGCGCCACTAGGGATGCCCTTTCTGCACAGTTTTGAGATCAGTCCACATTCATCTGTTTAACTGCTATGGAATATTCCCTTGGGTGAGCAAGCCCACAGTCCCTTTATCGATTCTCTTATGGCTGGACATTTAGCTCATTTCCGGTTTTGGCAATTGCCAACACTGCCCTGGGAGCACTCTCGGACGTGTCTCCCAGGCTCGTGTGCAGGGGTCTCTTGGGGAGAATCCTGGGTGGGAGGAAGCTCTTCTGCACCTTCTTGGGGTTGTGCACCCTCATCCCCCCATCCTGTGGGTGCGCCCCCACCCCAACCTTGCTCCGCGCCCATCCTTGACACACTCAGCTTTGTCCCACTTAAATTTCTTCCAGCCTGCTGGGTGTGAAATGGCATCTCACTGTGGTTTTAATTTGCATTCCTCTGACGACTAGTGAGATGGAGCATCTTTTTGTGTTTATTTGCCACTTAAAATTTTCCTTTTTTTTCCTGTTCGTAAAAGTAATACAAATACTTGCTCCGACATCAAGAAGAAAGCAACAGCGCCCCCATTGCATCCTCTCTCACCTCCTGTCTCCTTTCCAGGGGCAATTGCATTAGAAAATCTGACGAGGTAATTTATTCATACAGTTAAAACATCAAAACACTGTGTAAATACACAAAGTCTGCTCCCCCCTGTCCTCCTTATTGTCCCCCCAGGGCGCCACTGTCTTTAGTTTCTTCCACATCCTCCAGTCGTTCTTTATGCAAATACAAGCATATATTCATATTTCCTCCCTTTTCTTACAGAGGGGTAGCATCCTGTCTTCTGTTCTTTGCTGTTTATAAATCTTTCTGTGGGTAAATCTTACTGAAGATAGTTCCATGTTACTAGATAGAAATCCTGAACTCGGGCCTCCCTGGTGGCCTAGAGGTTAAATCTCAGCTGTCACTGCGACTACCTGAGTTCGATCCTCGGCCAGGGAGGTGACCCACATGGAGCAGCAGACCTCTCCTGTCTTGCCCTCTGTCCCCTCAGCAGTGTATTTCTGGCCTATACTCCAGTTCGTCTACTCAGTTCTTCTGTGATTTATAAATAAATAAATCTTAAGATTTTATTTATTTATTTATTTATTTGTTTGTTTATTTATTTATTTATTTATTTATTTATACAAGAACTGGGGTATAGGCCAGAGGTGTGCGGGGAGGATGAGAGGATTCACCAGAGATAAAGTGGGGAGCAGGACAGGCAGATTGACTGAAATACACTGCTGATGGGAGCAGCGGGTGAGACAGGAGAGGTCTGCTGCACCATGTGGGTAGCTCCCTGGCTGGGGAAGGAACTTGTGCTACAGTGGCTGTGGATAACTTCGTAGTGCTGAGACTTAACCCCTTACGCCACCAGGGAGGCCCCATGGTAATCATTTTAAGTGCACAATTCAGTGGCACATTCTAATTGTCATGCAGCCAACATTTTTTAATTCACTTTGCTTCTTTCTTTATTCTTCCTGTAAAGCTGAAACTCTACACCCATTAAACGATAATTCTCCATTCCCCCAGTCCAACCCCAGGCGGTCATCCTTCTACTTTCTGTCTCTATGAATTTGATTATTCCTAGCCCCAAGAAAGAGTGGAATCTTCCAGTATTTATTCTTTGGTGCCTGGCTTTTTCACTTACAAAATGGCTTCAAGGTTTACCCATGTGGTAGCATGTCTTTGGATTTCTGACCCTTCTGCTTGCAGCTACAGAGCATTCTATTATGTGGCTCTGTTATAATTTCTTTAACTGGCTCCCTCTGATGGTCATGTGGGCTGTTTCCAACCTTTTATTACTCCTGATCCAGCTGCGGCAAAGACTGTTGTCCTTCGTCATTCCGTCCCAGTGCAGGTGTGCTCTTGGAATCAATGACCAGCAGTGACATTGCTGAGTCAAAGGGTGGGAGGACCTGTGATTCCCATCAAGACTGCCCATCACTCCCCACTGGGCTGCAATGCAGTAAGAGAAGGAACCAGATGCCGCAAGAGAGAACAAACCCACAGACACTGGAATCAGACGTGATTCCAGCACCGTAATAAGAGGAAGAAATCCCTTTGAACTTTTCCCATTGTTTCTTCTGCTAGCACCATCTCTGCAAAGGGTTTTGCTTAGCTGACTTAGCAGACTTGGCTCACTCCTCCCCCATGCTCCTAACAGCATCCTGTTGCTGTTACAGATTTGCCATGGTCACCTTTATAAACCTAAGTGTCACAGTTACACCTTTTTTTTTTTTTTAATTCTCCTGAACAGGATTTTTTTTAGATTTATTTATTTATGCATACAAGAAGTGGGGTGTAAACCAGAGATGTGGGGGGTGAGAGGATTCATCAGAGAGAGTGGGGAGCAGAACAGGCAGGTGGACTGAAACACACTGCCGAGGGGAGAAGCGGGCGAGGCAGGAGAAGTCTGCTGTGCCATGTGGGTAGCTCCCTGGCCGACCCGGGAATGGAATTGTGCTGCAGTGGCTGGTGACAGCTTGACAGCACTGTCCCTAAACCCTGCACCACCAGAGAGGCCCACAGTTACACCTTTATTCTCATTCTGTCAGCTCTTCCAGCACTCTGCCACATGTCTGCTCCACCACGACCATGCACGCTTTTATTTTTCATCATCAAGACTGAATAAGGGCCTCCCCGGTGGCGCAGCGGGTTGAGTGTTGTGCTATGAAGCTGTCCTCAGCCTCTGCAGTACGGGTTCGATCCCCACTGGCTGGCGAGAATCCCACATGGTGTGGCAGACCTTTCCTGTCTCGCCCGCTGCTCTCCTCAGCAGTGTATTTCGTCAGTCTGCCTGTTCTGTTCCCCGCTCTGTCTCTGGTGAATCCTCTCACCCTACTGCGCCTCTGGCCTGTACCCCAGCTCTTGTATAAAAATAAAAAGATCTTTAAAAAAAAAAAAGATAGCATAAGCTAGCACTATGCCAAGCCTGAGCCATAGTGTTAAGGCTTTAAAAAAACAAAACAAAACAAAACAAAACAAAACAAAAAAACCACTGAATAAGCTCTATATCCTCTTCTGTAACCACAATGGAATGTTCGATATTTTGTTCAATAGGTCGAGTGTCAATGTTGATAGCAATTAAAAGTAAATGTTTACATTATTTATACAGAGCTTATATATTATTGTGATTGTAGAGCTGTATTTCCTGTGCTCTGTTCTTATATCCAGTCCTCTGCACTGCTGCTTTTCTTTTTCTTTTTTTAAGATTTATTTTTATTTATGCATACAAGAACTAGAATGTAGGCCAGAGGTGCTGGGGCAGGGGGGCGGTGAGAGGATTCACCAGAGACAGAGGGGGAGCAGAACAGGCAGATTTACTGAACTACACTGCTGAGGAGAGCAGCAGGAGAGACAGGAGAGGTCTGCTGTGCCTTGTGAGGTCTGCTGTGCCAGTTCTGCTCCCTGGCCAGGACGGAACTCACGCAGCAGTGGCTGGTGACAGCTTGATAGCGCTGAGGCTTTAACCCCCGAGCCACCAGGGAGGCCCCTGCACTGCTGCTTTACAACCTTGGTTGATCACAAAACTATTGGGTGTTCATGGTGCCTTTAAAATGATTTTTTCCAGGCCTTACCCTAGACCTGCTGAGATTTATGGGGGACCTGAGAGTTTGTACTTTTTAAAGCTCCCCCGACTCTTGGTGATTCTGTATAGTGGCAGTGGTTTTTGGAGTGTTACACATCTTCACTGGTTTCAGGATTTTATTGCATAAATGAATATCCTCTTATCTGCAGCCTCACAGGCTCTGTGCTCCCCTAGCCCTCAGGTGTATGTCCTCAGCACACACAGTTCTTACTGTATGAACCCACCCTGCAGACTTTTCTCTTGGCCGTCGCTGCTTCTGATTGGACCGGTCTCCTGGATACCTGTCCATCCTTCCTCTTCCCTGCCCTTTTACCCTGTGGTTTGGTGAGAAGGAAGGTTCTGGCCCCTCTGGGGCTCTGCCAGGGCTGGCTGCCTTTGGACAAAGAGCACAGCTCAGTAAAAGCATGGAGCTGTGCATAGGGATTGGCCACAAACATTTCAGAGGGCTCAAGTCATTTATTTATTCAACAAGTGTTTTCTGATGTCTATTGTGGGCAAGTCTGTGAGGGAGGATTTATGTGAGAGAAAAAGATTTAACAAGTTCCAGGTAGTAACTTTCCCAGAAAGACTTAGAGGGATTGGGAGCGGGGAGGGAGCACTTCTGTCTTCATCCCTCTCCTGGGATGCTCCAGGGCAACGTGTGTTATTCGAACACAATTTCTGACCCATTAGTGAGTTATAAAGTCACTTTAATGTAGCTCCACCACCCTTTAAAGCATTGGATAGGATAGAATTAGAATGCATCAGCCATAGTGAGAGCTGTTATGGTTTCATTAATTTTTTCTTCAGCTCTGTCTAGTCTCCTGTTAAATATGTTCAATGAGTTTTAAATTTGGTTATGGAGATTATTTTTTTTTTTATTTCTAGAAATTCCATTTGGTTCTTTTTCACTCTGCTGTGTCACTTTTTTTTTTTTTTTATAGTTTCCTGTTCTCCGTAGGGCTCTGCAAGCTTTTCTCATATTGATTTAAGCACACAGAGTAGGCATATCTGTGTTGCTGATGATGTCTGTGTCTGCAGTCTGTCTGAAGTCTCTTCACGTCCGATGCCAGTGTCTGTCTGTGGGTTTGTTCTCTTTCACGGCATCTTGTTCCCAAGAGTTCCTGGTTATCTTTGTATACTGGTTATTGCATTTGAAAATTTTGGTATGCGTGACTGCGGATGAGGATAAAGGTAGCTTCCTGCAGAGAGATTTTGAGGGCACCTCCTATCCAAAAGTGCCTGAAGCCAAACTTCAGTTTGGGGGTTTCTTGCACTGGCTGGGGGGTTCCAGTGGGCTTGAGTTCCTGGAAGGACTCTTCTACTCTGGGTGTAGCCCTTGCCTGGGGGTGGGATAGCCCTTTGGGGCTCCAGGTAATGAGGGGAGGGTCTCCTGCTGCACTCCCCACCTTCCATGACCTGGGCTTGGATTTGTGCCCATGTTACCTGGTGAAGCTGTCCAAATAAAGGCTCGTGTTTTCTGGAATCAGCAATACCCTCGGGGAGAAAGTAACTTGGGTGTTTCTCTATCTCCCTGGTTCCCTTTTGATCTCCTGTTCTGGCCGGATGATTCCGCGCGCCGTCTTGTCAGTTCTTGAAGAAGTCTTAGAGTAACATGCGTTTGAAATATCCGATTGTTTTAGTTCTTTTCTGGTTGGCTTGGTCCAGAGTGGATTACAACCACATTCTCAGTCCTGTGGGACCCAGCGCCTGCCCATCATTACCAGGGACTGACGTTTCTGTTTCATGAGGGGTGACCCAAAAGTGCGTTTCCTAGGTGAGTCAGGTTAGAGAAGCCTCAGTCTCTGCTCTTGGGGTAACATGCTCAGTCTCTGCTCTTGGGGTGACATGGGGCGGCACCACCTCTTTCCTCCTTTTCTCTTGTCTGGATTGGGAGTCGGGGGTGGTGGAGGGCCGTGGGGAGGCCTATGGGATGGTGGCCTCCCTGCCCTCCCTTGGCTTCCAAGCTCAGGCTCAGGCCCCAGCTGACTTCACTCCTGGGGCAGCTCCCCTGGGCTGACTGGACCCTCACTGCCTCCCTCCTGTCTCCTGTCCTGCCCGCCTCCCCTCCACTGCAGTACCTCACCCCTTTCTTCCCTTCAAGGCTATAGTCAGACCTACCCTCCCTTAACCCCCACCAACATTCTACCAGGGAGGGTTTCTAGATGCCTGTATTCTTTCGGCTGACAGCTGCTGAGCGAGTTAGAGGAGAATGCCACAGGGATGAGCTCCAGTCAGCCCTGCCTGCCTGCCCCTCACAGTCTGTGAGTGTGGAAAAAAGGAAGCAGATCACCTTGGACCCAGGGACCACCTCACCCAAACTTTTTTATTTTCTTATATCATTGTTTTCCCCTCAGGTATAGCTCCTGTAGTTATTTTTTTTAATTCTTTTTTTTTTAAAGATTTATTTATTTATTTTTTTAAAGTTTTTTTTTTTTTTTAAAGAGGCATGTATTATTTATTTATTTATTTGTTTGTTTATACAAGCACTGGGTACAGTCAGAAGCGCGGGAGGGTGAGAGAATTCACCAGAGCCAGAGCGGGGAGCAGAGCTGGCAGAAGGACCAAAGTACACTGCTGAGGGGAGCAGCGGGCGGCAGGAGAGGTCTGCGCGCCATGTGGGACCCTCCTCCGGTGGCCGGGGAGCAGCCGGGGTATGAACCGGCGCTGCAGAAGCCACGGGCAGCTTCGCAACCCAGCGCTCAACCGCTGCGCCACTGGGGAGGCCCAAAGATTTATTTATTTATGCACTCAAGAACTGGGGTACAGGCCAGAGATGCAGGGCGTGAGAGGATTCACCAGAGACAGAGTGGGGAACAGAAGAGGTGGATTGACTGAAATACACTGCTGAGGGGAGCAGCGGGTGAGGCATCTGAGAGGTCTGCTGCGCCATGTGGGTTGCTCCCTGGCCGGCCGGGGATCGAAATCGTGCTGTAGTGGTTGCAAACAGCCTTTGTAGTGCTGATGCTTAACTCCTTGTGCCACTAGGGAGGCCCCTAGCCCCTGTAGTTCTCCCATCATGTAGCACCCATGATCCATCACCACATTCCCTTGTGCTTTTCCCCCTCCTGTTTTGACCCCTCTCCCTCCCCCACCCCTGCTGTATGCCTCAGATCTACGGTCAGCTTGCTAGTTTTATCTTTTTCCTGACCCTTTGTTCAGTTTTCCAGTGTTTCACCTATATGTGAACCCATTCTATATTTTTCTTTTCCCTTCTGGCTAAGTTAGCTTAGCATAATCCCTTCCAGCGCTATCTGTGTTGCTGCAAATGGCATGAGTTTGTCTTTTATGATCCCAGAGCCCCTTTTAATATTATGAAGTGGCATCATAAGTCAGACCGTCTATCCACATCTAGATTATTTAATATGAAATGGGGGCGGTCCAGGGCCAGCGCAACAGTGGAGAAACAAAGGGAAAGCAATTTATACTAAAGGCATATGTGTTTTAGAAGTAAATGTGGGCACAACTAGAAGCTGTCAGTTTGCCTCTGAATCATGAAAGCAGCAGCCCCCAAATGCAGGCGTTTGTGAGCAATGTATTTTCTGAAACAGTAAAAAACACCTCGTAAAGTTTAAACACAAGGACAATCTTCCCTCAGTTTATAGTGAAGTTGCATTCCTGGAAAATTCAGAGTTTGCTAGAACATAAAAAATAGTTTGTGTTTCTTTGTGCTGCTCGGACCCCAGCACTGCCTGAAGCCTTCTGCCTGACAGTGAGCAGGCGTCCCCAGGACAGTCTTTATGGTGCAGGAGTCCAGCGTCCCTGCCCAGCCCACTAAATGCCAGCTGTGACCTCAATCTTTGGGATGACCAAAATTGCCCACCCCCCCATTTCCAAAGTGTCCAGCTCCAGCGGGAAACCACGCCTCTTACAAGGCAGTGAGATTGATGTGGTGACCAGGGATGGGGTGGGGAAGCATTGGGGTGTCCAGTCCAGCCTGAAGGAGCAGGAAGACTTTCTGGAGGGGTGTTACCCCGGCTTCTTCTTGAGAACTGAGCAGAACCCCTTAAAGACATACTCTCTTCAATGAACTGAGTGTTTATTTCCAGAAGGGACGCCCCCTCACGCTGGGGAGCCAGGGTGGGCTAGGTGGGCTGCCCGGGGCGGCTCCATGTACTTTTGGAATTGCCATTTCCCCTCCCTTCAAGGAACTTCTGTCTTCCCTGAATTCTGACTCACTCAGCTTCTCCTCTTGATGGGAGGGGCCTCTGTCTCCTCAGAGGCCAGAAGGAAAATCCAGGTTTGCGCTTGGTTCTCCAGGGCTGGGTGGCTAGCTTTGGCTGGAGCAGGAAGATAGCTCTCCTTTTAGAGGGAAGAGGAAGGGCCTGAAAGAGGGGAGACCCCTTCTCAGTGCTCTGCTCCCCTAGGTCCCCCATATAACCATCGCTCTCCTGTGTCCCATGCTGCTGGAGCGCGGTGCAGACCTGGCGTGGCACTGCTGCATCACAGGGTCCCAGTGGCTGCAAGTCCACCCATTGATTCCCTCTGTAAACAGGGAACTCACTCCTCACAGCACAGCCCCGGCTGTTGTTAAACAGACCCAGTAGCCGTGGTGGCATTTCACCATGAATGGGATCTTCCAGCTCGTGCCTCCTTTTGATAAGAAGTAAAATCTGACACTCCTTTGGCTTTACGGAAATCATTGGTGTCTTGTTTATTTTCCAAAATGAAAATTGTAATCATCAGCCTATTTTTGGAATTTTGATTGGCCTTGTCTTAGGTCGAGTTTCTTGGAAGCAGAGCATGTAATGGGGAGAATTATTGAAGAGAAGTCTTAGGGCAGAGTGGGGGAGACTCGCTCAACCAGGGCAGGTGAAGAGCTGAGCAAGGAGGCAGTTTCAGGGAAGAGAAGCTTCAGCCTGATGCCCCAGGGGCTGGGGAGTGACCAGCCTGCAGTGTCCTCCAGAGGCCGGGCTGGGACAAGCATGCGTCAGCCCCTGGATGGTGGCCACTCAGGGGGGAGTAAGGGTTGTAGCTTCCCAGGCACTGTGATGGCAGGTGGCCAGAGAAGGATGTGGGTGTGAATTGCCAGCCAGGGATATCCACAAAAACTGGGCACAGACAGAGGGTGGGGGTCGCCAGCCTTTGATAAAGCTCCTGTGGGGAAGAGGGAAGAGGGCGTGTGTCTACCTCCTAGGAGAGAGCCTGCTCTCAGACCTGCTTCTGGACTCTCCGTTTTGCTGAGCATAATCCAGGATGCTGCTAGGCTTTTCCAACCACTTCCCATCTAGCCTGACTAGGAAGAAGAAGGGAGGGGAGGAGGAGAGAGAAAGGCGGGGGGCTTGGGGGCAGGGCTGCAGGCTGGGGTTTTCTCCAGGCTCTCCTGAGCTCCAGATGAACTGATCCCCCTCCTTTTTGCCTGCTCTACCATAGACTGCCTCTTCAAGGTGTGCCCCATGAACCGTTACTCAGCTCAGAAGCAGTACTGGAAGGCCAAGCAGACCAAACAGGACAAGGAGAAGATCGCCGATGTGGTTCTGCTGCAGAAGCTGCAGGTGTGTGTGTGTGTGTGTGTTGGGGGAGTAGAGCACCCTCCCAAGCACCCAGGCTGGCACAAGCGATGCCAGGGCAGATAGCTCAGTGAGTGGAATGTGGACTGGATTTCAGCTCCCACCAGCCCTTCAGCTGGACACCATGGTGCAGTGAACAACCTGGACAGCTGTACATGGAGTTACCAGTGACTCCAGGGAATCTAGTTTGAGAACTAGCCTTAACCTTTCCTCTAGTTTTATAGAGTTGGAGCTCGGGGTCCTTAGATGGGATGGGGCTGTCTGTGGTCATCCTGTGGGTTTACAATAGGGTCTAAATGGCCCCCAGGTCTCTGACCCACCTTGGGTTCCTTGGATACATGGACAGTACAGTACGGGGGCCTGGCGGTGACTCGTGGGCTCTCTGGGGCTGTGGCTCAGCTCACATCTTGGCAGTCCTCTCTGGACAGAGCTCAGGGCCCCGAGCCCAGCCCTCCTGGAGAAGAGTGGGAGGCTCTGGCTGTGGTCAGCAATTTTGCAGCCTGCTTCTGCGACCTCCCCCATCACGCAGACTTTGCTTTCCTTTTTCCTGGCCCTGAGGAGTGGGTGTGAGGTGAGAAGCGTGGGCTCCCCCATAGCTGTGGACAGGGCTGAAAAGAGGAGGCGGGGCTGGGCTGCTGAGCTCATTACCCCTGCTCTCTTCCTGGACTGGGGACTGTCACAGGCCCCCTTCCTGCTGCCGACACAGGCAGAGGCTGAGCTGGGATCTGGCCTGGTCTGCGCAGTCACACAGGCAGATGTACTCAGACTGCACTTGGTCACAGCAGCACGCTGTATGTTTGTGGAAAGTCACATGGTAAACGGCAAGACTTGCCAGCAGCCATCCTCAGCCTGGCCTTGGTCATGAGATCTGGGGCAGGGGACTGAGGAGAAGAAAGGAGCAAAGGGGCCATTGCTCAGAGGGTGCCAATCTGATGCAGGAGACAGAGCCTCTCCTCAGGCAGCTTCCTGTCTAATGAAACAGAAGTGCTTAAAAAGGTGCTCTTGGTGAGGTGCAGACCAGATCCTTGAGGCTACTTGAGTGACATCAGGGTTGCATGTGGCCAGTCAGAGAAAGCCCCCTGGAGGCAGTGGACTAGGGGCCCACAGTTTTGGGAGGGGGTCACAAGGAGTGGGTGGAAGAGGAGGAGGAAATTGCACCAAGCATGCTTGGGCCTGGCACCAGAGGGGCCATCAGGAGCCCGTGAGGCGGGGGTCGGGAGGCACAGCTTAGGTTGTCTGCTGAGGGTGTGGAGGGCATGGGTGCTCAAGGGCTTGCTGGTATGCCCCCTCCACGGGGAGGTGTGGGGGGCAGGGAGGAGGAATTTGGTTCCCCGGCTGCCTCTACACTCTGAGCCTCGGTCCCTCCTCCAGAGTAGGAAGGAACGGGCCAGCTGGCCCATGAGGTCACTGTGGGTGCAGTGCCAGGAGCTGTGTGTCTGTGTGTGTGTGCGCGCACGCGCGCAGGTGTGTGTGCAGGTGAGGTGTGTCCCTCCAGGGCCAGGCCTCTCACCTCTGTGCGTGTGCAGCATGCGGCCCAGATGGAGCAGAAGCAGAACGACACGGAGAACAAGAAGGTGCACGGGGACGTGGTGAAGTATGGCAGTGTGATCCAGGTGAGACCTGCTGCGGGTCCCGGAAGGACTGGGTTGGGGTGCGGCGTCCAGCTGGCGTGCCCTGGGGGGGCGGTTTGTGTCCTCAGTGGGTGACTCTAGGACGTCTCTGTGATTGCACACCTGTGTGTGTCCTCGGCCAGGTGGCCTGAGCAGCTGTGTCCACTGGTGTGTTTTTGGCACAGTGGTCACCAGCTGTTTTGGGGTTCAAACCTTGGCTCTGTGACTTTGGGTAAGTTACTTAAATTCCTGACGCCTCCGTTTCCCATCTGCCGAGTCAGGCAGTGATGGTGCTTCCCAATTGGTTGTTGTAAGTGCTGTGAGGTACAGCGTGTATTTAGAACAGTGCTGGTTCTGTTTTGGGGTCACCTGGGCACCCCGCTGGTGTGTATGTTTGTGTGATCATGTGTGTGGCTGCATGAGTCTCAGTTTGTGTTTGTGTCTGTCTGACACTGTATGTGCATCAAGCTGTGACCAAGCAGCCCCCGCGGTCTCCCCCGCCTCAATGGGCAGGCCTCCCGGGGCCCGGAGACCTCACCCGCGCCCTGCCTGTCCCCCAGCTCCTGCACATGAAAAGCAACAAGTACCTGACAGTGAACAAGCGGCTGCCGGCCCTGCTGGAGAAGAACGCCATGCGGGTGACCCTGGATGCCACGGGCAACGAGGGCTCCTGGCTCTTCATCCAGCCCTTCTGGAAGCTGCGGAGCAATGGGGACAATGTGAGGGCAGGGCTGGCAGGGCCGGACAGGTGGGGATGGGGGCTGATGGAGGGTGCAGGCCATAGTTCTGAGGGACTGCTGAAGAGGTGGATGTGGGTGAGGGGATGGCCTGGGTGAGGTCAAGCCCATTTCTTAGGCAGGACACCTGAGATCAGAGGAGACCTAGAGACCTGGCCTTTCCCACCCTCACCCCATTGCACCTGTCTCCACAGGTGGTTGTGGGGGACAAGGTGATCCTGAACCCCGTCAACGCCGGGCAGCCTCTGCATGCCAGCAATTACGAGCTCAGTGACAACGTGGGCTGCAAGGAGGTAAGGGGCTTGCAGTGGAGAGGTGTCCACATGTCCCTGAGGACACCATTTTCTCCCCACCAGTTTCATCTGGATGAATAGGGCTTCACTGCTCCCCCACCTCTCCCATCTGCACCCATTGTCCATCCCATAAGCTGGTGGCCCCTGGGCAGGTCTAGGGACACTGACTGGGAGGAGACACCCCCTTGTTGTGCTCTAGGGGCCTGGTTCTCCCCTCCCCGGGCCCCAGCATTGTGTGCTCCCCATTGTTGGGGGTCTACCTGGCATCATGTGTCTCTGCCCTTCCTCAGGTCAACTCTGTGAACTGCAACACCAGCTGGAAGATCAACCTGTTCATGCAGTTCCGAGACCACCTGGAGGAGGTGTTGAAAGGGGTAAGAGGGCCTCCCCGGTGGCACAGTGGTTGAGTGCTGGGTTGCGAGGCTGCCCGCGGCCTTTGCGGCGCTGGTTCGATCCCCGGCTGCTCCCCGGCCACCGGAGGAGGGTCCCGCATGGCAGCGCAGACCTCTCCTGCCGCCCGCTGCTTCCCTCAGCAGTGTACTTCGGTCCTTCTGCCTGCTCTGCTCCCCGCTCTGGCTCTGGTGAATTCTCTCACCCTCCCGCGCTTCTGACTGTACCCAGTGCTTGTATAAACAAAACAAACAAACAAACCAGCAAACAAATAAATAAAGCATGCCTCTATAAAAAAAAAAAAAAAAGAAAGGGGTAAGAACTGGAGCCCCCCACCCGGCCACCTGCCTACTGGTGCAGCCCTCCTCCCACCAACTCCTCGTCCTGCCTTCCCCCTCCGACCACGCACCCAGCTCTGCTCCCAGTCTGGCCTGCCCCTCCCCGCGCCCCTTCTCGCTGCTCCCAGCCTGTGTTGCAGTTGGGAGTGTTTTTGGTGGATCTGTCATGGCTCCGATGTTAGATTCCAGGCAACTTGGAAGTAAGACTTGAGTGTGCAAAGCCCACCCTGTTTTTGCTCCAGCCGGGCACTGCCTGGTGCAGAAGTCCCTAGGCTCTGTCATAGTAATGAACTCAATCTGCATATATCCACGCACACGCGTTGGTTCTGCTGATGTTGGCTGAGTCCTTGGTGTTCAGCGCAGTGTAGAGAGGACAGCTGGTGTGGCGGGTGATGGGCCCAGGAGCAGCAGCCGTGCATGAGAGCCCACTGGGGACAGATCCCGCCAGGGCAAGCATGATGGAGAGCGAGGTTAGGTATGGTGTAGGCGTGGCAGACATGGACTCACGTCCCATTGACAACGACCACGTGACCCTTGGCAGGACACATACCTTGTCTGTGCCCGAGTTGGTCCACCTGTAAAATGGGGATATTGATGCCTGTGCCCTGAGGGTTAGTTTGAAGATAAGTGGGGAGGGCTGGCTCGGAGGGCTGGCTCAGCGGCTGGCATGCAGTAAGCGTGCAGAGTTACTTCCTGACTCAAATGCTAATCCTCTGACATGTGCAAGGAGATCAGAGCTTCCCCATGTTACAGAAGGACTATGTTAAGGGACTTATCCCAAGACACGCAGCCTGTAAGGGCAGAGCCAGGATCCAAACTTGGCCTCTGCAGAGATGGAGAGGCCGTGGTCCACGCACTCCACCTGCCCCCATCTTGGGGGGGAACAAAAGAAATGGGCTGCACTGCACTGAAGTGGAATGGTAGGTCTCTGTCTATCCTGAGCCTGTGCCCCACTGCCTGCAGGGGGACGTGGTGCGACTGTTCCACGCGGAGCAGGAGAAGTTCCTGACGTGCGACGAGTACAAAGCCAAGCTGCAGGTGTTTCTGCGCACCACGCTGCGCCAGTCCGCCACCTCGGCCACCAGCTCCAATGCCCTCTGGGAGGTGGAGGTCAGAGCCTACTTCCCGCATCCAGGACCCAGCCCTTTACTCCAGTCTGGGCCACCCCTCCCTCTTCCCCCATCCCTCTGGAGGGGGTGGAAGGTTGACCCCTGTGTCTCCTCTAAGCCCCTTCAGAGCCAAGGAGGGTCCAGGACACCAGGTGCTCCATACCTTCCCCATCCCTCTGCTCCCCAGCAGGGTTTGTGCTGCCTCTCCCTGGCCAGTCTCCTTCCTGCCTCACCCCTGCACCCTGCCCCACCCCAAACCCCACCAGGTTGTCCACCATGACCCCTGCCGTGGAGGAGCTGGCCACTGGAATGGCCTATACCGCTTCAAGCACCTGGCCACAGGCAACTACCTGGCTGCTGAGGTGAGTGGCAGGCAGAGGGCATCCTGGGAGTCAGGCTGTGTGGGCATGCCAGAGCCTGGGGACCTACTGCACTTCTGCACACACACACACATGCCTGTGGACCCTGGCTTATGGGCTCATGCAGTCACTCAACAAATATTATCAGTAGGTGCGTGACTGCAAAAAAGCCTAGTAAATGTTACTGTGTTATAAATAACACCACTACTATGTGTTGGGAGCTCTTTTAGGCACCAGGGATATATCAGTGAACAAAATTCCCAGCCCTTGCAGAACTTAAATTTGACACCCATGTCTGTCCATAATGTACAGGCTTGTTGGGGCATTTGTGTGTGTCAGAGTGTGTGTTTGTTCATCTGTCGGTCTACAGAGAGGGATCATGAAGAGCATGACTTGGGGCCTCTCATTAGTGGCTTCTTCAGGAGTGATGCGGGTTTTGGGGCCTGGGTAGGCACCCCTGGGAGAGTGGAGGCTGTATGCCCTGAATCAAGGCTATGTGTAGACCTGCCTTGGAGTGGGGGTTATGTGAGTATAGCTTGGAATCCAATAAATCCCCCCATCTTGCATCTCTGTTCCAGGAGAATCCCAGCTATAAGGGCGATGCTTCTGATCCCAAGGCAGCAGGAGCGGTGAGGACCAAAGCTGGACCCTAGGGCTTAGGGAAGGGGGACCAAGCATTGCTCTCTGGGGTGGGTGGGAGTGGGAGAGCAGGAATTCCTAGGAAGTGGGATGGAGGGAGAAGACCTCTCAGGGGGGATTTCAGGTGGTTTCAGAAGGCCTGAGTGGAGGAATTGGGATCTTCACCCCAGGGTGCCCAGGGCCGCACGTGTCGCCGGAATGCTGGGGAAAAGATCAAGTACCGCTTGGTGGCTGTTCCCCACGGCAATGACATCGCCTCCCTCTTTGAGCTGGACCCTACCACGTTGCAGAAAACCGACTCCTTTGTGCCCCGGTGGGTGTGCGTCATGTGTCTGGGGGCTGACTGGGTGTGCCCAGGCTGGGTCATTCTGCCTCTGGACTCCCTGTGACCCCACTCCTCTGTCCTCCTGAGGTCCTTTGGCCTCAGGACCTGCAGACCCACCCCTCTGGGGATCCTGCTCTGAAGCAGCTGACCCCAAAAGTGTTTGCTGTGCAACTGGCCTGTGTTTGGCACTCCGGGTGCTGCCCTGTGCCACTTCTCCATGTCCTTCATTAGCTGCCTGCCCTTTCTGGACAGGCATAGGGCGGTTTGTCCAAGGTACACTGCGTTGGGTGGCCCCCTGACCCTCAGATTCTAGGACATGACATCCAGAGACAACCCCACTTTCACTTTACCAGCTTTACAACCTCAGGCAGCTTCCTCAATTACTTTGCTGATTTCCTCAAGTCTTCGGGAGAATTAGCTGAGTCACTACAAGCACACGATCCCTTACCTGAAACTCTTGGGGCTGGATGCGTTTTAGATTGAGTGTTTTTCATTTCAGAAAGTTAATTATATTTCAAATCAAAGACATAAGTATTTCTGCTGTGAAATGCATGCTTCTAGACACTAAATGGGATAAATGGTCTAAATAGCCTCATTTGTCCAAATGAATTTTGGTCCCAAGTTTACAAACAAGCCCTGGCTTGAGAGTGCTTGGGATTTGAGGAGTGTGATGAGGCAGGTGGGCCGGGAAAGGGTGCTGGTTAGCAGGATTTCTCACCTGGGAGGAGCTAGGGTCCCCTCCCCCCACTGCTGGGTGTGGAGTCAGGTGGAGATGTGGCGCTCTTGGGAGTGGAGTGGCTGGACCACTGGACACACTCACTCCCGGCGCCCTGCCCCCGCCCCGCCTGCAGGAACTCCTACGTGAGACTTCGCCACCTCTGCACCAACACGTGGATCCAAAGCACCAACGTGCCCATCGACGTGGATGAGGAGCGGCCCATCCGCCTCATGGTGCGGGTGGCCCCGGGGCTGGGTGCTGGGGCGGGGTCCCGAGCTCATCCCCAGGTGCCCTGCTGACCTCTGCCCCTGTAGCTGGGCACCTGCCCCACCAAGGAGGACAAGGAGGCCTTTGCCATTGTATCAGTGCCTGTGTCTGAGATCCGAGACCTGGACTTTGCCAATGACGCCAGCTCCATGCTGGCCAGCGCCGTGGAGAAGCTCAATGAGGGCTTCATCAGCCAGAATGACCGCAGGTGGGCAAGGCGGGGAGCTTATGGGGTCTCCTGAGGAGCCTTGCCGTTCTGGGAAGTAGTTGCAAAGCAGAAACTGGGTGGGCTGGACCGGGTGGTGTGATCAGAGCCGGGGACTGTCCTGCGGGCCCCTGGGTGCCCAGGCCCTGCTCACGTTGTCTCAGTGTTAGCTCTGATGGCGCCATTAACACTGCTGTTTTACTGACAGTGGGACGGGGCTCAGAGAGTTAAGACACTTGTCCAGGGGGACTCAGCTAGTAAGCGGCATTCAGGACGGCATGCAGATCCCTTTACACCTGCCTTGTGCCCTGTCCTTTCCAGATTGGAATGTCCTGAGTTGGGGGCGCTTCAGAACTCAGGGTGGTGGGGTGAGGGGTGTGTTTTGACTGTAGTTGGGGTGAAGGCGGGGTGGCCTTTGCACTCTGGCAGCACACCTGAATCACTGCATGTTTGGGAAGGGCTGTGTGTCCCACTGTGGGCTCGTGCGGAAGTTGCCCGGAGTCGATGACTCACATGCGTCATCCCTGGGGTCCTGTCTGGAAGGTTTGTCATCCAGCTGCTGGAGGACCTGGTGTTCTTCGTGAGTGATGTTCCCAACAATGGGCAGAATGTGCTGGACATCATGGTCACCAAGCCCAACCGGGAGCGGCAGAAGCTGATGAGGGAACAGAATATCCTCAAGCAGGTACCTGTGCACACGCTCGGGAATGGGGAGGGCTGCAGTGAAGGCGGCGGGGCAGGGCCTGGGACCAGGAGCAGCGCGGCCTTTCAATGTGAGTGGTCCTGTTCTCATCTCCAGTCCCCCTGCTGTTTCTCATCACTTCTTTGGAAAAAATCAGTACTTTCCAAACCTATCCTGTGTGCCAGGCACTGCCCTAAGCGCCCTACATGTATTGGCACAGTTGATTCTCATGATGTGGGGAGCTGCTGCTGTTATCTTCATTTTGGGGAAACTGAGGCATGCAGCATTGGAGAAATGAGCACGTGCACCCAGCTAGGAAGCATGGACATGGAGGAGGATCTGAACTTAAGCTGTTGGGTCTCTTGCTGCCATTTGCCAGTTGGCTTTATGGGACTCTGAGTCTGTATATACATCCTTCCATGCATACATTTCAGAAGGTGCTCCTCACCCCTAAAGCTGTACCTCCAAGAAACATGGACACCATCCTATATAAGCACGGTGCCATCATTGTACCTAAGGAAATTAGCGCTACTACCCAATATCAACTTTCCCCACCTTTCCCAAAATGTCTTTATAAGGCTTGTTTTCCTTTGAACCAGGAACCCAACAAAGGTTTTCTCATTTCATTTACTTCTGTCCCTTTATTGTCTGTTCTAGAACATTTTTTTCAACAATTACAATTTTTGTAATTACATAAACTTTTTTTTTTTGATGAGACAGGCCTGTTTCTTGTCTCTTGATCTCTGGCCATACCTCCCTGACCTGCCTTTTCTCTTGGCCTCAGACCCCTGAAGGTGACCTTCTGTTCATCCCCAGACACTGAGCTAGGCCCAGGATCTGAGTTGGGATTAGAATTCACGAGGGGAGGAGTGAGCTGACATCAGCTCTGGATTCTGGTCAGGAGTAGGGGTGAGGGCTGGGCCTGGGGCCAATGGTGGGTACACTGGGGAGGTAGTGCAGCTTTGAATCAGCTTGGGGAGGCTTTGGGGCAGGTTTGGTTTGGGGTTTAGGGTTCTTGGGATGATTAGGGGTGTCACAAGTGTGAACATCCCTCCTTACTCTCCCTTCTCCCCCAGATCTTTGGCATTCTGAAGGCCCCGTTTCGGGACAAGGGAGGTGAGGGACCCCTGGTGCGGCTGGAGGAGCTCTCAGACCAGAAGAATGCCCCCTACCAGCACATGTTTCGCCTGTGCTACCGCGTGCTGCGCCACTCTCAGGAGGACTACCGCAAGAACCAGGTGGGCCCCTCCTGTCCGCCCCGGCACCCACTCACCTGCTGCCTGGCTTGCTTATGTCCTCACTGCTGCTTTCACTCATTCAGCAGTGCTTTCTGAGGCACCTGCTGTGTGCCAGGCACTGTTCTGGGCCCTGGGGATACGGAGCAGGTGATATGGCCAGCTTCAAGGCCCCTCAGGAGAGCCTTGTGCTATTGGGGTGAGTGCTCTGCTGTTGCTGTATTGAAACTCATTCTTTTGGAACAAGGGTCCTGCTATTGAGTTTTGCACATGGGCCACATAAATTATGTAGCTAGCCCTGCTGGACAGACAAGGTCCCTTTCACGTGGAGGTACCTCCTCTGGCAGGGAGGTAGACCATGAGGTGAATAAATGTTACATAAGCCCTCTCTTCTTCCTCTCGATGCTGGCTTCCCCTCCCAGACGTCCACCTTTCTGGGATCAGGGTCCCCCACTGATGTCAGATCCTGGTCTTGGGGTCTGGAGCTGCCCTGGGCTCCCCATGACCCCAGCATGTCTGCCCCCAGGAGCACATCGCCAAGCAGTTTGGGATGATGCAGTCCCAGATCGGCTATGACATTCTGGCCGAAGACACCATCACTGCTCTGCTGCACAACAACCGCAAGCTCCTGGAGAAGCATATCACCAAGACTGAGGTGGAGACCTTCGTGAGCCTGGTGCGGAAGAATCGGGAACCCAGGTGGGCCTGCCTGCCCGCCCTCCACCCCTGTCCAGGGTAGAAAGTTAGCCGGTGCCGATGGTTAAAATATTGAGATTTTTCTGCCCCTGTGAATAAGTTGCCACATCTCTGAGGCCCTCCACTCTGGGCCACTCTGGGGCCTCTCCCAAATTGGGCCCAGTCTAGCAAGAGAATTGAGACGTTTGGTATAACAGGAGGTGCTAGACCCTTCCCTAGTGGCAAAATCTGCGCCTGTGTTCAACCCGTTAAATAGTTTGAATGTCGTTTCTGTCCTTGTGCATCCTTCACCCTGACCCTTGAGTCTCCATCTGGCCTCACATCTGCCCCAGGGTGATATCTGTGGGTTGTCCCTCCTTGGGTGACTGGGAGCCCATCCCACCAATCACTAGGCTTTGGAAGCATGGGACAGCAGGAGCAGCAGACTGATCCAGGGACCCAGTGTTGCTAGCTGGGGAAGGAGGATGGTGGGCTTTGTCCCCATTTGGGGCCAGTCTCTGAACCCCCTGCCCCACTGCTATGGCCACCCCAGGTTCCTGGACTACCTCTCTGACCTGTGTGTGTCCAACCACATCGCTATCCCCGTCACCCAGGAGCTCATCTGCAAGTGTGTACTGGACCCCAAGAACAGTGACATTCTCATTCAGACTGAGTAAGCCTCCACAGTCTCCCCATGGCCCAGCAGCCCCCTCCCCGCCGCCAGAGTTCCACCCTGCCTGTCTCCCTTAGCCACCTTAGAGCTCGAGCCCCATCTAGGTTCAGGCTAGAACCCGTGCGCTCTGCAGACATGCGTGCAGTGTCTGCTGTGTGCCCAGCTCCGGGCCAGCACTGGGTGTGGGGGGGGAGGGCATAGAGGAGACTGAGCCGTGGCCCCTGCCCTGGAGGAGCTCATGGTTTCAGGGTCCAAGCTGGAGGTGGTTCCACGTGCAAAGGCGCCTGGCGCCTGGGTGGACCCCGTGTGCTCAGGGAGGCTCTGCGTGTGACCTCCCGCACACCGCTCCCTGTGACTGCGTGGCGCTGCTCTGCAGGCTCCGGCCCGTGAAGGAGATGGCCCAGTCCCACGAGTACCTGAGCATCGAGTACTCAGAGGAGGAAGTGTGGCTCACTTGGACCGACAAGAATAATGAGCACCATGAGAAGAGTGTGAGGCAGCTGGCCCAGGAGGCGAGGGCCGGCAACGCCCACGACGAGAACGTGCTCAGCTACTACAGGTGACCCCCGTCTCTGCTCCTCCCCCCCCAAAGCTTCCTGTGCCCTTTGGCCTCTCAGCAGCCTTCGACCTGTCCCCGCTGAGAGATGAGGTCTCATGGCTTCTGGTGGGGCTCCTGCCTCCACTTGCTGGCAATGCTGCCTTCACTAGGGAGGCTCAGCGAAGGATGACTTTGTAACCCCAATAGCACGGGGTGTCCTTGAGCCAGCTTAGCGCAGTGATAGGCCCAAAGGAAACCCAGACAGTCTCCGAATACACACGTTTTAAAAGATGCTCATTATACACCAGGCACTTTGGGAAGCATTTACCCAATGACTCTTAAACCTCATAGGTCTGTGAGGGAGGGGCTGTCTTACCCTCAGCTTAAAGTTGGGAGACAGACAGAGAGGTACACGAACTGCCCCAGGTTACGTAGCTGTAAGTGTAGGCATGGTTCAGGCCCAGGCTGTCTGGCTCTGGAGCCCACAATGGGTCATGCAGGGCTCCTCGGAGGAAGCAGAGGGCATGGCGTCACCTAGTGCAGAACAGAGCTTCCTTCGTCCTCATTTCTATAGCTCTGGCATCTTCCACCTCCTGCTCGCCCTCCCTCCTCTCTCCCAACCCTGCCCTTCCCTCACAGTGGCCCAGGCCCCTTCCTCTCCCAAACCTTCAGCCACCCCTTTCCCCGTGATGATCTGTCCTGGCTGAGCCAGAAAGCATTTAACAAGGAGGGGAGATTTGCAAATAGTCACCCCAGACTGTTTTTTCCTTTCACCTCTCTTAGCTCAGCACTGCGTCCTTTCTCTTATAGCAGTCGGTGTCCTGTTTAACCTAAGTCCCTTTCTCCAGTCTCAACAAGCCCAGACCCCAACAAGCTCAGACCCCAACTCTTGCTGGTGCCCCTGCCATGTCCTCATCGTCTTTCCTGCCCCTCAGGTACCAGCTGAAGCTCTTTGCCCGCATGTGTCTGGACCGGCAGTACCTGGCCATACACGAGATCTCCCAGCAGCTGGGCATTGACCTGATCTTCCTGTGCATGGCGGATGAGATGCTGCCCTTTGACCTGCGCGCCTCCTTCTGCCACTTGATGCTGCATGTGCACGTGGACCGAGACCCCCAGGAGCTGGTCACGCCCGTCAAGTTCGCCCGTCTCTGGACTGAGATCCCCACAGCCATAACCATCAAGGAGTGAGACGGGTGGGGCGTGTGGGCTTGGTAAGGCTGGGGGGGGGGAATCTTGTGGTCCCTTACACCTCACTGCCTCACCCCAGCTATGATTCTAACCTCAACGCCTCCCGAGATGACAAGAAGAACAAGTTTGCCAGCACCATGGAGTTCGTGGAGGACTACCTCAACAACGTGGTCAGCGAGGCCGTGCCCTTTGCCAACGAGGAGAAGAACAAGCTCACCTTTGAGGTTGGCTGGGTTTATCAGGGCTTGGGTGTACTCCCACTGGGCAACCCTCCAGGGTGGGTTGTGAGACCCATGACCTCACTTTCTTCAGTGCCTGAAGCCCTGCAGGGGGACCACGTAGACCCCCTAGGACTCTCCAAGAGGGAGGCTTCTCTGCTGAAGCTGGGGTTGTCCCATCAGCCCAGGGCCCCACCACAGGGTTCTGGCAGGATCCTCCTTTCTTATCCCCTCCTGTATTCCTGTCCCATTCCCTCCTTAGTGGCTTCCCTTGTAGGCCCTTCTTCCCCAGTAGCCTACTAGGGTCAGGCTGCCCTTGTCTGGGACCCTTGGTTCTGCTTTCACCCAGCCCCACCCTTCCAGAGACCTACTTTTCCTAAAGAACCTCACCTTTAAAGGCACTAACCCCCCCACCCCATGAAGTCCCGCCCCATTACCCTGGCCCGCCCACACTCACCTGGGGCCCCGCCCTCTCTCCGCAGGTGGTCAGCCTGGCACACAATCTCATCTACTTTGGCTTCTACAGCTTCAGCGAGCTGCTGCGGCTCACCCGCACGCTGCTAGGCATCATCGACTGTGTCCAGGCCCCCCCAGCCATAATGCAGGCCTTCGATGACTCAGGCGGTGAGGCTTTGCCTGTCCTGGCCATTCACCACCCTGAGTTCCTGTCTCCTCTTAGCCTGGGAGTTCTCTCTGCCAGCCCCCTTGAGTAGCCTCTGATGGACAGAAGGGCCCTTGGGTCCTGCAGCTGCAGTAGAGACCCTTGGGTCTGGGCAAGTTGCCTTCCAACACTGCTTGGTCTTGAGAGGAGATTATGAGTGAGGAGGGGAGACACAGGTCCCCCAGTCAGATTGGGGGTCACAGTCCTGCCTTCTTGGAACCATTCTCTTAGGGGAGATGCAGCCCTACCATGGGGGACTGTGAGGAAGAAGGGGGCGAGCTGTCCTCAGGACACCCTCAGGCACCCTAAACTTACTGAAACAGAAAGTACATGGAGATCAACTCTGGTATTTGGTGCTCCCCACACAGAGTCCCCTCATGATTTCTCATGATTTCCCACATGAAAATTCGCGCTTATCTCCCACACAGTTCACCTTTCTGCTGACCCACCCATTTTTTCCAGATTTGCCTTAAAACTTAGCTCCTCCAAGAAGCCTTCCTGGATTAGCCTTGCCCTTCCTAATCGTGGTTTCTCCCTGCTACTGCTGGAGAGTTGAGCCGGGGGTCTCTGCCGTGTACTCCCGTGACCTGCTTCTGCTCCGTGCTCTGCAGGCAAGAATGTGCGGCGGTCCATCCAGGGCGTGGGGCACATGATGTCCACCATGGTGCTGAGCCGCAAGCAGTCTGTCTTCGGCACCCCCAGCCTGCCCACTGGCGCCAGTGCTCCTGAGCCCCTGGACAGAAGCAAGTTTGAGGACAATGAAGACATCGTGGTGATGGAGACCAAGCTGAAGATCCTGGAAATCCTGCAGGTGGTTGGACCAGAGTGGGAGTGTTGGGAATAGGGCAGGACATGGAGGACAGGCTGGGCGAACCCCCCTCAGGTCACAGTATCTGGTGCCTGGAAACCTCAGGGTCATCAATATGTAGCCCCGGGCTTCTCAAAGTGTTGTCTTCAACCAGCAGCCTCAGCATCACCTGGGGACTTAGAAATGCACATGCTCAGGCCCCATCCCAGATCTAGGGGTCAGAAACAATGGGAGCAGGCCAGAGCTGATGGGTGATGAGCCCTCCCCCCCCATCCCCCATGATTCTGATGTGCATTAAAGTCTAGTTTTGTCCCTCATTGTTCAGAAGAGGGATAGTAAAAAGGGGAGAGCGGGACTTTCCCATGGTAACAGAGACCCATTTCCCAGTCACCCCAGTCCTGGGTTTCATCTGAGACTCCAGCAACACTTGGAGAGGGGATCGTAGGGTCTTCTGATTCATTCCCGGGGCCAGGGGTTATCCAGTTCTGAGTCCTGGCATGTGGTGAGGACAGAGACCAGTCAGGGTGTGTGCAGAAGTCCATGGCATCCTCTCCCCACTAGGACAGGTTGACAGGGTCGGCCTTTGGACTCATGAGAAGTTGGGCTTCCTTCCCTTTCCCTTTTCCCAGCCTGGGAAAGAGGAACTGGCCAGGGAGGCTCTCTGTCTCATTCTGAGTAGAGATGCCACTGCCCTGCACGGGGGCAGCTGGACCTCGCTGGGGAGAGGGGAACACTTGTGCTGAGACCCTGAGTGCTAGAACTCTTCTGGCCTCTGTCCCCCACAACCCACCCCACTGCCCCTGGAGCAAGATTGGCCTCCTGATCTCAGACTGACCCTCGCCCCATCCTGTCCTCGCTTCTCCAGTTCATCCTCAATGTCCGCCTGGATTACCGCATCTCCTACCTGCTGTCTGTCTTCAAGAAAGAGTTTGTGGAAGTGTTTCCCATGCAGGACAGCGGGGCAGATGGCACAGCCCCTGCCTTCGACTCCACCAGTGAGCCTCCGTCTCGCCTTCACCCTGCCCTTAGTCAAGTTTTTTTTAACTCACCCAGGGACACACAGTGGCGGGTGGCGCCTGGGGGACACCAGCTCCCCAGCCCTGTCCATTTCCTAGTGTGCAAAGGCCCTTCTTCTGCCTCGTCTCACTTATTTGCCATTGTGAGAAGGAAGGGTGGGGATGACTCTGTTTCTAAATGGGGAAACTGAGTCCCATAGAAGGACAGGGACTTGCCCAAGGTCATAATCAACTAGAGACCGAGCCAGTCCAGGGTCCTGGGTCTCCTGACTCCATATGGGGCAGGCAGAGGGGCTACCACCCAACCAGTGTGGGGAAGAGTTAATTTGGGTGTCTCTCTGCACCCTCACCCTTTTGCTCCCTGTCTTCCCTGTGCATGGACCTGCCACCCACCTCCACCTCTTGCTCCCTACAGCTGCCAATATGAACCTGGATCGCATTGGGGAGCAGGCGGAGGCCATGTTTGGAATTGGGTGAGGCCAGGGTTGAGGTTGGGGGTTTGTGTGTGGAGTGGGTGGGTGCTGCTGAATCCTCTTGGGATGGTTGATAGAGTGTTGGAGAGGCTCCCCAGATAGGGGATGATCCCTCCCTCCTCTGTCATCCCCTCAAGGCCCTTACCAGACTCTGGGGCAGGGGTGTTCCTGGCTTTGTGCTTTGACCCTTCCTTGCCTGCCAGCCCAAGTGATATAGGGACCCCGGGACCCCAGGTCATCCCCCTGACTCTGCTCGGGCACTGGCGCCTCTGTGTGAATCAGGATTTGAGCCAGGTAGCTGGGAGGATCCCTCAGAGCAGGGAGGAAGTTAATCCGTTTTTGTGCCACGCCTGTGGCATCCACTGAATGCTTTGGACCCTTGTCAGAATGTTTAATTTTTAAATTCATAAAATGAAATCTGTAAAATTACAAAGGATGCAGTTGGCACCGAGATACATACAAATGGCACCGAGATACAGTTATCAAAATATTGAAGAAAACAAGTTTGAAGTGACAGTTATATATGTGCCTCTTTATTAACACATTAAATCACAGGCTGCTCCGGCAGGTGTAATTAGTACCATTACTTTGTGATAATGATGAATGTAAACGATATTTTGTGATTTCTGCAACAACTCCAAGGTGATGTGAAAACACCTGTGTCTTTTATTGGTGACAAAATCACAGTTACCTCTAATTTTTTTTCCCTCGAGGGCGATTTTGGTTAGAGGCTGGTAAAAATAGATGTGATTCCCCCATCTCTGCTTGTGGCCCCAGCCTCTATCCATGAACTCCTTTGTGGGGTGGGGGGCAGGAGGCCATAGGAAATCCCATAGGAAAAGTCCCCGTGCCAGCTGCTTAATCAAGGAGAGCCTTGCCAGCCCCAGTGACACTGGTCTCTCAGGGCACATGGGGGTCACTTGGGGCGCTCAGGGCAGTGGCTATTTATAGACTGGGTAGTGATTTTAGAAATATGACAGTGGGCGCTGCATCTGCTAAATGGGTAGCAGGGGCATGCTTGCCGCCTGGGACAGTAGGTGATGTGCCCACCACGCCCGTACCCTGGCCTGCAGGAAGACAAGCAGCATGCTGGAGGTGGATGATGAGGGCGGCCGCATGTTCCTGCGCGTGCTCATCCACCTGACCATGCACGACTACGCGCCGCTGGTCTCAGGGGCCCTGCAGCTACTCTTCAAGCACTTCAGCCAGCGCCAGGAGGCCATGCACACCTTCAAGCAGGTGCTCCTCACCCCCTGACCCTCCCTGAGCACCCCATGGCGAGGAGGAGGACTGTGGGGTGGGGGAGGAAGGACTGAGGGGCTTCCCGAGGGCCAGAAGACCTCCTGGCCTGGACCGAGTAGGCAGGCTGCTTTGGCCACGCTGGGACTGGGGATAAACTGAGGCCGGAGCTTGCAGCTCAGGAGATCTTGATGCACATTTGCAGTTTCTGGCCTTGCTGAGCCCCTTAAAGGGAAGGGCCAGGTCTTGGACACCCATAGCTCTTCTCAGCCTGGCTCCAGGCCTGTCCTCCCTTATGATATGGGCAGCACTTTACAGTTTGCAAGCTATATCCCAGGTACCTTTGCTAAGTGCTTCAAGTCACACCTGGCACACAATCAGCCCTCAGTCAGGTCTGGGTGAGTTGTCATGTGGTCTCGATAGCCCCCGGGTGCTCTTGGTCACTCAGTCTCTACAAACGGGCATCTGGGGAGGGCACACTGTGTACCAGGCACTGAGCGTTGGGCTCGTGTAGTGGGATCCTCGGAGCAGCTGTAGTGATGACGTGGTTACCACTCTCATTCCGTTTTACTGAAGGGGGAAATCGAGGTGTGGGGAGCTTTCCTCCCTTACCCACTGACCCAGAGCGAGTAAGATGGGAATCTGGGTTCAGGTGTCTCTCAGCCAGAATCCAGTCATGCCGCGTGCTTTGCCTTGGACCCTGCTCAGTGTCCAAGGAAACAAGTGACATGTGACAGAAGTTGGTGAATAGCTGAAGCCTGGTGATGAGGCAACTCAAGACGGGGAGTGCAGGGAGGTCTGTGGCCATCAGGGAAGGCTTCCTGGAGGTGGTGGAGTTATGGCAGGGACATAAGCATTAAGCAGGAGTTGGCTAGGTGCAGAGGAACAGTGGTGGAGCGCGGATTCCAGAACTAGAGACCTGGAGCAGGGAAGGCACTGGGGGTCTCTATGAGGAGTGGACCTGGGGGTGTCATCTCACCAGCCACACCCATGCTCTACCCTCAGGTGCAGCTGCTGATCTCAGCCCAGGATGTGGAGAACTACAAGGTGATCAAGTCGGAGCTGGACCGGTTGCGGACCATGGTGGAGAAGTCCGAGCTGTGGGTGGACAAGAAGGGCAGCGGCAAGGGCGAGGAGGTGGAGGCAGGCACTGTCAAAGACAAGAAGGAGGTGAGCAGGGCGGCAGGGAGCTGGTTCTCTGTGAGGGCTGGGCTTGGCTGACCCCGACCTCCTGTGCCCCCAGCAGCCCACGGATGAGGAAGGCTTTCTGCACACGCCTGGGGAGAAGAGCAGTGAGAACTACCAGATCGTCAAGGGCGTGAGTGGCCGGGGGACCTCAGGGCGGGGCCCTGCCTGCCTAGGCGGCTCCCCCTGGGGCGGGGCCACAACTGCTTTCCTGCTCTGCTGGCCCCCAGCCTGCAAAATAGACATCTTCCAGCTTTTCCTGCCGAGGGCCAGATGGAATTATTTTAAAGCTGAAGGAATTTAATGAAATTCCATTTCACAGTCATATCTTTGTATTTACTTTTATGGATGAAATTGGGTTTTTAGTGCTTCCCTGCCTTGTCATGATGATCTGATTCATTGGTGTGGCCTCCTTCCCTCTTCCTTCTCTGCTGCGAGCTGGAATTCAGCTGAGATTGGCAGGGACTAGGACCGGCCTGAGATGTGGGCTGGACAGAGGAGGGAAGAGGCTCCATGTTCACCTCTGTGCCCCCAGATCTTGGAGCGATTGAATAAGATGTGTGGCGTTGGGGAGCAGATGAGGAAGAAACAGCAACGGCTGCTCAAGAACATGGATGCCCACAAGGTCATGCTGGACCTGCTGCAGATTCCCTACGACAAGGTGACCCCTGACTTCTGACCTCTGATTCCCCAGGGCAGCTTCACCCTGAACCCTGAAATAATAGTAACCCCTAAAGCTGATCTAACCCAGCTTCACCCTGACATTTGACCCTGGCTTGTCCCCACCTTGACCCCTGAATTCAATCTTAGTATCTTCTCACTCCTCATCCTGACCTATTATGATTTGATTTGACCCTAGCTTCACCCTGATTCTTGACCTTGACCCTAACTTCTGTCTCCTTCTCTGGCCTAATCCTGATAATCTCAGCTTCATTTTAACCTTTGACCCTCAGCCTCCTTACCTCAGTCTATGGTGACCCTAGTCTGACCCCAGCTTCATGACCTGTGATGTCAGCTCTGGCCTCATCTTGGCCCCTGGCCTCATTCTGACTCTTACCCAGAGGTCCCCAGGCCCACTGTGGCTCCTGACTCCAAACTTATCCTCCCTCCTCTCAACCTTTCACTCTGTGCCCCTCACCTTGACTGATCTTGATCTTAACTCACCCTGCCTCTTTTTTTTTTTTTTTTAAAGATTTATGTATTTATTTATTTATACAAGCACTGGGTACAGTCAGAAGCGCGGGAGGGTGAGAGAATTCACCAGAGCCAGAGCGGGGAGCAGAGCAGGCAGAAGGACCGAAGTACGCTGCTGAGGGGAGCAGCGGGCGGCAGGAGAGGTCTGCGCGCCATGCGGGACCCTCCTCCGATGGCCGGGGAGCAGCCGGGGATCGAACCGGCGTTGCAGAGGCTGCAGGCAGCTTCGCAACCCAGCGCTCAACCGCTGCGCCACCGGGGAGGCCCTCACCCTGCCTCTTGATCCTGTCCCCTAACCCTGACCCTTGCTGCCTCCAGCTTCACCTCAACCTTTGATCCTCACCCCCTCACACTTTTTCATTTCCTGACCTGGAAGCCCAGCTTCCACCATGAACCTGTCCCCCTTGCGGTCCCTAGTGCCACACCCTGACCTACCCATGCCTGTCGGGGTGCAGGTTGCAGACCCACCTTCCCTCCTGTGTGGACCCAGCTCTTTCTCCCCTGTCTGTGCAGAGCGACGCCAAGATGCTAGAGATCCTGCGTTACACACACCAGTTCCTGCAGAAGTTCTGCGCAGGGAATCCTGGCAACCAGGCCCTGCTGCACAAGCACCTGCACCTCTTCCTCACGCCGGGGGTGAGGGCGTGGGCTGGGGCACCTGGTGGGGAGGGTGGGCAGGGCCTTGGTCCCCTTTCTGACTGCCACGGCGCCCACCGCAGCTCCTGGAGGCCGAGACCATGCAGCACATCTTCCTGAACAACTACCAGCTGTGCTCCGAGATCAGCGAGCCGGTGCTGCAGCACTTTGTGCACCTGCTGGCCACCCACGGGCGCCACGTGCAGTACCTGGACTTCCTGCACACTGTCATCAAGGCCGAGGGCAAATATGTCAAGAAGTGCCAGGACATGATCATGACTGAGGTGAGGGCAGGGCTGTGGGGACACGTGGGGACTGGGGTGGCGGGGTGGAGTTGGAGAAGCTGGACAGCTGGTGACAGAAGGAATGGGGTGCTGGGCTGTGGAGGGGGTGCGCAGGAAGAGCCACGGTTACAGAAGTGAGTCTGGTGGAACCTAGGTATGGGCCTAATGGAACTCAGGCCAGTGCCTGTAGAACTTGGGTACCTGATAGAACTCAGACCTGAAAAAACTCAAGCACTCATTCATTCATCAGTCATTTATTATCATTAATTTAAAAATGATGCTGCTGCGTGCCAAGGACCACTCATACATGGGGAGTCAGTCCCATGTAATCTCTGGGGCCAGGGTGGGGGGCAGAGTCAGGAACCAGGTGCTGTGGACTCGTTGCTGGGCCCCAGCCTGGCACATAGTAGGTACTCAGTAAACACCTGTAACTGAAGGCACAGAGGATGAAGAGCTGAGTCTTAGTCTGGGACAGATGTGGTCTCTTCTCACATTGTGGGGCGCAGGAGGGAGAAGGAACAAACATTCAAGTGAGATGAGAGACTCCTTGTACTGGAACTGCTGTCAATGCTAGGTGGTGTTGTTATTATATTCATGTGATAACATAATTGCTGACACCAGAGGGATGCAGCGTGTGCTCCCGGAGGGTTTAAATGAACAAGTTGTGGGAGCACAGGGGAGGAGGGGTGAGGGGGATTAGAAAGGACCTTTTGGAGGAGCTGCCTGTGAGATGAGCCCACGTGGGACAGTTTTTCCTAGAGGGACTTTCTGACTCCAGAGCTCAGTGTTCTTGATGGCAGAGGGCCTGAGACATCAGCCTAAGACCCCAAGGGCCAGGGAGCCCCAAAAACTCAGGCAGAGGAGGGTTTTCTTTTTTTTTTAAGATTTATTTATTTATGCATACAAGAGCTGGGGTACAGTCTAGAGATGTGAGGGGTGAGAGTATTCACCAGAGACAGAGTGGGGAACAGAACAGGCAGAAGAACTGAAATACACCGCT
Organism: Talpa europaea; assembly: GCF_964194135.1. Lineage (NCBI taxonomy): Eukaryota > Metazoa > Chordata > Mammalia > Eulipotyphla > Talpidae > Talpa > Talpa europaea. Next base: position 96,792,083 of record NC_140068.1, on the reverse strand, counting down.
GAGGGGAGCAGCGCGCGAGACAGGAGAGGTCTGCTGCTCTATGTGGGTTGCTCCCTGGCCGGCTGGGGATCGAACTCGTGCTGCAGAGGATTGCTTCATAGTGCAGTGCTTAACCCCTTGCGCCACCAGTGAGGCCCCAGAGGAGAGTTTTCTTGAATGTCCTGCACAGGCTGGGGTCAGTCTCAGTCTCCCTGGTGAGCATGGGAGGAAGGGGGACCAGGCCGCTGGACTGAGACCCGACGCCTGCCTCTCGTTTGCAGTTGACCAATGCAGGCGACGATGTTGTCGTGTTCTACAATGACAAGGCCTCACTGGCCCACCTTCTGGACATGATGAAGGCCGCCCGGGATGGTGTGGAGGACCACAGCCCCCTCATGTACCACATCTCCCTGGTGGACCTGTTGGCTGCCTGTGCCGAGGGCAAGAACGTCTACACTGAGATCAAGTGCACCTCCCTGCTGCCCCTGGAGGATGTGGTGTCTGTGGTCACACATGAGGACTGCATCACAGAGGTGGGGCCTGGGAAGGTGGCAGGAGAGAGTTGGGGAGGCTGGGGAGGAGAAGAGCTGGTGGAGCCAGGCCGAGGCAGCCATTCAGCCTGCATGGTGGACGGGAAGAGGGAGGAAAAGGAAAATGGGGAGGTAGACAGGAGCTGGGAGGTGCAGGACATGGTGCAAGCAGGGGAGCAGCGGGGAGGTCAGGGAGGAGTTGGTGAAATGCAGCGAAGGCAAACCTGGGCGTGCAGCCCTGCTCATGCCCCTGACCTCCCACCCGGCTGCCCAGGTGAAGATAGCCTACGTGAACTTCGTGAACCACTGCTACGTAGACACGGAGGTGGAGATGAAGGAGATCTACACCAGCAACCACATCTGGACACTCTTTGAGAACTTCACCCTGGACATGGCTCGGGTTCGTCCCTGTGGGAGTGCAGGACTGTGGACTGTGGGGTGCAGTGGACTGTGGGGTCAGGTTGTGGCAGGGGCCCAGGGGGGCTTCTAGAGGTGGGAGTGGCCCTGGGTACTGGACCCCCAGCATCCCTCTCTTCTACCCCAGGTCTGCAGTAAGCGGGAGAAGCGTGTGGCGGACCCCACCCTGGAGAAGTACGTGCTGACTGTCGTGCTGGACACCATCAACGCCTTCTTTAGCTCCCCCTTCTCTGAGAACAGCACCTCCCTGCAGGTGAGCTTCTCCTGCCCTGGCAGCTTTTGGGTAGGGAAGAGGGAAAATCAGAATCTAGAGTCCTTGGAGTGCATAAAGTATAGCAGAAGGACACACAAGTGCGTGTTATTCCTGCCATGTAGCAAATGACCTGACATTTGGTAGTTTGAAACAGCAAACATTGGGCCTCCCCAGTGGCGCAGCAGTTGAGCGCTGGGTTGCGAAGCTGCCCGCAGCCTCTGCAGCGCCGGTTTGATCCCCTGCTGCTCCCCGGCCGCTGGGCGAGGGTCCCACATGGCGCGCAGACCTCTCCTGCCGCCCGCTGCTCCCCTCAGCAGTGTACTTCGGTCCTTCTGCCTGCTCTGCTCCCTGCTCTGGCTCTGGTGAATTCTCTCTCCCTCCCGCGCTTCTGACTGTACCCAGTGCTTGTATAAATAAATGAATAGATCTTAAAAAAAAAAAAAAAAAGAATAAAGCTAATTGTTTAAAAAAAAAAAACAGCAAACATTATCTGACAGTTTCTGTGGTCAGAAATTACAGTGGGGACTGTACCATATAGAACATATAGGTCTGGTGGATCTGGGTGGTAGGGGGAGGCCGGGCCACGCTGACTCACCAGTGACAAGGTAGGTGGGCACACTCACTGCGGTGGACCGGAGCGCCAGAGCTAAATGAGGCAGACAGCCTCCGAGAGCCTTCCTCATCTATCTGAGCAGAAAAGCCCCAGGCTGGTGAATGAAGTTTCAGTTGACTGACGGGAAGTGTCATGACCCCTCCGTCAATTCCTAGATTCCCAGACTTGAGCCAGCTTACAGCCTTGAGCCTCTTGAATGAAAGGGAGCCAGGATCCCCGAGGAGACAGCCTGCTAGCCTAATTAAATCTTAAAGAAACCCTGGGAGGATACCCAAGAAACTGATAATAGGGGCTACCTACAGGTAGAGAAACTGGGAGTGACATGGGGCTAGTGCTTCTGAGAGCATGAAAGAGTTGTGTCCACTCTTCCAGAAGGCTGGGTTTATTTTGACATGTGTTTTGGTCCTGGGATGCCTTTGGGACTCTGGGACTCAGGTAATTTGTATCAGCTTTCCCTACCTCTCATCAGCCCCAGGGCAGAGTGTGAGAGAATGGAGGTGATAGGGTCAAGGGTGGGGAAGACTTGTCAAAGTATGCCCTTTTATAGCCTTCTGGGTTTTGAATCATGTAAATATATCTTCACATTAATTTTTCAAAGAAATTTCTAAAGGAAGAAAAGGGTCAGCAATAGGGCTATAAGCCCTAGGCCTGAACCTTAGGTTTCCCTGTACAGTTGGGCAGGTTGTGCACTGCTAAAAGGGAAGCTGTTATTTTTTTCCAAATGGGCACAAAAGCAATTGAAAGTTATTGGAGGGTCTGTCCCTTCACCCATGCAGTATCAGTGGGCCCTGGTTCCTGGGCCAGGGGCTGTCCAGGTTTGGGGTGGGCCAGGCTACAGCCGCGGGTGTGTTATCTCTTGCAGACGCACCAGACGATCGTAGTGCAGCTGTTGCAGTCCACCACACGGCTGCTTGAGTGTCCGTGGCTGCAGCAGCAGCACAAGGGCACTGTGGAGGCCTGCATCCGGACCCTCGCCATGGTGGGTGAGTGTGCCAGGGACGCTGGCTAGCTCCCACCACCTCTCCCCTCCCTCCACCAGAGGGATGCCTGCCCCACAATAAACATATTACCCCTAAGCTTGCCCATCATCTGCTCCATCCCCAGTTGGCTCTCAGTAAATCCTTCTTGGTGTCAAACTGGCATCATGACAATTGAGAGAAGCTATTTTCTCTGAGTCAGTTCTGGGAGGAGGGTGCTGGGTGACATTCCCCAACCAGAGTTTCTTGTGTTTTTCAAATGGTCTTAGGCAGGAGGGAGCCCTGTAGATTGCTAGGGAGAAGTGGAGAGGGGAGAAAGAAGGTGGGAGAGAGGTGCGGGGGAGTCAGGCTGGAATCAAAGAGGTAGAAAATTACTCTTTTTACCCAAAAAAGGGGGCAAGGGAGCCTTAGCCTAAGTAGGGTCAGAGTTCATTTGCCTGCACTCGAGACCCTCCATCTAGCAGCGCAGCAGCCCTCCTACCTTTCCCCCCACAGCCAAGGGTCGGGCCATCTCGCTGCCCATGGACCTGGATGCCCACATCAGCTTGCTGCTCAGCAGTGGCATCAGTTGTGTAGCTGCCGCCCAGCGGAATGCTTCCAACTACAAGGCCACCACGCGGGCCTTCCCTCGCGTCACCCCCACTGCCAACCAGTGGGACTACAAGAACATCATCGAGAAGCTGCAGGTGGGTGTGGGGAGCTGCTTCAGAAGAGCATGTTCTTGGGAACTGCACCTTCCTGTGCTGCCCGCTCTCCGCAGGGGCTGTGGAGGGCAGGCCCGGGCGGGGACTGAGGAACATCATCCAGGGGCTGCCAGGAGAACCCAGTGGCCTGCCAGTAGGGCTGGCACTCACGAAGGGAGTCAAATGCTCCTCATGCCTGACAGCACTTCCAGTTTGTGCAGCGCTCCTTTGTCTACCTTTGGCCTATAGAAGGGGTCCAGTGGGTTATGGTCTTCATGCGTCAGAGGACTGAGGCCCAGAGAGGGCAGGGGGTTTGCCCAAGGTCACACAGAGCTAGAGGAGGGCCTGGGAGAGGAGCCAGGGCTCTGGGCTTCCAGCCAGGAGCTCAGAGCAGACAGAAGTCCTGCCTTGACCAGGGCAGTTCTGTGGGTCCAGGGCCCCACAGACAGGCACTGGACAACCTGGGCAGCCTGCGCCTTGCCTGGCAGTGACTGTCCTGTCCACCCCAGGACATCATCACAGCTCTGGAGGAGCGGCTGAAGCCCCTGGTGCAGGCCGAGCTGTCTGTGCTGGTGGATGTCCTGCACTGGCCTGAGCTGCTCTTCTTGGAGGGCAGTGAGGCCTACCAGCGCTGCGAGAGTGGGGGCTTCCTGTCCAAGTGAGTGGATGCAGGGCTGGGGTGCAAGGGTGGCAGGGGTGCAGCGGCCTGGGACAGAGAAGGGCCCATTGGGTCAGAGGGCCAATAGATAGTGCTCCTGCCTGGGACGGGGCTGGGAGAGGTTAGAGGGAGGCTGGGGGGCTGCCCTGAGCCTGCCCTCCCTCCCCACCCTCCAGGCTGATCCAACATACCAAGGACCTCATGGAGTCAGAAGAGAAGCTGTGTGTCAAGGTGCTGCGGACCCTGCAGCAAATGCTGCTCAAGAAGACCAAGTATGGGGACCGGGTGAGTGCTCAGGCAGGCCCATACCAGGTGGCCTGGCCAGGAGGGTCCAGGACCATCAGGCCAATCTGTAAGTGGTAAAATGTGTCACTGTGGATTTCGTTCCTGTCCCCCCAGGGCAACCAGCTGCGCAAGATGCTGCTACAAAACTACCTCCAGAATCGGAAGTCCAGCTCGAGGGGGGACCTTCCAGACCCCATGGGCACTGGTCAGTGTTGCCTTCCCCTTGCCTTGCCTTCAGGTGTCCCCTTTCACCCAGGCCTTGGGCCCTCCCTTCTGCTCTCCCAGCCCTACTAGCTCCCCTCAAGTGAGTTCCCCCACTCCAGGCCTGGACCAAGACTGGTCTGCAATCGCAGCCACCCAGTGCCGCCTGGACAAAGAGGGGGCCACCAAGCTGGTGTGTGACCTCATTACCAGCACCAAGAATGAGAAGATCTTCCAGGAGAGCATCGGCCTAGCCATCCGCCTGCTGGACGGAGGCAACACCGAGATCCAGGTGAGGAGAGGCTGTGGGGCTTGGTGCTCACCTCCTTCGGGTGGGTGTTTCCTGCTCAGGACAGGGGGCACAGTGGCTAAGTCCTGAGGAGGTGGGGCATGGCCACAGGCCTGGGTGCTGGTCACCCCCTTTTCTCCAGCCGGGCCTGAGCGTGTCTCCCCACCATCCTGCCCCCTACTATGATGACCACTCATTCCTGCCCCCAGTGTCTGCTCAGACCGCCTTCCTCTTCCACTTCCTCCTCAGTCTTTACAGCCCAACTAAAGACCTGCTTTTTCCAAAAAGCCCTGTCTGATGCTTTGTTTTCATCCATTCGCTCGTTTAGTCTTTCAGTAGGCCCAAGCTGAGAGCTTTCTGTGTACCTGGCAGTGTTCTAGGCACTAAGGATTCAGCAGTGAATTAGAAAGGCAAAACCTATGTTCTCTTGGTACTTACATTCAGTGGAGACGACAGCCTGTAAATGTAATCGCTGTGTAATATGGAGAGCATGTCGGACGGTAATTCAGGCGAGGGGCTTAGGGAGCACTGGGGCAGGGAGGTCTTAGAGTGATCAGGAACACTTTGATGAGGATCTGGAGGTGAGCAGTGGACTGGGGGGCCGGTCACACAGCAGAGCAGGAAGTCAGTGCAGAGGCCATGGAGGGGAAGTGGCCGATGAGGCTGGCGGGCGAGCGGTTGACCTGGGTTCAGAGAGGTAGCAGCTTGGGCACCAGGCAGCATGGCTTTTCCTCTGGGGAGATGGAGCCACCACAGGGTGTCCAGCAGAGGAGGGACAGACTTAGGCTTCAAAGGGATCCCTCTGGCTGCTAACGCAAGGCCAAGGCAGACAAAGGAGGAGGTTAGGAGGTGGTGCAGGACTTGGACCTCAGTTACAGCAGTTACAGGCCCTTCGAGTGCTCCCCACCCCGGCCCTCATCACAGGGCACAGGGGTATCATCTCCCCCAGCCTCATTCCGGTTTGGGTGTTCCTGGGGCCCTCTGAGGTCTTACCAAGGGTTGCTTAGAGCTACACCCAGTGCTGAGGCTGCCCCCATCTCACTGTCCACCCCCAGAAATCCTTCTACAACCTGATGACGAGCGACAAGAAGTCAGAACGATTCTTCAAGGTGCTGCATGACCGCATGAAGCGGGCCCAGCAGGAGACCAAGTCCACGGTGGCCGTCAACATGAGCGACCTGGGCAGCCAGCCACACGAGGACCGGGAACCAGCAGACCCCTCCGCCAAAGGTCAGGGTAGGGTGTGGATATAGGAACACAGAAGTCGCTGGGCAGGCCAGAGGGTGCAGGGTGAGGGGGATAAGGGTGCAGGCAAGATGCGCAGGCGGGGGACTAGTGGTGTGGGAACACAGGGTAAGGGTGAGGTTCTGGCTGCCCCCAGCGGCCTCAGCCTGACAGGCCTCACCCCGTAGGCCGCGTGGCCTCCTTCTCCATGCCCGGGTCCTCGTCCCGCTATTCACTGAGCCCCAGCCTGCGCCGGGGGCATGAGGTGGGCGAGCGCGTGCAGAGCAACGAGATGGGCATGGCCGTGCTCATTATGCAGCCCATCCTGCGCTTCCTGCAGCTGCTGTGCGAGAACCACAACCGGGACCTGCAGGTGAGCCCCTCGTCGCACACCTGCCCCCTCCCCTGTGATCCGGCCAGCTTGTCGTGCCCACCCCTGCTTCCGGCTGTGATGGATGCCCTCTGCCCCTCATCTGGCCTGGGGACCACTGTTCTCTGCTGCCAGCCCCCTGCCCCCACACACGCAGCAGCTGCTTCTCAGTGGGCTTCCGCTTCCCGCTCCCCCTGAGCCCTGCGGCTCACACCCTCTGCGCTCCACAGAACTTCTTGCGCTGTCAGAACAACAAAACCAACTACAACCTGGTGTGCGAGACCCTGCAGTTCCTGGACATCATGTGCGGCAGCACCACCGGAGGCCTGGGGCTGCTGGGGCTCTACATCAATGAGGACAACGTGGGCCTTGTCATCCAGACCCTGGAGACCCTCACCGAGTACTGTCAGGGCCCCTGCCATGAGAACCAGGTGGGCGGTGTGGCAGCGTGAGCAGCAGCGGTGGCGGCTTGGGTGGGTGGGTGGAGCAGGCTGGGCAGGGGAGAGGCTGAGCCTCTGGAGCCATCATGATTCTGAGGGGCCTGGACCTCCATATCCCCCATCGCTTCCTGCCAGACCTGCATTGTGACCCACGAGTCCAACGGCATAGACATCATCACTGCGCTGATTCTCAACGACATCAGTCCCCTGTGCAAGTACCGGATGGATCTGGTGCTGCAACTTAAGGTGGGGCCTGGGGGTGGCCCACGTGGGTGTGCATGGGGTGCCTGTGACATGTGTGTCGAGTGTGCATGCTGGGGTGTGTGACATTAGCATTGTGTGTGTACAGTGTGTGCTCACGTGTATAAGCACGTGACGATGCGTGCGGGTTGCCTGTGTGTGATGTGCACACTTGTGTGTACACGTGAGTGTGTGAGCAGGCGTGCTGGACGTCCTGCCTCCCTCCTCCCCCAGGACAATGCCTCGAAGCTGCTCCTGGCTCTGATGGAGAGCAGGCATGACAGTGAAAATGCTGAGCGAATCCTCATCAGCCTGCGGCCCCAGGAGCTGGTGAGGCTGGGTTACCAGGAAGGCGGGACGGTGCTACTGGGTAGAGTGTGTGGGCCTAGAGATTGGGTCCCGATGCCCCAGGAAAAGGGCATTCGAGCCAGTACTGCCCACCAGGTGGACGTCATCAAGAAGGCCTACCTGCAGGAGGAGGAGCGGGAGAACTCGGAGGTGAGCCCACGCGAAGTGGGCCACAACATCTACATCCTGGCACTGCAGGTCCGGCCCCACGCCCAGGCCCCGCCCCTAGAGGTCAGGTCCACCAGAGACCACGCCCCATGACCACGCCCCCTCTGCTCAGCTCTCCAGGCACAACAAACAGCTGCAGCACCTGCTGAAGCCAGTGAAGCGCATCCAAGAGGAAGAGGCTGAGGGCATCTCTTCCATGGTGGGGACCCTAACTTGGTTGGGGTTTAGGGGCGTGGCTAGCGGGAGTTGGATGTGCTGTTAACTAGGAATTGAGGGAGGGGTTCTGACTCCTGGGGTGGAGATGAACGCTGAGACACCGGGAGTCCGGGATGTGTCCTCGCCTCCGGGTGAGGCTCCTGCACAAGGCCGTGGACCTGATAAAGAGCTAGGCTCTGCGAGCTCGGCTAGAACTGGGGAGGGGGTCTCAACACTATTCCCTTTGGGTGGAATCCCACCTTGCCACGTGAGATGAAACCCAGACTTTAAGGTGGGAGCAAGGCCTGGCAGGCCCAGGGCCGGCCTGGAAGCCTGGAGCCTAGAGCAGGACCTAGTTGACATCTGGGCAGGACTGACAGACACTGACTGTCCTATAGATTGTCTGGATGTGGCACTCCTGCTCCTCCCTCCCCCTTGGGGCTCCTCAGTTGGCCTGCACTCGGTCTTGGCTGGGTGTGGGGGGAGCTCACAGGGTGTAGTTCAGAGTTGGGCTCAGGACTAGCGGTGGGGGGCTGCCAGGCCTGACCTCAGCACCCTCCCCACCCCCAGCTCAGCCTCAACAACAAGCAGCTGTCCCAGATGCTCAAGTCTTCTGCGCCGGCCCAAGAGGAGGAGGAGGACCCCTTGGCTTACTACGAGAACCACACGTCCCAGATCGAGGTGAGCCTGAGGGCAGGGTGCTGAGGGGGTGAACGCCGCCACGGGGCATGGTACGCGTGTGACCTCTGTGTGTGACCTCTGCGTGTGACCACTGCATGTGCACCCAGATCGTGCGGCAGGACCGCAGCATGGAGCAGATCGTGTTCCCAGTGCCTGGCATCTGCGAGTTCCTGACAGAGGAGACCAAACACCGGCTCTTCACCACCACCGAGCAGGATGAGCAGGGCAGCAAAGTGAGCGACTTCTTCGACCAGTCCTCCTTCCTGCACAACGAGATGGAGTGGCAGCGCAAGCTCCGCAGTGAGGACCCCTTGGGCCGGGGGGCCGGCTGGGACCGCCCACTGATGCCACCCCCCAAACCCCAGCAGGCCTCCAGCCTCCCTCTCCTCCTGAAGGGGTGCCTGAAGCTGTGTGGGCAGTGAGGGCCCAGGTGGGGTGCGCAGATGGTGTGAGCCAGGCGCCCCCCCTTACTCCAGCCTGCCACACCCCTCCCCCAGGCATGCCGCTGATCTACTGGTTCTCCCGCCGCATGACGCTGTGGGGCAGCATCTCCTTCAATCTGGCAGTTGTCATCAACATCATCATCGCCTTTTTCTATCCCTATGTAGAGGGCGCATCCACTGGTGAGGACACGGGCCCTGGGAGTCCACCCCGCCCCTTCCCTGGGTTTCGGGTCAGCCAGGCTCTGAGGGGCACAGATGCAGAGTGGAGAGAAACCCCTGCATTGCCCCCTGGGTTCTGCACCTTGGCGTGGAGAGAAACGGAGTGGTCCCGCGGGACGGATAGCGTCCCTGGTCCCTGCAGACAGCGCCTGTGTGTGTGCACCCGAGCCAGAGACCAGCTGGGGTGGCAGCAGCTGCGGGGCCTCCCGCGCCAGGTTTAGAGGTACAGGTGTGTTAGGGTGGGGGCCAAGCCAGGTGATCAGGAACTTAATAGCGAAGGGATGGGGTGTGTTGGGGCTGCGGTGGGCTTGAACAAGTGGCGCTCATGCCGTCTCCCCGGCTCCCAGGCGTGCTGGGCTCCCCGCTCATCTCACTGCTCTTCTGGATCCTCATCTGCTTCTCCATCGCGGCCCTGTTCACCAAGCGCTACAGTATCCGCCCCCTCATTTTGGCGCTCATCCTGCGCTCCATCTACTACCTGGGCATTGGGCCCACGCTCAACATCCTGGGTGCCCTCAACGTGAGTGCCAGAGCGAGCCCCACGCCCAGCCACCCCTTGCTCATCCCACAGACACTCCTGGCTCTGGCCTGCTGCCTCCCAGCAGTCATTGCTCTGGCCCGTCCCCCTCATCCCTGTGTTGGGATCCCAAGCTCATTATAGACCCTCAGTCAGGACTACTCTGTCTCCTCCGGCTCCCTGGGCACCTGGGGCGCTGGCATTCAGAGCCAGCCATCCATCCAGGGGTCACTGTGGAACACCAGTTCAGGCTGCTGAAGCACTGGTTAGTTGTGCGCTGCCTGAAGGCCCTATTTACATTGTAGACACCAAAGATTTGTATATTGTGACAATTTCCTGAAGGATGGAAATGAAGTGCTTTGAGCAGTGGGCACCAGGTGCATTTCTGGAACATTTTCATTCATGCTGTGTCTGCAGGCTGAGTAGGATCAGCTCAGATTCACTCCATGGAAGGCCTGCCCGCTGAGCTGGGCACTGGGTGGCTACGGTGGCAGGGGTGGAGGTTCAGGGCGGGTGGTGGGGTACTGACCTCCATGCTCTGCACTCACCCCCAGCTGACCAACAAGATCGTGTTCGTGGTGAGCTTTGTGGGCAACCGTGGCACTTTCATCCGGGGTTATAAGGCCATGGTCATGGACATGGAGTTCCTCTACCACGTGGGCTACATCCTGACTAGTGTCCTAGGCCTCTTTGCGCATGAGCTCTTCTACAGCATCCTGGTGAGGCACTTGGGGGGTCACTTGGGGGTGCTTGGGTGGTTGGGGCTTCTTTCAAGTTGCTATGGGTTCCCCAGAACCATCTTTGTCAATTCCTCTTGCTGCTGGGCTTGGGGGGCATGGATTGCCAGACTCCAGCCTGGTCTTTGGGCCATTCCAGGCCCCCGTCTGACCCATTCTCCCCGCACAGGTTTAAGGCTGGGCTCTAGAGCCAGACCACCTGGGTTTGCTTCCCAGCTCTATAGTTTTGGGCAATTTTCATAACTGCCCCATGCCTCAGTTTCCCCATCTCTAAAGTGGAGCTCATAGACAGCATCTACCTGCTATTCTAGAAGTAGAGTGATTGTGAAGATGAAATGAACTGATGCACAAAAATTACATCGAATGTTTCCTGGCACATGGCTAGTGTGATGAGTTGGTTATTCTTGCCTGTCTGTGTGGTGTTCGCCTGCCTGTTCCACCCCTCAGGCCTGCTCCTCAGGCCATTTCCTCTCCTTGGCATCATCAATCCAGGTTCCTCTGAGAAGCCTCCCCTGGAACCCCCTCCCCCAGCCTGGGTACGCCTTCCCACCCGTAGACCCTACAGAGGAGACTGTGGCCTGGGCGGCCCTGTGTCCATTGGTGTTCCAGCCCCTTAAGGCCCTGTCCCTCCCCACAGCTCTTTGATCTCATCTATCGTGAGGAGACACTGTTCAACGTCATCAAGAGTGTGACCCGCAATGGCCGTTCCATCCTGCTGACTGCCCTGCTGGCTCTCATCCTGGTCTACCTCTTCTCCATCGTCGGCTTCCTCTTCCTCAAGGATGACTTCATCCTGGAGGTTGACCGGCTGCACAGCAACCACTCTCGAGGTCTGGGCTCCTTTCCTGGGCGAGGTGGGGACGAGAGGGTCCGGTCTGCGCAGGGACTGGTGTCGGGACCGGGAGTGGTCTTCCACCTGGCAGCGAGCCCCGGGGTTCTGGGGAGGCCTGGCTTACACCAGTCTGCTTCCCTCTCAGGCGGGACAGCGTTGGGTCTCTGGTGGTCTTGCTTACAGACCATGTAAGCATGTTAAACTCAGTATTTTCAAATCCCCTCTCCCTTCCATTTGTGCTCAGCCCTGAGGGGGCAGGGGCCTGAAGACCCCTCACTTGTAGCCAGACAGAGTGGGGAGCTGGCAGGATCAGGGAAGGCTCCCTGGAGGATGGGCATCGAGCCAGTGGGATGCCAGGGCCAGGCATTTGGACCCTCTGATGATCTCATCCATGTCCCCTCCAGCCAGCCCCCTGGGGATGACACATGGAGCCGCAGCATTTATGGGCACGTGCAGCAGGGACAACGAGGACTGTGTCTCGGGGGTCTCAGTGCCTGAGATCCTGGAAGGTGAGGGCAATATCCTTGGGAGTCCCGCTGGGGAGGGGGCAGAGGCAGGTGGCCTGGCCAGGGGATGAGCACACTCTCGGCTCACAGAGGACGAGGAGCTGGACGGCACCGAGCGGGCCTGTGACACTCTGCTGATGTGCATCGTCACTGTCATGAACCACGGGCTGCGCAATGGTGGCGGCGTGGGCGACATTCTCCGCAAGCCCTCCAAAGATGTGAGCACCCTGCCCCACCCCAGGTCCACCTGGCCTGGGCCCTGTTCTGGCAGCCCCTGTGAGGGCCTTTGTCGGTCATGGGGGCGGGAAGCGGGACAATCACTTTTCGGTGTGGCAGCTCCCACCCACTGGCACTCTCACCCGCTTCACGTGCTGCCACGCTGATGGGCGCTAGGCCCACCTGTCTGCTCATACACCCACCAGCTCTGCACAGATGCGCTAAGGAAAGACCTTGGCCCCCCCAGCTTTGCCAGGCTGAGGTGTGCGTCAGACAGGGGCCGCATCCCCAGCTTCATCTGCGAGGCAGAGCCCAGCCCACCTCAGGGGAGACCAAGATGGGGGGAACTGGGTCAGTTTCTTAAAGCAGCCTTGGGACTTGGCTTGGGCAGCCCAACGTTTCCAGGACATTAGTCTGTCCTAGTTACATGGAGGTGAGAAGCCACTGACATCTCCCTGGCCATTCAAGGTTTTTAGGATGTGTGAAGCCACTTGTCCAGAGGGTCGCGGCGTTCAGAGCTGGCTTGCCGCCTGACCAGGAGTGAGGGGCAGTCACGAGCCTAGACCCACACCACAACCCTGCTACAGGGCTTCATGCCAGCTGGTATCCTGAGCCCACCATTTCCTAATCCACACTCAGGAGTCGGGTTTGGATTCTTGCTCTGTGGAGTAAGGCTGGGCCCTCCGTGTCATCTCCATGGCCCTAGGAGCCAGAAGTACTCATTCCCTTCTGCTGCGGGCTGGGCCCCCTTTATCCTTGTGCTGACCCTCACCTGAGTTCTGTCTTCCCCTGTGAACTGGGGCACTGCTGGGCCCAGACTCCCTGCCTCCCCCCCACAGGAATCTCTCTTCCCGGCCCGTGTGGTCTACGACCTCCTGTTCTTCTTCATCGTCATCATCATTGTGCTGAATCTGATCTTTGGGGTGATCATCGACACCTTTGCGGACCTACGCAGTGAGAAGCAGAAAAAGGAGGAGATTCTTAAGACCACGTGCTTCATCTGTGGTGAGGCCTGATTTCTGCCCCGTGGAAGCCGCAGAGGGGCTGGGCTGGATGTGGGTTTGACCTCTGTGGTCTGGCTCGTGGCAACCTCAGTGTGGCCCTTCCAGGGTCTGTGGCCACTAGGGACCCTGCCCTGGGGCTGATGGCCTGACGGCTATTTGCTTATCCTCGAATTAGGGGAGAACTAGGGGTAACAGAAGGTCTTGGAAAAGGGACTCAGAAACCAGAAGGTCTTGGAAAAGGGACTCAGAAACCTTTCCTTTAGACGCTCTTGGTTCATGGAAGAGGCCACTGAAGCCCGCCCCTGGTGTGAAGTGTCTGTGACCTGTCGGACAAACCCCTTACCCAGCTATTCCTGCTCCGCGGCTCTCGAGGCCTCCGTGCGTGCCGCCGTGGTCCTCTGCTGTCACTGTGGAGGCTGCAGCTGTGGCGGGGCGGGATCTCCACGGCTAAGTGGCTGGTGCTTTAAATAGAAATGACCCAAATAGCCCAAAGAGGCCATCGCAGGCGCGCATCAGGCCTAGCCCCAGGCCGAAGGTCCCCTCTGCATCAGGAATTGGTGTCCGCTCCGCCAGGCGCCGCGCAGCGGCTCATGGAGGCCAATTGTTCACCCCTGCTCTCTGCACCCCCAGGTCTGGAGAGGGACAAGTTTGATAACAAGACGGTGTCGTTTGAGGAGCACATCAAGTTTGAGCACAACATGTGGAACTACCTGTACTTCATCGTGCTGGTCCGGGTGAAAAACAAGACGGACTACACGGGCCCGGAGAGCTACGTGGCCCAGATGATTAAGGTGCGGCTGGGAGGAGCGGCTCCGTCCGCCTGCGCTCACCCACTCACCGGGAGCCGGGTGGGGGCCAGCTGCGGACACTTGCTGAAAGGCCAGCAGGAGCGGAGGAGCAGCTGGCGCCAGCCCTCAGCTGCACAGGAGCCCCGCCAGCTGCCTGAGCGGCCGAGGCGCCTCCTCGTTCTCTGCTCGGACTTGGGTGTCAGGAAAAATCCCCCAGCAAACCTGTCGGTCCCAGAGATCGTGAGTGGTGTCCCTAGGGTGCGTGATGCCGAGGCAGTGGGGGAGCAGCTGGCCTCCCTGTGGACCCTTCCACGGGGCCTTTTCAGCTCAGCGAGAGGGAAGGCAGCTTCCTGCAGCCTGGATGGTCTCAGGCTGAGAGAGCCCGGTAAACTACCAACCTTTGGAAAAATCACTTAATCTGTCCAATTTCTATAGTAACGCGCATTGAGTAATAAGAAAAGGTCTTATAGGATTTAAGGTAAAGGAAGCCCTTCATTTCCATCAAAAGTGCACCTTCAGATCTGTGCATGGCAGGTAAATTGCAGGCTTAAAGGAAAGGTCTATTTAGTGAAGGGGTGGAGGGCCAAGGAGTTCTGCTTGTTATTTTAAGTCCACCATGTGAACTGATCTGAGTGCGGGTTGGCTGTTGGTCTGAGAATTCATAGCTTGTGACAAGGAACCAGAAAGCTGCTTGTGCCTCCGCCCGCTCCTCCCATGGCCTGGGAAACGTGGCTCAGCCTCTCAGACACATGTCAGCCGTAGCCTGCCTTCCCTCAGTGCCATCTGACTCGTGTCTTCCTGGGGTGTGGGGCGTGCATGTTGGGCAGGGCGGGGAGGAAGGAAGGAAGGAGATTTGGGGTCTGGGTGCAGAGGCCTTCCCCCCACCTCTTGAGGGTGTTGTGAGAGTAAACAGATGGTGCTGATACCAGCGAGAGACTTGAGGCCACCCAGCGGAAGTCAGCCTGTCAGCCTGCCCCAGACGGCAGCCCCCACACCCTGAGCCTCAGCTGCCAGCTCGCCCCAGGCCTGGTCAAGTCACACTTTTCCATGACATCCGTGGGGAGTCATTTTGTCAAGGGTGTGGCAGAAGGCTCCCCCAGCATTGCTGCTTTTCTGAGCGAGGCCTCTCTAGATCGGGTCTGGCTTGCTCACTGCACTGTTGATCTTTTTCAGAATAAGAACCTGGATTGGTTCCCCCGGATGAGGGCCATGTCCCTAGTGAGCAACGAAGGGGAGGGGGAGCAGAACGAGATCCGGATTCTTCAGGATAAGCTCAGCTCCACCATGAAGCTGGTGTCCCACCTCACTGCTCAGCTCAACGAGCTCAAGGAGCAGGTGTGCACCCCGCCCTGGCCTGGCCCCACATGGGGGGGTCCTACGCTGGCAGCCTCAGATGGTTACTGAGCCCTCCATGTGGGGGGAGGAGGAGGGTGCTGGGCCTTCCTGCTCCTCCTGCCCCCCTTTTCTGCTGTTCTGGGATGAAAGGTTCCAAACACCACTCTGTGGGAAGCTAGACTGGGGTTGGCAGCACTGCTACCCCTCCCCCCCCCCCCCCCCCCCCGCCCCTGATGCCTAGCAGCTGCTAGGGTCCCTCCCAGGGTTTGCTGATGAGGGATGGGAGAGGTAAAGGCATCTTTCTGCTTCTCAAGACCCCCTCTTGTCCAGAGCATCCTCCATCTGGAAGTGACTAAATGAGATTAGTAGGCCCTCTTTTAGGTGGGGTGGTTTCCCAGCTGCACCAAATCATGGGTTTGTGACAAGCTAATTGAGGATGAGGGTTTGGGGCTGACATCCTGGCTGCACCCTGAGGGCCTTGGCCTGCCGCCAGCTCTGATGGCAGCTGGGTTTTCCGGGGCTGGTGGGCGCCAGCCTTTCTGCCATGCCTGTGGAGGGAAGGCCCGGCCCGCCTGACCCGACCCGTCGGCGTCTGTTTAACCCTAGATGACAGAGCAGCGGAAGCGGAGGCAGCGCCTGGGCTTTGTGGATGTGCAGAACTGCATAAGCCGCTGAAGGCCACCGAAGGCGCCACCGGGATGCCAGTGACTGGAGAGCGGTGCCTGCGACACTGCCCCTTCCCTTGGGTCTGGGGCCCAGCCCTGCCCACCTCTTGAGGCTAGGTGCCCACCCAGCCTGCAGCTCCTACTCTGCAGACCCCTCCAGCCCGCCAGGCTCTGACCAGCTCGGAGGGGAACCAGAGTTGATAGTCCTGCCCAGAGCCCTTGAAAGACTCAGAATCGCACTGGGATTCAGTTCACCTTAATGCCTTAGAGGAGGATGCGTCCTCTTAAAGGACTCTCGCCGTGTCCCTTAAAGCAATAACTGATATTCCTTTGTTATTCCTCCTTGTGGGTGATTAGGAGTGGGGTCACCTCTTTATTCCAAGCACTACATTTTGGCTCTGCCCCCCTCTGAGGGAGGGCAGTAATGCTGTTGCTAGTCATTTTAGGGCTGTTATTTAACTTATTCATGGGCACCGTGCTCAGCCTGCCCACGGCCTCGTGGCTCCCTCCTGCCTCAGGTCTGCTGTGGACAGTGTTAGACATCACTGTCCATGTCCAGGCCACCTCCTCTGGCACGGCCTCTGGGGGACTGGTGACCCAAGGATGGAGTCTTGTTCCCAGACCTGCTTCCTGGGGAAGAGTCACATGCCCAGGTGGCAGGGCTGGGGTGTGTCACAATGGCTGGTTATTGACTGCTTAATTTTTTCCCCTTTTGGTGTAATGTTTTACAAATCCTTTGGCCTGACAACTAATGTTAATTGCCATAAATAAATTAATAGGAATCCAGTCCATGAAAAAGGAGTGCTGTTTCCTGTACTCCCATGGGCTGTGGGATCAGTGTGGCACTGTGGCACCCTGATGGCACAGGACACCAGCCCTTGCCTGCCAGCCTCCCTTCCCTCCCACTGGGCTCTGGGGAGATGCCCCGAGTGACATCCGCCTTGCTAATTCCTGGGCAGAAACCAGTGTAACTGGTTTCTGCTGGGATCCTATGTATTCTATTTCATGCATCTCACATATTTGGGGAGTCTGGGTACAAACAAGGTGAAGAACCCAGTTCCACTTCTCCCTGGTGAGGGGAGCTGTTGGCCCCTGCCCTACCCTTTCTCTCAAGTCTGTTCTTGCCAGAAGCCGGTGCAAATAGGGAATGTGAATGTCTACCAGAAAGAGCTCAGGCTCTTGGGTGCGGGGTAATAACGTGACCCTCTGCTGGCCCCTGGCGAGGAGGCCGCTGTCCTGTGGCTTCCCTCGGAACCCGCCCACAGTACTGAAGCCAACCGCAGCCCAAGGCCCCTGTTGACCAAGGCCTGTGTGTAGCTCTACTCTGTCCATTAAGCCAACTTGGAACGAGGGTATTTTGCAAGGTCAGGAGCAGAGGACGTGCTCCATGCTTCTGAGTCAGAGGAGGCCAAGCGGGCTCTCTCATCTCCCCGCCATACCACCTCCTGCTGCTTTCTGTTTGCAACAGGATGCCTTTTTCAATATTTACTGCTATTTTTGGCCCTCTCCCAGGAGCTCCTACAATAAAAGGGAGCCTGAGAATCTTGCCGGGAGCCAGTCAGGCCCCCGTTGGCAGGTGGGGCTCCCTTGGCCCTTCAGGAAGCACCTTCCCTTCTCAGGCCCGGAGACCAAAGTTTCCTCTCCCTGGGAGACTTCTCTACCCTGACCGGTGGGTGGGGCCGAGGCTCCACGGCATCCTTTCTCAGGCTGAACTTTCTTCAGAGCAATAAGGGCTTCCTTTTAGTGAGGGCTAAATGAGCTTCCCAAACCACGAGGATGGGGCGGTCAGGGCAGTTTTATTGATGGTGGTGGCACATAAGACCCTGTGCTTAGGTACGTGGGCGAGACAAGGACTTGACCCAGTCCTTTTCCTTCTCAGAACTCCTGGGGGCAAACTTCTCCTGCAGTTTCTTCCACATGCCTTTGTTCATTTCCTTAAACTCTTCCAAGGTATCTGCAAAGGGGAAGACCAAAAAAAAAGTCTAAAATTCGGTTATGTACATTGGCCCTGCAGAGCTTTCACCACACAAGCACGGCTCACCCGTCACACAGTGTGTTCCTAAAAAGGGGAAGTGTAAACCCCACTTCTGATAAGCAAATCAGATAGGCTAATGGAAAATTAACTGCTAGTGTGAGCCAAGCACTTGTTTACCAAGGCTGCACCACGGCACACAGCATCCGCACAGCGGCCCTGCGCACGGCTGGGCGCCACTCGGTGTCCGAGCAGGGCCCTCGCTGCCCTGTTCCACGTGAACGGGCTAAGAAGAAGTATTGGAGCCCGCAGGCCCAGATGCTTTCTCTTAGAACCTGGCCTACCCCACAAGGACCTATCTCTATTTTTCAGATACGAAAACGGATGCTTAGGGAGGTTCAGTACCTTACTCTGCACACATGCTGTGGAGCTGAGCAGGCACCAGAGAGGCAGAAAGACCTGGGCCAAGTCCCCACCCCTCATTTCCCATTGGGTCCCCTTATACAAATTACTTAACCCCCTGAGTCTCAGGTTCCTCATATGTAAAATGGAGATAAAAATAACTGCCTCAAAACCTGTGAAGATGAAAGGAAATGACAGTAACTTGCCTGGCACCTCGCCTGCACTCAAGAAAAGCTGGCCATCTTCACAGCTATGGTGGCAGGAGGGAGCTAGTGGCCCTTGTTTAAGAACCCCGACAGAGGGACACACATACACCACGCCACCCGGCTGCTGCCCATCCACACCCACACCACACCCACCTCAAAAGAACCCAAGCAGGGTTTCTCAGCACCACTGACATTTTGGGTCAGATGAGCCCGTTGTGGGGCTGCACTGTGACTGTAGGACATTTGGCAGCACCTTGGCTTCTACCCACGGGATGCTGGGCTCCCCTCCCCCACCCCTAGCTGTGACAACTGAAAATGCCTCCAGACACTGCACATGTCCCCTCAGAGGCAATCCCTAGTTAGAATCACTGGTCTAAAGCCTCTCCAGGGATAAACTTCTGTGACACCTAATTTTATTTATATTTCAAATTTAGATTTTCAAAGAAATGTTTAAATTTTATTGCCTGAATTTTCATCTGTTAAAACTGGAGAAGAGTAGCTGTTATGAACAGAAAAACTTAAGTGTTTATTAATAGTCAGTGGGCTCCTCATTAAAAGGACATGCACTATACCTCAGCCATGAGCCCAGCATCTCCCCTGGGACTCTGCCAGGAGCCCAAGATCTCTAATGGGGCACAAAATTGCATGCAGAGAGCACCCTGTCCACCTGCAAGCCACAAGGCCTCTTAGGGTCTCCTATGACCCAGCCTGGGCTGTGGCCACATTTCAGACTTGCCTGGCCCTCAAATCCTCTCATTACAAACACTGCAAGGTGCATCTCTGTCCTGTTAGAGGAGACACTCAGGAAGCTAATTCCACATGGTCGCAACAAAAACATGAAGCTTGCTGTGAAAACAAATTATCAGCAAATTTCCTGGAGCTGAACTCCCAGCCTGAATAAGCTACAGCATGGGCCAATGGTGGGGAGTCTTACATCTCCTCCTTTGCTGTGGCCTATTCTCTGCCTCCCCCAGCTCAGAGGCATCGCTGAGGGTTAACAGAGGGCAGAGGCAGGGTCTCCAGAAGTCACATCCATTGTAAAATTAAGTTTACACTCTGCTCAGACTCTTGGGGCCTCACAATGACATCGTGCATCAATGCTGGTAATTATAGTGGCCTAGGGGCCTAGGTGTGTGTGTATTTAAAATTGCCATTAAAGTGATTTTGTCTGGCCCAAATATCTTCACCCCAGTTTTCCAGAGAGTTGCTACTATAATAAAAATAGGATCAGAGTTGACACACAATAGCAGGTGACATCAGCAGGTTTTAATCTGTTCAGAAGACCTTTCTGGAAGGTCAAATCTCCAAAATTTAGTTGCTGAGGGTTGCCAGGGGAACAGGAAAGAGAAATTTCTAGAGTACCAGAAGGCAGATGTTTCAGGGTTATGCTCCCCTAGAAAAGGTCGGCCTATTTTTGTATATGATAGGTCCTTGGCAATAAAAATAGTAATTTTCCAGAACCTGCCTGTTTCCATCCAGGCTTCTCTGCCATCATTGCCACCTCCTGCTGCAGTGACAATAGAGATGGGGAAGTAGGGAGGGGGTGGGCTAGGCAAGGTACTTCCTTTCTTGTTAGTCAGGGCCTATCAGCAACTTCTAAACATAACTAGTTAAACCCATCTCTAACCCACAGTCTGCGTCCCCTGGGTCAGATAACTCCAAGGCGGATATCCCTATAGACATTTATTGAATGGCCTTTTGTTTTAATTAAAACCCTCTTTTATAAAGCCCCTTTAGGACCATAAAAATAAAATTATTTTCCTTCCATTCTGATTTCAACTACTTCCATTTGGCAAATATGTATTCCCCTATTCCCTGCTGCCCGGCCTTGAATTTAAAAGCTCTAAAGATGGATTTTCTGTTTTAAATAATGCCTTTGACCTTCTCCATATCTTATGGCCAAAAAACATGAGCCTCTAGCTTCAGAATTTCCTCTGGGCTATTCCACAAGATTTTCCATCAAGCAAAACCGTCTTATTAGACAATTCCCTGTGGTTGCTCTAACTCAAAGAATCATTCGCAAATCAGCCAGAAAGGGCGGCTGTGCTCTCAATACCTGTGGACAGGATCAGCTTGTATTCTTCCACAGACAGGCCACTGAAGCTTGTGTCTCTGAGCCGAGGGTACTAGCACGTGCAGATGGGAAGAGAAGGGAGGGAGAGAACATGAGTGCTGTGACACAAAGGAGACCCCAAGATCCGGGTGAGCAGCCTTGCTGTAACCACAGGGTAACGACCATGGGGAGTGTAGGCGGAGGCCCCGGAGGGGAAGAGCACCGCCACCTGCAGGCCACAGACGTGGCTTCACAAGAACCTGTATCAGGTTGTGGCTCCCACCCGAACACCCACATAAATCTCTCAGAAAATACAGGCTGTGATTCAGCAGGACTGGGTGTGGCCCGTGATTCTGCACTTCTAACCAGCTCCCTGGTGCTGCTGCTCCTGGGCCACACCTTGAGTTGAGAGGACTTAGAAGAGCTCCCTTTTCCACGCCATGTATTTGCGGAATTAATGAAAACATTTTCTAAGTCTGGAAAAAAGTAACACTAAATGGAACTGACAGTAATCATGTCAGGGCTGAGGAAAAGCCCCGCTTTGTCTGACGGGACTTTCCCAGTCACCCCATCTTTATCGACAGGGTGCAGGGAATCCAGTTCCATCAGAGTGGATGGGAAAATATGCATGAGCTCTAACAGTTGTCAGAAACACCGGCGAGCACACGTGGCATGTAAAACACAGGCTTTTAATCATAATTAGAAATAGCTTTTATTTAGGTGACCTAAAAACCTCAGTAAGAGCCTCTAGCAGGCGCCTTTATTGGTTTGGTTGAAATTGCTGGTTACAGCTGAAAGTAGCAAAACTGCAGTTTTTTACAAAACAATGTATAATCACATTTGCACTTGTTCTTATTGGTTGTCTCCAGTCAGAGGCTGGGGATATGACAGAGAGGGGCCCCCTCACCTTGTGTTTGTAATAGTTTGAATGGAGTCTTGCCAAGCTCTCATACATCTCATCACAGGCCTTGGGCTCTGCAATCTGGAAAACAAAAAGCCCCCAAGGAAGTGAGTCAACAAGGCCCGCCTCCCCATTGTATCTGTACCTCAGGGAGGACCCCACTTAAATAAGGCATTCACGCAAATGCAGCTTATCACTGGCCCCTCCGCCATGGGAAGTGATCTTGGCCTACAGTTCTCACTATCAGAAATCACCTTCTTGGCGTCATGGCGCCACCTCATCTACATCCATCCTGCAAACAATCTCCAGTCAACCTGCAAACAGCTGTTGAGCATCTGCAACCTGTGAACCACTATGCCAGCTGAAGTGGGGGACACCACAGTAAAAATATCGGAAGGGCACACCTCATAAAGGGAGTGCTAGGGGCAATGTGGGCAACAAGAAGTCAGAGGACGGGCCCCCACATGCTCGAGTGGTCAGTGAAAGGTGGAGGCTGAGAGTAGGCTGGGGCCATGAAGGATGCACAGGAGCTGGGGAGCAGAAGGGCGAGGGTCTCCCTGGTGGCAGGGAGAGTGTGGGCCAGCAGGAGGCAGAGGGGGCTGCTTCAGACCATCTAGTCTGGCCGAGGGCCTGAATATGCAGGTGAAATGCTGGACTGGAGAAAAACAAAGGCTTTGAGTTAAGTGCTCAATATGAAATGTATTAAATGTTCTTTTATGAAAGGCAAAAAAAAAAAAAAAATTCACCTGAGCTTTCATCTGTGCTAAGCGAGCTGTTGAAATTTGACAAGGAAACACAAAGAAAGATGAGATAGATGAATTGAGAAGAACCAAGAGTCCAGTGAGATCCTGCTAGAAAGGACAGGCCCAGAACACTTGTGAATAGAAAGGGGGAAATAAAGCCCCTTTCCGGGTGCCCGAGGGCGCGTGTCCCTGCTGGGCCTTCCTGGGGAAGATGGGCCACTGCACAGACCCTCCCGCCTCTTAGTTTTCCCTTCCCTCTGCCCTTATTGTTATTTATCTCTAGTTCTTTACATTCTGCCAAGAATTCTGAAAGCTCCCCCAGAACAAAACTTTGTCTTTTATGTTTTTTCCTAGAATTCAAATGATGGATTTTTTTCAACTTAAATCCTTTCTCGAAGAAGGCAAAACATAAACAAATCAGTAGTGAAGCATTTTAATAAGGCAGCTCCGCTTCTGCCCATGTGCATGTCAAGTGAGGTGCCCACTTCACAGCAAACAAACAAAAAGACATTTGGCCCTAGAGTTTGTGAGCTCCACCTCAGGTGTAGGCCACTCGTCAGAGAATGTGGAGTAGCCCAGTCAGAAGAGAACGGATGAAGGGCTGAGGCGGTAGCTAGTGTCTGAGTAAGAATCAACAGCATTATTTGAGCGGACTGGGGCTAAGGGCTGAAAAGAAAAAAATGGGTGAGACAACAGGAACCGGCGGCTGATCTGCGTCTGCTGGTCAGCATTTTTCAGGAGAGTCCAGCTGGAATAAAATTCTGCAGCACAGACTTTGGAGGAGAGCATTTTGAACACTGTGTCTTTAGAAAGTCACGCACAAGCAACATCTAACACAGAAGTTAGAAGAAACAAAGGGAAAGAGAATTACACCAGCACAGAGTTTTAAGCAACAATATTCAGATGGTCAGAAGATAACTGCATTTTCTTTTGCTTGCGCTCTTCATACTGTGCAGGAGTGTTCACTGACAAATATAAGAGATGGTGGGCCTCTCCTGGTGGCACAGCGATTGAGCGCTGGGCTGTGAAGCTGCCCACAGCCTCTGCAGCGCCGGTTCAATCCCTGGCCGCCGGCGAGGGTCCCACAGGTCCCACGGGACGCGGCAGACCTCTCCTGCCATGCCCACTGCTCCCCTCAGCAGTGTATTTCATCAGTCTGCCTGTTCTGTTCCCCGCTCTGGCTCTGGTGAGTTCTCTCACTCTCCCGCGCTTCTGACTGTACCCAGTGCTTGTATAAATGAATAAATCTTAAAAAAAAAAAATAAGAGATGGGACTAGAGCCCCTCCAGGTGCCGGCCCTGGTAGGAGGTCTCCATGGCCGAGTGGAGCAGAGGAGCCCAACTGCTGGGTTCCAAGCTTGGCACCATCACTCACCAGAGATGGGCAAGTCGTTCGCTCTTCCCTTGCCTCCACCCTTAACATCGCCACATTTGCTGTCTCTTTCTCTGTGGCGCTCTCTCCACATTTTTTGTCAGATCTGTTAGAGAGTAAGTTGCAGGATAATGCCCCTTCAGTCCATATTTTAGTATATTTCCTATGAACAGGACATCTTACATAACCACAGTTTAATGATGAAATCCAGGACATCTAACACTGCTGCCACACTTTCATCCAGTTTACCAGCTGTATCCCAATTCTGCCAATTGTCTGAGGAATTATCTTTGCAGAAAAATCCCCTTCCGGCTCAGGATCATGTACTGCATTTACCTGTCGTGTCTTTCTCCTTTCAGCTGGGACAGTCCTCAGCCTTTCTTTGTTTTTCATGCACTGACATTTGAAGCACACCGATCAGCTTAACCTTTCTTTTAAAAGAAAAGATAATAATAGTTCCTATCTCTGAGGGCGTGCAAGGATACATGAGGTAATGGCTGGACGCTCTGAATTCCAGGCATGGAGCACTGGTGCATGGGAGTGATGAAGTTTTGTTACTGTTTGCAGTAGTGAACAGTGGAGTAGTAAACACAGGCCCCTACCTCTTTCTCCCTGAGAGAGAGGATTCAGGATAATCCTGGTAACGGTGGAATGAAGGGTGCTCCCGGCACAGGGAGGGCCCCAAGCTGCTGGGGAGCAGGGAGGGTCACGGCTGAGGATGAATGGGAGTCACCAGCAGGAGCGGGGTGAGGGTGGGGAAGGGGTGCCTCCAGCTTCATCAGCACAAGCCTGGGGAATGGCAGGTATCAGTGGACAGGCTATGAGGACATTACCAGTGGGTCAGCACCGCCAGCGTGACTGCCAGGATGAGGTTAGTGGTGAAGTGATGAAGGAATGGAAAGTTGCCGAAGCTTCACTCCCTATTTGACCAAACCTCCAGCCCTGGCCCTGATGGCCCTCAGTGGTCACCAAGCACTCCAAGGTCAGCTCAGTGGGGTTCAAACAAATCCCTGGTCTCTGGCAAGTGAGCGGCTCCTCCCCTAAAAAAGGGAAGAGTTCATCTGGACCTTCCCCCCCTGCTCCCATCCCACCACTCTCCCAACCAAGCTGCTAGCAGAGGCGTTCATCCCAGGGACTTGCCTTCCTCCCAGCACCTCGCCCCTGGGCTCCCCCTGTGTCAGACCAAGACGCTGCTTTCTGAGCGAGCCGTGTACGACCAGATCCTCACCATCAGGATCTTGCCAGTGAAGGCTGTGCTGCCAGTGGGCTGCTCAGCCACGTGCTACCAGCCCCCCCCGAGCAGGTGAGCGGGCATCCTCTTCCGTCCCACCTTTCCTTATCTATATGGCAGCAGGGAAGAGAGGAGGGCGCGGGGGTGGGGGGGAGGGAAGCACTGCTGGGCATTGCTCTCCTGAGAGCAAACAGCAGAATCTGAGTGCAAAAAAGAAAGTGACCCCTGGGATCCCCCCCATCTTTTAAAATTCCTTCAGAGACAGTCTCCCAGGTATTATACCTAATGCCTTGCGGTCAAGTAACAATCTGAGAAGGAACCAAAAACCTACATACTTGCAAGTAATCACCAAAAATGAACTTGTCATCCAACTTCCCATTTGCGGCCAGAAAGTGTCTACCTGAGGCTGTAAACAACGCTCAGTGGAGATGAGGGGACTCTGAGGCAGGCCAATTTCCAGTCAAATTATTACCGTCTAAGCAGAGATGGAGCAACGGACAATTCTGGGTTCCTAGTCACACCCAACACAAGCTCAGCAATTGAAACAGTCTTGTTGACTACTTAAAAGGACGCCAATCGAAATACTGCCTAATTCCAGAAGCCTACCACACACCTCCATCCTGCGCTTTGCTCACACCCGGCACAAACATTCCTGAATTTTGAAATACATGGTTTCCTGATGAAGTGTACTGCACACTTGTAGAAATATTCTTATAGACAAGCTTTAAATTACCTGATTTTGCATTCGCACCTAATGAGATTACGGACATTTTAGGACTAATAGCAAGGCTGGGTTTGCAAAAGGCAGCATTTGGACATTATGAAAAATTCAGCTTTGCTCCCTAAATGTGAATAAAATAGATGTTCAACTGACAAAGTGTCCTTTATGGCTCTATTTTTGCTCCTTTTGCATTTCCCCTGCTCAGCCGTCAGTAAATTTCTCTTTACCATATTAAACTTTTATACATACAAATCTACATCAGTGCCGCAGGCACTGATTTCGATTTTTAAAATTGAATTTTGGGTGGTGACAGCAATTGGTACAGCAGCCCTGATTCCGCTCACACAAAGGGACGCATAAGCACTTTTGGGAAAGGGTGCCGCAAATTGCTTTGCTAATTAAGGTAGACTTGGATTCAGTCCAGGAGGATCTTTGAAAAAAGGTTTTCATGACTTGGTAATGAACTTCTGAAATGAGTTCATTCCGTTATGAGAGCCCATTCCCTCCATTCAATTGAAAATGTGTTTCCTGAGCACATACTATGGAGACTACTTCGCTAGGGGACTGTGGAGGGTACATCGAGACCACGCCTGAGCCTCGGAGATGTCAATCAAGAGGAGATAAGACAGGCATGGGTTCAAAAGCAAACACTTGGGGCCAGAGCCCCAAGTGAGAGGCGGCTAACAGGGCAGGTGTGGCCAGGAAGGCCTTGAGTTTCACTGCAGTTTTAGTTCACAGAGTGAGGGGGAGCCAGAGTCCCTCATTTTAGGGAGCACAGACTTCAAAGCTGACCTGGGCATAGGCGCAGGCAGGAAAGGCAGGGGAACAAGGATGCTTTGGGCAGGCAGGGTTCTCAAGATGAGCCAGGAAGGGCTTCAAGGGTCTGGGAAGGCACCAAATTCTAGACAAGCTCTATGTCTTGGGGTACTGAGGAGGGGGAGAGGGGGTGTCCACAGAGCACTGGAATCTCAAAGGTGAAAACCACTTGTTTGGGGGGGCAACAAGACATTCCCGGTGAGGGTGGGCCTGAGCTGGGATGTGGTGAGAGGTGAAACAGGCTGGGACCAGGCCGAGGAGGGCAGTGAGGACCTCGCTAAGTGCCCCACTGCTTGTCCAGGAAGCAAAGATCTTTGAATGAAACAGAGACCCACTGAGCGTGTCAGAATTCATTCCTCTAGGAGGAGCACCAACATCTTTAAACACCCGTGGACAGCTGCCCTTGGCCTACCAAGGGCAGCTTGGTAGACTACCTTAACCTTGGTAGACTTGGTAGACTACCTTAAAACTACCTTAACCCCTCTAGCTGTCTGGAGCTGGGAGAGGAAAAAAAGATGAAGATGTCTGCTTTCCCTCTCAGAGATGCTTCTTGAAACTCTTGTTTTGCAGTGCGTTCAAAATGATAACAAAGAATAGCATAATCTGTGTTTAGGCCATGCCTCAAAAACTTAACTTCAGGGGGTCCATATGTGGGGAGGCGGGGTGACATCACTGCCAGCAAACACATGCCACACTGTGGAATGGAAAGACCAGGCCTCGGCTCAATCACTGAGAAAACGGGATTACCTAAAACCTTTGAATCCACCTCTGAGAAGTTGGGAACATCACTTATATGACTTACAAACTCAAGACAGAGTCCAACTTCTTTCACACAGGGCTGAAGTGAAACCTGGATACCAAGCAACTCCAAGCGCTCCCTGGCGGATGCCTGCCTTCTTGGGTGGCTGCATTTCCAGGCCGCTTGCCGGAGCTGCGCCTGGTGCTAGATAAGTGGGTGTTGGTTGCAGTCAGCGATCTTTTAGGAAGCTGCTTGTGCACCTAATGAACTCATTAGAAGGATTTGCTCCTTTCCCTGTACTTAAGTCGACAATTACAGTTGTTTTGCCACCTTCCCCCATGTTGTGATTCTTTTATTAAGCTCTTAGTGCTGCAGGGAACACGTGTTCTCCTCAGGAACTAGAGTCCAAGGGGGCCCACCTCATAAGCATTAACTTAAAGCAGTTGCACAATAGGAGCGAAGGTGTAAGAGGTATTAAGTGTGTTCCTGCTTCCCACCACCACCTCCTTAGTGGTGGGTTTTGGGTGGACCATGAGACTCCCCAAAGGGCAAACTGAGGGGGAATAAATGGAGGCTGTGTTTTTTGTCTCCAGTCTGAGCTCTGCTTTCCAGGGAGTCTGGTTCTGCCACACTGGTGTCCCCCAAAGGCCATCTTTCTTCCCATTCTCACTGGGGAGGGAAAGGCTGGGACAAAGAAAAGCAAATGGGTAAATACAAGGAGATGTTTAACTCTTTGCTTTAACTGTCCATGGTCCAAAAAACGTTGTGCAGGGAATGAGGGGAAGAATGGCCTGATGTTCATGGATCAAGAGGCTTTTCCAACAAGAAGTAATTCCGGAGGAAAGGTAGCTGAGGAAAGAGCAGGCACCAAGGAGGCAACGACAGACCCGGGCCAGGACAGCTGTGTCTGTCTGTCTTGTCCTGCCACTCACTCTCAGGAGATTCTGAGTTAATTGTTTTATTTTCTGATTTTTTGTTTCCTCATCTCTAAGGTGGGGGCAGTAATGGTTAGTTCACTCAGCTGCACTAGCAAAAATGTGCCATGCAAGTGTACAGTATTTTGTTAAGATGCAGGACGCCAAGAGGCCTGCTTGCCTCTCCTCAATAGGAACAGAAAGCCTGCGGGACAGAGCCGCCTCCCTCTCCAGTCCTGTCTTTTTGGCAACTGGCATAACCAAGGGAAGCTCCACACCAATCAGCAGGCAGGGACTCATGCCTGCTGCCGGCTGCCAGGTTAATGAAGAGGCTACCTGAACCACCTTTTCAAGGTGATTATAAATGATCTGGGGATGTCGGGGGGAGTGACTCACAGTGCTGTTCTCAATTCCAGCAAGGGGCTGATCCAAAAATTATCACAAAGATTTACCAAGCCCAGGAGCAGTGTCAGGTGACATTGGGATGAGGTACCACGACAGTGGTCTTGAGTAATGTGCCTGAGGCCATTGTGATGCACCGGTTCACTCAACCAGGGAAGCATTCATCAGCCACTCTGGAACCATCACCCAAGTCCTGACTTGCACTTACAGACATGACTCAAACCTGTGTGGGCCTTCGACTGATGAGCACCATCTCCCTAGTAGATGACAAAGGATGACAAGTCCCAAAGAGAAAGCTCTCCCCTCCTTTCCTGGCCCCTCTTAAATTAAGTAAAGTAAACGAATGTCATACTCACTTCTCCAAGATCTAGGCTCTCCTCAGGCTTATTTTACCACTTGAATTTTGTTAAAGTCATACATCGGCACAGCTGGCAGCTTCTTGATGATAAAGGACTAGGTCATGGCCCTCCTCTGTAGTTCCTGCAGTTCTTCCCACAGAAAGCTTTACAAATCAATTCTCTCCATTCACGACACAGAAATATTCCTGTGGTACATCTGCAACTATATTCAAGTGTTTTTTTTTTTTGTCTCATGACCCATACCAATCATTTATCTATCTATTCATTCAGACATTTACTGAATGTCTTTTATGTGCTAAGAACTATGCTAGAACACGGGGGGGTAGAGGGGAGAAAGATAAAAATGGCACTCTATTCTCAGGAAGCTAACATTAAAAATATACAGGAAGAGAAGCCCTAGACAGTCTACATGGGGTTTGCAGAGTTGAGACTAGGTATGATTCAAGAACCATATACTTTGGACCAGCATAGACCACAGAAGCCCTGAGCTAGACATCCCATCCGTGCCCACCATCCAATCTGCAATCTCGCTTCAGCAAGGCCACTTGCTCTAGTAGGTGGACTGGCTTGGTTCTGTAGTGGGTTAAGTTGTAAAAAAACACATTCCTGCTCAAACAGATCATGATCAAGTCTCACAAAAGTCATTTCTTCAGACTGTGTGTGTTATGTATCATATTTCTTATCTCTAACTTCTTGCGCGAGTCCCTGGCTCAAATACCCGACTGCCTACTTGACATTTCCACTTGAAGTAAATCCACTGGGCATCTCAGGTTTAACATGTCTAATACCAAACTCGAGATGTTCTTCCCACACCCCACCTGTTCCTCATCTAGTCTTTCCTATCAGTAAATGGCACCACCATCCAGTTGCTCAGGCTACTGGCTCCTTTCCCTTTACCCTACTCTGAATATATCAATAAAAAGTCC
Organism: Talpa europaea; assembly: GCF_964194135.1. NCBI lineage: Eukaryota > Metazoa > Chordata > Mammalia > Eulipotyphla > Talpidae > Talpa > Talpa europaea. Next base: position 96,762,514 of record NC_140068.1, on the reverse strand, counting down.
TGTTGACATAACCTTTACATTACAACGCCAATCCAGTTACTTCACGTTCTTTGCTACAACTCTTATTTAAACCACCACCAAGGCTACCACAGCAGCCTTCTCTTCAGCCGCCTTCATTCTGTTCTTGCCCCCTACAATTCATTCACCACATACAACCACAATGATCATTTAGAAAATTAGGTTACATCAGTACCCCCAATAGCTTCTCACAAGCCTGATAACATCCAACTCCTAACCACAGCCTACAAGACTCGATTGTGCCCGGCTCTTGTCCTCTGACCTCTACTCTGAGTAAACACCAGCTTGCTCACTACCCTTCAGTCACTCTGACCGTCTCTGTATTCTCTAATATGCCAATCAACGTGCTGCCTCAGGACCTTTGCACTACTTGGAATGCCCTTTCTACCGGGTGCACATTATTGGCAACTCTTCCCTTGGGTCACATCCACGTGTCACCTCTTCAGTAAAACCCTATGGAGCTGTCATAACTAATATAATCCATTTATCATGCTACTCTATTTTATATCTATCATAGTACTTATCTGGAATGTTTTATGTATCTACTGGCTTATTGGGCCCTGAACTAGAATGTACACTCAGACCTCATGGGGGCAGGCCCTTATCTGTTCATTTCTGTCTCCCAGCACTTAACATAGTTCTTGGCAAATGACAGGTGCTCAACAAATATGCGCTATTCGAATGAATGAATCCCAGAGCTGCAGCACCAACCTGAAGAGGTGAGAACGTAGGTCTACTACTCACACACGGGGACATGGGTTGCAGACCAAAACCTGCTGCAAGGGCTTACAGCGGTCCTGGAGGCGTCAGGCAAAGTCTTAGAGGAGACCCTGCAGAGATCCTTGGGGATCAGTTTGGTTTGTGCCCAACAGTGGTCTGTGTCAGGGGAGCAATGCCAGGGGAGCAATAAGCCTGAGACTATCAGCACCACCTGAGACAGGTGTTGTGGGTTCCAAGCCTGGCTGCACCTTGAATCATCCGGGAGCTTTTAAAAATACTGAGGCCAAGACCCCCATGCCAGAGATTCTGATTCAATGAGGCTGAGTGGTCCTGGCTTCTTCGGCAATTCCGAGGCGCAGCCAGGCGGGAGCAGAGCAGGCAGGGTCGTCGCTCTCCGCAGCAGCTCCCGGGGAAGAGCCGGCGGCGCGCACGTGCGGCCCGGGGGGGAGGCGCGCGCACGTGCCGCCCCCGCCGCCAGCCGCTCGCGGGCCCGGCCCCTGCCTGGCCCCTTCCTCCCCGCGCCCCAACCGCCTCCCGCCGCAGGCGGACCCCACAGTCCGGTCACCTGGGTGTTCTCTCCCTCCCGAAAGGCCTGTGCTACCCGCTGCCGCAGGTAAGTGCCCAAGTCCCGGCCCCGTTTGGTCTCGTCCACTGGCCATTCCTCACAGAGCTTAAGAAAACGCCGGTAGCGGCTGGCAGCCATTTTGGGCCCCGCTTGTCTCCGCCCCTGAGGGCGGAGTCGGCGGCCACAGGTGGCGCTTGCGCACTAAGGCCCGCTGGTTTCTGGAGCGGGGGCGGGGCGCGAGGGAGGAGTGCGCACGCGCGGCCTCGCGGGCGCCCTGCGGCTCTCCGGGTAGCGGCGCTGCTGGGCTTTCGCTGCGCGCGGAACTGTGCAGCCCGGGTCCTCTGGGAACCTGCCCAGCACCCAGGGGCCAGCCACACGTGGAGTACCCCGGGGACAGCTTTGCTTCTTTTTCGGTGACTGCACAAGCTCCAGACTAAAAAATACCTCCTATGAGGCTGCTGTTTTGCCTACGCGAATATATTTGCATGTAAATCCAGGTCGTTATTTGGTGAAGATGTGTTTGAACTTAGTGGCAAGATGTGCACACGGGTTGGCGTGCCCCTTCCCGTCCCTTCTCTCTCCTCACCACCTCTGTACTGTCACTATCATTTGCTAATCTGCCACAATTCCTCCGGTAGCGCTCCTCAGCTCTTGCCCCCCCCATCTCCAGACCCTGTTAGCAACCCCTGTGAGCGCCCCTTTCGCAAGCGGGCATTTTGCCCTGGGGAGCACAGGGTTCCTAGCTTAAGCAAAGTCAACTGGGTTGATTCAGATTGGAAAAACTTGTTTATTATACCAAGCTTTCTCAGCACACTCCAGCGGTTGCATCGTGGGCACTGTTCCAGTTTTTTTCCTTTCAAAAGATTCTCACCATCCAGATTTTTCTTAACCAAGTCTCAGGACTCCTCTGCATCTTCATTGCCCCTCCTTTAGCTAGGACAATCCCATGCCCAAGCATTTGGCTTCCCCCAAACCTCTTCTTCATCCCCCTCCCCTCTTTTGCTTTGTGAATCCAGAGGACTCCTTCCTTCAAGGCTAGGAAGGCATACACAATCAAAACACCAAGTTGAAAGTGACAGGGGCTTTAATTGAAGTGTTAGAGCCCACTAGAGAGTGGCAGAAAGACATATTACTTCTAGCTGTTCAGAGGAGTGGGGGGAGGGGGATCAGGGATGTCTTCTGAAGGAGAGGGGCACTTGACTGGGCCTCAAAGGGTGGTTAGGATTTGGATAAGTGGGAATGGCAGGACACTGAGTGGCAAGGGCCAGGCCTGGGGCTGGCACGGGAGCGGGAGGAAGAGGGAGGAAGTTAATTTGAGGAAAAATCAATGGGTGGTTTTAACAGGGAACAGCTTTGAACTGTTCTGAATGCGTTAAAAGAACTATTGAATGAGACCCTTTGGGAACTCAGGGTATGTGACATCCATTTGAGGTAGGTGAGTTCAGAGGGTTCCCACCTGAGGTCAGGCGAGTTAAGGGGGAGTAGAAAATGCACTCTAGGGCACCCCACCATGTTCCCAGGTCAGTACTCCTCATCATTAACTGAGTTTACAGCCACACAGTTTTGATAGCTGCCCTGAGACCCAAAGGGTTGCATGCTCCAGGCACCTAGGGGTGTGCTGGGTGCCCCAAGGCTTTGTAATCCTGCCTGAGGCCCCACCAGAGCCGTGGTTTTGAAGAACACCTGCCTGGCCAGCAGCTATCCTGTGTTTCAAAAGAGGAAGTGTGACATGAGGTGGCAGCAAATGGCCTTCACCCCACTTGAGGCACAAGTGCAGTGAGAGGTTGAGGACAACTGGATGTCAGGGGAAATCCAAATCAAGGCTCTTTCCTCATCACACATCTTCTGGGTCAGAGTTTGTGGTTGTGGTTGTCTCTGGCTCAGACTGCCCTCTCATCTCTCTCCCCCCTCTTGAGGCTTGCTTGGTTGGTTGTTCCATAACGAGGCTTTGGAGTCTGACAGTCCTGGGTTAGAATGTGGGCTTACTCATTCATTCATCCATCTATCTGGATATCTATCCTTCCACGTAGGATTATTTATATAATTTGTAGGGACCCAGTGAAAAATGTGAAGCTCCTTGTTAAAGTTATTGTTAAAAATTTCTACACAGTGGGTCTCCCCGGTGGCGCAGCGGTTGAGCGCTGGGTTGCGAAGCTGCCTGCAGCCTCTGCAGCACCTGTTCGATCCCTGGCTGCTCCCTGGCCACCGGAGGAGGGTCCCGCATGGCGCGCAGACCTCTCCCGCCGCCCGCTGCTCCCTTCAGCAGTGTACTTCGGTCCTTCTGCCTGCTCTGCTCCCTGCTCTGGCTCTGGTGAATTCTCTCACCCTCCTGTGCTCCGACCATACCCAGTGCTTGTAAAAATAAATAAATAAATAAACAAGATAATTTCTGGTGTGATACGCTCTAGAGGGCGAGGAAGTCAGGGTACTGGTCCACATTGATTGGGGCAGGGGTGGGAACTAGGGGGTCTGGGTGGGCTCATGTTTGAGAGAGACCTGAGCCATAATAAGGGCCAGAGGGACTTTTTTTTTTAATTTTTTTTTTTATAGAGGCATGTTTTATTTATTTGTTTGTTTGTTTGTTTTGTTTATACATGCACTGGGTACAGTCAGAAGTGCGGGAGGGTGAGAGAATTCACCAGAGCCAGAGCGGGGAGCAGAGCAGGCAGAAGGACCGAAGTACACTGCTGAGGGGAGCAGCGGGCGGCAGGAGAGGTCTGCGCGCCATGTGGGACCCTCCTCTGGTGGCCGGGGAGCAGCCGGGGATCGAACCGGCGCTGCAGTCTGCGGGCAGCTTCGCAACCCAGCGCTCAACCGCTGCGCTACCCGGGAGGCCCCCAGAGGGACTTTTATACCAAGGGGCAGCATAGGGAAGGATCTTTGGAGCAGCCAACCTTGGGTGGGTTACTTGCTTTGAGCTTCAGTCTCTTCATCTTAAAATGGGAATTAGCATGATAAATGAACACCTATGAGTGTTTGCTGTGTGGCAGCACTGTTCTAAATGCCCTCCACTCATCACTCACTCAGTTGTCGTAACAACTCTCAATGATAGGTACCACCATGATGCCCATTTTACAGAGGTGGAAACCAAGGCATAAAGAGGCTGAGAACCTGCCAAGGTCACTGCTGGTAAATAGTGGAGTCTGGACTCGACCCCAGTGACTGGCTCCAGAACCCGAGCGCATCCCCGCTGGCTGGTGAGGATGCCTGTTCAGGCTTCCTTGCTGTGTGATGACATGAACTGCAAGCATGATGTGTTTTGTAAGCTTATAGTTTCCCAAGGGGCTCCAGGGTCCTCTCTGGCCTTGTTTTACCTGCGCCCCAACCCCCATCTTGCCTGTGGGTGTCTGGAGCCAGTATCGTCTCACCAGCTTGTCAGTCACCCAGCGCCTTTCTGGGCACATTAATAAGCACTGCCTGGAATGTGGTTTGGCTCTGCCAGCCCCTCAGGGAGTTGATGACCATTTTAACACCCACCTGCCGGCTGTCACTCATTCCACACTGAATGCAGCCTTCCCTGGCTCCTGGAAAACCCCCACCAGGGCTGCCCCTCCCCATCCATTTGGAATGGGTATTTGGGCTTTATGGAGCCCTGATCGCTCTTTATAGAAACCAGGCACCATTAGGGGGAGGAGAAAGGAGGGAGAACGGTTTCAGTTTTTCAAGTTATAATGATCCCAGTAATTGAGACACCGAATTGCACATTTAAATCGCTTGAAAGTAAAAATATCATTTGGTAATGCTGGTGTTAATAATGTAAACATTAAAAAGAAATTAAATACTTAGCTATATTGTGGGGCACGATTGCCTGATTTTTCTTCTTTCAACTTATTCAACCGGCGGAAACGATTGGCTCCAGTACTCAGATATGTTGCCATAAAAAGTGGGTCTGGACTTGCATCAGAGTAGTCATTTAGTGCCCCTCCTGTGCACAGGTGGACGGAAGGGTCACGCTGGCAGTCGGTTGCTGCCTTTTTCTGGAGGGGGGCTTTTTTTCCAAACTACCAGGTCTTTGAGGGGTGCAGGGACAACCTCCCAGGGGTCTAAGTGCAGCCTGACATGACCAGAGCCCCTCATCCTATCGTCTGCCCCAGAGATCTGCCACCTTCCCTTCACTCAGCCTTCTAGTCCCTGTCACCACAGAGAAAACTTCCCGGACCCAGCGCCCCACCCAAATCAGCAGCCTCCCTCTTTGGTCGCTATCTGATCACAGGTCCTGGCGCGGTAGTCTCCCACTGGAAGACTCTGAAGAGAACAGATGACATTACAGTGTCAGCCCGTCTCCTAACAGGCCCCAGGAACATGCTCCTCTTTTTTTTTTTTTTTTTAAGATTTATTTATATATTTATACAAGCACTGGGCACAATCAGAAGCACAGGAGGGTGAGAGGATTCACCAGAGCCAGAGCGGGGAACAGAACAGGCAAACTTGACGAAACACACTGCTGAGGGGAGCAGCGGGCACAGCAGGAGAGGTCTGCGTGCCATGTGGGACCCTCTCCAGTGGCTGGGGATTGAACCGGCGCTGCAGAGGCTGCGGGCAGCTTCGCAGCCCAGCGCTCACCCACTGTGCCACCAGGGGAGGCACAACATGCTCCTCTTTAGAGGGCTGGGGGAGAAAGGTGAAGGGCCAACCCAGAGCAGGTAGATATCTAGATTTTGCTCTTGGATCAGATCTCAAACTTCCTATCCCCTTCCAGGGCAGCTTAGTAACAGAGGGAGAAGTTCTGAGTGACACATAATATAAAGGACCCAACCTGGCTGCTGCAAGTCAGCCCGCCTGGCTGGCGCCCAACTCCTCTGGCCCCACAGCTGCCTCTCCTCTGCCCTCCCTTCCCTCTAATTCTTGGCACCCACGCCTTCATTTCAGTTCTTTCCTTCATCTTCTATTTTATGTTTTGGGCCACAGAGAATGCAGATTTAAATCAAAAGTCAGAAGTTTAGATCATTTTGAAGAGCTGCTGATGAGTGGTGCCTTGGCGTTTGTTTTATTAGACTGCTTCCTGCCCTTTCCAGCGTGGTCTAACAGGCTCCATGCAGCTGGGAAGAGTGATGGCGCTGCCAGGGTGCTGCCCAGAGGCCCAGGGCTTCCTGATGACATTGCATTATGGAAAAGCCATAATAACATTCTGCTCCTTAGCTTCCTCTTCAATCACACAGGGGATACCAGAGGGAGAGAGGTGGGGCTGGGTGACTATCTCCCAGGCTGCCCTGGTCCACTGTATGGCGACATCAGGAGAGGTTGCTCTTCCACATTCTTGCCTCGAGGACCAAGTTAGAGCTCCCGTGGGACAGATGAGGAAACTGAGGTAGAGGAGCTGGTAAGCTAATCTTCCAGTACCCTGGGTACTCTTGTCCTATGACATGGCTCAGCAAGGGACCTGGATGAGAACCCACGACCCTGACCTTTCCAGGACCCTGCCATCCACTCGTACCCACACTTGCTCTTTCTCCCTCCTTATGAGGTATCAAATTGTGAGGTATCAATTTGAAGTGAAGATGATGAAGAAAAAAGGTTATAGATGAGACTGGCTAGGTTCTCATCAAGCCCATTTCCTCTTCCCAGGTATGTGATTAAATTGCATCTCAGCCCTTGGCATCAGGGTCGGGGCCCATGACTGGCTTGGCCCATGGAATGTGGGTGTGCCTTGTCCACGCCATCTGACTCCTAGGTCTTGTGGTTGAAGACGGTGGTATCACAAGAGGAAAGGAGTCTCTGGCTGCCCGAGTGGAGCACAGGCTCTCTGCCGACCATACTGGATTTGAATGTTCAGCTACTGAGATTTGGGGATTGTTTGTTATAGCAGCTAGCCTGACTAATATCTGTGTGTTTCTCAGTTTGAAAAAGAAGAGAGCTTCTCAGTCTGGGCAGGGGAGGCCAGCAGAGGCTCTTAGGGTGTTCTCGGCACAAGGGAGTGTAGAGGTGGATGGTCCAGAGGTCTTTCTGCTTTTCATTCTGGGATTTCTTTGTTTCCATCTTAGTCTCTCTCTAAGCCCCTGTCCATCAAACCCCTGTGGTCAGCACAGCCCACTTGAAGTTCCTTGAGCATAATGTTGGTCCTTTTCCTGGAATACCTCTCAGAATTGCCTCCCTTTCAAGGCACAGCTCAGGCACCACCTCCATGATCACCTCCCATGGCCGTGCGTACTGCTGTCCTGGGTAACTGTGCCCCCTGCTGAAGCATCAGTTTATTTTCATATGAGGGTCTTTACTCTCTTTTGAGTCATAAGGTTCTTAAGGATGATGTCAAGATCCTCACACTTCCCTGTTTTCTACACAGGCCCTAGCACTGTGCTGTGTGTATCAAGCACTCAGGAAACATTTGTTGGATGGTGACTGGAAAGAAGACAGATTAATGAAACCACAAACAAATGAATGAACTACTCAGCCAGATTTTCAAGTGTCTCCACCATCTGGGCCCACTCCAGTTTTCTATATTTCTACTACTCTCAGCCACAAAAACCCCATTCTGAATGGATTGGTCTGACCACAGACTTGTAAGCGTGCTGGATTTTCCCTTTTCTCCATCCCCTACCCACCCAGCAGTCAGTTGGCCTTTCCTCACTTCCGTTAGCCATCAAGGCCCTGGAAATCTCACTTTTTCCAGTGGTTTCTGTGATGACTCTGCTCTCAGCTAGCCTCTTCAACTTTCCACGAAAGGACTGAGCTCCTGCAGCACACATGTTACTCCTGTATCAGTGGGTACTGTCTGGGGTGGTGGTTTTCAGTTCATCTATTTTTGCCTCCTCAACTAGAATCCAAGCTCCCAAGAGCTGGATCTTCCACAGTATTTAGCAAAGAGATCAGAAGGAAACCACTGCTCAGTACAAGTAGACATTGCTGATTGCTGATATCTAGGGCTCCCTCACCCCTTTTGCCATTTTTAAGTAAACTCAGACTGGATGTCAAATACATATACCCATCATCTTCTCTTGTCATAACTTTCTGTTACTCTCCATTTGTCCAGATTTGCAATAATAGGGTGGGCTTATTCGGCTGAGTTGCCGAAGCTGCAAAGCCTTATGCAAATTTCCAGACCACAGTGACCCCTCTGAGTCCAGGAGTTCAGTCAGCACCATCTAAAACCAGCAGCCAGCCTTGTCCCTTGTGACAAACTACACTTTTATTCAAGAGTTCTTTGGGGAAGGAGGTGGAAATTCAGACTGGGCCTCAAATGATTTATCAGGGAGGAAGACAGCCTTATGGGGAGGTGCCATGGGATAAAGGAGCAGCTGAGAGTGGGCATCTTATGGGTGGGACTAAGGAAGCAGCCCATGAGAGTGGTCGTGGCACAGTTATTGACGTGGGTGGCCAGCCCTAAAAGGCTTCCATTCTTGTCGATCACCCCTATCTTATGCTCAGGCAGGTCCCACAATACCCAGGGCTGAGAACTGGAGGCAGGAATCAGAAACTAAACCAGGGAGCTTTGAACTTGATGTGGTACCAGGTTCTCAAATAAGAAAGTGGCCTAGCAAAAGCAGTATTTAGGGCTCCATTTTGTGTTAGCAATATTTAGTTTTCAGCTGACTCCCTCTTATTCCCCAGCATGCTTGGCTTAACCCTTCCCACCGTGGGCACAGAGCATGCCCATCAGTCGCATCATTACCTCCACCAAACATAATTAGGGAAGTTAACTTTCTTTCAGATCCACATAATATATCCCCAAATTAAATAAAAGTTCTTTATTATCCAGGCCACACTTCCCTTCTATTAATATGGATTTTTGGAAAGTTGATGGTAATTAGCCACTAGAATCCAAACATTATTTTATCTTGTATTGTAAGAGTTTCAAATGAAAGATCCACATACTTCCAAGCCAGTGCCTGCCTCACAGATACATGCAGATCTTTTATTAGCCACCACTACCCACCCTGGCTCCCCAAAAGACTGCAGGAAATCAGTGAACTGTTCCTGCTGTGTACTCTAGTCACCCATAAATTGGAACTGCTGTACAGTGAGATGATCAGAATACGCAAACAGAAAGGGTAATAAGGCACACCAAATAATCACTGGTGACCTCAGCAATTTTATTAACAAATTTATTTCCCTAATTGGGTAACGTATCTCAGTGCTTGACTCAAGGGCATTGTAATAGGTTTCCACACTGCAGAAGAAGGAATTAATTAAAACTGTTTACTCTTTGTTCCGTATTTACACTTGTCCACCAATCTTGTAAACATTGTGCCAGGTTTCCTGGGTCCTCCTGGCTCGTCTCTTCCCTCACCCCATCCCCCCAAATAAATAAATAGACAGTGGAGAGTGTAGTTTAACGTGGCTTCTCTTCATGTGCATTACACCCCCACCATAAGCAGCTTTTCATGGTCAGAGCCATTTTGTGGTCGGAACCTGGCAGAATCAGTGCTTCCAGTAGGTTCTAGGAAGTCTGTCAGGACCCTCCATGGGCAAAAATGGAGAACAGTGTCTTGGTTGTCCATTCAGACCTGGGTACAAATGTGGTGGGCAGATCTGTCCCTCTTCACCCTGCCCCACCTAAAATGCCTCTTAGGAAGGAAGAGGTGTTTCTTAGCTCTGTTTGCCCATGGGGCGGGTAGCCCAGGCGAACAGAAAACTGAACTTGTGAATTCACTCTTCAAGGCTTCTTCAAGTAAGATTTTTTTGCCTCACAGCTTGTGAGGACTGCAGCAACAAGAAAGCATTTTTAAATGCAAATACTCCGGAATCTCACCGCAATGCTGGTCTCCAACTCATGCTGCACCCCCCAATCAACTGCTAAATGGGCCAGTTTACACTGACTGTCTCATTTGCAGGGACCAGCATTAGTGCAAGGTGCCAGGGCCCGTGGAATTACCTCCAGAACTGGTTTCTTTAGCAGCTGTGAATATAGCCTGCCATGTCTAGACATGACTTTTGAATGTAGATATAATTATCACAAAGACATCAAAAGGGTGTCTTGACTATCCTAGCTACCAAGAGGTCCCTTTTGAGATCGATACTCTAGAAAAATCCCAGTGGGCCAAAGAGATCTCATTCTCCCTCTTGGATATCCTGCAGGATCTGGATAAGATTTTCCAGGCCAAAAATATAGCCCGGATCTGGTCCATCATGGGTGGTGTGCTCATTCCAGGAGCCTTTGTATGTCGTGTGAGCAAAGTCGATCATCCGGATGTCAACCTTGGCGAGCTCTCCCTGGGAGCTGCCGTGGGCCGCCTGCAGAGCCTCCTGGGCATGCGGGCCGCCCGAGGTTCTTTCTGGCAGCTCCTGCCCATCATAGATGATGAGGAGAGAGCTGGAGTAGAACCGGTATGAGCTCTGGCTCTTAATGACGGAGAGGAGGGCCCGGAGCTGTTGCTGGATGGGTTCCAGCAGCTCTGTCCGGAGGCGGGTTCCGTCGTGCAGGAACTGATAGAGGGCTTGTCTGAACCCCTCGACCGAGAGTTTTCTTCCATAGTACTTGTCTTTGCAGAGAAACTGCTTCTTATCAGTTTGATAAACCTTACATTAAAAGAAGAGAAAATGCAGAGAATTACAATCTTTGAAAAAAAGTTAACTCACAGAAACAGATTTCCAGGAGACACGGGGCAGGAATGGCTGAAATGAGCAGATAGATGATTTTTGTCATCAGGCACCTTTGGAGCTTTTGCTTTTTAAAATGCTTTCTGTGCAAACCTTTAATAGGGATCCAGGGTCTAAAGATGCCTCACCCTCCAGAGGTGACCCTCCACTCACGAGGAGGAGGTTTGGATCGCCTTTCTTGTGAATTCCCAATGTCACCCTCCAAATCATGATTTAAATCCTGGCTTCTGGCCCTCTCCAATTCAAATATTAGCAAACCCAAGCTCTAAAGCTTTAGTGGGAGTCTGAAATCACAGCCAGTGGCCTTGGAAAGCCAACTAGATTAAAATTTCCCCAAGTTTATAAAGTCCTTTCTGCAGATTCTAAGGAAACAGGAATGACTCTTGGTAGACTGGGGTGAATTGTTTGAAGATAAAAGGCCAGGACTGGTGTGGATGGAGTTTTCAGTCTGCCAGGGGGGCTGCGGGTGCCTTGGTGGGGGAAGGGAGGTCTTATGGCAGCTCCGTGGGGCTGGTGGCTCCTCTCCTTGGCACCAGCTCCTCTCCCCTCCCCTGCCATGTCTTGGCCACCAGAAGAGAGCAGATGGAAGAGAGATGCTGATGGGGGGACAGCGGCAGCCACCCCCATTTCATTCGGATGGCACAGGCAGCACAGAGGCTGAATAGAGGCAGGCGGCTGGCATTGCCAGAGGGTGGCTTGGCACACCTTTGCTGGCATACCCAGCAAGGGCTGCCAGTTCCAGGCCAAGACAGCTTCTCAGGTTTTTCATGCCTTCAGATTATGACATGTTTATGGAAAACCAGTGTTGAAAAAAGTCAGAAAGACATGATAGACCTGGTGTTGCCTTTGAAAGGCTGGAGATGGGCTGCTAAATTAGCCGTCATAAAGACATGACAGGCATCACTCTCTAAATAAATCAGGTCAATTTCAGAAGGTTTGAGGTCCAGAGAGAGATTTCATTTACACCACAAATCATTGTCCTTCATTCTCTTGAGGACTACATTCTAAGTCTTCTAAGGGACATCTGTGCAACGAATTTATAGGCTCAACTTCCAGCTTTAAGGGGTGGCAGTTTCAATTAAGGAAAGCTGTATTTACCTTCAAATCGGTGCCTGGGTTTACTTTGAGTAGAGAGACTATAAGAGTGAACCAGTGGAGAAAGCTATTTCCTCCTGTTCGGCTCAGCCCCTGCCATAGCCACATCAGAGATGCAAAAATGAAGTGTGGCTTCTGGGCAATCAAAAATTAACCATTCCTTTACCTGGTTTAACAGGTTAAGACCTTCCCACATTGTTAACCAGAACAGGTAGCAAAAAGAAGCAGAAAAGGTGGTGTGAGAAGAGGGAATGGCTAATAAGAATGCCAAGGGCAGGTTGTTTTAGAGCCTCTAAGGAGAGGGCTCGCTTTATCATTCAGGGGAGTGTGCTGTCCACAGAGCGCGGGCGGCTTTCTCTTAGTTCTTTCCGCAGCCCCTGCTCACACACTGTCATCAAAGATCTGCTCTCAACATGGCAGAACCCATGCAGACGTTTCAGCTGCCAAAGACCCTGAGACTGAGTTAAAAAATGGTGGGTTTTTGACCCCACTGTCTTGAAAGGTGCTCTTAAAGGCACTCAGGATGTCCTAGAACAGGGTACACATTTCCTTGGTGAAAGAGTGGCGCCTGGACACCTCCTCTGTTGCTCCCCCAAAAGGAAGGGCTCAGGGCCTTCCCTGGTGGCGCAGCAGTTGAGCGCTGGGCTGCGAAGCTGCCCACAGCCTCTGCAGCGCCGGTTCTGTCCCCAGCTGCTGATGAGAGTCCCACATGGTGTGACAGACCTCTCCTGCCGCGCCCACTGCTCCCCTCAGCAGTGTATTTCATCAGTCTGCCTGTTCTGTTCCCTGCTCTGGCTCTGTGAATTCTCTCACCTTCCCGGGCTTCTGACTGTACCCAGTGCTTGTGTAAATAAATAAATAAATCTTTAAAAAAAAAAAAATGAAGGGCTCAGCCGGGGGCAGGGGTCTGTGCAGGAGCCGTTCTCTAGACAGAGGATGTGCCGGAGGCCGCCCGCCTGCCCGCCCGTGGGCCTGCCCACCCGCCCCTGGGCCCACCTGCTCCTGGGCCCACCTGCCCACCCGTGAGCCCACCTGCATGCCGCAGATGCGCACGCCCAGGCAGGCCGAGGTGCTCTGCGCACACTTGCGCATGTGGCGGGCCTTCTTCTCCTCGGACGCGTCATCCCCGTGCTGTCGGGTCCCCATCTTCAGGTCCAGGATGCAGGGATGCTTGTACTGTGACACCACATTTTCCAGCAACAAGAAACCTGTCATGCTGAGTTAAGGGAGGCTCCTGAGACACACAGGCCGCCACCCCTGGAGGCAGTTAGCTCACTGAGGCTGGCTGGAGACTCCCTCCCCCCGGCACCATTCCATGCCCGTTTCTTTCATTACAGCTAAGCCATCATCGCTATTAAGAATTCAAGGTATTAGCTTTGCAGCCTGCCTTAATAAGTCCATTTATTTAGGGGGAGTTTATGAGTATGTGAGCTTCTTTTCCTTTTTTTGCTCTGAGGTTGAAATTTAAATGCAGGCGTGAAATCCCTGGCAGGCCATGCCCAATTTGCATTTTATGGCAGAAAATCATAAGGCTAAAACCTCGAGTTACTGAATGGGCCAATACCTTTTGGGAGAAGTGGGTTGATGTTAGCTTCGGAGATGAGTTGCAGGAATATTAATTTCAGTGGAGTAATTATCCTGCAAAAGCTTCTTAGGGATTAGGGTTGCAGATGTGTCTTAGTAAATACTGTGAAACCAGCCACCCGTTTGCAGAAAGGAGCCCGGTAGTGACAAAGGGACATTTCAAGCCTAAATTTGCTCTGAGACTGTAGCAGCCTGAGGGGAGGGGCTGCCTCCCCAAAGAGTCCTCCCCACCTTGTGTGTCCCTTAAGGGGAGCCACTCCCCTTCTCCACCAGTTCCACAGCAGACAGGGAAGTAGGGGTGTGGAGACCCACCCAGCCCTCTGAGCCCCCTGCCAACCTCACCCAATGTGGCAGTCACCCTCCTTCTCTGCCCAGGGACCCCCATCCCAGCCCATCTTTATGCCCAGATTTCAGAGACATGGCCACTACCCAAGCAGGGACACTGTGTTAAGCTTAATTTCCAGTTTTTCTTCCCTGCACCTTTTGGGAGAGTTTTGATTTCTTCTCCCACTCAAGTTTGAGGGCTTGTGCCTCAAACTCTCCCTCACGTCCATCTTTCTCTCCACCCACCCCTCCCTTGGCCCTGTGTGTGTGTGTGTGTGTGTGTGTGTCTCCCTTTCCACTTCTGGCCCTGGGCCTGTCACCCCTCTTTCCTAAGGATACGGTGCCTCTTGTTCTCCGGGTACTCGGCACACAGGCGGGTCAGGTGGGCCTGGTGGCAGTGCAGGCCCCACGGGTTAAAGCTCCTCCTCTCGGCTTGGCATCCCTCGGCATCTTCCACCAAGGAGGAGACCTGGGTGTTGAGGTGGAACTCGGATCTCAGGAGTGCTGTGGCTGGGCTGTGGGTGAGGGAAGCAGACAGTTGGGGCTGCTGTGGCCAGAGGCCTTGGGAGAGGTGCCCATCCTTGTGACCAACTGTGGACTCTCAGGCTGAACTCTGACATGGACCATCACTGGCTACTCTCCAGGATGCCCCAGGACCTCTAAGAACCCATCCTGCACAGCTGCCCCACCCAGAATCAGAAGACGGGGGCTTTAGCTTCTTATTATGGTGTCAGCTCCTTGGGGTCTCAAAATGCCATAGGGGATGGGAACCACAGGTCTTTGGTCCCCTCTCCTTCCTGCCCTCAATGTCCTGGCTTCCTTATCTGTGAAATGGAGGTAATGTGCACCAGCTTCCCCTTGCTGAACCAAGAGGCATAATTAGCTCCTTTGCGCTCCTGGAGAAGGAGGTGCTTTCATTGTGTTAGCTGCCTTTTGTTTTCCATAAATGTTTAAAAAATCCCCAAGGATCACTTTCATCTGAGAAAGGTCAGCTAACATTTATCAGAGGTTTTGGAGCTCTCTCCAGGGACCTTGGGTGCCCTGAACCGCCTGTGAATCTGAGGCCCCTTGGGGTGCCATGTTGACCCCTCTCCTCTTCCTGTTCCCCCCACCAAGTAAGGGGATTTTTGGGACACATTAGCCACATTTTTCATTCCTTTATGTCAACTATTCTGGGGTTTCTGCTCAGCAGATTCCCGCCAGCCTCCTCCCCCCCCCGGACGCTTCATGGTCTCAGTGAAACAGGTATTTAATTAGACAAATATGTACCAAATGCCTGTTCTGTGTCGCGCTCTGCACATGCATCAGCTTCTGAGAGAAAATGCATCGGGGTCTTTCCTCTAAAAGTGGCGAGAAGGAAATTCTTTCCTTCTTTGGCCGCATTGGCCATTCTAGACAGAGCCTTCATCTGAATCTCTCCTTTTCTCTGCTCTGGCCCTAACGATGAGCCGTCCCCTTGGCCCAGGTGGGAGCAGTGCCCGTTCTTGGCCCGTTTCTGCCATACGGCCCTCACCTCTCCGTGAGCGAGTGGGCCAGCTGGGCGTGCTGCCACTGGGCGAGGGGGCGGGCGCCGCTGCTGCCCCCCGTGGTCTGCTGGATTGACTGCCATATCGCCACCGCCGACTCCGTGGAGACCTTGAAAGACCCCCCATTCTCCTGGGGTGGGTTGGCGACCAGGCTGAGATGGCCGAGGCTGTCTTTCTGGAGGCGCACGGTGATGGTGCCTGCAGAGCACGCGTGGGAGGAGAGCGGGGAGAAGTCAGACGGAATTCACCTGCGCAGACACGTGGCAAGGCAACAGCAACATCCTGTTGAATTGTAGCTCAGTGGTACGGGTCTACCTCCCCCTCCTCCAGCACCTCTATCTGGAAGAGCTGTGGGGACTGGCCTGGGGCTCCCTGAACCAGAACCTGTTCCAGTATGGGCCCAGAGCTGTGGAGCCTGCGCAAATAGCCTGGGGCTGACCTTTGCCCAGCCTCCTTCAGCCACGTTTCTGCCCTTTAAACAAAACCAGCCCTGTACACGTTGTGCTGGGATTCTGGGGCCTCTGTGCACACCCATCCCCTTCCAGTCACACCACACTCCCTCAGCTTGGACCCTGGAGCTGGTCCTCTGCAAAGAGGCCCTCCCGGCTCAGAGAGGCAACGATGGAGGTGGGGGCTCCTGCCAGCCCCACCTCTTCTCCTTAATTAATCATCTGTTCCCTCTATTTATCTCTGCGTGCCCAGCCTCTTCCAGGAAGCCTTCCTGACACAGCCTCTGGGGCTCAGAACTCTGTGGCCCCTTCATGCCCTCCTGTCTCTGGCTCTAACACAATGGCTCTCCATTTCCTTGGGCCACACTCACAGCACGTGAGGAGTGTTGGTGGGACGTGGTTCTTTGATGTAAAACAGAAGACTCGTGAGATTTCTCCAGCCTCTCCTCACCATTGTGTTTGTGCTCTAGGCGTGACATCCTGCTGCATTCACTGCTAAAAGTAACCGTGTGAGGAGACCTGGGGCACAAGTGTGCTAACTGGGCTCTCCTCCGGGACATCGGCCAGCCTAGTAATTAGCTTTGGCACTGGTAACCCCCAGTGGATTTCTCACGCTGGTGGCAGAGTGCAGGTCCTCCGGGGGTGCCCAGCCACACCAGAGTTCTGGTAAAGCAGGAACGGTACTCCTGGTGGGGCCCAGGACATAGCCACTGAAGTGGGTTTTCGAGAACTGGGTATCTGGAGCTCTTGGTTCCCTTTCCTTCCTACAGCTGATGCTGTGAGCTGTTTGCTCCCTCCCTGACCAGCCCACACAGACCCCTCTCCACCCTGCTTTGTGCCTGAGATGCTGCCCTATGACCAGTGGCTTACATTCCCTCCCCTGCCCCCCAGTCTGATGGTTTGGTTAGTGGGGGGAAGGTTGGAGTATTTATCCCATTAGCTCTGCCCTACTGCCATAAATTGTGCGCCTCCATGGGCTCCCTTTTGCTGGGCCAGCTCCACTACTTCCTCATGTCAGCCCTTCAAACCCAGGGGCGCTGGTCCCCCGGTTCCTCGCTCACCCCCCGGTTCCTCGCTCACCCCTGTTGTTCCTTTAAGGCCTGCATGCACGTCTGCTAGTGGTCCCTCTAGAAGTCCTCCTCACTTAAGCCCCTTCAGATGTACCACTTATTTTCTGCAGGAACGGTTACTGAGAGGGTAAGTTGCATGCAATCACATCCTCCAAGGTGTTTATTTCCTCCCCTGGCCACTTGGTCACCTTCTCAGCGTAAATGGTGGTTTCTGCTGACCCAGCAGTGAAGGTAGCTCCTGTCCCGGCTCGCATCCTGCCTGGACTGCTTGGTGCAGACACTCATTTTCAGAGCTGCTCTATAATCCAGCAAGTTGCTCTTAAGGGCTGTCGGTGCCTAG
Source organism: Talpa europaea (assembly GCF_964194135.1). NCBI lineage: Eukaryota > Metazoa > Chordata > Mammalia > Eulipotyphla > Talpidae > Talpa > Talpa europaea. Next base: position 96,745,289 of record NC_140068.1, on the reverse strand, counting down.
CTCAGCGGTCTCCTTGGGCCAGCCCTGTCATCTCACATTCCCAGTGCCCTGATTTCACAGCCTGAGAGTGACATGCAGTACTCTCTAGCTCCTGAAAATACTGCTTTTCCTCAGCTCATCCTGGGCCCCTGTGTCCTGCGAGGTAATGATACTAATGATAATTCGATACCTGAACCTGGCATTCTGTCATTTGGCTGAAGCCCCAGCATGCCTCCCTTCACGGAGCCCAGCAGAGCTGTTCTGCTAGTGCAGGTGGGGCTGACGGCAGGTCAGGGAAATGACACATAATCATCACCGCCACTGCCTTGTCCTCTACACCTACTATGTGCCAGCACTATGATGTACCACCACTCAGGCAGCTGACTTGGTCACCGAGGCTTGGGGAAACTGGATCGCCTGCCCAAGGTCACACAGTTGGTAAGGGCGGCGCTCTGAGAAGGCCGCATTGCCCGTAGACATGGAAGAGGGGAACAAGCTGTCACAAGGAGCTGAGGACCTTATCGGGAGACCTGGTGTTGTCATGCTGTGTTTACTCGTGGATGGTTGGGGAACACTCCCGCTGTGTGCCCAGTCACATTTGTTCTGGTCATCCTTTCCATGGGAGCCAACAGAGAAGTCCTGCTCCCCCACCTCATGCGGGGTTCACCAGTCCAGAGGACTGGAGCACTGAGAAGCTCAAGGACATGGTGTTTATATTTCCTGCCCTGTTTCTTCTGGCAGGAGCATTGCTGTGCTCATTCTAGGGAGGACTGATCTGGAAACCACTCCCAGGCCCCAGATTTGCCCCTTGTGTTCCTCCTTGGGGAGCTCAGGGCCACCCAGCTGCTGAGGAAGCCCGGAAAGGTGTGCCAGCCATAGGCAAGGCCCTCTGGCTCTTGTAAAGCTCAAGTTACCATCAGCAGTGCCTCTTCCCCCCCCCCCCGCCCCCAGAATCCCCCTCCTAGTTGTGAGGCTATAGCAACAGGCCTGCCAGAAACCAGTTTCAGGGAACCCCCCCGTCCCATGAGCCCTCCCTGAAAGGACAAGCAACTTGACCTTCACCCATTTCTCCAGACTCCAGCTCTTGTCTGAGCTCATCAGTTCTAAATGTCTAAATAAATGGAAGTGAGCAGAGGTGCAAATAACCCAAAACCAATAAAATCCCAAAGTCATTTCTATTTCTCATATTGTCAGAGCTACACAGCCAGCCATGTCCCTGCCCTCTCGCTCTGTCTTCCTCGTGCCTGTGACTGGCTCTGTGTCTCCATCTATCGTCTTCCCTCCCTCTTTCACACCCCTCTACGGCTCAGCCTAGCCCATCCCCCTGAAGCTTGGGACCCACAGCAGAGCAGCTTTGGAAACCATCTCGAGTTCCTGCCCTTGACAGGAGCAGCCCTCAAGGGAATCCAGACTCCTAGGGGCTTGGGTTCTTTAATCAAGAGCCTCAGCGCACACCCACCCCCACCTCCTCCAGCTTGCCCTGTGGGCCCATGGGGACTTGACTTTGGAGGCCATGGACTCCCAGCACGCAGCTTCCCCAGGCTGGCCAGAAGAGTGGAGGGTGGAGGGGCCCAGCCAGAGCCCTTGTCTGCCTGCTCACCAGCCCTCCCCCAATACCTCCACCTGCCATCATGCCAGCTGGGCAGGCAAGAGTACTTATGCTATGATTGACATGCCCAAAGCATCTCAGCAATTTTGGTTTGGCTGAGCAGCTTCCCCAGCCTCTGTGAATATTCTGTCATGTATTTATTTTTAAGCTCTTGAGAGCATTTATTCACCACTGTCTGTAATATGAATCTGTCTCATCTGTTAACCAACTAGACCTAGGAGTATGTCCTTGCTTGTCCAAAGCTGACAGGCAGACTGGAAGGCAGAGGGACTTAGGCCCAGGGGCCTAACAGAAATTCCAGGGTGAGCTCCTGGGTTGTTGGGGAGGCTGCTTTGGGGCTGTCCCTACAAAACCTCTGACACCATTGTGGTTCTGGTGCTGTGAGGGAGAGGCTGGTCTCTTTGGCATGTGGTGGCCTCTTAGGAAAAGGTCTCTCTGCCTGGGACTATTCCTATCAGGAGAAAAAGCAAGATCTCCACAGTGGCTTAGTGGACATGGACCTGAGGCCACTGAGTGACCCTTGGCAAGGCACATCCCTTCTTTCTGTGGTCTGGATGACCCCTGAGCACCGGCTCTGAGGAGTCCTGCTCTTCAGTTTTGATTATCGGGTGAAGTGGTGGATGCGGAAGAGCACACACTCAGGAGTCAGACCTCGGGGCTTGGACTCCTGCTCTGCCCCTACTGTCTGTGTGGCCTCAGGCAAGTCAGGTAGCTTCTATGTGCCTCAGCTTCCTCACCATCCTGCGAAAAGGGGATGATAGCACCTGTCTCAGAGTGTCGTGAGGGTAATGTGAGTTCGTACACAGAAACGACTTAGTCACATTCAGTGCTGAGTGAACACTGAAGGTTAGCTGGTAGTGCTTTTCTTCGGGGTGTGACAAGAAGCCTGATGGTCTAAGAGCCCAGCTAAAACTTGATCTCTCCTGCTCCAGGAATCTCAGCATGAGGGTCTCACTTCTGGTGAGACCTTTTTCTAGTGCCTTCCTGGATGTGATTCTTTAGGAGTTTCCTGGGCTCTGGTGCCATGTGGGTGATGTTCTGACCAGTGAGTGAATCAGCACTTCTGCATCATTAAAACTTCATATTTGGGTGTTGCCTCAGCCTGAGGATCTCCTTGCCCTCTCTTCTGCAGGGCTGCATGGCTTCATCTGAGGGGTGTCATGTGCTTCTCTGACCCAGCCCCCTCCAACTTACTGGGAAACTGTTTTCTGAGAGAAGCCCGAAGGCAGAGGCTGAAGCATTCCCCGTGTCAGTGACACATGGAGCTCTGATGCCTTGGCTCAAATTAATCTAGCAAGTTAGTGGCGCCCCTAGACAGGAGGCACCGGGGAGGCTCACAACCTGAAGAGGGAAGTAGGGCGGGGGGGGGGGGGGGGGGGGGGGCGGGAATCCGAACTGTAGGCCAGCCCCAGGGGCCTGTGAATGGTGACAGTCTCCCCCACCAGAGGGAGCAACACTTGCAGATGGGGAGCAGGAAGGGCATCAGCGTGGGGTCCTGGATGGACCAGCCTCTTCCTCCTTCCCAGTCTGCCTGTGGCTTCCCTGGCATGCAGTCTCAGCTCTATTGAAAAATCATGAAATGCTGAGAGCCAACACCATCCCATCTAAGATCCTGCCACCCCGTTTGCTGGGTTCAGTGTAGTTGTGAAAAGACAGAGGTTAATTCCAGTGGATGCCCTGACAAGATGGGCAGTGACCCACAACCAATGGGGAGCGGCATCTTTGACCCCAGAAGGTGCCAAGGGAGGCCTGCACAGGCCACATGCTGGCCGGCTGCCCCAGCTCTCAGTATATGACCTGTGTCTTATCTCAGACTCTCAGGGGGTCCCAGCAGGCCTATGCAGAAGCCCTGCTCCAGGCTCAAGGCCTTGACCCCCTACCAGTGGGTGTCAATCTGGAGCATGCTGAATACAGGTTCCTAGGCTCTGGCCCCAAGATTCTGATTCACAGGTCTGGAGTGTGGCCTGGGAACATGCATTAAGAATATATATTTATGTTTACATACAATATATATTATATGTATGGGTGTACACACACAGCAGTGGTGATTCTGGTAAAGTTGGTTGATCTAGATTATACTCTGAGAAACACCCATGTCCACAGGCAGATAGGCCCCATCCCTCCTAGTCATCTCTATCATTGAAATGCAAGTGACTTTTTGAGGGACATATTTAGATACTATCATTGCCTTCACCACAGATACTTCGGAAAGAAGGCAGGAGCTGCAAATCCTTTAAAGGAGGTCATTTGCAAATCCTTTAAAGGAGGTCATTTCCTCTACATGCATCCCATTGAGGGCTCAAGGCTGGCAGTCATCGCTGGCTGAGCCCTCTGAGCCTGTTCACTGGAAGCTGGGCGTGAATGAAATAGCCATGGATCCTGGCTGGCTGCCTGTATTGCCCCTCCCCACAGGCCTGAGAAGGGCAGCCCTCCCTGTCTAGCTTTCTCTTCCCGAACCTGCCTTATGCTCGCATCCAGAGTACACACAGCTCCCTGCACCATTTCCCCAGCTACACCTGGAGGGTGGCCACCCCCTTACTTGCCCCTGCCTGCGCGAGAGTAGGAATCTGGTTTCTACCCTGCCATGTTGCAGCTACTCCACCCGTCCTCGGCCCAAGGCTGCCACCACTCCCTGGGGTCTCCAGAGGAGCCTGAGGGAGACCTCTCCCTCTCCTGTTAACCTGCTGTGGTCACGGGACCCAGCCGTGGCACGCCCAGAGTACCAACCGGCATGCCCCATCAGGGCGGGTGGGGCTGGGGTATCATTTTATCCCATTCTCAATTCCTGGTGGCTTGAGCTAATTTGTAGGGATGCCAACCAGCTAAGCTTCGCACTCCAGACTTGGAGGATTGGCGAGTTCAGAGAAACTGGGACGGTGAAGGCCAGCCGGGCTGCGGGAGGGGGACCCGTATCCCCGGCAACCTTTACACACACCGAGCTCCAGGACTGCGGCTCAGGTGTGGAGTTCACGGACCCGCCTGGCCAGCGTGGCCGCCAGGGCTGCGTGCAGTGCCCGGACACTCACCTTTGTACTGAGGGGTGAATTGCTTCATGGCCAGCGGCAGGGACTCATAGAACTTCTGCTCCTGGGAGATGAGGGGCTTGCAGATGGTGTGCTCGTCATACTTCATCACACTCAGGTGCCCGCCGACCTGGTGCAGGAAGGGCTCCAGCTGCACGTCCACCACGGCGTCCCCGGTGTCCATGCTGCCCCGCACAACCATGCTTTGGCGCGGGGAGCGGGGCGTCCCGCAAACCCGCAAGAGGAGAGCCCGAGGTAGAAGTAGCGGCTCCTGAGGTAGAAGTAGTGGCTCCTGGGCAGAATGTGGGGCTGTCAGTGGTCCTCTGCTGCTGTCCCCACCAAGGGCTCTTGGCAGGGGGGCCTCTAGGAAGCAGAGGAGAAAGGTGGGAGTGATGTAAAGGAGGCAGTGCTGGGGGCGGGTGGTGCTTGGAAGGTTCCACCAGCCACAACTCACTGGTAGTTAAACAAGACTGTAAATAGGCATCGATTACTTCTGGAACAATCTGTCACAAGAAACCTGTAACTGTTGTTGCCTCCAGGGAGTAGGACTGAGAGGGACACTTTTCACTAAATACTATTTTGTACCTTTGGATTTTAAATATTAAACATTAAAAAACATCAAACAGTGCACACAACTGGAAGCGTCCAGAGTGCAGACTTGTCTTAGGGCCTCATGTTAGTTGTCTGCCTTTGGGACCACTGATCTCGGGCCCAATGAGAAGAGAGCAGGCTCCGTGGTCAGCTCTCAAGTGCTGGTGGGGCACTTGGCATCTTGTAGTAGGGGGCGGGGGTGCAGGCATGCTTCTTTTTTTTTCATTTTTAAAAAAATATTTATTTATACAAGCACTGGGTATAGTCAGAAGCACGGGAGGGTGCTTCTGAGAACTCACCAGAGCCAGAACGGGGAACACAACAGGCAGACTGACGAAGTACACTGCTGAGGGGAGCAGCGGGCACGGCAGGAGAGGTCTGCGCGCCATGTGGGACCCTCGCCAGCAGCCAGGGATCGAACCGATGCTGCAGAGGCTGTGGGCAGCTTTGCAGCCCAGCGCTCAACCGCTGCGCCACCAGGGGAGGCCCAGGCATGCTTCATTTTTGTATAGCACAACTGTACACTGTGAATTTGCATCATGGCGCCATTGCATCATTGTGACGTGAAGTTACTAAATCTCTCTTCCTATCTGTGGAATGAGATAATAATGATACCCGCCTGATGGAGATAACACCTGTGAGAAGGTTAGTCCAGGGCCCAGTGTGGTCGTGTTTTCCTGTAGCTCTGGGCTGTGGGAAGTCAGGCCTTATCACTGCCACTTTGAAAATGAAGCAAGTGAGGCCTGAGATGCCTTGCCACGCACTGTGGCCAGGAGCAGAGGCAGCAGTAAGAGGACGAGTGGGCTCCTGTCTCTTGCCTCATCCTCTTCCACCTGCTGCTCCCTCCCCCTCCCCAAGGGCAGGCTTTCTGGACCTCAGGCAAGCGCTGGAAGTCTGGGCTGGAAAGGCAGTCCGTAAAGAGATCCTGACTTTGTCTCAGGAGTGTGCTGGGGAGACTCTGTGACGGGGAGGCTCTTCTGGCTGTCTTTATTCTGTCTGAGAGCACATTCCTGCAGCGGTGCCCGTCACCACTGAGTTATTAATACCCTCGCCTCTGCTGGACTCCTGGCCAAGGATGCGACCAGATTGGGAAGCGCTGTGCATGATTAACCCTCTAGTGACCTTCAGCCTGGGCCATGGCACGGCACGGCTGACTGGCAGTGTGCACAGCAGTGCCTATCAGTTTGTTCAGGACTTGGCTGGGAGAGACTCCTGCCACCCACCCATGTCCCCAGCACAGGTGGCAGTGACAGTCTCAGCCTGGACCATTCATCCCCTGCAAGGGTGCCTCTCCTGCATTGGCTACCACTCGGCAGGCTGCAAAGTGCCCCTTTAGGAAGGGGTTGTGTGTGGGTGGACGTTCTGCCTGGTATGTACACTTGCTTTGCTGGATGCAAGGGGAGATTTCAAAGAGCTGCCTGTATGATTGGAACAAGGCTGGGAAGTTGGGATTCTGGGGTGAGCACTCGGGTGGGGTGGGGCTGAGGCCTAGTGGTGAGGGGGTAGAGGCCGCTTCCTGGCTTGGCTTTAAGGCCACACAGAGACCCGTTCTCCTTCCTGTCCCAGGAGCTGAGAAAAGTTGGAGGGGGGACATCTAGTTGTGGAGGGAAGTTGGAAGTCAGCAATGAATCGACATCTCCAGTCTGGTTATCACACAGGATATCACAATGGGCAAGCCAATTCTACATGCATGCTTGGGGATGGTAAGGAGGAAGAAGGGAGAGAAAAACCTAGGCTGCCTAACACCTCTTCTTGCCCGGCTCACTTCTGTGTCAGCTGATCTGGCCCCAGAGAGAGGGAGGCAGAGGCACTTCTGGTGACCAGAGGGATAGCCAGGTTGTAAAACTCATTTATAGCCACTCCTAGAAGGAGTCTGGGCCCCGTCCCTCATGCCTATCTCCTCAGGACCAACATTAACCAAGGCCTGGCCCCACTGCTGCAAGCCTGCTCTGCTGACATGTCCAGGCAGTGTCCCAGGCAGGGCCTTGTGCTCGTGCTGGGCTGTGCACTGCTCTTCTCCCCCCAGCCCCCATCTCCCCAAAGAGCTTGAAGAACATGGATGTCACTCACAGAGAAAGTGTGGGGAAGAGAAAATGAGAACACATGGTAACATCCACACAGTGCTTGCTGTGTGCCAGGCAACGTTCTAGGTGCTTTATACAGATTAGCCCATTTGAGCTTCATAACTATCTTTGTACCTATGAGGTACTTAGTGTGACCAGCCCATTTTACAGATGAAGAAATGCGGTACAGAGAGATTAAGTAACTTGCCTGTGTGTACCCAGCTGGCATGGGGAGAGCAGGGATTTGAACCCAGGCACCTTAGCCCAGGTGTAGCCACCATGCTGGGAGGAGCCTAGGGCTGCTATTGATCTACTTTGAGAATCAGGAATTGAGCCTCAAGGAGCCTGGGAATTGACCAAGTTCACCTGCAAGTCACTGTGCTGGGACAGTGACCCAGGTTTTCTCACCCCACCCTCGGTCTGGGTTCTCCTATCCTGATGGCCCCCTGGCCTGCCCACCCCCCACCGGGTAACAGGAAGCATGTACTAGTGAGGGCTGGGCTCCTCCCCTCCACACACCATCACGATGGGTCAGGGAGGTGCACCTAGAGCTGGGGCTTGGTATTGACCTCCTCAGGGTCTCTGGCTGGTCTCTGGCGAGACCTGAGGGGTAGTGTCATTCCCAGAGCCCCCAACCCAATGTCAGATTCTCAGGAGCCTCAGCTGAAGCCCCTCAGAGCATGGACTGAGTCAGGAAGTCCCCAGGCCTGGGTAGCCATCCTATACTTTTAAAAAAGCTGGGCCCCTGGGCCAAAATGGGTGACTGCTTTGGGTCTTGGTTTACCACCCGCTGCCCCAGCCATGGGGTGATGGTCTGATGACAGAATGTGGGCACTCCCCTGGGGAGTCCTCTTCCCAAGCATCTCTACACTGGGGTTTGCCACCTTGAGACTGTTCTCAGGGCTGGCTCCCGTGACTCTGCCTGGGTGGCCGAAGGCCAGTGAGGCACTCAATCTGGACAGGCTCTCACAACCCCTCGGACACACTAGGCTCCCAAGAGCATTAGGTGTCCCTCTTTCCAGCCCACATCTCCTTCCATGGCCCTAAAACCCTGACCCCTCACCTAGTGTCCTTCCCTATGGTTCCTGGGGAGGGAGAAGAGGGAGCAAGGATGAACGGGGGAAATGGGAAGAGGGGGTGGAGGGCAAAGCACATCCAGACCACCTCCCCCAGGAGCAGTGACACATGGCTCCAGATCCCTGTGTCCTCCTGCCCTGTCACTGGGTCATGTCCTGAATGAACTAACTCTGGGCCTCCTTCCAGGAGACTCAAGAGATAATTTCTCTGATGGGCCCCAGCCATTAAGCTGGTGGTTAAAGGAAGCCCTGGGCTGTCTGTCAGTACCAGCCCCTGCTTTTCAGCCCTGTGGGACCTGAGTGACTGCCAGCCTGTCACTGGGTGGCAGGACACTCCCTGGTCTGAAAGGAGGGTCACAGACAGCAGGGTCTGCAGTTGTATTTGGCCTCCAAATACAACTGGGAACAGATGACAACAGTGGTGCCAGACAATGACAGTCCACCTTTCAAGCCCAGGTGGCTGAGGGCATCACAGGTCATCACTAATAGTCACCTTTGTGTATGTAACCGACCACACAGCAGGCCTGAGTTCATTAACATTTACGGAGGACATACCTCTTTTAGAACTCGTCACTCCATTTTAGGGAAGGTACTAGAGGAAACCACAAATCAAACTTGTAGAGGTTCAAACTTGGACTGAATTAGTCAGGGTCTATATCTTATCAAAGCCTGTCGGCTCCTTCTGGGTGGAAACATTTGGCTGACCCTGATCATGGTCAGGGCTGTCCGTGAACATTCTGGAGGTCTCTGGGGGAGCAAAGTGATTGCACTTCGCTTGCCTGATGAAAGTAAGTGTGGCCACATGATGGGCTTTGGCTGAGGTAATGTGGCTGGGAGGGACTTGTCACTCCTGAGAAGGAGCTTTAAGGGCCAGTGGTTCCACCACATCCTCTCCCCCGACCACGGTAACCTTGAAGCACAGTCACTTCCTGAGTGACGATATGTAGTCTTGGGTATGTAGCACGAGAGAGAAACCCATCTCTGCCCTATTAGGGCACTGAGCTTTGGGGGTGGTTTGTTATGCAGCACAAGTTAGCCCATCCTGACTAATTCACCAGCTCACAGCCTGACACCCAGGATGAAACCCTCCCCCTTATGGGAAGCGACCTCACTTGAGTCAGGCACTCACATATTCAGTGCGCACACATATCCCATATAATCATCACCTGCTGTTGATGGCCCTGTTGAACATCTACTGTGGATCACTGGCTTTACAATCACCATCTCTCAAGAAAATACTTTTGAGACGGAAGAAAATTGAAGAACTTTCCCAGGGTCCAGAGCCTGTGAGCTGGGATTCAGCAGGTGTGTCTGTTTCAAAGCCTACACCCATTCTGACCCTGGCATCTCCTTCTGGGAGTCCTGAGACCTAAGTGAGGCTCTTGGGGCCTGAGGCCCTCTCCCGGCCATGCCCCAGTGCCTCCCATCAGACATGGGAGCCTTTCAGGAACTTCTACCTAGCAACGAGGGTGCCACACCCAGGCATCATGCCCCCATGAGCAGGCACTGGGCAGTGTAGATGGCCAGGCTGTGGGCAAAGGACTCTCACCTTGGGCCAGTTATTCCTGACCCAGAGCCACAAACACTAGCTGCAGATTAGGAAAGTAGGACCTACCCACAGAGCACGATAATTTCTCAGAGGCATGCAAGTACGTTGCTGATTACCAAAACACAAATTCATTTAAAGGCATTATTGACTTTCTAGTAGTTTTTATCATCATCTATTTTCTCATTTAACAGATACTGAAGTATAATGAGTATTGCAGGGAGATTTGTAGGGAAAAATACTGTTGAAAAATGAGTCCTAGTTGGGAAGGTTAGGAGAGATCCTGCTGTTGGCTGTGGTGGGGGTGGTGTGAGGGGTCTGAGAGGTGGAGGGATGTAGGCCCACGGCAGGGGGGGAGGGGGGAGATGGGAGCTGTCTCAGGAGTGTGTGTACGTGCATGCCTGTGCATGTGCAGGGTGAGGTAGAGGGGCAGGCTGGGAGACTGGCTTGAGGAGGGGGTGTGTGGGCAGGAAAAGGCAGGATGCTGAGCTAGGCCCTGCCACTGTGGCCTCCATGCTGTGTAGGGGGGTGGTGGGGCGAGCAGAGCGTGCACTCAGCCACTCCAACCAGGTTCCTGCCTGGTCTCCTTGCAGAGCAAGGGGGAGGGAGTTGCCTGAGATCCCAGGCCTGGAAGCCTTTGGGACCACATCCCAATAAATCCGAGGAGGGGGAGCATCGTCAGAAGGAGATAATTAAGAACAGCTTATGTGAAAGAAGATTGTAATATAAAACGTGTCAGGTTGTAGATTCAAAAGCAGCATGGTTTATGGCCTGCCCTCTCGCCTCGGAAGCTCTAATGTACATTTCGCAGGCCTCTTGGAGCCAGAGGTTTGGTCCAAGTAAAAGTCAATGCCTTTGCGATGCCCAAGGGAGCGTTTTTTAATCTATTAGAGATGAGAGGACCCGAAAACCATTTAAAACCGCTTAGGTAGTAATGGGCAGGAAAATTTTGGAGTTTTTCACATGGTGGAGGGTTGTGTATCATCTCGGGCCATCCAGTCTGGAAAGGCTCAAGATTATTTTCTGGGGAGAGAAAAATCAAGTTCTAAAATCCATTCTAAAAATTATTCAAGGACCATGGGACATATGCCCTCTGTCTGTGTGGGCCCTGATCCCGTGGGATCAATACCAAATGCCGGGGGACTGACCTCATCACCTTGCCAACCGTGGCTGAAATATGTGGCTTTGGGAAGGCATCCATTTCCCTGGGGAACACTTGCTTTCCAGAACCACAGAACAATTTCATATTTTTCAGAATATTTCATATTCCTCAGTTGCTGAAACTTTGGGACTGATTTTATCCTATGAGAGATTTTTTTCTCTCCTTTTCTCTTAACATTTAAAATCTCCCAACGTTCCTTCAGCTCGAGAACCAAATGCGATTTTAATACAGCGATTATTAGTTTAGAGGCCCTTCAGCCACTGACAAATGTCCTTAGTAGCACCAGCAATGTTCTGAGCTTGCTGTCACGCCAGGAGATGCATGGGGCAAAGATAAGTCAAGGAGCTGAGCGCCCCTGGAAGGGCCAGTCTGGGGAGGCTGAGGCTCTAGCTTGTCCTGACCTCATCCACAGCCCAGGGGTCCTGGGGCAGGGTGGGCCTGCATGGCTAATAGTGGCACATTAGCCCCTTCCCAGCAGACTCCCTTGCAGCTGCACCCAGGATCCTGCCAATCACGCAGACCTGTACATTTCCCAGCCTCTGACGCCCTGCCCCACGCCTTCCTGCCTGAGAGACCTATGAGCCAGAGAAAGAAGGTTCTGCCAGTGGTTATGGCTGCAAGAAAGACTTTTACACACAGCAATGGGGTGGAAGTAGTGAGTGTTTGTGGGGGTGGGGAGAGGGGGGCGGGGAGTCCGGGGATCACTGGCCCTCAGCCCCCCTGAGTCTCTTCATGGAGAAGATGAGCTCTCCCCAGCAGAGGGCAGCAGTAGACACATCCAGACCACCCCAGGCAGGGAGTCATTGTGACCAAACTACAGCCGGCCCCACCAGGAGGAATGTTCTTCCTTGAACACCTTGGATTCCTGGCCTGCCCGCAGAGAGCCCCGTCAGTGGTGCAAGTACCCTGCCTCCTCCCAGCGGTGGTTTTTAAAATGCTCGAAAGTTCTCATCAAAGTTGATTTTGATGAGAGTTGCCACCTGCTTGCTTTTTCTAGAGGTCATCTGGCTGGAAGTTGGGGGCGGGGGAGTCCTGCCCTAGGTGAAGCATGTTCTGAGGAGAGGGGTGCCTGGGTCAGTTCACATGGGGAGGGACTACAAAACCAGGGCTGGGTGGCTGAGGGGAGCGTTCCTGAGGAGGAGGAGGGGGAGGACTCTGGACAGCACAGCTGAGCCACCTCCACTCAGCTAGTCCTCCACTCCCGCTGTGGGGGCAGGTAGACCCTACAGCCCCTTCTGCAGCTGGACCAGACCGGCCGGCCAGCTGGGGTAAGGGAGAGTAAGAAAAATGAGGTTAGGGGCTGCCAGCGGCTCTCGCTGCACCAGCCTCCCCCAGCCAGTTCCCTGAAGCACCCTTGTGCCATTGCTCTAAACTTGATCGCTATTCCCTGCGCTGCTGCTGAGCCAAATAGCAGCCACCCAAATGCTGCCTGGGAAGGTTTTGCTCAAGGGCCCTAGTCAGAGCAGGAGAAAGCTGGGAACGCTGCTGGCCACAGGGTGGGCTCCACCTGGCCCGCTGCCCCCAAGGCCCCCTGAGCAGAGGGTGGGGAAGCTCTCAGGGGCCACAACTTGTGTGAGCAGGAGACATCTCCCAGGTCCCTAATAAGGAGCTGGCTCTGTGGAAGCTGGAAGCACCATGGGAGGGACAAGGGGACCTGGTTCTGCCTCATACTCTCTGGGCCTTCCTCTCTGGGCCTCAGTTTCCCTACCTATAGTGAAGGTTGTCTGAGCCAGCTGTTTTCTTACCCTCCTGTGCAACAACTGAATTGCCCAGCAATTCAGCTGTTCAATATAGTGAGGGGAAAATTGGGGCAGGTGGGGAAGACAGATGCTTCAGATTGAAAAATAGTTAAAAGTCTTACTGACCCTATGCACCTTGATTGGATCCTGGCCTAACAAGTGTTAAGAACATTTAGGGGGTGGGCCTCCCTGGTGGCACAAGGGGTTAAGCACAGCACTATGAAGTAATCCGCAGCCTCTGCAGCATGAGTTCAAGCCCCAGCCAGCGAGCTACCCACATGGTATGGCAGACCTCGTCTGTCTCGCCCACTGCTCCCCTCAGCAGTATATTTCAGTCCTTCTGGCTGTTCTGCTCCCCACTCTGTCTCTGGTGAATCCTCTCACCCCCACATCTCTGGCCTGTACCCCAGCTCTTGTGTGCATAAATAAATAAATCTTAAAAAAAAAAAACCAACATTTAGGGGGCAAATGGGGAAATTGGAGGTGGACTGATCGTAGACATTTTCAGGGAGTCATCAGTTTTACTAGTGGGATAATGGCATTGGGGTTACATAACCTCCTGAGGAACTTCCATGGGAATGCTGGGAGGTTCTGAAAAATACTTTAGCAAATTTGACGAAGCAAAAATGGCATAATTTAAACAACCATTTAAATCCAGGTGCACGGAATGTGCAAGTGTGCATTATATCATCCCCTCTAGTTTGTCCTGTAGGCTTTGAGTCTGTCACAGTAAAAAGGTTAACAAACCAGTAGCTTTTAAAAATTGTGGCAAACCGGGCCCTACTATAGGATCCAAATCTCTGGGGAAGAGACCTAGTTAGATGTTTTTAGGTCCCCGGAGATCCCAAGGACCATGCTGGGCTCAAGTTCAGGGCTCAGCTCACTGGGGAGCCCAGAAGAGCCCTTGAGACTCTGCCCCTGCCCAGAGCCATGGGGATCCCTGGTGGTGACACATCTCCACTGCTCACGTCCACCCCTCCCCCATGCCACTCAGCTCCCCCAGGCCCCAGCCTCTGCCCACAGATCCTGACATCATCCAGTTCGCTGGCCACACCCAGCGGAAGGGTGGGGCTGTTGGGATAGAACATGCCGTTCTGGGGCCCAAAAGTGCTGCCCATGTCTTCTGGGACAGCTGCCTCTGTTAAGGGTTAAACCCAACATGGAGGGGGAATCGTTGGCCCCAACTCTCACACCCGCCCTCACAGTTTCTTCTAGTCTCAGCTCAGTCCAACTCTCCTGCTTTCTTGGGGAGGGGAGTAAAGTTAGAGGACTTGGGGTACCCTGGGAGGACAGCTAGAATTACTCTAGGAGAAGGGGGAGACCGGTGGAGGGAAGCACATGATGGCGTTTCTTGCTGAGTGGCCCAAATAGCTCTGTCCCACAGACACACAGACACCAGCACCTCCGCAGGGCGGCCCCCTAGTCAGCCCCGGACGGAGAGGCAGCCCACCCCCTCTCCCTCCAAGGTACCAACGGGCCCTGTGGTCCTGAGACCCTCTTCCCCTGGCACAAGCACCATCAAGAGCTCAGCCAGGCCCTCCCCACCCAGCTCTGTCCCGAGAGGCAGCACTCACCAGGGTCTCCTTTCTGGAGAGGCCATGAGGAATGTGTGGAAGGAAGGGGTCCAGCGGAAAGTAGTCTCTTCTAGTGCCTGCCGACTGCAGGCGCGGGGCAAAGGCCTTTGCAGTGTCCTGGCGTGGAAAACTCACTGTCCACTGTAGCACTGGGGGGACGGGTTGGAGAGGTCTGCACAGAGGGCCAGGCTGCAGCGGCCTGGGGAGGGGAGGTCACCTGACCCTCTGGGCTGGCAGGGGCTGGCATGGCCAGCTGTCAGCCCGTGTTGGGCTGCTCTGGGCAGGGCCAACGAGGACTGGGAGGGAGGGGTAGGTAGAGGAGGAAGGGAGGAGTGGTGTGATTCAGCCTAGCTGCCTTCATGGACTCTGGGCCTGTGCGCCAAGGCTCAGTTATCCAAAGGCACTGGTTGTTGCTTGATTCCTTGTTCTTGGAGTAACGCTAGGATGGGGGCATCATATATTCCTTCCCGTGGTCTCCTTACTTCCACCCCATGCCCCACAAACTCACTGCCAGTTTCCCCCACACAGTGGCTACCTGAGAGGAGACTCAGACACCTAGATACTCAGCCAACCAAAAGTCAATCAGCGTGGAGCCAGCCAGTCAAGTATGTTTTGAGGTCCTTGTGTGTGTTAAACACTCTGCAGGCTGCCTGATGTCTGCCTGTTGACAAGAATTCCAGGTGTGTTAGTGTGGATGCTCAGCAAGCCAAAGGAAATTTCAGTGTGTTTGGTGAGAAAACCTGGGCCTGAGGGGGCCCTCACCTAGCCTGAGGGGAGCAGAGAAGGCATCCTGGAGGATGGAGCCAAGGTCTGAGGAAGAAATCGGGCTGTCCAGGCTGGGCTGGAGGGAACAGCCTAGGGAGGAGCAGTGCAAAGGCCCTGAGGCAGCAGGGAGGGGTGGTCAGGGAAATGGAAACACTCAGAGAGGCTGGAGCCTGTGGGAAGTGGGGAGTGATGAGAGGTGAGGCTGGGGCATGGAGCAAGCTTAGCTTCTCAGGAAGAACTGAAGGGTTTTACACCAGGAAGTCCCAGGTTCAGGTTTGCATTTAGGGCTTAGAACAGAACAGATCAAGGTGGGAAGGCCATTTATGAGGCCCCAGGTGCTGTCCTCAGGTGAGTCCCAGCCTGGTGGGGAGACGGGTCGTAGTGGGGTATAGAGAGTGGACAAGTTGCTGACATTTTAAAGAGGCAAGCTTGGCAAGGTTTGGTGGTGTGTGGACAGGGCAAAGATGGGGTGGGAGCAGAAAACAGACACTGTCAGGAGACAGGCTTCAGGTGAATGACCCTGGCCCAAGTTTAGGAAGGTCTGAAGTCTGCCCTTCAGGCAGCTCAGGTTACTCTGGGCTTCTGGCTGCAGCTCCCTGGAAGGTGGACATGCCAGTTTCCCGTGGGCTGGCCTGGGCCTTCCTGGGCTGCTCTGTGTGGGGATTGCTCGGCCCTGAGGTTCAGCAGCAGCCAGGGGGCTCAGCATCCTCGCTGGCCAGAGGCTCTGCCCCATCTTCTCCCAGCCTTTCCCCAGAGCTGGTCCAGTCTCCCCGACACTGGGCCATACCTCCATGTCCTTGCATCTCCTGGGGCCACATCACCCACCTGCTGGTTCTAACAGCCCCCCCACATCTGTTGCTGTGGTACTGAGCAACAGCACACGGTGGCCTTCCCTTCCCTGCCCCCCTCTCTAAGTGTCCACAGAGAGCTCATTCATACAGACAGCCTCCCTGGCCTCCCTGGTGGCACAAAGGGTTAAGCACAGCACTGTGAAGCTATCCACAGCCTCTGCAGCACAGGTTCAGTCCCTGGCCAGCCATGGAGCTACCCACGTGGCGCAGCAGACCTCTCCTGGCGCGCCTGCTGCTCCCCTCAGCAGTGTATTTCAGTCAGTCTGCCTGTTCTGCTCCCCACTCTGTCTCTGGTGAATCCTCTCACCCCCCCACCCCTCCACACCTCTGGCCTGTACCGCAGTTCTTGTATGCACAGATAAATAAATCTTGAAAAAAAAAAGAATACAGACAGCCTCTCCTCCCTCACTGCCCACTCAGAGCAGATGAGGCCCAGTTGTGACAGAAGGTGAAATGGGAGATGAGGCAGGACTAGCACCCAGGTCTCCTGGCCCCCGTCCCAGAAGGCCCCATAGCCACTGTCCCCTCAGTGCCCACCACACCACTCCCAAGCCTGAGCTGCTCAACAGACCTATTAGCAGCAAAAGAATGAGGTGTCATAGCCGCTTGCCTGCCCAGCTGCCCTTCTGTGGTCAGCCTCCTTTCCTGCCCCCACCTCTAGTCCCCACTGCTGATGCGGGCTGTCCCACACCCAGACACGACAGAGATCTACAGGCATGACAGGGATTCCCAGGCTGCCCTGAGGCCTGGTTTAAGGTGAGGTAAGGGTTCCATGCTGTCCGTCCCAAATCCCCCTCCCTGCCCTGGGGCATCGCATTTCACCAGGAACAGCAGATGCTCAGGCTTCCCTGGAGCCTCTTGCATGCTCCATGCCTCGTCCCTCACTGCCCAACTACGTGCTGCGATCCGGTTACCTGGGCTCGGAAAGAAGGTGTGACCTCCTCTCCTCCCAGCCCTTCTCTCCCCTTTCCTGGCTGACTTGGTTCAAATCCCTGTTCTGGTACCCCTAGAAGCAACACGGGGGCAGAGCTGGGAGCTCCTGAGGGGTGCAGAGGGAGGGGTCCTCCCTCCCGAGCTGATGGCCTGTGAGCAGCTGAGCCAGGCTGTCCAGGGTCCGGGGTCCATCCATGTTCCAGTACCTGGTTTCTGTTTTTGTTTTGTTGTTGTGAAGAGAAGCTTCCATATTGACTTCCCGTTCACACACTTAAGAACATTTTTGAGCCCCTAACATGTGATTGGAGACGTAGCAGTAAACAGAGCTCCCTGCTGCCACAGAGCCCCGTGGTGAGCTGGCGCTTCCTGTTACGAAATCCCATAGGCCACTTTATTTCTGTTTCCTGGCTACGGCCAAGTAGTCGCCACGGTCATGTTCCCAGAGCTCAGCCTTACCTCTCAGATGCCGCTGCTCAGTCCCTGCCCACAGTCACGTGTAGGACCCACCTCTGCCTCGAGGACACCTGCTGCCCACACTGGCTGGTTCTCATCCCTGCTTCAGGAACTCAGCTCTGACAGTGGATCTCTGTGGATGGAGCACTCCAGGCCTCTCTTGGAAGCCAATGCTGGGGGGGCAGGAAACGCCTGGGACTCAGCACACACCCACTATTTGGGGCCACCTTCTCAAGGCAAATGGATGAACTAGTCCCTCCTGCCTCACTCCCACTTAGCTCCCACCCCAGCCTTGACTGACCATTTTGGACACCCCTTCCCCAGCTGCCTTCCCTGCAGTTCACCCATCATCATATCCTGGATTCCATGACCCTAGCTGACCCCCTTTGTTCCATTCCACCTGCCCCCTGGGCACCACCCTGCCTGCTCCCTATGGATGGCTTCAGTAGTTCCTCAGGTTGTCCACACTTCCCCTCGCACCCCCTCCTACAATCCATTCTCCCCAGAGTGATATTGTGAACTAATTCAGGTCATGCTGCTTCCCTGCGGGGTGCTCTGCAGAGGCTCCCGGCCCTTAAAGTCCAAATCTCCACAGGGTTCAGCCCCTGCCCACCCCCAGAGTCATCTCGCAGGTATCCCCCTCGCCTTCTGTGGGTCAGCCTTCCCTTGAGCAGGGCCTTTGCGCCTACCGTCCCTTCTGTCTGCGATGCCCTTTCCTCCCCTCTCCACCTGGCTAGCTCCTCTTCACTCTCAGATGCCAGCTCATGTCACCTCCTCTGAGAAGCCCTCCCTCACCTCTCTGATACAGTCTGCCACCCAGTAGCTCTCTTTCCAAGCACTTATTCCAGAGGTATTGCATTTCTACTGGTGTAGGTTTCTCCTCCCCGAGGATGGAGACTTGATGCGTTTTGCTCAACATGGTCCCTAGCAGGTAGCACAGCACCAGCCTCCAGGACATGTCTGGTGAGTGAACGAATAAGGCAATGACCTCATTCTGGGCCTGTGGCTTCCTCGCCCAGCCTCTCCATGCTCTGACTTGCACAACCAGCGAGTGACAGAGTCGAGAGCCGTCCACAGCTGGTGTCCAGGGCTTTCTTTTCCTCCTCCTGACCTCAGTGGGGGTCTTAGTCTGGTCACGGTGACCCTGGGACATGCTTCCTTAGCGGCTCATCCCCCCCATTGTCCGTCCCCATGACAATTTTCCACTCGAGAGTCAACAACAGCTTGTCGTTTTCCAAGACACCTCCTTCACCTCCTCCCCTTGTTGTAAACATTGGCGATGGCCATGCATGCTGCTGACCTGGGTGGATTCCAGCAAAAGCCTCTCCTCCCCCATGCTAGACCTCTCTGGTGGCACCCCAGCTCAGTGCCCTGCCCTCCCCTGTCTTCCTCCCTTAGTGGGGTCATGCTGGCCCCAAGGCTAGTGTGCAGCTGCCCCTTCCTCCCCACACCCCTACCCCCGCCCCCACCACCGGAGGCGCTGCCCAGTGCTGGGAAGGCTCCTAGTGTTGTGGTTTCCTCCAGCACCCTCTGTGTCTTCCTCCTCCTCCTGCCTGGTGTTTCCTGCGTGATCTTTTAGTGTCTCTCGCTTTGCTTTTTGCCTCACACGTACTCATCAATTTTTCTGTTCCTTTGAATCTTTCTTTTTTGGCTTTCAGATTATTTAATGTTTATGTTCACGTTCCTCCAAACAAGTTTCATGACTTGATTTTACCTAACTACAATCTATGAACATTTTCTATGCCAGTATATGCATCGCTTCAATATGGTTTATTTTAAAGTTTTTCTTTTTTTCCCACCATCCCTTATGCCCCTTTGTCTTCTCCTCCCTCTCCCTCCCTTTTAACTTCAGGAACCTCAGTTCTGTTATCAGTGTCTGCTCACTTATCATTATTTTTAGTTAACCCACTTTACTTCCTTATATTACTCATATATGTGAAATCAGGCAATAGTTGTCTTTATCTTCCTGGCTTCCTTGGCTTCAGGTAATCCCCTTGAGTTCCTTCCATTGTGCCATAAATGGAAGCATTTCATCTTCCCTTAGAGCTAGACAGTGTTCCTTTGTGTGGGCAAACCACATCTTCTTTATCCAGTCCTCTGTCCGTGGGCACTCAGGTCGTTCCATCCGCTCGCTGTTGTATGTCACGCCACACCTGCTGGAACTTATTTTTCTCATTCTGCTGTGTTTGAGGCCATGAGTAGCATGTGAGTGTGTGGGAGTATGAGTGTGTGTACATGTGCATGCATGTGAGTGTGCATGGATGTGAACACGTGTGTGTGTGTGTGTGTGTGTGTACATGCACAAGGGGGCAGGTGTCAGGTGTTCCTCCAGGTAAACAGCTTACTGGGAGGGAGTGTTTTGGATTGAACAGGTGTGACCTTCTCAGTGGGCCTTTATGAATCGTTGATCAGCAGAGGGCAGGGGTATGGAGTTCTACTCAGAGACTTGGGCATTATGGGACCACACACTGGCCCCGGGGGCCCTAAAGGGAATCCCAGAGCAAGGGTTCAGTGATGGGGCCCTTTAGCTTCCTTTGTGCTACAGTGACCTCACTCCCCCGCCTCCACAGTTGTTCAGAGTCTCCCTGGATGGTGGTGCCCTGGGCCACTGGGGGTCAGCCACCTCCTCCAACAACTGCCACCCCTGCAGCCCTGAAAGCCCAGGATGGAGCACATACTGAGAGGTCTCCATCCAGCCCCTCACGGTCAGAGGAGTGCTCGAGGCCAGGTAGCTGGCAGCTCTCCCAGAATCCCGGCAATGCCAGCCTGACGCGGCCCCCAGCTCCCGACCCCACCTGGAACTAACCCAGGTGTTTGGATTCCATCCACGGCCCTGCACCAGAGCCGGCCTGGTTCCCGTTGGGCTCCCAAAGGCCTGATGAGCTAAGATCCCTGGGGGAGGTGGGGCCTCAGACTATGGCAGCTGCCCCTTCTCAGCCTCCACTGCCCCAGGGAACCCTGGAATAAAAGGAGACTGTACACAGTGGGGCAGCCTCTAAACCCTATAAATCAGAGGGACTCTCCTCATTCAGAAGAGGTAGAGACATCGTCAGCCAGTCCTGTGAGTGACATTAGAAGCACCCAAGTTGCCGGCCAGGTGCTGGGGTCTGGGTGGGGGAGGCACTAGGGAGCCAGCACAGCCACCTGCATAGACATCATTCAGCAGGGAGAGCAAGTATTCGGGGTGTTGCCTGTTCTTCACAGGCATACGTTACCTCATTTGACCTGTGAGGGAGGGATCCTTAGCCTGGTTTTACAGCTGAGAAATGGAGCCCAGAGAGGTCACACCGCTCTTAAATGGCAGAGCCAGAATTTGAACCCGGGTCCCCACCCCTAACCACTCTCCTCACCAGGCAGCCCTGGAGTCACATGTCAGTGCCAGGACACATCCCAAGCCAAGGGGGGAATGCACAGTCAAACCCAGAGGCCAGGTATGGAGAGGCTGGCAGGTGGGAGGGGTTGGCTGGTCCCCACACATGGGCACAGGTGTGGGACTCGGTGCCATGCTGGCCCTCCCAGCTGAGCTGGGTTACCAGCCACATCCCTGGCTTACATCTGGCTGGGGCACAGAGAGCTTGCCTGCTGAAGGCAGCTTTTGGGAAGGTGGATTCATGTGGCTTGTTAATTTGAGGGAGATCCAATGCATGGCATTGGGAACCAGTCACATGCCATCAGTCTTGCAGCTTTGCCCCTTAATGGTCAGCGTGTAACATTTATGAGGTACTTCCCAGTGACTGACACTCAAAGCCATCAGAGGAAGGACCCTGCCTTCCCAGGAATCCCAGAGAACTTTGTGCCATTTCCAGCTTTGAAGGCTGCCCTCCGGAAAGAACAGCTTCTGGACACAAGGAGAGGACCCTGGGGGGCCCAGCAGCAATCTGGGGGGGGGGGTGACCACGTCATTCCTCCCTTTAGGTTTAGCAGCTTTGTTGATTTTGCTGGTCAGATCAGTGCTGTACAGAAAGAACTGAAATCCCAGAACATCAGAGCTGGAGGGGCCATCAGAGGCCAGCTCTTGCAATCTTTTTACTTTACAGGAGAGGAGAAACAAAGCGAGGCTGCAAAGAGATGAAAGGACAGTTGCATGGCAGTCAGTGGAGAAGCCGGACTTGAACCTAAGTCCCGTGACTGCCAGTTCCTTTTGCTGGCTAAAAGCCTGCACAGCAATGTGGGCACACCCTGGTTCCAGCCCCAGCTCTATCATTTTCTGGTGATGGGACGTTTGACAATCATCAACATTATGAGCCTAAGTTTCCTCATCTTAAAGCAGGGATCAATTTTGTTGTTATTGTGACAGTCAATGACACAATGCAAGTAAAAAAACCACAATATCTGACACAAGGCCCCCAGAACATCGGCTACTATAATTATAAATGCCAGCAAGGCTTGTGCAGACAGGCCTCAGTCAGGGAAGGGGGCTAAGGTGGCCATACCTTCTGACCCTGAAATCGGATTCATGATTGGACATGGCTATGGGACAGTGGCCAAGAATGGCTGAGCCTGGGACTGACCCGCATGCGGGATCAATGGGTACCAGAGAGGAACGTAGAAGTAGCTGTGGGAGTATCAGGATGGAGAGGTTAATGTGCTTGCCATGTGGGCTTTGGGTCCCCCAGGGCAAGTGACATCCAAGCTGGGCCTTAAAGGGTGTGTAGGAGTCCCCAGGCAGAGAAGTGAATAGGGAACGGTAGGGGGAGTAGCATCCACAAAGGCTTGGAGGCATAGAATAGCATGGGATTCCTGGAAGCCTTCAGGTGGCTAGGGCTGTGTGTGTGTGGTGGAGGAGCAGGGAAGCAGATGGAGAAAGGACACTTTGTCTCTCCTTTTCAGGGGTGCCCTCATTTTGATTGTGAAGCCAGGCTTCTTGCTAGGATAACACTTTATAGCTCACATAGACTTTTTCTGTCATTTCACAGATGAGCAACCAGAGGCCTGAAGAGGAAGTGGTCCCCAGAAAGCCACAGCAGGGTGGGTAGAGCCTGGTGGAGACCCAGATCTGCCCCTTGCCTATCAGATATCAGTGCCGAGAGTGGGAGGATTTACTTGGGTCGCTAAGGTGCACAGGGTGAGGGTCCTGTGCATGCAGGAAGTCTGGGGCCAGCCTGCGAGAGTGATGAGCAGGGATGAGAGCCAGGGGGGCAACTGACGCCTGTTATTTATAGCTGTTTCTCTGTGAGTCCTTCAGGGCCGCGAAGGTAATTGAATAAGTGAGCGTGAGCGAATGCGGGCGATCATTTAATTGTGGCAGAAAATGAAGTTGGTTGCAGCTGGGGGCCGCCAGCCCATTACCGCGGCCCTGGATTCTGCTGAGCTTGGCAAGTGCGGCTGGAGCAGCCATCCGTCCTAGGCCTGCCCACCCCTTGGCCCCTGTCAGCTGTCCCCATGCCTGCAGGCCTGGGGTGGCTGGCGGTCAGTTTGTTCTCTGGGCAGCCTGCTCCCATGCCTCCTTCTCTGGCCCAGAAAGGCTCTGGAGGATACTCCGGACAGTGAGGACTGGGGGACTCAGAAGGGCAGAGGGTGCTTGGGACCTGGTGGCAAGTGCAAGGGTTTGAATCATGACGTCAGCAGACACATATAAAGCCCATGTTATGTGTGAGGAATTGTTCTAACCCCTAATTTGTATCAATTTCGGTTAATGCTCCAATAACCCTGTGAGGGAGATGTCATTGTTACTCCCAGAGGTCACAGATGAAGAAACTGGGACGCTGGTCCTGACTCTTTGCTGACTTGAGACACCCCTGGGAGGCTGTAAGATTCTGGGGGACACATGGGGACCTTACAGCAGAGATCTAGGTGAGACATAGTGCAGGGCTGGCCTTGAGGATCCCACAGGGTCCTGCAAGCTTTCTCTCCTGTCACCTCTTGTCCTGTTCTAGACTAGCTGGCCACCCACTCATCCTGTGGGCAAGACCAGGGCGAAAGCCTGGACCCAAGTCTGAGGGAGGAGGAGGCCTGGGCCTGCTCAGTCCCCAAAGCACTGGCACTGGCTCCTCTGGAGGCCTTCCCAGATCTTCTGAGGAAGCAGATAAAATAAGGCCTGCAACTGAAAAGCCACTCACCTTTACAGGTTGGGGCAGCCACAATGGCCCAGGGCAATGCCAGGGAGGGCCGTCTGGAGCAGGGGAGGGTTGGGCTGGGTCATGACTTAAACTGCAGGCAACCTCAGGCAAGTCCCTGAGCTTCCCAGTTTTATCTGTCTTTTTGCTTGCCTCTCCCAGCTTGTTTTGCTAATGCTGTCTGCCACATTCACTAAGTGCCATCCATTATGAGGAGCAGGAAAAACCTCAAGAGGGGCTCCTCTTTCCTGAGCACCTACTGTGTGCCAAGTGGTAGACTTGACCCTACATCTATTGTCTCAATGAAAGCTCACAAGGACCCATTGGGGTTGGTATTGTCCAATCAGTCATTCATTCCTTCCTTTCAAATTTTCTGAGTTCCTTCTTTGACCGGACACAGATCTGGGTGGTGGGGGCAGAGCAGGGAACAAAAACAGTAAAAACTCTTGATGTTACTTGGTAGACAGACAGCAAAATAAGTGAAACAAATTGAGGGTAGATGGTGAGGAGTGCTAGAGATAAAAATAGAGCAGGGAATGAGTGGAGTATACTGGGGGTTTGGACTTTAAACAAGGAGGTCAGGGTAGGCCTCACCGAGAAAGTGTGTTTTGAGCAGAGACTTGAAGGATGAGATTGCTAATGTGTAGATACTGGGGGGAAGAGGATGCCGGGAAGAGGTGCAGCAAGTGCAAAGGCCCTGGGGCAGAAAAGAAGATGTGGTTTGGATGGAGCAGAGGAAGACAGGGAAAAGTGGTAGGAAAATGCTCAAAGAGGTGTGTGTGTGTGTGTGTGTGTGTGTGTGTGTGTGTGTAAGAGAGAGAGGCAGACAGACAGACAGACACTTTGGCTTCTACCTTGGAAGGATAGCAGACAATCCTAATAGCAGGGCTCTAAGCTAAAGGGATATGATCTGACTTAGGTTTTAACAAGCTCATAATAGTTACTGCATGGGGGAATTGAGCACTGGGGGCCGGACTGGTTATGTAAGTGGAGAGGCCCAGTACAAAATGAAGAATGGGGTCTTTGTTCAAAAATGAAAGGATTTCGGAATGATGACAGACAGCAGAGTGTCAAGCACAGAGCCCTTCTGAGCACGAGGTCTTGTGTGCTGGCACAAGTGTACATCCGTGCAGTGGCTCAGGGGTCCAAAATAGAAGCAGGGGTTCGGTGAGAAGATTTGGTAGTTAGGCTGGAGGTGACAGGCGTGCAGACAGCAGTGGTGGGCATGGGCAGATGTAGCCAGATTATCCCCATTTTACAGTTAAGGAACAGAGTCTCTGGTGGGGGTGGTATAACTAGCCCAAGACCAGACTGCCAGAAAGTGGTGAAGCCGGCGTGTGTGCCTGTCAAGGGCCTGTCCCCTGCTCTGTTCAGTGCCATCTTGGTCTCCAGCCCCTCTGCCCACTGCAGGATTCTCGCTGGCCACGCTCTTGGGCCTGAACTCCCTTCCCTGCCTTTCCCTCCCAACTTCTCTGTCCTGGTTGTAACTGGCCCCGCTCTTACCAGCTGCCAGGGCCCTGTAACCACAGCCTTACCCCATGCTAGCTGAATACCCTCACCCGCTCCCCACTCTCACTCTCAAGTGGAGGCACCCTGTTCTCACTGAGTACCTGCCCCCTCACACACCCATCTAGCCTCATCTTGCCCAGGTTGCCTCATCCTGCCACCCACTCTGTGCTTCTCTCATCCCTTCCTGGCCCTGTGCAGGTGGTGCTGGTAGCATGTCCCATTCGGAGTGTGACGCAGGTATTTGTGTGTTTCCTTTCTCTCTCCTCCAGCCTGCAGCTTCCACCCAGTGGAGGGTTGTGTCTCCTTGCCTTTCATTCATTCATTGACCCCCGAGGCACCCGCTGCAGACCAGGCACTGTGCCAGGCCTCATGGACTTATAGGCTTGAGCCAGTGATGTGCCAGTTAACACACACTGTCCAAATTGCCCGCTAAGTGATAGCAAAGGGGTGGAAAGGTGTGTGGCCGCTGGACAGAGAGTGAGCGAGGAGAGGACGGCAGAAGGGAGAGCTGGAGGGGCCTCCCCGATGGCACAGTGGTTGAGTGCTGGGTTGCGAAGCTGCCCGCAGCCTCTGCAGTGCCGGTTCGATCCCCGGCTGCTCCCCGGCCACTGGAGGAGGGTCCCACATGGCGCGCAGACCTCTCCTGCCGCCCGCTGCTCCCCTCAGCAGTGTCCTTCGGTCCTTCTGCCTGCTCTGCTCCCCGCTCTGGCTCTGGTGAATTCTCTCACCCTCCCGCACTTCTGACTGTACCCAGTGCTTGTATAAATAATAAATAAAAAAATATTTTAAAAAAAAGGGAGAGCTGGATTTGGGAGTTGGAAAGAGGTGGAGGTGATGCTAAGGAACAAAATTAAAAAGTAAATTATGAAGATCTGATTGGCTTGATTCAATGATCAGGCAGCATCCCCTCTAGCAGAGAGAAAGGAGATTCGAGGAGTTGAACAAAATGAAAGGCTTTTATAGGCAGAAGGAAGGGGAACAGGAAGTTTTACCAGCAAAAAGTGGATTGGAGGTGGCCAGGTCACTTTCCTTCAGGGTGGACAGGGGGCCCGTCAGGCAGATGACCTTGCTAGTGCTGTCAGGGGGTTCCCGATCTACTGATTTAAGATACCATTTCTGGGAGAGTCTGACCCTGTGATTAAATCTCGGTTTGGTGACACGGGGCTTAGTGTAAGTGACCCCATTTGGAGCTGTGGTCTTGTTAACAGAGACTAATCTTCAGCTCTGCTGGCTTTGGGGAAGGATCTGTCATCAAGGGATCCGATGAGAACCAAGCTGAAGCTCTGGAGGATGGGCTGAAAGCTGAGAGGGTGAGCCCCATTCCCAGCCCCGCTTCCCCCCAGCCATGTCCTAATGGCCAGTTACTAGGTCTCTGCACTAGTAGGCACTGCCTGCAGGGTCAGAGCTGACACAGCAAGTCCGGGCTCCCACAGACAGAAGCAGCAGCAGCACAGGAGGCAGGCCCGGGTCTCAAGGCTGAGGCCAGGAGAGCAGACGCCACTTCTCGGCCTTTCCCTGACGGGCTCCAGATGGTGTTGCCAAGGTGACAGTGGACCGTCAGCGTGACAGTGGACAGTCAGCACGCCAGCGCCAGCGGTGTGACCACCTGGAGTGGAGGTCTGATGTCCAGTGAGCGTCTGGGGACAGACTGATGACGGGTCTGTAGAAAGCTTGGAACAGCGGGCACCAGAAGGCAAATAGATTAACTTTAGAAAACAAAGTTTTATAAGAAAGAAAATGTAATCCTGGGACACTATGACTCAGCTAGAATAATTTACTTGTAACGGGATGTGGATTTAATAAAGATTATAATCTAAGTGGAGATGGCTGGGATAGTTAAATCTTAATGGGCAGCTCAATTTTCATCGTCTGTTATAAAAAAGTCACTGATAAAACCTAAAGTAGAAAAGTCACATATTTGGCGTACATGATTACTACGTCGAAATCAAACAATGAGCCAAAGAAAATAGCCGGTGGAGGTGAACATAGGCTTGGGGGTGGGCAGAGGGCAGTTGTTCCCTTCATATGCCCCGAAATACTCTTTGATTTTTAAAATTATGTCCATTGTTATTTTTATAAAAACATTATAAAATAATTTAAAAAATTTAAATACTGAAAAATTTTATAAAAATTAAACTTAAAATGGTGGGGAGGATATTTTTTACCACATTTAGAAAGAAAAAAGGAAAGAAAGGAGATGCCCCAAACATTGACCCCATGCTTAAGAGTGAACCCCATCCCTCCCCCCCGCCCCCATTAAAGCCACAGACAAATAACAGGTGCGGGTGGGTCCAGCAGGTGGATCCGAGCAGGTGGAACAAGGGCAGAGGGCGGGCGCTGCCGGCGGGTGGGAAGGGGCGAATGTGAGAGACCAGTCCTGTGAACGGTTAATCACGCCTCCTCTCAGATGTCATCAGAGCAATTCAGCGGCTTCCCCGGCCTTTCCATAAATACTCTCTGGAAAGCAGTGACCCTAAGTCACAAAGCGTGTCCTGGTGGGCTGCAGCTTGGGGCAACCATGCGGGAGGTGCTGGGAGGGGCCGGTGGAGACCTCTCTCCTGCGGTCCCCTGTAGGGCCTGCTTCCTGATTCCATGTCACACGCATGACTGGAGGGCCAGGTGCGGGGGCCGTGGATGCGTGGGTGCGGGTGTGCACGCATACACAGGTGCGCATGTGTTTGCAGGTAGGTTGGGGTGTCTTTGAATGGTGTTTTTGAGTGGAGGATGAGAGCCTGTTCTCTCCAGTTTCGATCTCTGCAAACAGGACCAGCTTCCTTCCCCTGAAAGTGCCTTTAGAGCTGGCCCTTGGCGAAGCTGTGTCCAGCCTGTGAAGTAAATCCTGGGGAGCCTCCCATCCCCTACCTCTGCTCTCTTCCCAGGCCTCCTCACGTTTGTCTTCATGGGGGTGCTGTGTGTTCTCTCTCACCATTCCTTTGACAAGCCTGCTTGCAGGTGAGGCTCTGATAGGTTTTATATTTTTTTAAAGGACAAAGTGTAAAGCTAAAGGAATGAATCTTTAATGGTGGAATTTTAGGCCTCTCCCTCTACAGGGAGGTTTTATTTGTTTTTGTTTTTGGTTTGGTTTTGTCAGGGTAGCTTCCCTGTGTCCTCGAAGCCACATTGAAGTCCAGGCTCCCTCCTGGACACAGCTGTTGGCCAGGTCACCTTCCCCACAGCATTTCCTCTAGCTCCAAGATGGGCCCAAGCCAGGGAGGGGTCTGCCCTTTGCTCCCACCGCTGGCCTGCCCCTTCCCTTCCTGCCCTGCCCTGCCCTGGCATACCCTCCCCAGAGGGAGTGGGCACCCCTTCCTGTGGGGCTGGGGCTGGGCAGAGGGTATTCTAATCACATCTGAGTCTGGTTCAGCAGCTGCAGCATGTCAGCTCCTGCCTGGCCTACCTCCCCCTTCCTCAGCCTGTAGCTGCTCTCTGAGTGGGAGGCCTCACTGGAGCAAATGGAGGAATGAACCCCTCCCCCACTCCAGGTGAATGGCCCCAGTGACCAACAGGGCAGGCTGCAGGACACTAGCAGTCTCTCCTCCTGTCCCCACTCCCCACCCCACACTCTCCAGCAGCTCCCATTTAGGTCCCACACTCTTCAGCTCTGAAGAGAGTGAAAAGAAGGGCCGTCTCTGGAAATCTTTGTTTATCTGGGGTGAGGGCCTGGGGACATGGCTCAGCCCCAGTCTCTTGACACCAGGAGGTCCCAGAGGGGCTGAGGGATGGCTGAGCATGGGCTGGAGCTCATGGACCCTGTGAGTCCCCACTGCAGATTAGAAGGGGACAAAGGCCTCCCCCTGAGGACAGAGGGCAGGGGAAGCTTGGTCCATAGGTTCTATCACCCCAGTGACCCTTCTGGGGTCCTGTACCTAGAGCTTCATCTCCTGGGGTTCTAGCCCCCTGCTCCTGGTATTCCCAGTCTTCCCAGAGCCCCTCTCAGATTGATCATGTGTTCAGCCTCAGGGCTTCTCATCGAGAGCCTCAGGGTCCCCCTTTGCCCATCACCCCTTCTGGCCCTCTGGGTGTCAGGGGTCTAGTTGCCCCGAAGCGGGGCAGCCTGGCCTGGTTGTCACTGCTGTCCCTAAAGCTGGTGTGGAAGCTGGCCCGGGACTTCCCTTCCTTCCCGCTGTGCTGCTGACCCCTGCTGGCCGACCTCACACACCCCTGGAGCTGCTCTCTGCATAGGCATCCTCAAGCCTGGCTGCTTGAATGCTTCCGGGGACAGGGGGCTTCCCACCTCCTGCAGCAGCCTGCCCAGGCCGAGAGGCTCCCGCCTCCTAGGAAGCTCTCTGTAGTTAGCTGATGTCTGAATACTAGTTACTTCCATGTGTTCCTCAGTCACACCTGGGATCACATGTCCGGCACCATCTCCCCCTCCTCCATCCTGCATGTGTCTGGGGCCACACATCATGTCATTTACTCCTTTTAACACTTGTGAGAGCGGCACTTGTGTCATCTCCATTGTATGGATGGGAAACACGAGGTGAGAGAGAGTGTGTCACCTAATGTGTCACCCAGTCAGGAAGTCGCAGAACCTGGGATTCAAACCCAGAGCTCCTGTCAGTCAGGCATGTGCCCACCCCACCCCCACCATCTGCTTGGCTGCCCCCTTGTTCTTCCTTTCTTGCTAAGCACCCCAGGGAGAGATGCCTCATTCAGGAGGATTCCCTGGGAGAAAAATTTCATCAAGCTTTAACCAAAAGCTTACCCAGTGTCATAGCATCTTAGCATAGGGCAAGACCTCCCAGCATATCTGCTTCTACCCACCTTCGCTCGCATCTCTGCTGAGTGCCCATGCAGGCCCTGCTTACATACTTCCAGTGACGGGGGTCTCATCACCTCCAAGGTAGCGTAAGGTTCAGGGTAGTGAGAGCTTCCTGCTCCTGCAGAGCTGAGGTTTGACTGCTTGAGGTTTGTGCTCATGAGGCCCAGCCCTGAGCCCTCAGGGGCTGTCAGACTAACCTAGCCGTTCCCCTTATGTTTAAAGCAGGTGACTGTTTTTTCTGCTGAATCTTGAATGCAATCAGCCGAGAGAAGGGGCCAGTAAGAGACTCCCCAGAATCTGCCTGAGGATAGAGAGGTATCTTGTCCCAATCCTCATCGAGCTGCCTAAATTCTGAACCCACCCGTCAGCTTTGCAGCGGAGGGTAGAGTTCTCGGCAGGACGGACCTGTGTCCCCCAACATTAAGGAGACCTTGGAGGCACAGTCATGAGTCTTGCTGGGGCATGTTTAAAGAGAAATGCTACCTGGGAGTGCTCTGGCCATAGAAAAGGAGAGATGGGAGTGGGGGCCTGATTTCAGGTAGACCTGGAGGGGCTGGACTTGAGTGTTCCCTGCCCATCAGGACAAGTGACCATATTGTGCTTCAGACCCAGGCGCTGTGACTCCACAGTCCTCACTACCCTCCTCACTCTGGGTGCTATATCTTTATTTATGCAACCATAGGCAGCTGCCCCATTGCTGCCAATAAAACTGACCATCATCCCTAAGCTGGAGCTCAGTCTTTTTTTTTTTTTTTAAGATTTATTTATTTATGTATACAAGAATTGGGGTACAGGCCAGAGGTGTGGGGCATGAGAGGACTCATCAGAGGCAGGGTGGGGAACAGAACAGGTGGATCTACTGAAATACACTGCCGAGGGGAGCAGCAGGTAAGACAGGAGAGGTCTGCTGCGCCATGTGGGTAGCTCCCTGGCCAGGGATCAAACTCGTGCTGCAGTGGCTGTGGATCACTTCATAGGTTGTGTCTTAACCCCTTGCGCCACCAGGGAGGCTCCTGGAGCTCAGCCTTGGCCCCCCTTTCACCCCCAGGACTGCGTGGTCAAGTCTGGGACCTGGAGTGTGGGCTCTTCACTCCCTTCCTCCTGAGAGCCGCTGTCCCTTTCCCATTTCTCTGCACATGGAGACAGGACACAAATAAATAAATAAAACGAAATAAACATATTTGTCCCTGTTAAATTTCATCTCGTTAGATCCACCTCATCGCTCTGGCCTGTCAACTTCTCTTTAGATCCCAGTTCTGTCATCTGGCGGATTTGCTGTCTTCCCCCCACTGCCACCCCCAGCTGTGTGGCATCTGCAAATTTGATAAAGTACATGGAGCGTGTTTGTCTCAGAGGAAGCCCTCTCCCCCTCACTGAGCAACTGGAGCACAGGCGTGTGGGCATGCGTATGTGTACACACACTCACACACACACATACACACACAGGTGTGCGTCCCTTTTCCTGGCTGAGGCTCAACTGTCCTGTCCAGTCATCTTCAAGTTCCTGGTGGGGATCCTGGGCACCTATGCCCACCTGTCACTCAGTAGCCAGGTTCTGCGCCCATATCCTTGAGGGTTCAGGATGCTCTTGGGACAGCCACTAGGTGCTGTTTAAAGGTCTCAAGCCTGGCCATGGCCCACCCCCTTCTATCGAGTCTGGGGCTAGCATGGCCTGGGCTGTCCTGAGCAACGCTGTGCCCCCCCTCCAACCTCCCTCCACCGCTGCACACACAGGATGCCGCACCTAGATGCAGTGCATTCTCCTTTGCTTCGGGCTGTGCGGAGCCAGCACGACTGCAGGGGGTGAGGACTCCTTGCCCCTGCACCTGCTGTGTGTCGTGTCGTTTCTCTGATCCTTCTCTTCAGAGGACCCTACATCTGGATTTTTTGTTAATTACTCAGCAAGTTGCTAACTCAGAAAGATCCAGATCCTCACTCCAGAGCCCACCAGACCTGCCTTGACAGAATGAAAAAAATCCCAGATTTCCAGAGCCTTCGAGTCCATTCCCAGCCTCCATGCACTAGCTGTTGGGGTGCAGAGGCCTGAGGCATGTTCCCCCTCACCTCCCCTACTACAGTGCAAGCAGTTACTTCTTCACTAAGGGAAGGAAGCAAAAGCTAGCTACCTGTATCAGTCAGCTGAGGCTAGTAACCTACAACCCCAGATTCTTGGTGGTTCATTTCAACCTACCTTGATTTTCTGCTCACGCAGTTGCATTGTGGGTCCACTGGGAATTCTGGTCCAAGACACAGTTGCTCTCGGAGCTAGGCTATTGCGTAGTAGCACTTAACATATCTGCCCCAGTGCTGTTTGTCACTTCCGTTTACGTTGGCTAAGGCAAGTCACCTGGCTGTGCCTATCCCCAGAGGGAGTGGGGGAGCCTACGAATTTTGGCAGATGGCCTCGGTGCCTACTCTGCACACTAGCCTTCCCTGTCCCTCAGAGTCAGTTGGTGTCCCCATCATAACACTTGGATATTCCATCTCGTTGAGTCCAGACATGGAATGTTCTTCCTTTTCTCACCCTAGGGGCCGCATGCCCAGGGTTTTGCCCTGGGCTGTCACTGGATTTTGCTCAACAATGTATGTCTTTCCTTTCTTCTTCCTGTCCTGGTGCTCCAGCTCTATCTTTGAAGGGTGCTCCTGCCACCCCCACCTTGCGCATTGCCCCAGTGTCAACACAGTACAGTTTGAGAGGTGCCTGGAGCCAGGGAGGCCGGGGCTCCCTCTGACCAGATGTAGTGCTCCCTGATCCTCAGTGAGCAGCCTGCAGGTGGTCGACTCACGAGGGCCAGCTGAGGGCTCCCCTTCTTCCTTCCACATCCTCAGAATGATGGAGGAGCCCTCTGGGAACAGGTGGCACTGCACAGGCCCTGGTTCCATCCCCTGGCCTGGATGGAGCTGCCTGGGCCGTCCCTCCCCGCCGTGGCTTAGTTTATGGGAGCCCATGCATTCACCTTGTGCTGGTTTGTCTGAACTGTGTTTCTAACACTTCTGACTGAAGAATGCTGAATAAGACACATCCTTACCGATAGCACCCCCAAACACAGTGCTTTATGTGATACAATTTCGTGGAACTACACACATGTGCATGTGCACACACAGAGTACATGTAAAACTGGAAAAGCCTAAATAAGGTCTGTGCCTGAGTTAACAGTATTATATCAAATATTGTATCAATAGTATTAATTTCCTGGCTTTAACAAAACACCACAGTCATGGGAGACACGGTCACTGGGGGGAGCTAGGTGAAGGGTACATGGAAAATCTCTATACTATTTTGCATCTTCTTGTGAGTTTTTAACTATTTCAAATTTAAAGTTTGTAGTAATAATGCAGACCTAGGGGGTTAAGACAAAAGTCATGTATTGACTCATGACTGCCATTTGGGCAGGGCTGGGTGGGGACAGCCTAAATCTGTCTACAAGTGGCCTCTGTCACATCTGATGTGCCAGCTGGGATGCTGAACAGCTGGGGGCTGGTGACAGCTGTTTCCACACAAGGTCTCTGCAGCAGGGCAGCTGGGCCTCTTTATTAGGTGGCTCCGACCCAAGAGGGAGAAAGCAAAGTGACAAGGCCTCCGAGACCTAGAGGTGGCACTGGCTATTGTCGCTCATCGGTCAGAGCAGTCATGGGGCCAGTCCACATTCAAGGGAGAGAGAGGAGTGGCAGAGAATGTGTGGCATCTGAAGCTCACCACCATCACCACATACGTCCCAGGCTTCCCAGGGGTCTTAGTCTGACCTGCTCATGTGGGCTGAGGGGATGGAGGCTGGACAGGGGCAGCGGGTCCACCACCTGAGAGGCCCATGGAACTCAGGGGCAGAGCTGGCCTCTGTCCAGCGCTCAGCCACCTCACCCCGTGGCAGTCCTGCGCCACGGAAGGGCCTGCCTCAGCAGCCTGGCGCCACCGCTCAGGATTCTGTTTTGCACATGCTGGTGTTTGCAATCAAAAAGTTCAGCGGCCCTTCCAGCGTGCTTAAATTAGTCCCCATGAAAACCAAATCATTTCATTTGCAGAGAAGGACTTAATTGCAAGGGGAACGAGGCAAAGGGAACTCTGTCGCCTGTTTTCATTGAAGAAAATTACTGTACTTTCTGCTGTCTCCTCACTAAACAGAAGCAGCTTAGAAATTGGGCTGTAATCCCCAGTAATACCTCGGCTACCTTCTCTTCTCAGAGCTTGTTCAGCAACAACCTGTCCCGAGACTCTACTCTGGACTTGACTGGTTCCTCTGCCAGACCGGGGGAGCCCTGTCCTGGCCCTCAGGTGGGCAGCGCTTCTGTGAATTGTCCTGAATCTCCCCATGGCCCTGTGAGAAAGGATCGCCCTCGACTTTGTGGGTCTCGGGCATGAACTGGCCCACCCTCTTGGCAGGAGGGAATCTCCTGTCGCTGCTTTTGTTGACGTCTGCACCAAACCCCCTCTCACCAGGAGGACAGAAAAGCCCCATTTCAGAGGCTTCCTGTCTCTTGTGTCTCCTGGCAGCTCACGCAAACCCTGGGCTGTGTGCCTGGCGGGGGCAGGGCCGGGGACTGGCCCGAGGCTGCTTCACCTCGGCTCCTTCTGTATGAGGAGCTCGCTGGGAGCGGGGCAGGCCCTGTGGGAGCTGTTGTGCCCTGGGCTGGTGGGGAAACTGGCTTTCTCTCTGCTTCTCTGCCCAGCCTGAGAGCTGCAGTCCTTCAGTCCAGTTTGATTTCTTCTGTGACCGCTGTTCCCCGGGGGGGAGTCTCCTCCAGGGAGACAGGTCACAGCTGGAAACCTGAGGTGCACACAGCAGGGCAGGAGTAGGTGCTGTGGCCCATGTTGCCCAGAGAGGGCTGCTTTAATCAGAGCACCCAGGTTAAAAGACAAATGAAGCCAGTCAACAAAAGCTGGAGGAAATCAGACCTTAGAAACCCAAATGCTGAGCTTTCCTCTTTCTGTGACAGAGGTTTCCATTCAACTGTTTATCACACATTTATTGAGTACCTGGCAGCTCCAGGATAAGTTGAGATTGCCTGAGTGCTGGGGATACAGCGGTGAACGAGACCGACAGAGATGTGTGCCCTCAAGGGGCTGAGGCTTGAGCGGTGGCGGTGAGACAAGCTAAGTAAAATCTATAGCCCATCTGGTGTTAGGAGAGAAATAAAGGAGGGCTGGGTCCCGGAGCGGGGCTGCATGGTGGGTGGGTGCAGCTATACAGCCAAACGGACAGTGGCCTGAAGGAGAGGAGGGGTGGGCTATGTGGAGGTCTGGGGGGCAGCAGAGTTGGGGAAAGAGCAAGTGTAGAGGCTCAGAGGCAGGAGCGGCCTGGTGAGGGCCAGGGCACAAGGCTTGAGGCCCAACAGAGTGGGGACAGAGCAGGAGGCCAGGGCCGAGGTGCCTCGCAGAGCCTCTGGCTCTTCCCCTGGGTGAAGTGGTTTTATTCTGTCCTGCCAAGTCCACGGCAGCACAACAAATGTGTGTGGCTCCTCCTTCATTGAAGGGAAGAGAGCTGGGCTGGGAACACACTCCAGAGCTAGCTTTCTGGGTTCAGACCCTGGCTCTACTACTTACCAGACTGCCCTGTGCCTCAGTTTCCCCTCTATTTAAAGGTATGACAACAACCTAGCTACAGCTCACCTTGAGCACGTGCTGGCTCATGTCATCAGTTCTTTCTTAATAAGCCCCCCTTCCACAGGGAGAAATCCGCTAGCCCAGGGTTCCAGCCAGTAAACAGCAGAGCCAGTCCTGGGATGCTGGACCCCACTGGTCCCCATGTCCACTCCACAGCCTCAGGCAGCCTGGCAGCACCAGGGGGCAAGTTGCCTCCACTGTTCCCTCACCTCTCACCTCTCTTTACCTCTGGCATATCAGGGGGCCTCCTGTCTCGATCCCCTCCTTGTCTCTAGCGCTTTCCCTGGTGCGGGGTGGAGAGGCTGGCCTGGTCACCCAGGGAGGGCAGACTTACTGTGTAACCGCCACCCTGCCCCTTCTCTTTGTGGGGGGGGGGTGCGGGTCAGACAGGATAATGGAGTTGAGTCCACACACCTGCATCTCTGATAGGATTTTTTTTTTTTTTGAGACTCAAAGTCAATGGTGTATTAATTAAGGGGGAACAGCTGCTACCACAGCGCGTATGATACGTCAGTGACAAATGGCCGTGTTTACCTTTTTCCTGAGCAGAGACTCTGGAAGGTGGCTAGAGCTCCTGGGTGGACGTCTACGGCTGAGATTTGTGGGGTACAGCCTCTCCCTCCTGTTCCCCCCAAGCTACTTTATTGGTGGCTACTGAGCCCAAGAGAGCTGTTTGTCACTGAGGTAACTCAAGTCTGTGGGCAGGGAACACTTGGAAGGGATTAGGTGGAGCAATGGAAACTTCTCAACGATGGCTCCCACCCAGAGACACCCTCAGACCTGCCTCCAGCAAATCCCCCACCTGTGCTGTCCCTGTTCCTCCTGAAATAAGAGCTGCTTGAAAGTGAGCCGTGGCCCTTCAAAGCCGGGAGAGGCTGCAGAGCCCACGAGCTGTCTGCTGTGCTGAGGACGCACCTCGAGCCTTTGTGTCCAGCGCTCTGTGTACCACAAAGGAAGGGGCCGGCCGGCAGGGGCCTTTCGTTATTTCATTTATTTTGATCTTGCTCCTGCTCTCCAAACAGCTTCACAGAAATAGAGCCCCACATTAGCTCTCTTCTCAACTTAAGACAAAACACCGAAGAAAAGAGGGAAAAAAGGGCTTATTTTTTTTTTCTGGGTCCTTTGTATCAATTTGTCCACAAAGTTTCCAGCTGGGGGAGGATAGCGGGATGGTGCTCATGTAGCAGTCAGCACCAGCCATGTGGATGGAGACAGCAGGGCTGTGTCCTTCCTGGGTGACTGAGACCCCGGGGCCCCTGCAAAAGGAAGACCTGACTGAATCTTGGTACTAGCCCCAAATGCCTGCAACTTTCCCCATGCCCCTCACCCTCATAATCGTCTGCTCTACAAAGACCACCTGCCCCCGGCTTGTGGGTCCCCCAGTTACTCCCTGGGCTGCACTGTTGCTCTCCCCAGCGGTGGGGGCTCAGAAGGGACGTCTGCCACCAGTATCTACCTTCTCCCTCATCAGCTGCTGAGGAGTCCCCCACTATCCACCCTCACTCTGCTCTTCCAACCTCCCAGGGGCTTACTGAGCACTGGGGAGCCTTGGGATTTGATGGGAGACAGAAATGGGGCCAAAGCGGTCCTGTCAGCTCACACTCCTTGCCACCCAAAGGGACCAGGTGGCCGTCTTACAAGTCATGGTGTTACACGTGTCAACCAAGACTCTGCAGGTCATGTAGCTTGCTGGAGGGCTCCATAGGTAAGAGGGTGAGGCTGAGACCCAGTTCAGCCTGCTCTGCTGCTCTTCAGCTGGCCTTTCCTGTAGCCAGACTCCACACAATGCCATTTCATCTGCATTGCTTTGGGGGGAAGTGGGAAAGAATCACAGACAAGAAACATCCATTTTTAATAAATAATTTATTCAAGCTTCAGCCCTGATACTGAAGCCTGTTGCGGTATTTCTTCTTCTGGCCGGAGCCTGATTATGAGAGTTTCTTTGCCACAGGGCCAGTGCTCGGATTCCAGCCTCGCCGATTATCCAGACATCAGAGGAAATGAGAGAGTATTGCTCAAATGAGGGAGACTGGAGCTTTATTAAGGAAACAAAAAATACCAATAGACCAGAAAGGGATGCTTAATGCCTTTTGGAGGCAGCTGTTTTGTCTCCCCTGGCCCTCTCCTGCCTGCCACAGATGAGAACATATGGGATGAGACTCTGTTGGAGAGGCTCCTCACACTTAATAAGGCTCCCTGCCAGGCTGTTTCTGGAGCCGCCTCCCGCCCAGCGGGCAGAGTAGCCGGCGCATTGGTCTGGGGTAGCAGCGCTGGCATGCGCTGGGTGACCAGCAGGGGGCGGTGGTGTGGCCACCTTGCCTCACCCACACACAGAAACAAAGGCTGTGCTGGAAGTTCTGGTTCATCAGCCCCATCAGGGAGGCTGTGGTCGCTGTAAACAAAGTGAAATTCATGGAAAACAAGGTTATCTTCGCACACAAGAGCAAGATACCCAAGGTCCTGGAATCGGCATTCTCGGCCTGTTGTGGTGCCACGGCTGCAGGTCTGGTCTGAGACTGTGACTTCTGAGAAGTGCCATTCGAGGCCCAACCCCTGGAGGTCACCTCAGAGGGGCCGTGGTGATGGTGATTGATGAAGGCCTTAATTCTCCTCCCTGCTCTCAGGCCTGTGCCCTGCCCTGGGTTCTTCCCGGAGGCCACACCAGCAGCTCACTCCTCCTGACCTGAAGGCCCCTCATGCCAAGGTTTGGCATTTCTAGACAATTCTAAAGTACTTTTTTCTAATTTCTAGCATCTTCTCCCTTCAGGATAAAAGCAGCCCAATCCAGCCAGAGGATAGGCTTTCTCCTCTTACCCTTGAGCTCCCAGGTAATACCCTCTGAAGGCACATGGACAAGCTGCTCCCCTACCCCTCCGCCCCACCCACCATCCCCAGACTTGCCTCCCACAGGCGCTTCACCACCTCACTGCCTGGCACTCACTGCGGGGGACTAGCTCCAGCCCACCCAACCTCACACTTCTCTGCGGGGTCTCAAAGCCACTGTTCTTTTACCTTTTTTATTCATGAAAACCAACCCTTTTTTTTTTTTTTTTTTTTTTTTTTTGCCAGCAAAATGGGGCAAAGAGAATGAGACCAATGCAGAGGACAAGTTACCCACCTGACCGCTGGTTTCTCCCCTTCCCCCTTCAGGAAAGCCTGCATTTCCCTACTGAGCTAACTCTGAAAGGTCTTTTAGTGAGACTTTGGAGCCAGGGTTGGAAGGAGGGTAAAAGTCAAGGCAAGTGTGAATTCAGCACCAGTATGTTTGGTGGCCGTCGTGTCTTGGGGCAGACTGATGGTAACTGGCCCCCACCCGGGTTTATCGCTCTGAGTCGGAGAAGGAAGAGGGCTTAGTCCATCTCCACACCAGCATGTCTTCACCAGCCACGCGGTGCGACTCTGTCTGGATCCGGGATTCATTGGAGGCCAGGAACTCCACAGCCCGGTCCCAGACCCGCTTCATGCGCCTCCTGTAACAAGAGGGGCCAGGTTCAGTGGAGCAGCTGCTGTGGAGAGAGGAGAGCTGGTGTGTGGACACCCTCTGTACAAGTAGGCATGGGGGTGGGAGATCCAGCACAGAATTTGTCTGCAGGAGGAAAAGCCATCATATACTAACAGGAATCCTGCAGAGGAGAGAAACTTTAGGCCAGGAAGAAAGGATTTCTCAACCTTCCTTGCATCAAAAGCTTTCAACTACGGACTGAACCTGGCTGGAGGTGTCCGGAGCAGTCCAGGTGACAGGACTAGGCCGTGCTTGGCCAGCTCTTGCAGGGGCCAGGCTGGTCCCACCACCAGTGCTGGCTGCATTTGAATGCTCTGTGTGGGCTAATGAAAGAGTGGCCACTCAACAGTGGCTGTTGAGTCCACACTCCACGGCATGTCAGGGATGGGGAGGAGTTAAGCACCCAACCAGGGCCGTCAAGGGACTAGAGCTGTTTTCTGAACGACAGCCATGCTAGGTGAGGCCCCTCCCTGGCTGACTGGTCTTGGGTCTCAGGCCAGGGGCCAGAGTCCCTGCTTGCTGGGTCCCTAGACAGCTTCCTTTCCACTCCCCTTCCAGACTTGACAGGAAGATGCCAAGGTCATCAGGAAGGGCTGCATTGACGTCTGCCCTTTGATGAGCCCCTGCCTCTTGTTAGCACTGCAGATCACCTCCCTGTGACAGGACAAAGAAAGGAAGTTCTTGAGGTGGTCTGTAAGCAAGACACAGAGTGGGGTGTTTCTTCTGGAGGGCAGAGTGGGAGTCAGGACCTGTTACCCACCTACAGCTGTTTAGCAACCCCATTTGGCTGGTTGGGCCAAGGCCACATACACTGTGGAGAGAGTCCCTTATGCTAGGTTCCAGAAGGGGCACAGCCAGGGATGTGTGGGGACCGGTGCCTCAGCCCAGCCCCTCCTTCCCAGTTGCCGATTAACAAGCAAAAGAAGAAGCTGTTCTCATCAACTCCCCTGCTTTCCTCAATAACCACCTCTTCAGCTCTCCCTCACTCTCACAAGCAGGCCCTCAAACACAGGGCAGAACCGAGCGTGCCCACGCAGGGTTAATAAGAGCTAATGCATCCTATGACTTGAGAGCTCGGCGGGCCCCACCACATCACTTGGGAGATGAGTCCAGCTCAGAGCCAACAGGACACTGGCCCCCCAGGGTTCACTGACAGGGGCTCAGGCCCCTGTTGTTTCTACTGATGCACAAGAGTTGAGGTGTGGTGGCTGCAGTGCAACTTCCTACTCTTAAAGGAGTTTGCGTGCTGTATATAATTTAGGCACAAGCAGTAATGCTGCCCCTTGATGATGCTCAAGTGCTAGGTGCTGACCCAGTGAGCTGTGAGGTCACCTTCCCAACTCCCCTTCCCCAGCTCCCCTTCCCCAACCGTTGGGCCTTGTCACATTTTCCTTATGCATCTTGCCATCTGTCTTCCTCCCTAGAATCAGGGCTCCAGCAAGTAGTTTTGCTTCTTGCTTGCCCCACGACCCGTACTGTGTGGCACGCGGTAGGTGTTCATAAACATTTGTTGACTTATTGAACAATGGCCTCTTCACTGCGCCCACGGAGGGCAGTGGTCGTATCTCTGTCTCCGGGATAAGGTCACTGACTCAGGAGGCTGAGTTACCCATGGTCACACGACAACTCTGAGCAGGCCAGGAATTAGGTGGGAGTTTACATTCAAGTGGCTGCCCCCATGTTCTGGGGACCAAGGACAACCCCACCTGCGGTCAGTCTGCTCTAAGCTTCCTGCCCACCACCTTCCCGGGGGTGGGATGGGGGGGGGGGACATGATAGTTATGAAGTATCTTCACATTTAAATGTCCTCCTTAAACATTCTGCTCTTCATGTTCCTCTTAGGTTGCATGTAAAGGAGTGACTCCACTGGAGAGCCTGGCAGTGGCAGCACAGAAATGCCACCAGCCGTGGGGCTGAGCACGTCCCCCTGTGCTGCACTTTCCTTATCTGTAAAATCAGTGCCACTGTTCTCACACCAGGGCCATGGTGAGCATCACATTGCTTTGTACCTGTGGAGAGCTGACTGGAGTGCAGGCTCACTCAGCAAGGTGAGCACTGGGTGTCATCCAGCGGGTAACAGCATCTGGCCCAAGACTGCAGTGGGGCTCACAACCTGAGCCAACACCCGGTGGGCCTGGCTGGCGGCCTCCAGGGACTCTGTCCCCCAACTCCACCTTACCCCTAGTTAGGTCATGGGTCCATTCAGCATCCCCAGGCCATGTGGAAGCTGTGGCCTGCCACTCCTCCCCACCAGCCCTGTGCCCTGGAAGCGGCAAAGCTTTGCTTTCAACTACACGTATTGCATGGGTGCATATGTGCACGAACTGGGCCTCATTTTAGGTAATGTGTGTTTTGATGCTGGGTCAATGGTTAAAATCCTCCTCCTGGCTAGCGACTGATTCAAGAATAGACAAGTAACCAATTCTGGCCAGTGGAGTCTTAAGTTGTACATCACTGGTGGCTTCTGGGAATTGTTTCCCCTTGCTCAGGACAGCAACAGGAAGCCCACCTCTTTCTTGCTGGTGTGACCAGGCAGACGCTGCTCCAGCTGCCACTAGCCCCATCTTGTAATCACAAGGAACTCCACCTCCAACAACACCCGCAAAGGGCAGGACCATGAGAATCAAAGCAAGAGAACGAAAGTCGTGGCTGTCCCGTGCCGGAGCTCACCTCTCTCTGAGCTTCCACTCATGGACACCCATCAGGTCCTTCCCTGCTTGAGCCATGGGGCAAAGGAGAGGGGTTCTAGGACTTGCTGGCCAGGGCACCCCAATCAGAATCAACACTGAGGGTGCCGCCACCTCTGTGGAGGAGTGGGCTACCCTTCTACACCTCTTGCCTGCCTGTTCTGCCGTAAAGATTTGAGCTAGAGGAGTAGCAGGTGTGGCCAGTATCCACAGTTGTGGCCCTGGGGCTGAACTGCCCCCAAGATGAGTGATGCGAGGTCTCCTTCCCAGGATCCGACCAGGACTCACCGACTCTGTGGGGGGATCAGGGTGTCACGCACGTGCAGGATGCCCACGTAGGGGTAGCGCTCCATGTCCTGTTCCCAGTCTACGTAATGGTCCTGCACCACGTCTGCAGGACAGAGGGCACCGTTAGGGCGAGGGCCTTCGGGTGGGCGACAGCAGCCCTTTCACCAGGGACCACGCACCTATAATCTTTTTCACCATCTCATACATGGCCTGTTCCTCTTCTTCCAACTTCCGCCACCGATATTTCAGGAGGATCAGTAACCCCCATAAGAAAGCCAAGCCTGTGAGGGAACAAAGTGCTGTTAATCCCTCCATCGCCTTCATCTATGCAGCTGCTCAGTGGGACTCACTAGGGGCAAGTCACTGTGCTGGAGCCATGGGTGAGCTGCCCAGTGTGTTCTGGGAACCAGGGCGCCAGGCCCAAGGCCAGCCGGCAGGGAAACAAAGGACTCAAAAATGCAAAAGGAGGACCTGCTATTAAGCGATCCTCTCTCCCAGCCGGCTGTCACCACAGAGGTGCCCCAGCTGTCCAGATCTCAGCTCCTCCCCACCTCATCCCGGGGCTTTCATCTCCTCCCTCGTGAACCAGAACACCGCGTTTCATACATATATACATGCTGGGGCCTTTGTGTTCGCGATGCTGCTGCCGATAACGATGACTGTGCCTGATGGTGTGGGTGAGAGAGCCGCGGGCTCGCCCAGGCGGCCTATGATTTGAGACTCCGCTATCTCTGCAGAACCAACCACGATTTCTGTGACTGGCCTTTTCACCTTCAGAGAGACCCCTGGTCACTGCTCAAAGGCAGCTCCTGATGCTGGGAGACAAGGGCTGCGGTCTCCTTTTCAGCTCAGCACCCAGTTTTTTCCTGCTTTTATCAGGTATCTGTAGCTCCGCAGGAGATGTTTACATTGTTCAGGGAGCAAAATTAGGTTGAGTTCCTGCTGCTGCTGCTCTTCCTCGTCCTCAGTGTAGCCTGCTCTCTGGGGTCCAGGGAGGGAAGAAGTCAGCCTCTGGCCCACCCAGCCTCTCAGGCTCCCCTTCAGAGACAGTGAGTCCCCTGTCCTCAGTGGAGGACATTTCTAGTGATCCTCATGCTCCTACTGCCAATCTCCAAAAGGATGGCGGCCCCAGCAGAAGCCAGCCTGTCATCACCCTGGCTTTAGCAGACAGGCTTCAGGCTCACTGGACAAAAATGAACCCTCTGGGCCTGGATTCTAGAACTCATCATTCATGCCTAAGAGTTTCCCTGGGCTGGGCTCTAGGAGGCACTGAGACTGAGTAGTCTCAAGGCAGGGAAAGGGCTGAGGGGAGGAAAAGACTTACACCAGAAGAAGATAAGCAAGTGGGTGACAGCAGTGAGCAGGGCGCGGCTCAGGCGGCAGCCAACGCCCATGCGAGGGCGGGCAGATTCCAGGCACACCACCTTGTCCACGGTTGTCACCAATTCCGAAGGGTCTTCCCCTTTCAACCTGAAACAGGACACAGGCTGTAAACGTGTTCAAAAGTTCTGGTGTGGCATAAGCCCCATGTTCAGCAAGAGGAAGAGAAGCAAGGAGGGGCCTTGAGGCTTCTCCTTGCTTATAACAGACTTGGTATTATGGTTGCACTCTTTCCAGAAATTTCCCATGTTGGCTACTTAGAAAGACTGAAGTCTTAAAGATGGCAGCAGGCTTGAACCCCTACTGCTAAAGTGACATCCTCTTCTGTCGGGTCTTCTGCCAGCCCCTCTCAGTGTGTAGAAGATTAAACTGTAGATTGGATTCCCACCTCTCAGCATAGAGAAATGGAAATGTTTATCGAGTTGCTGGCTTTGCACTGCATGGCAAGAACTGAAGACAGAGCTGGAGAGGGTATGCTTTCCCTTCGTGGCAAGGAGCTGTGTAAGTGCAAAGATCAGGGGCCCTTTGAGGTGCAGGGAATAAGAACCACCAGGCCCCCCATGGCCAGACCCCAGCCATACTGCCTCCGCCCCAGTGAGGAGGTGCCAGGACACGCGGGGACGCTGATAGCACCCTGTCGTCCAGCTAGGTGACAATCTCATGTTTTGGACTGCACACTGAAAGGCTGGTACCCGAAGTGTCCTGATTTCTACGACCCACTTTGGACACTGCTCATCTGAGCTGGGCTAAGTCCCCCTCCAGGCTGCCTTCCCCGATAGACTCCACCGTGTTAGCAGCTTCAGTGAGGCGGCTGAGGATAAAATCCACATTCTCCTCCGCCTTTTCTAACACAGGAAAATCAGTCAGCCACTCAGGGAAGCTTTACTTTTTTTTTTTAAGCCAGCGAATTTTAATCATGCCATGCATCCGGTTATCAAGCTTTAGGTTGCGCTGCCCAAGGGGCTCCTGTTGGATGCACTACTGATGGAATTAGTAATTTGGGTGGATTAGAGAGCAGGAGAACAAAAGCCCAGAGCGTGTTTTAATACCAGGAGCTGTAACCTGAACAGAGACCCTGACAAGCCCTAAAAAGTGGGAGGGGTGACGACGTAGTACTTTTCCAGCAGGGGGACCCCCCGCCACCCAGCAGTGGTGTGTCCCTCCCC
The DNA here is from genome assembly GCF_964194135.1 of Talpa europaea. Classification (NCBI taxonomy): domain Eukaryota; kingdom Metazoa; phylum Chordata; class Mammalia; order Eulipotyphla; family Talpidae; genus Talpa; species Talpa europaea. The sequence continues at coordinate 96,700,976 of NC_140068.1, read as the reverse complement.
CAGCTGAGCAGCCAGATGGGGCCTTTCAGGAGGGTGAAAGGGCCGCTATCTCTGCTAACAGTGCTCACCAGAGATAGAAATGAGGCGGAACTGCACGGTCAGAATAAAATCCGGTATTTCCTTTTGCAATTTCCATACTGAGCGAAACCAACATACAGAATCATTTCATCTACAAATGAAAACTAGCACCCAAGGAAAGGAAGTAAGAAAAATGCCTTCTCCAGCAAACCATGCAGGGCCAGCAAATTACAAAGGCGCAGACTGAGTGACTTGAAACAGGTTTAGCTGAAACATCAGGCTAACATCCTGACACCTGGATTTTGTGTCTCATTTTGACAGCAGTCCTTATGTAGCATTCCTGATACTTTTTCCTTCCTTTGCCTGGGCTTGATGTCTAGGCCAGAACAACTCAGCCGGGAGGCCGGCCCTCTAACTTCAGACCTGAAACTCCCCTGTTGAGCACAGGAGTCAGCTGATAGATGAGGACAGGGGTGCAGGTGCCCTCCCCACTGTGTGCTGCCCCGCCCACACTCACCAGATGCCCACGTCCTTGTTACTGCTCAGTATCCAGGTCAGTGCAGATTCAAACTTGGCAGAGTTGCCGGTCACATTCTGTGGGAGGGGACAGAGAAGATTAGTTCTGGGTATGGGCGGAGCAGCTGGAACATTATTTTGTTCCTGGATTAAGAAAGCCCTCTCTGGAGCCCTCTGCATGCCCCAAAGCCCTGTTCCGCTAAAATGCACAGCAAACTGGCAGGCAGGAAATGTGGGGCTGATGAGAGGCAAAGAAGAGGCCATAACCAGAGGAGGTGATGCGGAAGCAAACACAGGAAGACAATGCAGGCCTGAGGCAGCCAAAGAATATGATTTTTTCAAGGAATGAAGCATTAGGCCAGAGAGCTAGCAGCTCATGTTGGGTAAAATGTTTATCCAATTGTGTGTAGGTGTGGAACTCAGGGGCCAGTCCAGGTTAAGCAGCCTTGGCAAAGTCCCTGCCCCTCTCAAGGACTCAGTCTCTTCATCTGTGAAATGAAAACTGAAGGCAGTGACCTCTACCGTTTCTGCCAGTTATAAAGTTCCATACATCTGAAACCATGAGGAAAATCAAATGGATCCTGAGCAACCCACAAGGTAATCCTAAGGGGAGAGAATGGACCTGTTACAGGTGTATTCTTAAAGCTGCTGAGAAGGGGAGAAAATTGAGCCAAAGGAGGACCAAGTTACACTTAGAGAAAGGGTGGTGACAGCGGCTGTGCCGGCTGGTCAGTAGACCTGGCCTGGTGCAAAGCTCATCTTGGCCCCATAACCTTCACAGTTGCCTTAACTTAAGGTGGCCTCACAATCAACTGAGGAAAAAAAAAAAAAAAGGAAAGCAAAAAAGCCAAAAAGCAAACACAAAACGAAAAGGAAAAAAAAACGCAGGGCTTGAAAGATCAATAGAAAAGCACCAGGACCTCTGGGGAATGGCTAAGCACTGCAGCCTACTTACTGCTATATATTCCTGGGCTTCCATTACAGGAATGCATTTGCTTTTTAGCTTCTCTGGATTTCCACACTCAAAATTACCTAGGAGAAAAAAACACACATTCAAACACAAAGAAGAGGTGAAAAAAAATTTTACTCTGAAATGAACTAAAAAATGCAGCAAGAATCATGCCATCAGCTCTGATAGGGAGCATGTGGCCCGCCGGCTCTGGCTTCTGTGGGCATCTTCACTCTGCAGCAAGATCAAAAGCCACTTAGCTTGGATCGATTCCAGATCATTAAAACCTGACCTGCAAAGCAGTGCGGCGATTTGCATTAAATGACTAAAAAGCTGCCCAATACCAAGGTCTGTTTGCAATTGATCCCTAAAAGGATCAGACAGATAGCTTTAGAAGGTACCGGAATGGCACTATAAATAAGCACAGCCTGGGAAAAAAGGAAAGGTAAGAGGCCGCAGGCAACAGAGGGATTTGGACTCATGACACAGGCAGGTGATCCAGAATGCCATGCCCACTGTTTTGAGGGGTTCTGGGAAGGGATGTCCAAAATGCCCCACAGGGGAAGAGGTGTTAGACAGCAAGGCCTATGTGGTGTTTCTGGCCACAGCTCCCTTTTGAGCACCCTGGGTAGCCTTCTGTCACCCAAAATGGAGCTGGCAGCCTCTCCCTTTAGTCTTCCCAGGCTTCCAGGTCTAGCCCAAGGATCACCACCTCTAAAAAGCCCCCAGCACATAGGGACCTCCAGACTTGGGGGCCTACCACAGCCCTCGGCTCTCCATCACACCTTCCCATCAAGTGCTGTTTCCCATGGATCCCTAGGCTCCCTGAGAGCAGGACTGCAGAGGGCTGGGCACACACAAGAGCCGAAACCCTTACGCATGCTGACTGCTCTTAACTGGGCATAGCCTCAGATGCAGGCTCTGTGTGTATGCTGGGGAGCCAGTGGCTGAAGGTGACATTAAAAATCTTGAGAATGAACTGAAACCCATCCCTTGACACCCAACACAGCCAAATTCTCCAACTTCAAAGTTATCTTTGGTTCCTGAGACCAAATCGGCTTTTCTCTTCTTCCCACCCCTACCCAGACCACTCTGGCCCAAGGCCTCCTGGCGGGTCTCCTCTATCTTCTTCTACATGCTTCATTGTCAAAGCTTTAAAATCAATCTGCTTAAGTGACATGACTCTACCACATTTGCCTTCCTGGCATCAGTCCATCGCATCCCTACTCAACAGCCTCCCTGCAAGCAGATCAAGTGCCAGGGGCCTGGCATCCATGCTGTCCAGAGTGGGCATCAACTGATCTTTCCAAATATCATTCCCTTTTTCTCCATCCCCGCTAAAGCCAACTGCCACTATCCCTGACACTGTGATTTCCTGCCTCCTTGGTCTGTCCATCTTCCCATATATACATAATTACTGGGCTTCAGGGCCTGGCATGGATGCCACCTGCTCTGTGATACTCTTCCATATTTCCGGAAGTTCTGGCCGCTCAGTTCTCATCCAAGTGAATCTTTAATCCGCAAGTGGTCAGCATGGAGGCGACCTATCTCTCTTATGGAGACCACAAGCAGCCTGCAGGCAGGACCCTGGGCTGTAGGCTCATAGCCTGCGAAGTCCAGCACAGTGCCCTCCCTGCCCACCACTGATCTCCTATAGAAGAGAAGGGGACAGGAGACCCCACACTCCCTGGAGCCTGTCTCAGTGTCTGTCTTCCCAGGACTGCCCCTCCCAGACTTGTCAGAGGATAGCAGGTACCAGCCCCCTTGATGGCATAGGCAGGACTACACGTGGAGGGTAGAATGAGGGGGAGGAGAAATGTCCACTAGGATGCACAGTTCAAGAGCAGAGTTTCTCAACTTTGTTGATTCTGAGTCAATAGGTTTGGGATGGGTCCTGAGGTGCTGTAGTTCCCATAAACGCCCAGGTGATATTGATACTGCTGGGTCTTGATCACAATAGAGCCACAGAAGTTTGGCATACCTTTTTAGGCTATGATTTCTATTCTGGGCACCTGGGCAACAGAGGAATGCCCATGACTATGATGCTGTGCGCCCTGGCTCTGACCAAGGAGCTCACACTGTCTCCTTGACCATCTGCAGTTTCACACTGTCTCCTTGACCATCTACAGAGGAGGGAAGAAGTGGCAGAGCCGAAGCCCACAAGACTGGCCCTGAGGACTGAGGTCCCAGTACAAGCTCACCCAGCTTTGACTTCCCAGAGACAACCTTCGAAAAGGGTTGGCGCCACAGGTAAGAGGCACCTTTTGAATATCTAGTAAGACTCCATCTGGTTCTTTTGCCAAGTATATTTAATACTGGCACAGCCTATGTCATCAGTAAGCAATTTTGAGAGTCTGCTAGACCCCAGGTATGTGGAAGGAACAATGTGGGTGACATCTCTGGCCTCAAGGAAGGCTTTACCAGTAAAGTGGTAGGAGAGTCCTGGGTGGTTGAGTTTCAAGAGGTATTCATGGAATTGCTAAGAATGCCCACCTCTAGAGCACAGCACTTGACTGTCACTTTGTAAAGCAAGACAGACCAAGATTAGTCATATGGGAGACTAAGGCCCTGAGATGATCAGGGATTTGTCTGAAGACCCACGCCAGTTTGGCAATCAGAACCAGGGCCTGGGAGGCTAGGCAGGCCTGAGTCTGATCAGCCCACGACACAGACTGCCTACCATCTGCACAGATCTCTCTACCTGGCCTGGCCAACCTCAGGTGCAAGGGAGCCTATGTGGGAATACTGGCAATGTGGGTGTGGGAGAAAAACCAGAGGTCTGGCCCCTTTCAGTGCAACATGGGCCCACAAAGCATTAGGTGGTGGGCATCCCAGAGGAGACAGACAATCAGCTAAAAGGCCTGTGTACATGTCAGGACCTCTGGGACCCTTAAAGGGGCTCAGGGAACCAAATATGTTTCCATCAAACACAAGGCTTGAGGGGGAGGAGGGAGTGCAGACTCGGCTTCTGAGTGTATTTCTGGGAGACAACACAGAGTGTCTCAGCTATCTGCCCGTCAGTCTCGGCCTGGCTGACACAGGCAATGGCCCACAACCCACTCATGAGCAACCTTGGACCTCATGAGACCTACTCACCTGCTTGAATGGCCAGGAAGTTGTACAGTTCATGCAGTAGCTCCAGCAAGGCCGCCTTCTGCTTGGCCTGACAGAACTGAAAGGGCACAGGACAAGCAGTCAGCATGGAGGGGTAGTTAAGGGGGGGTCTCTCTGTCTAGCTTTATCTCCTCAGCCAGGCTGTCAAGTACTAGGCAGCAAGGTATACTTAATACTTACAAAAAATATATTCTGCAAAGTGGTAGGCTTGGGGACAGGGTCAATAAACATCGGGTTAACAGACTGGAAAGGAACATTGTAAAAGCAGAGGCAGACTGGAAGCAGACACAATCCTAAGGGTCTGCCATCCTGGAGGTTCCCCAGCCTCTGCTCCACAGTTCCCACTGGAATAAGTGGGGCTGTGGAGCAGTGGCCATGTGGGGTGGGGGAAATGCTTGGCTAGGTTTCCTGGGAGAGAAAAGCAAATACTGACTAGTCTCCCCCTCACACCATTCTCATCCATTTCTTCAGAGGGTCAGGTGTTTGCAATTCACCTGTGTGTGTGGCTTTGTGGATGATCTGCTACAAATGGTTGCTTAGTTTTATTGGATTCCCATAAAAAGGGAACATTTCTAGAAATCTTGAAATTGCCGTAGAGAAAAAAAGTCATGTCTGAGAAAGAAGGAATATATGCACATGTCATCCTCCAGCACGTGTAATGGAGCTCACAGCATTTTACTGGACTTAGTGGATTTAGAACATTTAAGAAAAAAAAAGTCACTCTTCCGTGACAGTGGATGACAGCCCAGCTGAGCGGTGTGGACCCAACCTTGTGCTGGGTCCTCACTGTACCTCAGTTCCTCAGATGAGGAGCCTGACGTTTGTAGGAACTTGTATTATTACGGGCCTCAACTATTCTGTGTCTTTGCCTTAACTATTCTTTGCTTTGACTATTCTGTGCCTCTCAGTGTGCAGAAACAAGGAAAGTTAATAAGGAAACTTCCAGGGCAAAAGTCCTGGTATGAGGATCCACACATGCTGAAAACAGCATGTGCAGAAACAGCAATAGGTGTTATGGCTAGAGCAGCATAAACACTGAGACTTTTCTTGGCTTTCTCCTTATTTCTCAACCTTGGCTGGTGCAGCTGGTTACACAACCCCCTCACACTTGTGCATTCCCCGTTTGCCTGCTTGCTTCTTTGATCTCTTTACTTTCTGTCTGATTTTAAATAAAAACGAGACTGCCTTTGGCGCTGGGTTGTACTTTCTTGGTGTGGTCCCTCGAGGCTTCACCTTGTTCTGGACATGGACTCTGAGTAATCCATTTTCATCCCGCCGCCACATGTTGTAATGAGACAGAGGTTTAGAAAACTGAGTAGGGTCACTGAAATCCCATCATGGCAGAGCCTGACCATTCGACTCCAAGTCTACCTCCACATTTTGGGCCTCTTCTGGGGAGTCACTGGGCAGAGCCTTGGACGGGAAGCCAAAGGCCTGGGTTCTGCGCCTGATTCTGCAACTACAGAAGGAAGCAAAGTCGCTTTCCTCCCCAGGGCTCATTTGTTGCCCTCATCTGTATGGTGAGAGACTTGGTTTCAAACAGTCTCAGAGGCCAAGGTGTGTCCCTCCATGTTGCTTAGACACCAAAAGCGTTTACAAGGCATGAGATATTATAACCACAATTTACATACATAGCTATAGATGTCCATGAACAATTGTGGACTCACTTATCTCCTAGCAGAGTTAGGTCTCCAAACTTCTTTTTAAGGAATATCTAGTGATATGGGAAATACTGATAAGGAGACTGTGTATTCTATAAACACATACACACGGAGAGATAAAATGGGAAGGAAATGCCCCAAAACATTGATGGTGATTATCTCTAAAGTAGCAGAATCATGGGTGAGTCTCACATTTTTCAAATTTTCTACATTAAACATCAACTGTCACAACCAGAAAAAAAGCAGTAACAACTAACACAGTTCCAAACTTACTGGTATTTTGGCAGAGCAGGGACCAGACAATGAGCCGGTCTAAGACATTACACCCACTTGAAGCCAGTCCCATATTTTCAGCCACACAAAGGCAGAAAGAACAGGGGCCTCCCCAGTGGCACAGCGAGTTGAGTGCCGTGCTGTGAAGCTGTCCGCAGCCTCTGCAGCATGGGTTTGATTCCCAGCCGGCCAGGGAGAAACCCACATGGCACAGCAGGCCTCTCCTATCTCACCCGCTGCTCCGCTCAGCAGTGTCTTTGGTCCGTCTGCCTGTTCTATTCCCCACTCTGACTCTGGTGAATTCTCTCACCCTCCCGTACCTCTGACTGTACCCCAGTTCTTGTATAAATAAATAAATCTTTACCAAAAAAAAAAAAAAAAAAAGGGCAGAAAGAACAACGAAAAGTGTCACAGTCTACTAAGAGCGAAAGGACATATACCTGAAATGCAAATACCTGTCTGGGCTGAGTGAGCCTAGACCCACGCAAAAAAAATGAGACCTTTCAGCAAGAACCTCATCAAAGCCACTAAGTATCTCCCAGCCTGACGATTCCCGCATCTGCCCTCCACAAAGGCCAATGGAGCCCCATGAAATCTCAAGAGAGCATGGCCTGGAGCCTGCCTTCTGACGGTTTGCTCACTGCCATCTTGAGCAGGAACCTGGACTGTGCTGTCCAACTCACTTCGCAGGGCACCAGCCAGTCCAGCTAAGAGGAGGGCCAGGGAGCAAACCTGTCATTCAGGATGGGTCTGCTACATCTAGAGATATAATGGGCCAAGAAATGGAAACCAAGGAGCCCTTTTCTAATTTAAAAACAAAACTAACATCACCAGCAAAGTCGTACAGAAAAGCGGTATTTTTTTCTTGTTTTCGTTCTCAGTCTGAAATTCTAGTCTCCCTTCCACCCGTTGCCTATGCTCCTGGGCCACTTCCTCCAATCATCAACTGTGGTTTTTATGATGGAAGGCAGATTCAACTTATTATGACTGTTTTTATAAAACAATTGGGAAGCAAAGATATCTGGGAGATGAATGCAATAAATGAATGCAATAAAACACCCCAAATATGACACAGCACAAGCCAAAGAGATAAAACCAGTCATCTGCACCAGACGTCCCTTCATCAATGTGAGGCGCTGAGATGACCACGAGTCGTTGCCTTCCCAGTCCTCAGGCTGCCAGAGCCGTTAACTGAGGACTCGGGGAGGCCCCACATCTGCCCACTTAATAATTAGACTACTAAGTCATGCCCTCTGGCAGCCTAAGACTCCTGGTAGAATTTATGACCTGAAAATTTACTGCCTTGTATCCTCCCGACTACCACCAGCACCGGCATCCCAGTGCCGTGCTAATGTCTCTTTCATGACTCATAAAAGGAAGGGGCTGCTCACGTTCCCCAAATATTATTTGTACGAAACAGGAAAGCTTCATCAAATCTAGAGAGTAAGAGGAATAACTCTGCTTTAGATGTGTTTAAAACAAACCCCTACGAGGTTTCAAACCAGAAGGGTATTTTCAGAGTCACTGCCATATACCTGGAGAATGTGGACTCAAGAGCCTGGCCTCCTGCTGCTGAGCCTAAGAGGCCCTCCAACCACAGCCTGCTGCATCTCCCCAGATGGACTTAGGCACAAGAGCAAAGTCCCCAACGCTGCGATTGAAGGGCGAGCTTGTGCAACAAGCCCCGGGTTGGATCTTGGGAGCTTAATTCTCAGTTTCAAGTACTTCTTCACTGCCACAATTGAGTCTGACACAAACATCACAGAACACGATGTGATTCTGGTACATTACAGGAAGCACTCACTGAAAATGATCCTATTATGATTTTTTTTCCTGGGGAAGTTTCCCTCCTGATGGAGGCTAACATCTCGGGAGAAATAATAAAAGCTGGAGAAACTCAGACTCACCTCGTCTGTTTTCCTCTCACAGTCCACTGGCAATAATTTCACTGAGACCAAGAAAAGAAACACAGAGGATATTAAAAAGGGTAGGCTGAGGAGCAGAGGACAAAAAAAAGGTGCACTTTCAAAAAATCAGGGAAAGTAAAACATTACCAATCTAAGTGTGAGAATTAGAAAGATGTTATCTAAATGAGGTTCTTTTAAAATGTGGAGCATAAAATGTAAGGGTTTCCCAGTGCTGGGTTAGGAACTAGGTCCTAATCCCTGCTGAGAAGGATCAGCTCTGGGCTTTTGGGTAACTCCTTTAATTTCTTTGAATCTCTGCTTCCTCATCTGCAAAATGGGACCACTAAGGCCTTCCCTGCTTAACTCGGGGAGTTAGGCTTAAACGAGACGACATATATGGTTTTGTAAATCGTAAACAACATGTTAAACAGGGATAATCCATGGTGGAGGGGAAGGTCAGGGGAATCCTGTTGTCTTAAAGCATCTCAGCAGTGAGTATGACAGTGACACTGCTCTCATCGCTGGTGTAGTTAGTGCCATGCAGTAAGTACCATGGTTCCCGGATCGGCTGACCTTCTCCAGCAGGTGGATAAGCTGCTCTCACAGTCAGGAAATTATTTGGGTGTGTGCATAAGTCTGGAATCCCCATGCCCACAGACTTTCCATACACCCAAACATCCATCTGCTGCAATAGCTAAGACAAGTTAGCTTTTTCCTGCATTTCAGCTGTTCTGTTAGGAGTGGAAAGATGTGGCCTTGGCTTGAGGCTGGGGACAGTATCAATCATTCATGCTTTGCAAAGAGTACTAAATATGGGTGTACTCCCATGTCGCTTTATACTTAAATGTATAAAGAAATGCTCTCTACTTTGTTTCCTGTTAGACTATAGCCCAGAATTACCTGAAAGGCAAATTTTCCTTTCAGAACACACATAAATTCTCAATTATTCAGGAAATATACTGTAGCCCACACACCTCTTGTTGGTATATCTAATTACATAGCTGAGGACAGAAGCATGGCTGGGAACGTCCTGTAATCACAGGGCCCCCCGCCCCCACCTCAACATACTCTACAAGGGTGCTGCAAGCAATGACAAACGCCTCTGCTTATGAGTTTGAACTCTTTAAAAGGCCCGTCCATACCTGTCTCTTAGGCAAGACTACTATAAACTCTGACAAATGAGGACCCTGTAGTGTAAAGAAGTGGAGCATGTGGCCTTTCTGGTACTGCAAAGTGGGACCCCAATCAGTTCCCATCTGGGGGCAGTGAAAGCAGGGTGCCTTCAAACGGGCACTAAACATGTGAAATGAACAAGAGATCGTAAGTGGGGAAAGCACTGAAAAGGAAGTGGGGGGGGGGGAGAAGAGGGTGAAACTGTCAGAGGGAGGTGTGGCTTTCTCTCCAGAGGGACAGCCAGGAGTTGGGGTGAAAGGGACTATAAATAAAGATTGCTTCCAGCATGTGGCTGAAAGGGAGAGTTGAGAGGAGGGGCTAAGGCAGAAAACGAGAACAGAATAAAGTTAAGAGAGAAATTATTACAGATGCAGGAAATCCTGGCCCTCTCCTCCCACAGCTGGAGGAAGGAAAGCCAAGGTCTGGAGGTAAGAAGACGGCCAGAGGCGGCTGACAAGGCCCGGAGCGAGCAGACTGGCGCTGAGAGGAACGGGTGGTCGTCCAGGTGGACACGCGCGCCCAGGGCCCTCCCCAGCGCCGGCCCGGGACGTACTGTTGTCCTCCGCCTCCTGCGGCGCCGAGGGCTTGCCCATCTTCACCCAGAGGATGCCCAGGAAGACGAGCAGCAGCCCCAGGCTGGCCCAGAGCAGGAGCCGGGACAGGCAGCGCTCCAGCCGCCGTCCCACTTCGGGCCGGGCCCTCGCCGCGCCCGCTGAGCCCGTTCGCGTGGCCCGCAGGCCCGGACGCGGGTCCGGGCCGAGGAGGGCGGAGGGCGGCCGCGGCGGGGCCGAGGTCGGGGCCCACCAGCGACGGGCCGCAGGGCCCGACGGGGCCCTGTCGAGTGGCCGGACGTCCTCGTCCTCCTCGGAGCTGCCCCGGACCGAGGCGCGACGCCTGAGGAGCGCAGGGCGGGCGGGATAGGCGAGGCCGCGGCTCCCGGGCCAGGAAGCCGGGGGGCCCCCGAGGTCGCCATAGGCCCCAGAGGTCGCGTGGGTCGAGCCTGAGGCCGGCGGGGAGAACCAGGGCTCCGCCCGATGAGAGGTCGCGGCGGGCCGGACGCGCAGCGGCGCCTCCTCGCGCAGCCGGGCCTCCTCCCGCAGCCGTTCCTGGCCCCGCGGCCGGGCCTCCTCCCGCAGCCGCTCCTCGCCGCGCAGCCGGGCCTCGCCCCGCAGGCTGCGCAGCTTGTTGCGGTACAAGTCCCGGGTGGTGTCGGTGATCGGTCCCGGCTGGAAGCCCAGGGCCTGCAGCTCCCGCCGCAGCTCCAAGTCCGACAGGCCGGCCATGGCCAGGACGCCGCCCCCCGCCCGCCCCCGGCGCGCACCGCACCCGGAACTGCTCTCGCCGGCGGCCGCAGCGGAGCGGGCGGGGCCCCGCGCCATGATGGGAAGGTCGCCGTGGCCGCCATGTTTAGGAGGTCGGGACCTGCCGGATGAGCCGGCCATGATGAGGAGGTCAGACTCGGCCTCTAGGGCCGCCATATTGGGAAGGTCCGCTGTGGCGTTGTCGCCCCTCTTCCACCCTCTAGGTCGGCGGTGTTCACCATAAGGCCAGTCTTACACCCCCGCCCGCTGCGCGTCCCCCGCACGGGTAGGCACTCAGTGATGATGTCGTGGCGATTTAATGGATGGATTGCTTAATGGTGAAAGCAAGACACTGTGGAGCGAGGGGACCCTTTGCCCCTCGCTGTTTGGCCTTTGTTGATCGCTTCGCGCTCAGGGAAGGCGGCTGCTTGGGCGAGGACTGGACCCCAGGCACGCTCTGAGGCCTGGTTCCACTCCGGGTCGTGGCCAGCCGCCCCCTGTATATTTTCTTGGCAGTTAAGTCACTGACCAAGTGCTTGAGGGCCCTGCCTGTGAGGCAGAAAAGTCAAATGCCCTTGGGCTCTAGTGGGCGGCTCAGGCTTCTGGGGGAGGCCATATGGCCGCCTGGTGGGCTTTTCATAAGGAGAATGGGTGGGGGAAGGCCCTAGAGACAGTCTTGTGTCGCTTGTAGTTTAATTTGTGAAAATCCCAACTCCGCCACTCTTAGCTGTGTGATCATATCCAATTAACATTTCCAGCCTGTTGGCCAGGGTTGCTGTGAGGATTAGAAGAAGTAATTTGTATAAGGTGCTTAGGACAGTGCCTGGCACAGGCTCTGCGTGTTTATGCTTAACCCCTATCTCTGCAGCATCAGTGCTGCGGAGAACCTCCCACAGGGCCTGCTGCTTGATTATAAGAAGACTCTTAGCAGGGAAACCCCTAAGGGAAGCTTGGGGATAGTGGCAAACACAGAGCTATGGTTCATAGTCTTCCTTCTGCTTCTCTCTCCCTCTTTGTATTCTTTCCACATCCTTCATCAGCTGACTTTCCCAAACATTTATTGCCAGCACGGTAGGTTCCATTCCATTTCTACGCTCCAATTTGGTCTCTTCTACTCCCCTCCTCCTCTGCATTCCCATAGCCCACCCCCACCTGTCTCTCCCCCCACCCCACCCTCCGTGGATTCCTGCTAAGACCCTTGTGCCAGTGGTTTGCATTCCTGCCACTTGCTCTCACAGGGACCTTCAACACTGGCCACAATTGCTGGGAAAATTACAGCCTCGGCTTGGTCAGGCTTCTGCTGTTAGCCTCCCCATCTCCCCTGACTTAGCTGCTCCCATGTGGTGCGATTTCTCTCACCAAGTGTTGTTTTCCTTTTCTCTGCCTGTGTTTGCACGGAATGCCATGAATTTGATGTAGTGATTGCCTAACACATATACCACATAATAGTATTTTATTTCTTTCTGAAGCACTGTTTGCATGACAAATGAGTTGGTAACATTTGTGCAACTCCTTGCAGCTGTGCAGTTCAATATATAAAGAACAAGCCTTTCGGCATCAATACTGGCCCTGTGTATTGTAAGAGGGCTTGAAACTGATGCTTAAACAAAGTTAACGTTACAGCATTTCACAGAGTTACAGTCTACTTCATCACAATGGATCTCAGGGTGATTTAAAAATATGTACTGAACTGGAGCCACCCCAGGTGGTCCCAGTGTGGGCTACTCAGCCGTCCTTGTGTCTGGAGATGCTGCTGCTGCTGCTACATACACCTAGGACCAGATGAGCCTTAGCCCTCCCACCCCACCCCAATCCTTGTCTCCCCACTAATTTAGAACCGACTTCCATGACCTTTTGTTCCTGTGGCCCAGCCTTCTGCCTCCATGTGGCTTCTGATAGTCCCGGCCTTGTCTCAGCAGGTCTGGCAGGCCTCTGGTGTAGTTTGCTGCAGCAGCAGGAAGGCTACAGAGCAGGATCTCTATGATGCCATGCAGATGGGGCAAAGGAAAGTCCTGGAGCCCTTGGTGGCTTTTTCAGGGTTTTATTGAGTTTACTAGGTACACGGCAGGCAGGGGTGCTGGGGAGGCAGAGGTGCTAGAGGGCCAGGAGGCTGGCAGGCCTCCCAACCTCTGGCCAGTGTTTACTATTTCTGGGCTCTCTAGTGTTCTCTCGTGGTATCCCCGCTGTCTCTGCTTCTCTGCTGGTGCTATTCTCTCGCTTGATCTCCTTCTGGTGGTTCTGCTGTTCTGCTGGCGTCCCCGTGACACCGCCCTTATAAGCCCCAGACTTAGCCCAGGTGTATCCCACCTATGCATGCCCACACCCCACTCCAGGTGCCCGCCATCAGGCATGCATTCAGGATGGCAGGGATCCATCATCAGTACTAATGGCGGGAGGGCAGAAAAGCCTGACACTTTACTTACCCTACACTTGCCATCACTTACACCTCTTTGCCATCAGTGCTTCCCTTCCCACCCCTCGGAGAAGAAATCTCACAATCTGATTGAGAAAATCAATCATTCCTCTCTGCTCTGGGGCCTTTCCTCTTGAGCTCCCTGCTCCCTTCTGTGCTTTCCCTGGAGAGATAACACCTCTGTAGTCCTCTGCCAATATTTTTTGCCCCGAGCCCTGGTACCTGGTGCCGCTTTGGTGAAGTCAGCCCGTTTCGCTCTTCACTTCCCACCATAGGATGCTTCCTTCACTGACTACTGTGTAGACCCCGGAGGGCTCAGCCTCAGTGCTGCTTTGTCTCCCTCTCCTGAATCTGGAGCTGCCCCTGAGGTCCTTTGAGGTCTTCTAGAATCTCCTTTTCTATGTCTTCAATGCGCTGCTTTGGCTGGCCCTGTAGAGTATTAAGGGCAATATTGCAAAGTCAACGGCTGCCCTGTGTGCCCTCCTTTCTCTATCACTTTCTTGTGGGTTCCTTTTTAAGGTGAGTCGCTCAGGCTGCGGTCGGTCTTCTGATTTATTAAAGGCAAAAGAAGAAAAACAAGCTGTAATGTCTAAATCTACTTAGAAACCACATGTTTAGGGAGACAAGGGGGCTGCTATGGGGACGCTTCGGATTCCCGGAGGGCTGCCACGCTGCCTGCGGGTCCTGCTGACCTCTCTCTGTCTCAGCAGAGCCTTACAATAATAACAGCCATAAATCTTTTAGTGGGTTCCATTCTCTTTCTCTTCCTGCAAAAAGCCCTGCACACATTAATCAGGTTCTTAAAGATGCTCAGGGACCATGGACTTGTCCTTGAGCCACCTCGTGGCCTCGTGGCTCTCTCTGCTATTCTGGGCTGTCTTTGAAGCATGTCATGGGTGCTGTCACACTGGGGCCCGGGGGCGCTGAGAATGTGGCTGAAAACATGGCACGATGTTTACTGCGGCACTATTTACAATAGCCAAAATATGGAAACAACCCAAATGCCCCAAAGCAGAGGGCTGGATCAAGAAGATGTGGTGTATCTACACAATGGAATACTACTCAGCCATCAAAAGAGACAGACTCATGCCATTTGTGGCAACATGGATGGAGCTGGAAGGGATTACGCTAAGTGAAATAAGTCAGGAGAAAAAAGATAAATCCTGGATGGTTTCACTTATATGTGGAATATAGAGAACCAAATAAAGAGGGGGGAAAAAAGGACAAAACTTGCAAGCTGACCATAGGTCTGAGGCATACAGTGGGGGTGGGGGAAGGGTCACAACGGGGGAAGGAGGAGCACAAGGGCCTGTAGGATCACAGGTGCTGTGGTGGTGGGAAGCTATGGGGATTACACTGGAGGGGAGAAATCCAACATGATCCAAAAATTAAAGATGTAAGAAACAAATGGCAATGAAAAACTAAATATATAAATAAAAATTTGAGGTACCAAAAAAAAAAAAAAAGAAAAGGTGCACCAAAGTGGGTGCCATCTTCGGCTCAGATTTTGAAATGGAGCCAGCACTACCCAACTTTTTATCCCATCCTGGTGCCTCATCTCAGTGCCCCCACGTAAAGGAGGGTTGCTGTTTTCATCTCTGTAGGTCCAAGAAAGGGACAAACGGGCACAGAGCCAAGTCAGGATGGGTTTCTTGGGGCAGTGATGTCACCTGCTTTTCATAATCTGTTGATAATGGAACAATGCTTACACTCGTTTGACCACTCTCACACTTTGATATCTGTGGGTAAATGTTCCTTTAGAGCACAGACTACATTCCCCAATGTCAATAACAAATTGTGTATGAAGAAAAATGTAATGCTTTCAGAACATTTTCTTTTGGGCTTTGTCCATGATTAGATTATACTAAATTACAGAGTACAGATATCAGGCAATTACTCTTTGCTTTTAACTATTCAATTTCATGGCAAATCCATGTAGCTCAGTAATTATAAAATCACACCGATGTGGTTACCAAGAAAATACCTCATCATCTCCATCTTGTGGAGCTCAGCTCAGGTCACCCCATAATTACCCATGGTCCTGTTAAGTGTAAAGTACATTCCAGATGAAGACTGGCAATCTGCAACTCTGTAATTGTCAGGTATCTGGAAAGATTCTTGCAGATTTTGCTGGGTAACCCTCCTCGGGATATGAGGAGGCCTGGCATCCTTGAGGACACATTTCTTCTGGGCTTTCTCCCCACCTCTGATCCCAGCGGCGTCCTGGTCCAGGCGTTCTATGGCTTTAACCAACAATGTGTCTTTACCCATTTTGTGCAAACACGGTCATTTTCTCTTGGCTCAGCTCACAGAATCCTGCCCAACCTCCCCCAATTTTAATTTCTTCCAGGGCTGTGCATGTCCTGTAAGCAATCGAGTTCGCTGTCCTGGAAACTGGAGGAGCTCATTGGAGAAAAAGAATTATTTGAGCCGATTGTGTGAGAAATCGAATAGTGGCAGGAGGAGGAAAAACGAGAAGAAAGGAGCCGACACATCTAAACAGGCAGTGGGGGCACTGTGCATACAGATGCAAGTGGAGGCTGGGTCCTTGTTGCGGCTCATTACTGAGAGCACATCACAGGCCACCGTGAGGGTCGTGGACAGTCCCGGCAGCAGAGAGCGTGGCCCGGGGCTCTTCCGCAGGACACAGCACCCTCGCGCTTCCCAGGTGCTGTGCTTGCTGAACCAATTCCCTTTTAAAAAAAAATGCAGACCACCTGGGGTGAAATCTTCCAAGGGTCTCTTCTCTCACCTGCCTGTTTCTACTCTGCTATTCAACCCCTTGGGATCATAAGGAAAATTCCTAAGAGGATGCTAGGGAGCTCCTGCCTCAGAAATGCCCGTGTGTGGGGAACGTGGTCTTAGCGAGGGACAGCTCAGAGCGGAGGGTGAGGAAAAGACAAAATCTGTTTTCCACTTGGAAAGAAACTGTGAGCATTTTGTTTTTCTGCTTCTTGGAGTGTATTACAGATAATGGAGTGAACTGGCATGGTGGAACTCCGAAGGGCCCGGAGAAGTCTTGGATCCTGTTCCTCCCAATCTCATGCTTTATAGATTCCTGTGTCTTTCTTCTTTCTCTCCCCCTGTGCCCTGCTGCAGCCCTTTCTCTCCATTTATTATCTGGTGTCTTGGCCAAATGTCCCCAAACCTCCAGGTGCAATTGGGTTGATCAGCACGCATTGGAAATTGTGTGAAGGTGCCATGTGCAGGGTGCCATGGAAGCTTTGCATCTTCAGAGCCCCCAGTCAAGGGTCTTTTTTAAGGGCTGGAGTCTTCTTGTTCCAGTAATTACTATCTGTGGCTAAGCCCACACAGTGGTTGGGGCACTGTGTCTAATTGCTGGTAACCTATGGATGGAGGGAGCTGCGGCTCCTCTGTGGCCCCAGTTTATAAATAAATGAACATTCATTAATATAAAATTAAATTAGAATGAAATTTCCCACGTAGTTTTGTTGAGAAGGCAGAAATAAGCGGGTTGGCTGTGTAATTTCACTGCAGATGCTGGAGCATCTCGTCACAAGGTGGTAATAATAATAGTAATTTACTCTTTGCTTGGTGCCCGGGTCCCCAGATCTCAAGGCAGATATCACCTCTTTGCTTTTGCAAAGGCTCATTGAGGTTAAAGGGCTAGCTGGAAGTTAACTCAGCAAGGGGTTGAGAGCAGAGGCCTTAAAACTCTCTGGCCCATTAGACCTTGAGTTCATCAGTAAACAGAAAGTGGACCAGGATTCAGAGACCCGAATTCCAGTCTGCCCTGCCACTGACTCAGTTGTGGGCGAGAAAATCAGCCAGCTCTCCGGGCCTCAGTTTCCTCACCTTAACTGAAGAACTGAAGCACATCTTCCAACTCCATGGCTCTAAGTTAGTATTTGAGTTCTAGTCGAAAGTTCTATAAGTTCTATTTGAAAATAGAGCTTTAAAAAGGCACACATTTGGTTAATGTATGCACCATTTATAGCCAACTCCCTCTGAGTTTAGATTTCCCCCCCTTTATGGCATGACCTGAATGTGACATTTGGAAATTAAAATATTAAATAAAAGAGTTATTTCTGTATGTCTCACGCTTTATTTGCTGGAAGGGGATTTCCTTGGGAGAGGGTGTTTTCCTTCTGGATCCAGTTGGTAGGCTGCGCAGGTTTCTAGGACCTCCCTCGGATGAGAGAGGGCCCCCAGATCTGTCCACCTTCTCCCTGAAGTGGGTAGGTATCACTTGGCTGTTGCAGGAAAGCAAAAGAAGTTTGCAGTTCAGTGGTGTCAGCTGGTCGGCTTTAGAAAGCATCTTCTAAACCCACTTGCAGTAGGGAGGGAAGAGGGAGGCCCCCAGCAGGGGCGGGTTTTGTGGCCTTTCACTGAACCTCTAGCTTTTTCTATAGTCTGGGGCAAGTTCCTTAACCTCTGCTTCCTATGACACTTCCTCTCTACTTCTCTGCTCTCCTCCTGGGGACTGTGAGAAGTAATTGGTGGCTGTTTGTCAGATGAGACCTAGCTTTGCACGGGTAACCTTGAACTAGGCAAGGCCAAAAGGGGCTCAGGACTTCCATCTGCAGAACAGATGAATAAGTGCAGGCTTTTGTGGCCATGCTGCACCGAGGCGTGCTTCAGAGTGCCCACCCAGCGGAAGTGTTGTTGGGGGAACTTCTCTGGAGCCCTGGGAGCGTGGGGGTGGGTTGTTTGTTGTCCCTCTGCACAAAGGTATTTGAGAAATGGACCAGAGCCATCAAGGCAGGGCCTTCAGATGCCCCTGACTGGAGAATTGGCCTCCCTGGCCACCAGCAGCTGTCAGAACCCCCCTGCTCTGCAATTAGGCCCCCACCTTGGAGACAGCTGCACTTGCCCGAGAAGATGGTTTCATGGTTTCAAGTGCAAAGCAGAAAAACAAAGCGCAGTCACCAAACCTGGCTCAGACATGCTTCTGGAATATTTACATCAGAGGGGGCGGAGGCCAGATCCCAGCTGTGGCTGCTGAGGCGCCCCACCCTCCCCATACCGTTCTGGGTGGACAGCAGCGCCTCGCTCAGCAGCCCTTCCAAGGCGGCCCGGTACTTTTCCAGCTGCCTGGAGTTCATCCTTATTCCAATTTCCACAGGAGCAGTCAGCTGTGAAATAAGGCAGAGTTAACAAGAAGAGAGAGGCACAGAGAGGGTCCTTAACCCCAGAGCCCCACAGGTGGTAGGAGGGACCACCCGCAGCCCCACTATCCTGCTGATGCCTCCCACCTCCATCCTCTGGGATCCTCTGGGGTTTCAAGGGCCCACAGAGAATTCTGGCCCCCTCCCCCCAGGCCTAAGCAGGGGGGTTGGATCCTGGAAGTCACTGAGATCTGCTGGGAGGGGGATCAACAAACAGGGTGGGCTTGGCAAGAAGCCCTTGGCTTTCATATGGGGAGGGAACTCCCCACCCGCTTCTGAATAAGAGTAGCTGACAATATAGAGCTTTCTGATGCCAGGCATCCTTCTGAAGTGTAGTTTAAGTCTTGCAATAACCCTACGTACAATGTAGATGTTATTAGTGTCCCCATTTTGTAGGTGAGGACAAAGAGGTTGAGTAACTTGCTCAAGGCTACACAGGTAAGTAGCAGAGGGAGAAGACATTCCATCCAGGGGACCTGGCTCGAGCTGCGCTTTCTCTAGCACTGTGGGGACACGAGTGACACCCTTGAGCAGCGCTCTAGAGACTCTCCACCAATAAAGGTTGCGCAGGTGAGCCAGCGGTGCTGGATGGTCTTGCCATCATCCCTCACAGCTTTCCCTACTCAGGGTTTTGCTGGACAATCCAACAGGCATATTTGGAGACTCCCTGTCTCTCTGGGGAGGTGTCTCAAGGAGCCTGGGCTCCAGCCCTGCTACGCCGGTCTCTTGCAGTGGTTCTGCCTGTCCACTTTCAAGTGAGGAGTCTGGACTAATGATCCAGAAAGGCCTGTACATCATGGGAGGACCCAGAGGTATTTCACTCCAAGCCTCCTGGGATATGACATGAATATAACATGAAAACTGGAGTGAGTGTCTTCAGCTCGGCCTCAGATGCATTTAGAGGGCAGTTCTGAACAAACATTGCCTTTGCCAACTGTAGGGCTTGAAAGCCAAAAGAGTGTGTGGGAAGGAAAGGACACCTCTCCCCCCAGCCCCAGCACAGTATTGCAATAGCTTCAAGGTCACTCTCTGGGCCACAAAATTTTTGACCCTCCAAGTTGTGTCAACCCAATGGGGTAGAAAGAACACCGGCCAGTGGGAGCTCTGCCCTGACTGTGTGACCTTGGCAAGGCCCTCACTCTCTCTAGATGTCTGGCTCCTCTCATCCCAAGCCCCTTTGCAGGGAAGTTCCCCACACTCAGTTCTGGGGTCTCTTCCTCCGTCCACCCCATCCCCTCAGAGATCTTACCTCATCCTGGCTCAAAAGTTCATCTCACTGATAACTCCTACACTTTCTCCAGCCCTAACCTCTCTTGAAATCCAGACTCATACTGACCTGCCTGCGCCACATGGTCTGGCCTCACCTCCAGCTTCTCCCTCAGCCCTCTCTGCTCTAGTCACTCTGGTCTTGCAGTCCTTTAGTGCACCAGGCTGACTCCTGCCTCAGGGCCTTTGCACAGGCTATTTTATCTTTCTAGAATGCTTTCCCTCCAGACATCTTCTGGTCACTCCATCCTTCTCTTCAGGTCTTGGCATTAATACCATCTAGTAATGATCCACTCTGATCACCCTATTTAAAATGTAAACAATCCCATGTCCTTTGCCTGCCTTATCTCCCTCATAACACCTGTCACGCTATAAAGTTTGCTTATTTATCCTGTTTGTGGGCTATTTCTGGCCCGCCATTGGAGGGTGAGTTCTGTGAGGGCGGAGGATATGTCCCTTTCATTCACCACTCTGTCCCCGGGGCCTGGAAAGCACCTTGCACAGAGCAGGGACCCAGTGAGTACCCATCAACTGAATAAATCAGTCTGTGAAAGTAAAGAGCCCTACTGGACAGACTCAAGGCTCCTTCTAACCCCCTCACTGTACATCCAACATTGGTGCTGAAGGTCAAGTGCCCTGTGTCTAGATGCTGTAGCTGTCTCCTGGGTTCTTGTCTAAGGGAGGACCTGGCACCTTGTCATCTCTCTCCTGAGGACTGCCGCTGCTTGCTGACTGGTCTCCTGCCTCTGTGCCTGCTGCTCCAGGTCTCGCTAGGTTGGATCAGGTGACTTTGAGCCTCCCTGACATCTTGCCTGGCCCACCAGCCCCTGCCAACCTCTTGCCTCCTTCCCGTACGTCTTGCTTTGAGGCCCACAAACCCACCGGGTACCCGAGGTACAGCCTTTACACTCCATGTTTGTTCTGGCATGTCATCATTCAGAATGTCAGGTGACATTCAATCAAATGTCACTTCCCCCAAGAGACCTTCCCTGGCCCTTCCCCCAGCCAAAGTGCCCCCAAACCCACCCTATCACCCTCTATCGTACTCCTTGTCTGGCGCCAAAGATGGTTTATTGTCTCATTGCTGGTGTCTGTCTCTCCTGACTAGGAGGGAGCTTGCTGCATGAGGCACCTCAGAAACCCAATAGCTTAAGACCAGCCCTTGGAGCTGCCCCCCCACAGATGAACTTGGCCAGGAATCCCGCCCCTCGTAGTTCAAACGGCACACCCAAATTGTTACTGTTAATTAAGTTAAAATGCTGAGAAGAATGGCTGCCCTTCATACATATTAAGTGTGACCTAGATGCTGGGTTCACTTTTGTCTCCTAGAACATTCCATTCTGGCTAGGGGAACCAGCTCCCTGCTCGACTTCTCTGCAGTGTCCCCATCTGCTCACCTTGATAAGTTGGTTTTCTTCTTCCTCTGTGTGCTCCACGGGGACCAGGGGGCCCACCTCCTCAGACCTCTGCTGTACACTCAGGGATTTCTTTCGCCCTCTGTTCTGCTCCCTTTCCTGGGGCAGAGCAGGAAATTGGAATCCACCCTCCCTCAACAACCTCCAGGTCCCTTGTCCCTGTCCATGGTGCTAACTGGCCTGAGCTGCTCACCGGCCCCAAGCACCCCTTCTCCCCGGGTGCTTGCTGCATGAGGCACCTCAGAAACCAACAGCTTAAGACCAGCCCTTGGAGCTGCCCCCCAGCAGATGATCTTGGCTAGGAATCCCGCCCCTCGTAGTTCAAACGGCACACCCAAATTGTTACTGTTAATTAAGTTAAAATGCTGAGAAGAATGGCTGCCCTTCATACATATTAAGTGTGAAAATGCGTCTTTCTTAGCAAACAGCCTATAAAAAAAGTGGCAAGACAGCCTAGCCTGAGAGGGCGCCATGGGGTGGCCCAGAAACTCGGAGTCCCTGGGAGGTGATTTATAAGAGCAAGACAGGGAGATGAATTATGGAAGAACGAGTTTGCAGCTTCTTCATAAAAATCCCGGTGCCTGGCAATTATGAGGAGAAAAACCACAGAGCATATTAATTTAAAGTGTCCTCTCATTGCCATTTTACTAGTTTATAAGTGCTACCGAGTCAGACTGTTCCTGTCCAGCCCCACATCCCGCCTGGCATCCTGCTTGCCAGCTGTCCAAGGGCTGAGGCCAGAGGTGCCCTGTGCCCTCGGTCCTTGTGTGACACTCTTGGGATTCGGCTCTGGACCTGCCGTGACACATGGCTGTTCTAGAACAATGGGCGGCCTTTTTGAGGGGGAGCTGGAAGGTGTATTTAGGGGGCCCTCTGCACCTTTTCCCTGCTTCCATGTCTCTCCCTGAAGAAGGGGCGCTTGGTCCAGCTTTGCCCCTGCAAGGACACTGTTTCCTGGGGGAGCGGGTGAGACTCAGGGTAGAAGCGTGCCCTGGACAGTGTATAAACACAGCAGTGGCCAAACCACAGCTCACGCCCTCCCAGACCCCCAACTCAGGTATTTGTCCCTACTGGAGCTCAGTCTCAGAGAGTGGGACATCACCGTCCTGTTGCTTCATCTCCTCAGGTCAAAGAGAAACAAATATTGGCCAGACACTCAGAACCCCTTGGCATCTAAAGCGAGAGGCACAGGCGGCAGGCCCAGCAGCCCAGTTTCCTTAGGCCCTGATGCCCGCGTTCATAAACCTGCCTGGGTTTCTTCTCGAATAAGAAGGAAGTGTTGGGCCACCGCATGGGAAGCCCCTTCTTTGTCATCCTGGATGTTTGCTCTCGCTCCGGTTCCTCCTTCCTTCTCCTTCAAGACCCAAACTCAGGTTTTATTTTCCCCTACAGGCTTCCAAACACGCTCCAGCCCACAGTGATTTCTCCCTCCCCTGAACTTGAGTACTTACCATCAACATCACTTATTGGGCGATTAATCATGTCCTGCCTTGTGACATCTCCCTTTTGTCTTCTATTGTTAGTTAATTTTTCATGTGTTTGTGTCTTGGCTCCCAGGCGCCTTGAAGATGGGCAGATCTGAGATTTCCTTGCGTGTCTGGCCTTTCACCCAAGGCGGCCCTTTGTACACAGGGATGCTCAGCAAATATTTATTGGCTTGTTAATTGAAAATTTCCTCTCAAGTATGGGCAGGGATGAGAATTGCTGTTGCTTGTGGGAGCCACAGACACCTTTGAGTGACACTGGTGGAGTAAAGGTGGCCAGGGAGATGGCTGGAGCTTGGGGTGTGGGTATCTTGTGTCCAGGGTCTTTGTGCTCTCCCTGGTGTCATTAGCATCGAGGATTAAATGTAGGTTTACTGAAAGGGCCCTTGTGACTTTGAGGGAGCGATGCCATATGGTGCTGAGCAGGGCTATGGGTTACTGTGGTGGTGTTGGGGGGTGGGCAGCCGGGGGGGGGGTCTCTTACCTGCATCTTCTGCATTTCACTGTAGGTGAAGAGGGGAACAAAGGCTTCTGTCTGTGAGGCCAGCATGGCGACCACATGCACCACCAGCAGGGTTGCCACAGCCTTGCGGGACACCATCTTGGAACTGGACAACGATAAGGAGCTCCTGTCACCAAGTACAATGGTGGACTGTTGTCCTGTCAGAGGCAGGGTCGCTCAGCTCTGGCCTGTGCCCACCTGTTGCTGTGTGATCTTAAGCAAGCTGCTTAGCCTCTCTGGACTTGGGCCTGGGGTGGGGCTTCACCAGATGAGCTCAGAGGCTCTCTGCTCCAGACTGTGGAAGCTGACCTAGTGCTATGCAGAGGCCCCCAATCCCCTGCTGTACATTTGGGAAGAAACATTCTACTTGACAGCCCTTTGCTTTATCTTAGGCGCTGTCTTTTGGGGTCAGCTGGACTCATGTGGAGACCTCGTGTCTCAGAGAAATATATCTCCTATGTTATCAATAGCTACACACCGAGATCCAGGAAGTCTTCTCTGCTTCCTGAGCTAATTAGGGTGATGAAGGGATGGTCCCAGGGCCAGATGCTGTTGACTCGACTTCAGAGTACCAGGTCAAGACCCTGGGTGTAGAGCAGAAAGGGCTGCATTTCCCTGCTCTTGTGGAGCCAGAACCAGATGGAAAACTTCAGTGTGGAGCAGTATCTAAGAACTGAGAGTGGGGTTCCCCTCTCTGGGGTCTAGCACTAGCTCTGGACACAAACCTACCACATCTTATGCCCTCCTGGGAGCAGGTGCCCTCTGGGGTGTGTAGACTCATTCACAGGCACTGGGAGCGGGAAGCCTGGCCTTCTGAGGCTGGGGCACTTTGCCCCAGTTCATAAACTGGGGCATGTTGCTCCACAGAAGGCGGAGAAGGGTATCGCAGGGGGCAGGCTTGCTGTGTGTATCCTGGCCGTCAGCATTCCTGTGCTGGGTGAGCTATTGAGCACAGCAGCCAGGTCCTCAGAGCAGGGAGAGCCTCCATGATGGTAGGGCGGGGCTGATTAAGGGGTTTCAGGTGAAGAGCTAGGAGTCAACTCAGGGCTTCTACAAACCTCAGGCTGTGGATTCCATTGGCAGGGGAGGGTCCTGCCCTGGGTTGACCTCCAGACTCCTCTGCAGGTCTAACCTTGACTCCTTCTGGAGAGACTCTTCCAAGACTGCAGGTTTGCATTCTGTCTTTCTTCCAGGACCTGTCTCCACAGCCATCTGAAGCCCCCACAGCTAAGCAGGACACTCCCTGTGCCTTCCTGCTCTCCCGCTGCCCACACTTCTGATTTCCCAATCTGGCTCAAACTCCTTGAGCAAGAACACAAGGGCTTAGACTTCCCAAGCCTTCCTTGCCAACTGTGTACAGATTCCCCTGAAGGTGGGAAGGGTCCATCCTTCAGTGGGTCCATCTTAACCCACCGAAGACCCCTTCTTGGAAGGTGAGGTCCTGTGCAGAGGTCTGGGGTGAGGTGAGAGCTGGGGTGGGGAGGTCTGAATCGCGATTGCTCCCTTCTGTTCGCATCCTTTCCCCAGAGCCTCTGGGGCCTGGCTCTCCTTCCCAGGGCAGATGGATGTGTCACATTTCCAGTGTCCCATTTCCTTCACAGAGATGCTATAGATCCCTTTTCATTCTGGTGTTCACATTTAATTCACTCCATAAGAATCAATAAAAACTTTAAATAAAAAAAGGCAAAATCCAATTGCTGCTCATTTTCTTGATCCAACTGGCAGTTGGCATGTCACCTACATTCATTTGTGTTCGGGGAGCTCGGAGTGGGAGAGAGAGCTTTTCATTTACCATGAGGCACTGACTTCCCTGTTCCATCATCAGGGATGGGGTTCCAGCCTTCAAGTGCTCAGCTCTGGATGAGGGACACCTGTCTCCTCCTCCCCCTCCCTAGCAGCCCAGCTAGTCTTGCCTAACTGTGCAGTCTCCTGAGAGACCAGCTTTTTCGAGCAAAGCCTCCAGGCCAGGTGGTGTCCTGTGTCCTCGCTGAGCTCTGGCTTGGGCTCCTGGCCGGCAGTGGGTGGCACCACCCACTCCAAACAACCTCTTTCTTTCCAGGAGTTGCACCCACCCCCACTTCTTTCCAGCCTCCATACCTCAGGGTGGCCCTGCTTTTGCTCACTGCATGTGACTTTAACCTGGAAAATCTGCTCAGGGCTCTGGGTCAGAGCCCACCTAGGTATTCCAAGGCTCAGAGGGACACAGGAGCGTCAGCTCGCCCCACAGAGCTCTGGACCAGCGCTCAGGCTGACAACCCTCCCTGCCTTTCTAATAAGGCTACTCACCGATCAGTGACTGAGTGGCCTGGTGGAGTCTCTGCTTGTCCTTTGGTGTCAGCTGGTCTGATGGGCCCTTATATACCTCTCTTCCTTCCTAGGAGCGCATTAATCTTTGGCCCCACCTCTGGGGGGCTCTGGGTGGAGACCTGGGATTCTTGGGGCTCGTGGAAACCATGGGCAGGAACTGCCATGCTGTGGACTTCTAGGCTTTTCTGGAACGTCTCTTTCTTCAGTGACAGGGCTTCAGGGAAGCCAGGCCCCACCCAGATGGCACACTCCTGCCCACTCAGAACTCTGTTGCTGCTCAGAGGGGCCTTTGGATGAAAAGCTTTTCTTTCTTGTTACTTAAATATATGATGTTGTTGAGCTTCTCCAGGCCAACTCTTTAGTGATCTGATTCTCTGTCGGCCTGTCAGAGTGCTGTATTAGAAAGATCACTTGTCTTCAGTCTTTCCCCTGAAGCCCCTCACAAAAAGAAAGCACTCAGGAGTGTGTGACAGTCCTTCAGTCAATTAATGAAAAGGAAATGACAGCCTAGACTCATGACCGTGGAGCCTTAGAGGCTCTGTGAAGCCAAGGAGATGGGTAAGGTGTATTCTGCTAGCAGTCTTATGGGTTTGTTGCCTGAATGGGGACACATATCCAGGAAATCTTTCCTGGAATTGTGTGAGTCAAATGGTAAATTTAAGATTTATTATTTATTTGTTTATACAAGCACTGGGTACAGTCAGAAGCGCGGGAGGGTGAGAGAATTCACCAGAGCCAGAGCGGGGAGCAGAACAGGCAGAAGGACCGAAGTACACTGCTGAGGGGAGCAGCGGTCGGCAGGAGAGGTCTGCGCGCCCTGTGGGACCCTCGCCAGCAGCCGGGGATTGAACCGACGCTGCAGAGGCTGCAGGCAGCTTCACAGCCCAGCGCTCAACTGCTGGGCCACCAGGGAGGCCCCTAAATGGTAAATTTAAAGGTTCAAAGGGGAAAGAGTGGGATGTAATCTGGAGTCAGGGCTTGTCGGCAGGTGCAGTTTCTGGAACACAGAGCCCGCTGGGCTCACTCCAGGAATGCTTGACACACATGTTCTCATTAAACCTCAGTGGCCCCACCAGGATGTTGTTCTTATTTCCCCCATTTTACAGGTAAGGAAACGGAGGTGCAATTCAATAGTTCCTCGGTGACACCACTGTGAGGACTCTTCCTGCTAGGCTCTGATGGGTGGTGGAAGTGGGCAGGAGCGGGGGCTTCTGGCATGAGGGCACACAAGTGCAGAGGATGGCACAGGTTGGGGCCCCCCCAGGAAGGCCTGTGTGGGTCAGGAGAGGATGGGTCTGGGACCCGAATGTGGGGTCCCTTAGAAAGTACTTCAATTTGATGGGGGAGCAAATTGGGGGCCCTTGTGGTAATTAGACAGGCAAAATGTGATGACAGCATCAGCCTGGAAGATCACTAAGAGGTAGGGTACAGGCATCGGAGCAGGGAGAGGTGAGGCTCAGAGTCCCATGAGGAGAAAGTTGGGGCAGGCAGGGTGTGAGGTCTTGAGATCAGGTTGGGCAGAAGCCATTTCCCTCCCTGGCCACTAGCTCCTTCCAGAGAGGTTGCCCCAAACATCCAGATGCAAGCTGCTTCTTGTCCGGGAACCCCTGCTGTGTCAGTCTGTTGGTCTGCTCTGGCTCTGTGCCTTTAAAAAAACAAATGTTTGCCATGTCTTAAACTTGGCCTGATTGGAGTCCTGTCCCTATTTCAAAAGGGTCTTTTAAGACAAGATACAGACGTTGGTGGAGGAAAAGTAGCATGAGGGCCAGTAGCATTTGATGAGTCTCCCCTGCTCCGGGAGGCTCAGGGAAACCCCAAGAAGGCTCTTCCTGTACCCAGGTCTCCGGCAGCAGGATGTACTAGCATCTTCACCTCCTGAAGTCTTACCTAGGCCAGGAGTGGGCCAGGGATGGACCAAATCTAGCTTGCCACTTACTTTTACATAGCCCATGAGCTAAGAGTAGATTTACATTTTTAATCATTATAATAATTCAATAATTATTTTAATAATTAAAAAAATCAGAATAAAACTAGTACTTAGTGACATAAAATTCAGATTCTCATGTCTATAAATAAAATTTTTATAGAAACATGGCCGTCTCTTCCTCTATGTATTGTCACGGATGCCTTGGGACCATGACAGCAGAGCCGACATATTTGTAGACAGTGGCCCACAAAGATTATTTATTATCTGGCCCTCATAGACAACGTTATTGACCCCTGACCACAACAGAGTCTGGAGAGTGGAAGGTGTGACGAAGAACAGCCAGACTTCACACATGTGTTAGCTTTTAATTGATTTTTTTTAAAGATTTATTTTTATTTATACAAGAACGGGGTACAGGCCATATGCGCGGGAGGGTTAGAGGACTCACCAGAGACAGAGTGGGGAACAGAACAGGCAGACAGAAATACACTGCTGAGGGGAGCAGCGGGAGAGACAGGAGAGGTCTGCTCGCCATGGGGTTGCTCCAAGGCCCACGGGGATAGAACCAGCACTGCAGAGGCTGCGGACAGCTTCACAGCACTGCTCTCAACTTCTGGCGCCACCAGAGAGGCCCCTGTATTCGCTTTTAAAAATCTCTCATGAGCCCACGTACCAGGTGGAAAAACCGAGGTAAGACAACTGGCCCAAGATCACACGGCTAGTAAAACAGCAGGGCTCAGGAGTCTGGCTTCAGAGTCCACTGTGCTTTGCTGCCTCCTGACATTTGATGAATGAGCATGCGCATGTCTCCCGCTGGGGGAATTCTACCCAGCTGCGCTCTCTCCCTAAGTCATGGCCCCGCGAGGTGTCTGGGGCTTGACGCAGTCTGAACTGACCCACTGGGACAAGCACAGGATGTTTGTGTGTGTTCTTAGGTTTGGATAGGCCGCCTTGAACCCAGGGAGGGCGGCAGATGCTGAGCCAGGCCAGCCACCGAGCACAAGGAGAAATTTGAAGGTGCTCCCTGTCACCCTTCCCCAACAGAGCTCTGAGGTCAGCACCCTGCCTCTGCTGGGCCAATCTGGGCTGTGGTTCAGAGAAACCTTCAGGACACTCTGCCTGAGAAATGATCAGGAGCCTCTGGGCTGAGACAGGGCTGCAGTGCGAGAGGGGGAGAAGGGCATCGCCGGAAACAGTAAATAACCCTGGATCAATTTTCCGGGCATGAATAGCATTATCCCGATCTCTCCTGTGGCTCAGCACTTCTGATCCAAGCAATTTTCAATATTACAGTATGATATCTGCAGTTTGGTGTGGAAGGCAGGCAAATCAGGGTTCTCAATGGGCTACTCCTTCTAGTGCAGGGGGGAATGCAGACAAATGCAGGGCACAGGCCCGCTCTGGGGTCACGGACAGTGTTGGCAGCACAAGCTGAAGGACAGAGGGGCATCTCCTTCGTGGCCCCCCTGACTGACGAGCTTGTTCCCATGCTCACCAGGAGCGCACCCTCTGTCCCCGTTCTGTCCGGTGCTGGGCGCTGGGTGTGTGTTCTCCACGGTCACGCTTCGTGCTTCAGAAATGGAGAGATGGGCGGATAACAAGCCTAATAATGACCACTTTGTCTTTTCTATGTACACCATCTCCCCCTATAAATGCTCAATTAGTGGCTATTTCTCCTGCTAGAAACTGGACAAAAATAAAAAGGCACCATCTGATCTTCATTCTCCAGATGGGAATTGCCATGGATGTGCAGTGACTGAGGCCGGGGGAAGGCATAAAGCCTAACCCACGCCTGCAAAAGGAAGCTCACAAAGCTCAGAGGAAATGATTCAAACCACATGTGGGCCCTTGATTACCTCTTCCTCCCCATCTTGGGCAGAGGCATTAACAGTTTCGCGCTCCTCTCCTCATGACCTTGAAAATATTGTTTGCGGGGTACTGCCATCACATCTTCATTAATGGGCTGGAACAGGGAGGCGAAAGCATGTTAATTAAATTTGCAGATGATACTAAATTGGGAGATGTAGCAAACGTCAGGGAGGACAGAGGCCTAATACAAGAAGACATCAGGAGGTGAGACCCATGGGCGGGAAACGGCCAGGTGGGCTGGGGACATATGTCACCGAGACGTGGAGGACGTAGGCTAGAGGGTGTGGATGGCAGGGAGGGGGCAGCAGGGAAGAAAAGCTGCACCTGGGGCTGGGGGGGTGCGGAGCATGGCAGCTCAGGCAAGCCCTGTTTCTAGAAGGCTGCCTCAAAGAGGCAGAGAATGCTGGCAAGAGGAAGACAGAGCTCAGATGAGCTGATCCAGCCCAAAGATTGCTGGGAGTGCCAAAGCTTAGGCCATAAAGATGACACATGAAAGGTTTCGAAAGGTCGACTTGCCCAGAACACTGGGAGGAATTAAGTGGGCACTGCTCATGTTCAGCAAAGGCCAGGAGAGGCAAGGACCCAGCTTCTTAAGCGCAGGGACAGGGAAGGGCTAGCTGTCGCTCTGCCTTCAAAGTCCTTGATGTCTCTCACAGGTAGAAGTGTACAACTGGGCTCAGGAGCAAAAATACTAGTTGCTGGTGATGGCATTTAAAACTAGGGCAAGCAAAGCATGGAGAGATGTATTTTAGGCAGCGACTGTGCCCTGGCCCAGGGTACACAGGTTTGGGCGACCCTGTGGGGTATTTTTATTCTTTTCCTTCTATGGCTCAGGGTCTTTTGTCGGAACTCATAAATGATTTGTTGAAAAATGATACACACGGCCACTGTGCACCAGGAACCCCGCGGTAGAGAAATGGTGCCAGTGGAGAGGAAAAGATGCAGACATGGAGAGGGTCCATCCAGGATGGATTCTCAATTTGTCGAGCTTCTTGTTTGTATGTTACATCTGCTGTTCAAATTAACATTCCTGCATCTCCAATTTCCTGTTGAGCCCACTCAATGCACACCGACAACCCGGTCCCGAAACAATCCGATAAAACACTTTGCTTTTTGGTTCAGTCTCATGGACTATTGACAGTGTGCACAGAACTTGGGGACCGGGCTGAGTTTACAATAGCATTCCTGCCGACTTCCTGGTCAATACTTCCCCGGGTGGCTAATACACTCCTAGAAAAGTCCCGGTCATTGCCTTGCTTCTGGGTTCCCTTTCTATTTATGGGGGTTTATCACAAGAGCTGCTGCTATAAAACTTTGAGAGGAGGTCACATAACTTTTCTCCCAGGGACAGGATGTGGTGCTAAGAGCTGGGTCTCTGGACTGGACTGCACTCAGAATTGTTTTTCTCTTTCTTCTGTGAACTGAGCTGGTGATACAAGGTCTCCTCTGAATTGAATTTTAAGCATATGTATTTATATTTTTCATGGTGATGATGGATGCGTGTGAGGAAGAAGCAGATGGCTTTGGAAGTGACAAATTAATTATAAAGAAAGTTGGTCCTCTCCAAGCCAAGTCCTTTCCTTTCTTTTCAGCTTCTTCAGGGAAGGCAGCTCTTGGCTCCCTGATCCGAGGGCAAGAATCACGAGAACAAAGAGGCCCCGGGACAGCTGACACATTTTCATAAATGATTAAGGAAGTCTGTGGTAGAGAAAAGTTTGTGCTTTCATGTTTAAGAAGGAGAAAAGTCTTGGTAGATGTTTTACGTGGTGTGGATGGAAGCCAAAATCATTTCAAATGTCAGCCTAGTCCAGGGTAGATTCGGGAAAAGGAGCTAGCTGTCCAAACTTTTTCTCTTCCATTGCATCAGCGAACCTCAGTTGTTGACTTCCCAACATCTGCTGGGCTGACGGTTTCTGGATTTGGGGGGCTGCCAGCAGCTGCTAATGGGAGCAGTGGGCCGAACACAACCTTTCCCGTTGACAGCTGTGGCAGTCACAAGAGCCTCCCTCCCACCTGCCTGAGGGTGGGGGAGGGTGAGGATTGTGCTTTCTCTGTGGTTCGGGCCTGAGGCTGGGTGACCGGATGGACAAGTAGGAGGTCTGGGCAATTATGGGGGTAGTGGAGGAGAATGGGTTTACCCCTGAACCGAGTGGGGATTGTTTGCTGCGCAGGGCTGGTGCTCGGAGCTCCAGCCCCTTTGCTGGGGTGTCTGTCTGAGCAGAAACCTGGTCATGCCACCCATGATCATGTGCCCCAGCTCCCTGTGGTCTCACACACCAAATCGGCAGTTCTTCAAATTCAAGCTAGGAAAGCAGGGTTAAGCCAGGGGCACTGTCTTCTGTTTACACTGCAGGATCAGGACACGGGCGGAAGGAACTTGGAGAGAATGGTTTAGATAGTGGCTACTCTTCCCTGTGTCTAAATAGGAGAGTTTCCCAGAACAGCTCTGAAGATCAGGCCTCGCCCTCCCCTCCCCTGGCAGCGGCCCTCTGTTTTTTTCTTTTGCCACCTCTTAGAATAATATTTTTTCTTGAAAGTGCAACCAAATTATTGGGAAACTGCAGCCAACAATGCTGCAGGACTCCGATAACATCCCCAGGTCTTAGGCAAGACCCCGTCACAGAGCTAATTCATTTAATCATTATTCACTCAGAGCCCGTCTCTGCAATGTTTGACTGTCAGAACTGAATTCTACCCCAAAGAAAAGCTATCCTCAGAGAAGATTTGCAGTTGTTCTTTATAAGAAGGAGAGAAGAAGGGGGAAATTATTTAAAATAGACACGTGTAAGCTCCCAAGGGATAGGAGGCATAAATTGCAAGAACAGCTCCAATCAAACTTGAATCTTCCCGGTTTAGGATTTTACTGAGGAGGATGGAAAATAAAAGGGAACTGAGTATCCCCACTCACTTCCAAGTCACATCAAGGCAGTCATCTTGTGACAGGAAGATTACCTGCAGGAGGGCTGTATTTGATGTGAAAAGGGTTAACGTCATCTCAGTAGATTAGAAATTCTCTGCGTTTCTGAGGAGTGAAAGCAAATTCAGAGCTTTTACATGAAAGGAAGTGCGTGAGCAGTTTTGACACTGGAAACGAAGGGGGGAAGTGGCCAGATTGGCTTTGTGTTTAAGACACAGGTTCATGGGGTCGGGAGTTTTATTGTTCTCATTTAGGGATGGCCTGTGGGGAGGCAGTGGAGGCAAAGGTAGGACTATGTTAAAAGATTCATGCGAGGAAATCAATGAGAAGTTCACGGTCATCCAGCCAGTGCTGTGCTGTGCTGGGCCCTGGACTGGGGGGTGGGTACTGATGACATAAGCACAAGCCGTCCCTGCAGAACACACACTGTAGTTGAGAAGGAAACACCAGCAGCCAGTAACCAACGCAGATTCCATGAGATGGCAGTAAGCTCTTGAGGACTCCAGAGGAGAGAACTTCCTTCAGGTCAGTCACCAGGGAGGGCTTCCAAGGGGTGCCTGGGTGTGCAGACATTGGCTATGTGGTGGGGCGCATACAGGCCCCAGAAACCTCCTCCATTCCCATGCCACCATTTTCCCATTCTGCCTTGTTTTCTTTCCTCGTTGCCTCATCCCTCTGTCCTCAGTCCTCAGCAGCTCTCCACACCCCACCTCCATCCTCCCCAGAGACAGAGGACACATTTCAGGCCAGCCGTGTTATTGGATTTTAAATGATGCTATGGCTTTTTAATTCTTGCTTTAATTGCCTTTCCATGCAGGGCACTGAGAATGGTTGATTACCAGGCAACTGGGCCCGGAGGTGACATTCCTTATCCGATGTCCCTTCAAGTGGAGTGAAAGGGACGTGCTCTCAGGGCTTCAAGAGTGGGCTTTTCTTGGGCCTACTTCCACCTCTCCCTCCTCATTTCCAGCCTGTAGGCCGCGGCGCCTGGGGGTGCTGTCCGTGGTGCTGACGTCCAGGCTGCTCCAGTTAACCCAGCCTACCCCAGGGCACGCCTGCATGCAGCCTTGGGACTGGAGGGCTGGTAGTTTAAACAAATGGACTTGGACATGTTTCCCCTTTTCCTGAGGGCAACAAAACATCCCCTGCTGCTTCTTTGGAATGATCACCCATCTTTCCAGGGTACTCAGGGAAGAGTGGTGGGGAGGGGGGGCGCCCTGCTGGAGCTGAGGGAAATTCAGGAGAATGCAGAGGAGAGTGTGAGCAGACTCTGCTGAGACTTCCTGCTGTGGAAGGGAAAGGAGCAGACCAATCCTGAGCAGCCATGCTCAGCCTCGGCCCTTCTTGGGCCCATATGGGAGGCCCGGTTTGTCCCCTCAAAACTTTTCCTCAAAGGTTCGAAAGACAGATCCAGTACTGTGCCAAGGAGAGAACCCCACTTTGAACTAAAAGACTCACAGAGGCTTAGTGGGACCAGCTCCACACAGACCCACACAAGTAGGTGCTGCGCAGTGAGAAGACTCACCAGGAGGCAAGTGAGCTGGGTGTGGTGGTAAATGCACAGGCCTCCATTTTGCCCTCTACTCACACGCTGCCACCCACACAGCCCTGCCTGACTCCTTCTGACTTGTGTCCAGCTCAACTTCCAGGGACAGTTACCCACATCCCCATTTATCCCCACTTGGTGTCTGCTCCATCTCGCCGGCTGCTCCTTCCCAAATATTCTTGGTTCCCCCCTTCACACCATATCACAAAGCCTGGCACCCCACAGCATAGCACTGAGTAGCTATATCTGCTGGGCCCCTTCCATGGAAGTCAGTTCCCTTTTTCCCTCCTTTCTATTTCCCTAAGAACTTCTACTTAGAACCCTCTGAGCAGGAGCCTCCCTGGTGGCGCAAGGGGTTAAGAGGCAACTTATGAAGCTGTCCGCAGCCACTGCAGCACAAGTTTGATCCCCAGCCAGGGAGTTGACCCACATGGCTCAGCAGACCTCTCCTGACTCGCCTCCTGCTCCCCTCAGCAGTGTATTCCTGTCATTCCGCCTGTTCTGCTCCCTACTCCGTCTCTGGTGAATCCTCTCACTCCCCCCACAACTCTGGCCTCTACCCCAGTTCTTGTATACATAAATAAATAAATCTTTTAAAAAAATAAAACCCTCTGAACAGCAGATCAAAGGTCATAGTCAATGACTAGGGGATGGCATGTTGGTGCCCTGAATACAGGAATATAGCCCACCTCTTTGAGGGCTAAGCTTGCTCTGAGGGAGAGGAGGGCTGGCGGGCCCTTCCCCTCTAGGAGTTCCAGACCTTGAGACCCTGCAGACAAGGAAGCCATTATCTCTTGCTGAGACCAACTCCAATGTATTTTTTTTTTCAACACCATCAAGCAATTTTGTGACACCAGTTGGGTATCCTAAAGTTCAACTCCTTTCTGACAGTATCTACCTGGAGTCAGCATTAAATCCCATAGGTTGGGGGCCCTATCCCCATAGACTTTGCCACCAATTGCAAGTGCAGGTTGCCGCCTACACTTCTGACCAACAGACTATAAATTGGAGGTTCCCATGATGCCTTCTTCTGGCTCAATTAATTTTCTAGGGCAGTTTCTGGAATGCAGAGAAACATTTACTTGTATTTATCCATTTATTATAAAAGGTATTCTAAAGGATAGAGATGCAGCCTGATAAAGAGGTACACAAGGTAGACAAGGTCCAGAAGGTCCTGAGTGTACCACACTCCCAGGTTAGCCCACCAACCTGGCAGGGCCCCAAACACCATCCTTTTGGTTTTTATGTGAAGGCTTCATTACATGGGCATGATTGATTAAATCATTGACCATTGGCAATTGCTCACAATCTCCAGTCCCTCTCCCCTCTCTGGGAGAGGGAGGAGGAGGGTGAAAGTTCCCACCTTCTGATCACACCATTGGTTCCCCTGGCAACAGCCCCCTCCTTCAGTGCTTTCCAAAAGGCACCTCATTAACATAAACTCAGGTGTGTTGAAAAGGCTGGTTATGAACAAGACACTCATCTTTATGCCTGGGGGCTATTTCAGGAACCGAGGACTAAAGACCAAATATTTTAACAAAAGATATTGTACTTCGTCTCTCTTATCACTTAGGAAATTCCAAGGGTTTTAAGAGCTCTGTGCCAGGAGGGAGAAAGACCAATATATGTTTTTTTTTTATCATAAATCACATTATGGCACAGCGAGCATGGGGGCGGGGAGGGACTTAAGTCCCATTTGGTGGTGGAAGGGGCAGAGGCAGGAGAGCTCCCCCAACCCATGCTGTCTAAGTTGGAGGGGGAGAGACAAGTAGGGCCCAGGTATCAGCAGGGAGCCCCTGGGGGTGGGGGGGGAGGGATATCTGGAGCCAGCAGAATGGGGGCGCTGATGCCAAGCCTCACAGCCAGGCACTGCCCGTGTCCCCCACCATGACTACTGGCATCGTCAGGCGCGGGTGTGACAGGCTCCACCCGCCCATCCCACTTTCATCTCCGGCATTTCAATTCGCTGATTTAACATTTCCCTGCAATGCAGGGCTGGGTACCCCCCCATCCCATTTGATTTCCTAGGGTTTGTCTCTTCATTGTTTTTCTTCTTAAGAGAATAAAGCCAAAGACAAGCACCTGTCTTTTATGCTCTCAGCTGAAATTTTGCAGCTGCTAGTGGTGAAGGAGCCTGGTTGGCGGAGGGTGGGGGCCGCGGTGAGGGGAGGGAGGGAAGCGAGTTTGGAAGAAGGGACACAGAGGGACCTGGTTCCTGTGCCTGCTGTGGATGATTCCTGCCGCTGGGAGAAGCACCCCCTTGTGGCTAGCACCCCAGGGCATGGCCCTGGATCCTAAGTCACCCTGACAACACCCCAGCTCTGAGAATATGCTGACACTGAAGGTTGGACTAGGGTCACCAACCCTCTGCCTGGAGCATGGTCTGGGCACCTACCCGACACAGGATGTGCCCTTGGTGCTCCCAGCCCTCTGTCAGGGAGAGTGGAAGGAGTTAGAGGACTGTGAGTAGTTGGGGTCAAGAGACATGGTTCCTTTGTGTGGGGCAGCCCTGATGGAGTGTGTAGGCAGCAAAGAGTTTATCTGTGTTCTAGAAACTGATAGATCAGCATGATGTGAAGTGTACCCCAAAGCTTTGGGGTATATCAGTGAGCTGGGAACAAGGAGGAGGCAACTGGGTCAGGCCACACCTAAGGTCGCTTTTGCACACAGGTGCTTTGGCCTTTCCTCTCTTTGGGGTCAAATATAGGGAAGCCAAATTCTCTCGACTGGGCTATGGACTTGACCTGGCTTGGCTGCTTTTACCTTCCTGCCCTGGATGTTGGGTTTCAAGTAGTCAAAGATGGAAGAAAGTCAGGTTTCCTCTGTGCTGTGACATGGGGTCCAGCAGCCTTGCGGGGGCACGTCCATCCAGGCTGTTCCTGCCAAAAGATGCTTCTGCTGATTTTCCAAACCCAGAGTCTCCTGCCATTAATTCTGAGGACCCCACCAGCTTCCGATAGAGCCTTTTCTTCATAAGTTAGCTGGAAATGGGTGACGCTACCCATAAACACGTGGACCCTGATGGACCCTGGGCAGTAGTCTGCTTCTGGGTGCATGCTACTGAGGAGTTTCAGGCAGGGGAGGGCACAATCCAAGACTTGTTTTTAAAAGCTTCTGGTGCTATGAGGAGAATGGGTTGTGGGGAGGCTAGAAAAAATGTAGAATCAGCTGGGAGGTGATAGGTCAGGGGAGAGATGACAGTGGCAGTGGAAGCCAAGGCTTCAAGATGTACAGGTGGAAATGGATTTGGTGATAAGATTGACTGTGTGGAAACAAGAACCAAGGGTAATGTTTAGACTTCTGAACGAGTACTGTGTGGGGAGGAGTGGTATTTAATGAGCTGAGAGGACTGAGGAAGGAGGAGATACGTGTTTGGTGAGGTGAGATTGATTGTTCTATGCTAAACATTTTAAGTGTGAGCTCTATGTCAGTAGGGGTCCAAGCAGGGAAAACAGAACTTTTGCTCAGTCATTCAGCAGAGGGCATGCATTTTGCAGAACAGTTACAGAGGTGCTGGGAGAGCTAAAACAGGACATGGAGATTGCCTAGAGATGGCCGGTGTCAGGAGTCTGCCCTACCCTAGGAAGGAGCATTAAGGGTAAGAGGTGATGCCACCAGGAGGTGGGCTACTTTTTGGGAGCTGGCATGTGGAAAAGGGGCTGCCTCTCAGGCTGGAACTGGAGCTGTGAAGGGGACACTG
Source organism: Talpa europaea (assembly GCF_964194135.1). Classification (NCBI taxonomy): domain Eukaryota; kingdom Metazoa; phylum Chordata; class Mammalia; order Eulipotyphla; family Talpidae; genus Talpa; species Talpa europaea. The sequence goes on along the minus strand of NC_140068.1, from coordinate 96,663,589 downwards.
GGGAAGTTGAGGCCCCAAGAGAGCTGTGGCCTCGGCCACAGAGCACCCATAAGCAGAAACAATGAGAAAGAAGGAAGAGTCTTCTCTTTTCCTGGCCACCAGTCTCTTGACAGTGGCTTCTACTGGCTGAAGCTGAGAGGGGCCAGCAGGCGAGGAGCCTGGGAAATGTAGTTTTGGGGGGCAGCCATTGTGATACAGAGCATGGAAGTGCGAGTAGGGGGGAGAGGAAAAGAGACAGGAATCAGCATAGACATCCAGCGATATCACAGGACAGTTTAACCAGTCTCCCACTAGGAATATTTGTATTTTAAACATGGCCTTTTCCAAGGGATAAATCTCTAATGAGGGGATTCAGACATCAAGGAAAGGTGAATGGGGGGGATGTAGGGGGGTGTGAGGGTCTCTCTTAGTTTCCCTGCAGAGAGACATGATGTAACTTTCTATTCCGTCTACGACTGGTCCACCTTTTAAAGTCAAAACCAGCCTGTTCATACTGTAGGAAAGCTACCCCACCCCTCTGCCACCCCAGCCTTGTCTCCAGCAGCTTCTGCCTTTTCCACAGAGAAATGGAAACGCAGACTTGTTAGAAACCTGCCTCCAGGATAGAGAGAAGGAGAAATGTGATTAGGAGAGCCGTGAAGTGGTGATGACAGCTGATGTGTAACATGGAAAATGGGATCCTAATTATTGCGTGGACAAGCAGAGAAGTTAAAAGTCAATCAGGGCTGAGGTAGAGGGCAGACACATGCCAGGGCACCTCTCCCTGCCCCCCTCCCTCTGCTCCACCCAAAAGCCCAGATATCTTGCAAGGCAGAGGAATCCCTGAGAAGCGAGGAGATGGCCAGTGACTAGAAGGACCTCAGTCTCTCCCTTCCTCAGCCCAGAGGGGGGTGCAATGAGGAGCAGGGAGGGCTGTGGCAGGAGAGCTATGTTCTTGTTCTAGCCAGGTGAGCAGGGGCTTTGGGGGAGCCTGTCAACGCCCCTGCCTCTCAGGCTCTTAGCTTTCTCTCTGCAACCAGATATCCCTGAGTCACCGGAATGTGGGGAATGGGCTTCCTTCAACACCCACAGAATACTCTGAGCCTCCTCACCCCCACGATGTATAGGAAACCCAGTCATCCTCAGGTTCCCCTCTAAAGTAGTTCTGGGGATCCCCAAGGAATTCTCTCACATCCGCCAAATCCGTGGTAGCAGCTCTGCAGATCTCTCTCAGGTGACAGCTGTTTCTGGGCTCTGCTTCTTCACTGGGGGCATTTTGGTGCCAATTTCTTCCTCCTCAAAGCCCTTTTCTCCAAGACAGGAGACAGACTTAATTCCCACAATTCAGAGCTTGGCTAAGATAAGGATCTGGAGTTTAAGCAAGTTTGACGTGGGCTTAGCCAAGAACAAAGTAACATGGGCTAACAGGTGCCCTGATCTGAGGTCCGGGGGTGCATCCATGGCACCTCCCCAATACTTCCCACCAGGGTGCTCTCACCTGAGCTTGGACCTGACACCACTCAGCCCACACATATTATTAAGGAGAGCGCCTTTGGCCACCAACCACCCTGTTCCCCAGAGTTCAGGCCCAACCCCTGCTGCGCTGAGAGATAGAGAGAGAGAGAGAGAGAGAGAGAGAGAGAGAGAGAGAGAGAGAGAGAGGGAGGCAGAGAGGCCACACTGCCTCCCAAATCATGTGCTTCTCATGAGATCATCCTCTCTAGTCAAGGAGAGGAGAGTTTGGCTGCACTTTTACACAAAAAAAACCTGCTAAATTATTTTTCCCAGAACAAAAGAACTCTCTCCACAAAGTTGATCAGAGAATTGCTGCTGACAGCTTTGATGTGGGAGTTTATTCCTACTTCTGGCCATTGAGGTTGCAGAATTATTGGGGCTTAGCTTGGTTTGAACCCCATTTCATGTGAATAATGGGGTCAGGAGGTCTGTCGCACTGGGGTGTCGTGAGTGTTAAATGGATACTGGTGTGAAGGGTCTGATGTGGAGGGGAGGAGCTCTTCCACACTGAGCCATCCCCCATCTTGGCTTAGCTACTTCCACCAAGATAGAAGAAGCCCAAATTAGAGGGGTCTGGACACTACTTCTAATCTGAGATACCCCAGATTAGCGGGGTCTGGACACTACATCCCCCTCAATACCAGAGACAGGGAAGAGGGATGCTTTTCTGGGTCACCGCATGGGAGTTCCAGAGGGGCAAGTCTCTGCTCAGATGACCCCTGTAGGTCTGCTGTGTAGACCACTGGAAGGCTCAGTGGGCTGGGCTCATCCAGGCCTTCTCTCTCCCTGCCTCGCTGTGTGGCCCTTGAGCAAGACACAACCTCTCTGTGTCTTACAACTAAGTGTGTTAATTCTACTTCATGGCACCCCACTCCTGACATGAAGCTAAATAAGATGTGACATCAAACTATTTTTCCAACTTGTGTCATCTCTGCTGATTATCTGATCTGGGTTTGAGTTGTCAGACCCTGGATGAGGGGCAGAGTCAGGTCTCGGGGGGCCCAGCCTGTGTGTAGAGAATCTGCCTGCAGTCTCATCTACAGATGCTTGACATTGTCCTTGTCACTGACTCTGCTGACCACCCCCCTTCTCCCCTCCTCTCCAGAGGGCTTAGGCCCTCACTGGCTCACAGAGCTGCTTAACTAGCTGCTTGAAAAGTGGATGTGGCTGGGGTGTGCCGCTGGGATGAAAAGTCTTGGCTTTAGAAAGAAAGATAATGGCCAAAGGGGTGGAGAGAATTAGTAAGGTGGGAGGGAGAAAGACTATCCTAGGGGAGAAAGATGGTCCTCTGTAAGCAGTTACCTAGAGCTTACCATGGGGAGACAGAGATGGATAGGCCCAGCCTGGCCCTTCCGGAGCCATAGTAAAGGATGGGCTAGGAAAAGTCCAGAGCATAGAGAACAAAGGCCTTCAGCCCTCAGTGGTAGGTGGGTGCCAAGAAGCCTCCCAGGAGGAGGTGCATTGAGATGCAAAGGGACAACTTCTGGCAGGGCCTGGTGGGGTTGGGCAGGGATTAGGTGGCCAAGGCCCTTCAGGACAGTGACTGGCAATGGGGACCCTGTTCTGAATAACCAGAGGGGGAAGCAGACTGTTGGGGTTTGTCGTTGGAGTTCTTGGGTCCCTTTGAGAATTCGCCAGTCTCCATTCAGCATCACAGGGGAGGTTTATTAAGAGGAAAAGACTTGCATTGACACAAGCTGGCAGTCTTAAAGGGCGGGAGCTGCATTTTGCTTGAGCAGGGGTGTTTTTAGGTATTGTTCTTTGGTGGAATTGATCATGTTGGGGTCACGTGGGGTTCGTTTTCTATGACTGATAATCCTCTCTGCCCCCACCTGATTTCTGGCCCTGCCTTGTGAAACTTCCATAGCTGGTTTAATGACCTGTTAATCCTCTGTGCCCCCATCCCTGGTTAACTGTACCTGGATCCTCTCCTGGGAGTCTTCTCCTGGGCAGGGGTGGAGGGGGGGCGCAGCGAGGGGGCTGTGTTTTGCCCACGGCTATTCCCGCCTCTGAGCTATGTGGCCTTAGATCCACAGCTGTGTTCCAGCAGAAAAGGGCAGCTCAGTGCAACCCAGCAAATGTTTCTGCATCACCCACTGAGCAGTCTATGGTGGCGGTCCTCACTTAGTTTTCTCTGGGGGTTTAGGGAGAAAAGAGGATCTTGACCTAGTTTCTGGCCTGAGATTTCTCCCATTGGCAGTGGTGGAGGGGGAGAAGGGGTGGAGACTATGATGAGACTCATCCTGTTACAAACAAATGAGGGGAAAACAGGAAGGCCCATGGTTTCCTGCCTTTTCAAGCCTGGCAAGTCCTCACCTGATGTTGGGGACAGGTTCTTGGAAATTGTGACTTTCAGGGAAACAATGTGTAATGAAAGCAAGTCCCTGAATAATGCTGTTTTTGGTCACCGTGGGATTGGATTTGTGTTTTTGCTCGTTGCTGTTACAATGAAATGACGTTGAACAAAGTGATGTTATTCCAGGACCTGTTATGTAATCTATGTTTGACTTAAAAAACTTTAACAGTTTGAACACTGACTGGCTATGAAAGAAGTACCAGTAAGTGTGATAATGGTATTTTAACTTGGCTTAAAAATGAAGAGACCTGGGCCTCCCCTGGTGGTGCAGGCGGTTGAGCACTGCGCTGTGAAGCTGTTCGATCCTGGACAGCCGGTGAGGGTCCCACATGGCGTGGCAGACCTCTCCTCTCACGCCCGCTGCTCCCCTCAGCAGTGTATTTCGTCCGTCTGCCTGATCTGCTCCCCGCTCTGTCTCTGGTGAATCCTCTCACCCTCCAGCAATCTGGCCTGTACCCCAGCGCTTGTATAAATAAATAAATAAATAAATAAATAAATAAATAAATAAATAAATAAATAAAATAGTGCAACTATCCAGCCTTCCTGGTGGCACTACGGGTTAAAACGCAACGTATGAAGCTATCTGCAGACGCTGCAGCAGAAGTTTGATCCCTGGCCAGGGAGCAACCCATATGGCGCAGCAGACCTCAACTGTCTCGCCTGCTGCTCCCCTCAGCAGTGTATTTCGTCAGTCTGCCTGTTCTGCTCCCCACTCTGTCTCTGGTGAATCCTCTCACTCTCCCATGCCTCTGGCCTGTACCTTGGTTCTTGTATAAATAAATAAATAAATCTTTAAAAAAATGAAGAGACCTCATCATTTAGAGATTTAGGGGGAGATACTGACTGGTGAAATGATATGCTGGCTGGGATTTGCATCAAAGCACCAGGGTGAGGGTGTAAGTTGGGGGTGTAGACTGGCCCTGGCCTGATGACTGGGTGCTGGGTGATGAGGCTTCATTAGGCTGTTTCTGTACTATCTTGTGTATTTTCAATTCTCCATGATAAAAAAAAGTTAAACAAAAAAGGAGTAAAACCCAGAACAACTTTCTTTGAAAACAAACATTTTCAACTGCACTTTCAGTTACCTGTCACCGTGAAGGAAATTCACAATGACAAAAATCCACTGTGGCTTCAGGGAAGCTTGGGATGAATTTGCAGTTTATTAATCAGAGTAGCATCTCAGACATGTGGAAATGGCTGTGCAAGTGTGTGGGGCCATACCTTCACTCTGCAGCCTGCGTTTGGCTGGTGTGTGATGTATGAAATCTCTGACATGATTTGCAAGCTGCCTGGAGCGGTGTGTAGGTTGAGGGTAACCCTTGGGGAATGGGCAGCGGTGATGTGACCTGAGGTTCCCCAGAAGAGGGGCAGAACCCAGGGGACTCGGAAGCCTCCTGGAGATCTGGCAAGAAGGGTGTGAGGTCAGTCCTGCTGAGGGCTGCCTCGTCTGCTCACCGTGTGTGGTGCCATGGGGAATGGCCTCATTCACACCTTGTGACCTGATTCTACCTGCTGTGTCACAGTAGGCAGGTGACAAAGTTTTTCCAGGCCTGGGGATGGGGAGGATGATGTCTTTGTCTCTGCCGGGGCAGAGCTCCGCATTTGTGGGGTTGAAGTTTGGGGTCAGCCTGGTTAACCTGCTTGCCCCAATCCCTCCCTGCGGGTAGGCATCAAGCTTCCTCAGCTTTCCCAGCCTCTGTTTTCTTTGCCCGACATCTCCCATGGCTGTAATTCACAAAGCCACAATCAAGGAGGTTCAGGGGGTGGGGCCCTGCTGGACCTCTTTTTTTTTCTTCCTCGCAGTTGAATTGCTCTCTGCATTTATTAGCTAACATTATGCAACAAGGAGGGGACAAAAGCTCACACCATACACAAGACGCATTGCAGGAAAAAGGTGACTAAAGATTGATAGAATCCTAGGGTCTTGGGCCCGCATTTCTGGGGGAAATGAACCTCTAATTCCTGGTGGATGGAGTCTTATTCCTGGAAGAAGCAAGCCTATTGGCACCCCTCCAGTAGGGGGAAGCCCCATTGAAGGGCCCATTAGTGGGGTCAGACCAGGTGGAGAAGCCATAATGTCTGGAGGTGGAGTTGCCTGGCCACAGGTGTGGGTGGAGCCCTGGCCTGGTGGGTACTGCACAGGGGCCCCAGCAATGCCGCAGTAGCACGACTATAGCACCTCCTCCCTACCAAGTCATTACCTGGTGGGACGGCCCTCCAACCCCCTGGACAGGGCCTGCTAATCTGAGGAACTTGGGGAACTGGGACTCCAGCTGGTGCTCCTCTGCCAGCTGCCCAGCCAACCCCGTGGCCTCCTGCAGTGCCCTGCTGCATAGGGGGAGAGGCTCTTCACCCACTCACCCCCTTGTGTTCTCATTTTTCTCCTTTCACGAGCTCTTTCTGTCATCAAGGGAAGTCACTGATATTCCCTGAGAACATCCCCAGGGGGATTTAAAAAGAGATCAAAAGAGGAGGGCAACGCTTAACCCACAGGAACAGCATCCATGAGAGAAGCAAGGGAGAGACAGGAGAGGGAGGCAAAGATGGTGGGGGTGGGGTGGGGGAGGGTGTGTGAGAAGGAGAAGGGTGGCCAGTGGGGTTCTGGCTCTAGGGGAGAATAGGGCCTGGCTCAGAGGAAGGCAGAAAGCAGAGGAGCCGAGCATTTAATGCTGCCTCCCAGGCCCGGAACATCCCAGAGCAGGGCTCCCCCAGACTCCAGTTGCAGATCCCCACATCCCACCTCTGCTGTGGCTGGCCCAGTCCACCTCATGACCTGAGGATGGGTCTGCAGGTCAGGCACCAGGTGCCTGCATCACGGCCATCATGTCCCTGAGGTCCCCGTTCCCCTAGAGAGGACTGCAGGCACTTGGCCTGGCATAGCAAAGCCTCTTTTCACAATCCTCCCTTCCACCCTCCCAATGCAGCCCAGGCTCCTAAAGGAGCATCCCAGAGCCTGTGGCTGGAGCCCAAGGCAGTTCTGGGCGGGCTGGCACTAGATCTGCAGAGCTTGAGGCTCTGAGTCAGCGCTTCTGGGCAAGTCCTCTGTGTCCCATATAGGCTGGGAGATGGCACCAATTGGCAGTCTGGCCAGCCCTGACCACCTCTCCAGAGAACGGAGGTCTGGATTTGGAGTCCTGCAGGCCCCCTAACTGAGGCTAGTCACTGCTCTCCCTGGGCTCATTTCCTCAGCTACTGCGAGGCTACCTCCCTTGTTAAGGGCTGCTCTCCACGTCAGGGGATGAAGGGAGTAAAGGAGTCAGAGCTCCTGAGGCTCAGGGCTGTACTAGGAGTGCCCTTAAGGAGCTGCCTGGTCCTGTCCCCCTACCAGTGAAACAATGCTGAAGCACAGAGCAAGACGGCCAAGGTGGGGGACAGGTCACTCTTTACGGGTTCTCACCCATGCACTCAATGCAAGGTTCAGCTACAACAGAGTTTATTTACAAAGGAGAGAGAAGTTGGGAGAAAGGAAAGAGTTAGACATAAGGCCAGAGGCAGTAGCCAAGGTACAAAGCTCACAAAGCTCTCAGGTCACAAAGGTCTGGAAGGTCTCAGCAGAGGTGGCACCACAGCAGGGAGAAACAGCAATCCCAAGGCTAGGATGGGCAGCACTGGACACTGGACAGGTCAGCACCAAAGGCAACAGCAGCAGTGGGTGGTGCTGGATGTGTCAGAGGCAAGGACCAGTGTTACAGCTCTCAGAGATGCTGGGCATAAAGCCAATAGCAACCAGCTCTTTTGGCCAATGGTGTCATTCAGCAGGCAATGTGTGAGGCAGAGGCAGAGGTCAGGTCTGTGAAGGCATGGTGCCGGAGGACAGGGCTCAGTGTTACAGCCCAATGAAGATTTTCTGGATGAATCTGACTGCTCCTCCAACTGCCTCTCCAGGTCCTCTTCAAGTCTTCTTCCAAGTTCCCTCACCACACACCCCCTTCAGGCTGGTTGGAGCCTGGCTGAAACTCTCCTCAGGGTGCCAAGCTGTTGAACCTGATTGGTCCTTTTAGTTGACTGGCAGCTCCAGTCCACATTGGGAGGTTTTTGATCCTATATTTGTGTAACTGCCAAAAAGGGGGAGAGCACTCTAACCCCAGCTGTTTGATTGGTGCCAGTCAATCTCCTATCAAATTGGTCCATTCGTAAGTATATCCTGGAGCCTGATATAAAAGAGAAAAGCAAGACCCCTGCCCAATCTGGACCTGCAGTGAGGTCAGGGTAGACTCAGCCTGGAAAGCTCCAAGGAACTCAGTGGGGCTGGCCACAGCAGGACAGGAATAAAACTGCGCTGATGCCCCTCAGTAGGCCTGGGTCTAGTAATTTAGGGGGCCCTACTTCAAGGGCCCTACATTACCATGATTGTATATATCCAAATCCAGCTCTCCTTCAGGAAGCCCTCCTGATTGCACCAGTCCTTCTGCCCTCTTTTTCAACGACTACCATTCTGAGTGCCCAGTCCTGTGGTACTGAGCCTTAATCACACATATTTTGCAAGCAATCCTTGAAAGCAGGTAGCATCTTGTCCCCTGGTGCTCCAGCACCCCCACCTGATTGGATCACATGCCTGGGAGTGGTCAATCAGCTGTGACCGGGCATACAGGAAGGGGTCACATGATAAAGATCATGGTGCCACCTTGGCCCCGTGGCCAAACCTAGAACTTCAGAGCATACAGAGCCTTCCCTCTCGCTCTGCTTTTCTGTGGCCAGGCACCAATCTGGGTCATTCTCTGTGCCCACTCCTCCAGCTCCTCCCTGGGACATCTGCCCCCACCTTCTCTCCGGTCACCAGCCTCTCTGCTTCATCTCTTCCCAGCCAGTCCACCCACATGGCCACTTAGACCCACAATGAATCGCACAGCGGAAGGGCTCATCTTTCTTCTTGGGAACCCAGAGGGCTTTCTGTGAAGTCACAGACACTTGGCTCCATCATCAGGGATCTTCACCACCTGTCCGCCACCTGCTTTTTCTGGACAGCCTCCAGTGCCTCCCGTCCCCCATCCCAGAGGCCTCTGCCACCCCATGTTTTCGGTCCAATCCTTCAAAATGCAGGACTGCCTTTCTCCAGGCTTTGCTCATGCTGTTCCCCTTGGCTGGGGTCCTTCAAGGCTGAGCGAAAATGCTCCTTCTCTCTGGCAGCTCTCCCCGAAGACTCAGGCGAAATTAATTGCCACCTGTGTTCCCATTATACCTGCAAACACCCCGTATGGGGTCCCCCCTTCTTTTAAGTAGCATTTTATCTGCCTCACGCCCCATCATGACTCTTCAGTGTCCACACAGTGGGGACTGTGTTTTATTCATTTCCAGTCATGCCCTGCACACAGTAGGCACATAATAAAGGCTTGTTATGTTGAATGGATAATTGCCATTCACACCATGCATGAATTGTTCATTTTCCCTCAAAACTTCAAAAACTATTATAAAAATAGTTCCCAGCGGCTTTTAAACATTCATAGCCATGTCGAAGTGGACAAGTAAAAGCCAGCGTCCCTCACGCTTCTCTCCTCCCCAGCCCGTTCCCCAGCATGAGCTTATGAACAGCCCAGTGTTTCCTCCGGGCCAGTGATTCGCAAAGCCGGCGCGGTGCCCCCCTCAGCAGTGGCATTTGTTAGAGGCGGATTCTGAGCCCCAGGACAGACAGGTTGGAGGTGTACCTGGGGACCATGCTCTGTCTCCCGATGAGAACCAGAGAGGCCCAGCCAGAGAACTTGCTGGATTCCTGCTGAGTTGCTGAGCTCCTGGGTCCAGACTTCCACCCAAAGACCTTGATCCAGCCTCCATCATAGACCTTTGCATTTTATTTGGGAGCAAAACCTCAAAGTCAGCAATATCCTGGTTTTTTGTTTTCTGCCTCCTTTAACCTCAGTGGGTGGCAGAGGAGAGCCAGTGAGTTGGTGGGCAGTGCCCGTCCCCTGGGGTGGGGTCTGGCGGGGCCACCAACGTGCGGGACGACATTTGACCAGCTACCATAGTCCTCTCATCTGCAAAATGTGGTTGTCCTCTAGGTGGTCTCTAACTTGTTCAAGCAAAATACATGAACCACGGCAGCGATCTGCGTTTTGAGCTCTCTGAGGACTTGAGGTCCAGATAAAGCGAATTTTATGGGGAAATCTCATTTTCCAGATTTTTCAGGGGAAGGGGCAAGATCCCAAAATGGTGTGAAAGAGTTCGCCTCCCTGTGCCTTCCCAACACGCTCTACCCATCAGACACTGCTGCCCTGTTTGTGGATGAAGGTAAAGAAAAAAAGTCCACGGAATAAATTCGCTCTTTGTAAAGGACAGGATGTGACATTTATTCAGCACTGACTTCGGAACTCGCACTACTCCAGGTGCCAGGGACACAGCAGGGAAGAGGGCAGGCAAGAAGAGCCGCCCTGGTGAAGTTTATGTTCTAGTCAGGAGAAATGGACAGTTAAATAAAGAACTAAGGTATAAAGAGTGTCGGGGGAGAAGGGCTGTGGGGAGGGATAAAGCCGGGCGTGTGGGCTGGATGGGAGCGGTTCTCAGAGCCAGGAAGGCACCTCCTGCATGGTGGAGAGAGGAAGTTCCACACCGACTTTCTGGGAGCCAGGGCGAGTGCCAGGGTCTGCACTTAAGGGGGTCCTGGCACGTGTGGAGAAATAGACAAGACTGGTCACAGGCCTGGCGTGATTCCTCTAAGGACTGCAGTCTATTTATCAGCTGCTTTGGAGGATGGGAAGGTGGGAGTCAGTGGGCTGGAGAGTCCAGGGTGGCTTCCCAGAGGAGGTGGCATCTGGGCTGGGCCTTGAAGGATGCGCAGACCCCAGAGGCACAGGACAGGGAGGCACTCCAGCCCAAGGCACAAGGCTTAGTGGCCTTGTTAGTGGCCCAGCCAGACCCTCACCCCCAGACATGGCAGGGCTGCTCCACCCATCCCAGCTCCCCACTCCTACAGGAGGGAGGGGCTGCCCCTCCAACTCCTGCCACTCAAAGCCCACCCCCAGCTGGCATTTGCCAGATGTTGCCACGAGGTGTCAGAGTCCTTGTCAATTATTCCCTGTACAAACGCAAGCCCTCACTGCCCTGCCCTGCCCTGCCGTTTTTAGAGGTCTGTGATATCAACCTCCACCCTTGTTAGGGCACTGGCCTCCTTTGTTTACTCCAGGTCCTCTTTCTCCCCTTCCCAAGGTACATCCAATAAAGAAGTTTCCAGCAAAAATCCAAAGAGAAGGTTTGCATTTGTAGGGTGGGCTACGGGAAGGCACTGATATTCATTCATGTTCATCAAGTGGGCCCCACACTCATTCCATGAACTCCAGGACAGCTCCAGTCTCCCCAACCTGGTGGGAAAAGTCAGCAGAGCGAGTAGGCCTGGTAGTCCAGAAAGGGGAGGGGAAAGAGTCCCACGCCTTGGTTTCCCTGCTTGGAATTGGATAATGGAACTGGGGTGGGATAGTCAAGGCCTGGGGAGCTCTGGATCTTGCCTCCGAAAGGCCTGACGGCCTGGTGAGATGACCAGCACCGACCCCTGGCATCTGTCCTGAGGCTCTTTACAGCAAGTCTGGGCTACAGGGCCCTGGGGTGAAATATGGTCTCCAGAAGGGGAGGCTCGTGGGTGGCCAAGCCTGATGAAGGCGGCCAGGCCATTCCTTAAGCGTCCTGATGGGCTTTACACTCCCAGTGGTGACATTTTTGCTGCGGTTGCTTATAAAAAACAATAGTGGCACCTCCCCAGGTCATTTTTCGACTTTTCCCTCCTAAATGAAAAGGCAAATGTTTCCCAGAACGGTTGCAGCTAGAATCTCATTTGTCCCCAGTGCCCTGGAGCCTGGGATGAGGTGAGAGATATGCTACCCCTGGGCCCACGCTCCCAGCTCCCCCCAGTGCCCCCGCTGACAGCCTCATCTCCCATCTCACACAGGCTCTCTCTGCGGCCTCCCAGCTGGACCCCTGGGACACCCCTTTGTCTACAGAGTTTCTTATCCTTGGAACTCTGTCCCTCTCCTCCCCTCCCCTCTCCTTTCCAACTTTCTCTCCTGTGTCATGTTCCTCCCCATCCTGCCTCTCCCCTCCTCCCTCACCCCTTCCTTCTCTCTCTACCCCTTTGCAGACCTCTCCCCTTTTTCAGATGAGCAAATAGAGACAGAGAAATGGAACCTGCCCCGGTCACTTCGCTCATCCCTGGGGTGGTGGGTGACGTAGTAGGTGCTCAGTGCGCTCTGGTTTCTGTCCATGTCGCCTGCAGCAGAGTGGGATGGGTGGAGGCGCCTGCCACTGGGACGTCTGGGTTGCAGTGCCCGCCTGGAAGCCCAGGTCTGACTTGACCAGACTGTTGCTCTGTGGGCCTTCAGCAGTGGGGTCACCTGGGAGCTGGTGACAGGACTTTTGAATCAGATTCAGCATTTTGACAGTACCCCCAGGAGCACATGCACATGTGAGGGTTTGTGTGGGAGTATTTTCAGGGGAAGTCTTGCCTCCAGGAGGGCACCCTAGAGCCCTCTGCTGTCCCAGGTGCACACTCACCTACCACATGCTTCTCTTCTGCATCAAATAAAGCAGGTCAGAGTCCTCACCCCACCCTGCGTGGCCCAGAGCAGGGGCAGCCGCAGGCAGGGGCTTGACAGATTGTCCCGGGTGTTCTGGTGCTTGATTATGCCCTGATTAGTAAGGGTTTGGAGACATCTGGAAACCACAAGCTGGCACGAGCAGGCTCAGTCCTTCCACCTCTGCCCTGTCCACCCTGGGTGCTGCCACCTGGGCCAGGGCCTCCGCAGCAAGGAGGGGAAGCAGAGGCAGATTCCAGGGCAGAGCTGAGAGCCGGGATCCTGCTCCACGGTGCCTTCCAAATCCAGCAGCCCCCACCCTAGTCTCCGGCCTCCTGAGAACACCCCCCCGAAGAGAGGGACTTTGTCTTCTGAGAACCCCGCAGAGATGGCTGCTCCCAGTCCTGTGGCTAGTGTACCAGACCTAGGGGGGACAGCTGTCTTCTTAGCCAAACCTCTCATTTAACAAGAAGAAATAGGTTCAGCGAGGGAGAGGGACTTGGTTAAGGTCATGCTGCTTGGTGTCCAGTGGGTAAGATCATTGGGATGTAAATGGAATCCTCATGATGTAGGTAGCCCAGCCACCAAGCCCTCTACTCCTTTCTCTCACATCTGTAGTTGATTAATGATGGCCGAAAACTCTTCTCTCCTCTTCCCCCTGAAACATGATGTCTATTCTCCCTCCCCTGAGTCACGTGACCAATAGAAGGAGGTGGGAATGAGGTTCTGGGACTTGAGGCTTAATCAAAAGGAGCCTTAGAACTTGTACCTTGGCTTTCTGGAATACTTGCTTTTTCATCCAGCTGCCCAAGGAGAAGGGCAGAGAACACCCCCCCCCCTCCAGATAGGCCCCTGTGAAGAGGAATGGAGATGCCAGAGCAGCAGCCCAGGCAAGGCTCCCAGCCACGTGGGCACACACTTGCTGTGACTCAGCCATCTTGGAAGTGGCCCCAGCAGCAGCCGTCAAGTCGCCCCAGTGATGTCTCCTGGAGCAGACAAGCAGTCCCTGTTGAGCCTGGTCAAATTGCAGACTCATGAGCAAAATAAATGGTTGTGGTTGTTTTAAATCACCAAGTATTGGGGGTGGTTTGTTATATAGCAAGAGATAACTGGAACACATTCTGAATCCAATCTGTCAGCAAATCTTGTCAGTTCTGCCTTCTAAATATATCCAAAATTCAACTTCCATCATCTCTTGCTTGGAAGATTACAATAGCCTCCTAATGGGTCTCCCTATCACCAGTCCCTTTCCCGCTCCAGACTGTTCTCTGCCTTAACACCTAAGTTAGAATACAGCCTTCTGCTCAAACCCTCTACAATCTCCCCAGTTCACTCAGATGAAAGCCCTTTCCAGGGCCCATAAAATGCTGCAGGATCTTCCCCTGCCTCAGCTCCTCACTGCAGCCACTGGTCTTCTTGTTAGTTCTTTACCACCCCAATTCTACTCCTACCCCAGGTCCTTTGCACAGAATATTGCTGAGCCGAAAGCACACTGCTGGCTGATGCCCTCTGGTTTCATTTAGGTCTCTGATGGAAGCTTTCCAGAGGGACTTCCCCTGATCACTGCCAAGCAGCATCCTTAGCCCTTGCAGCCCCTTTATCCTGCTGTATCTTTCTCCCAGGCACTTGGCCCTGACATTCTGTATGTAGATTTTATTGTGTCCTTCTCCCAACTAGAACATAGACTCCTTGAGAGCAGGGATTTTTGCTTGTTTGCTTCGCTGCTGACTCCCCAGGGCCAGCTCAGTGTTTGGCCCGCAGTGGGTACTCAGGGCAGACGTGGAGTGGAGGAGTGAGCGAGCTGGGCTGGGCTGGTGGGCAGCCTGTATGCTCTGGGCTCCGCCAGTGCTCCTTCAGAGGCTTCTTGCCTTTCTCCTGTAAGTTACCTTCCCAAGGCCCCTTGAGGTGGGTTTTTGGCCCACTGAGGGCGTGGAGTGAACACAGTGGGGCTCCAGGGCCACCCTGCCCAGTGGGTCCTCCAGATGAGGTTGAGAAGGCAGAGGCCCTGGTGTGTCCCTTTGGGCCTCACTCACATCTGCCTGTGCATTGCCCCTGGAGTGGCCTGCTCTGGTCCCTGCTGTTTGCTGAGCTCTCACCTGGCTGTGGAGGCTTGGATCTCAATGTTCTCCTCCTGCCACCTCCTCTTCCAGGGGTCTGCACAGATGGCCCTTGGGGAGTCTTCCAAGGGCTCTGGGGAGCAGCAACAGTGAGTGCCTGGGTACAGAGTGTGACCGAGTCAGGGACGCAGTCCCTGGGGTGTGGGGTACCGGTTGACTCGGGGGTTCTCCACTACGTACTTCTCCTCCACTCTGAGCTCAGCATCCTGGCTCCCCAGCTTTGTCTCTCCTCCAGTGTGGCCTTGTCTTTCTTAATTCCCAGTTTTGTTTTTTTTTACATCTGGCCTTTGCAGAGCTGATCCACTCACTGGAGACAGTGACAGACCCTTCAACACTTTGAAAGCATCCTTGACATTTCAGCCCCACGTCCCCCCTCCCAGAACATCTGCACCCACATATCCACCCCTGACATGCTCCTAGCCCTGGACCTGCTTCCAACCACTTTTCTTTAGGTAGCTGGACAGAGGCTGAGGATGCCAGCACATGAGGTCTGCAGCGTTCTAGAAGCAAAACTTGGTCCTGAGTCTTTAAAAATAATTTTCTGTTTGGTTCCAGAGCCTGGTTCTGCTCTTCATTTGCCTGCAGGAGGCCTTGGGAGGACCTGGTCCTGAAGTGGTGGGGTGAAAACCTGCCCAGGAGAGGCCCTTGGAGGAGAGGGGCGTCACCTTCCAGGTGAATACACAGGTGGGTCACATCGAAGCTGAGATACCATTCATTTAAATAGCACCATCCTCTCAGGTACCAAGGGGGGAAAACGCTGCTGATTAAAGCAGGATGAGCCCTGGGTTGTCAGACATCTCCCAACTTCTGGATGTTAAAATATGAAAGCAAATGTGCATCTTAGATGAAATAGGGTCTTAGTGTAGGTGGAGCAACCCCTTCCTCTGCAAGTTAGTCTCTCTCTGGCTCACAACTTCCCTGGCAAGGAAGGAATGAAAGGTTTGCCTCCAGCTAAAGGCTTTCGGCTCCCACTCTTGCCAGGGCTGTCTGTGTGAGAGGAAATGGAGATGGAGGTGATATCAACAGAGGACTGGGTGGGGGAGCGGAGAAGGGGATTCTGTCACCAGAAAGTGGAAAGCAATCTGCCACCCACAGAGCCTGCTGAATAATAGTCACAAGCCCACGAACTGTCTTGTCAGCTGGAGCCAAGCGATGACCTCAGCCCATCGGGCTGATCTGAGTCAGAGGCCTGGTGAGAGCGGGAGGGGACAGTCCCAACCCCTCCTCTGATTACTCAGCGTTGTGTTCAACACAACGCTCCCAGGAATGGAGGGAGAGAGGAGGCTGGAGGAAGCCTTGTCCTCTGCTTTCTGAGTGGGAAACCAGCCTGCAGCTGCGTGCTGCCGACACCACTCCAGGGAGCTGGATGATGTGGGAGGGACAGACAAGGGTGTAGGGTCCAGAAAAACTCATGAAAGAAGCAGCCAACTGCAGCAAGAGGGATTCAGGGAAGACCTGAAGAAAGAGGGGTCCTGTACAGATTAGTGGACACAGCCTTGCTGCCCACTACATTCTCATCAAACTCAAGTGTCCATACGCCCAGTGGTGGGGAATGTTGGCAGCTCCAAGGGGAGCCCCTCTTCCTTGTGAATGCTCTTGGCTGTAGGAAACCTACTCCCTCAACATTACCCCATTTTCTGGAGACAGCCCACATCCAGTGGCTGGTAAATGCACAGTGTAAAACACAGCCCCCCTCACCCCATGTGGGACCCTGGGGTGGCTGAGGCCTTTACTGAGACTGCACCATGGCCCAGTTTCCTGCTCTGCTCAGTACTGCCTCTTTCACACCCCATGGGTGTTATTCCCAGGAGCTCATCCAAAAACCTGCACACAAACGTCTCTCTCAGTATCTGATTCACAGGAACCTGACCTGTTGAGGAGGCCGTGGGTCAACAAGAGGCAGCAGTGAGTGGCTACCACAGGAACCAGAGTCCTATTCTGAGGCTGCTGGGTGGCCCAGATGATGCCTGCAGATTCCTCCCCAACCTGGGGCCCTCTAAGCAGAAGGGAGCGCTAGGACTCCAACCCCTACATGTCCTCCATGTCAGTCCCCACTCCCTGCCCACCTACAGAGCTGGAGAAGACACACAAACATGGGCCATGCATCTGGATCATGGTGGGGCCCGGGGTGTGGATGGATCCCCGGCAGGGTAGCTCAGGGGCATCTGACAGGTGATACATTTGGTGGGAGACCCCAAGTATGATGGGGGCAGTGCAGGTCCCCCAGACCTATGTGCAGAGCAGAGCCTATTCAAGCTACATATAAAACCAGAGTGGCACGTATGGTGTATATGTGCAAACGTGTGTGCCTCTGTGTGTGTATGCCTGGAGGTATGAGAAAGTTTGCGTGTGCTGCCACATAAGCATGTGGTAATGAGTGTGCATGGATAAGTGTGTGCATGTAGGTGTGTGTGTGTGCAAACAGCCTGCATCTGTGCCTGCGTGTGGGTACAGACAACCCACCCTGTGTGTCATCTCCCTCACTAGCACGAGCTCCTCCCTCGTTCTCACTTCTGCTCATGTCTCAGATATTCTGCCTAAGCTAAGCTAACCTTCTCCTTATGTCTCAGCCTCCTCCAGGAAGCCTTTCTTGATGAGATCAACATAAATTCCAAGCCATCCTTTCTTGTCATGCTGTATTCTCACTTGCAATTTTACTTGTAGCTTGGCCATCTGTATTTGTCTGTGTCCCCATCAGAGTGGGAGCTTCCTGAGAGCAGAGCTGTGTCTCCATCATCAGACTGGGCGGTTCCCAAGCATGAAACTGGCTCTCAAATCAGGCCACAACCTCCCCAGATGGGCACTAACTCTACATCCCAGACGGAGCCCCACTGATATCCCTCCTTCTGGATGACCTGCATGGGTGGTTCAACAGAGTGAGATGTGGGCTGGGCGTTGGGACTCTAGGCTCCAATTTTGGCTCTGTATGTGACTTGGAGAGACTTTCACTTTCTGGGGTCCAGGTGCCTCATCTACAATGCTAGGGATCAGGTAGCCCCCGGGTACCTCACAGCCCTGCCCCTGGTCTACATAGCTCTAGGATGTTCAGGCTTCAGTGGCCCCTTCCTGTGTGGGCCTTTCCTGTGTGGACCCTTCTAATTCCCCCCTGACTCTGGCCCGCCAGTTGATCCCTGATTTAAACTCATCAGTTGACCTGGCTGCCTGCTGCACCCTCCCCCTTAGCCCTGTGGAGGGAATGAGGAGGGTCAGTGGGCCCCGTGTCCTAGGTTATTACATTGAGTAAGTCGACAAAAGCCATCAGAAGATATATCGTTTAACAGGAGATTAAAAACCAACAAGAGCGGCTGGGGTGCTGACCCTGAGTCTTGGCGTTTTTAATTTAATTTCTTTTGCCACTCAAATCGCAACATTCTAAAATGATAAAAGAAGCTATGTTTGCTCAAGGGTTTTATCATTAATTGATTTGGCTGAAGTTTTCCCACAAGCCACATCTTCTGGAACACACTTCTCATGTTAAGCCTCTAGACTCAGTGAGGAGAGGATGTGGGAGCAAGAGTGGGCACTGGGGGCCACCCCGGCCAGCATCTCCTCAGAGGTCAGGACATCAGGGACTCTGCAGCTTGTCTGTGTTGCTGCTCCAGCTTCAGGAGCAGGTTCTCTGCAGCCCGTGGTCTAAAGGGCCAGAGCCTGTAAGATCTCCCCTGACCCTGGGCAGGCCAGAGCCTGGTGGGGGCCCTGCAGAAGGCTGACCACCCTTGGCTGTAGGGAGTAGGTTTCTGGCCAAGCCTCATTCCCCAAGTCCATGCAATTCAGTGGAGGCCAGAGCTCCATCAGGCCCCCCTCACTTCCCTAATAGATGCTGGCTTCCTGTGCCCCTCCCACTCCCCATCTCTATCAGGTCTCTTCCAGGGAAGAGCTGGCTACTGACATTTCCCACAGTGCTCCAGGTCAGGCCTCAGCTCTGCCAGCTGCTGGTCAGAGCCTTTGGCTAGGTGATTAGAAAAACCTTCACAGGATGGACAGAGGTGGGTCTTATATCAGGTTGTCCTTTGTGGTGATTAGAATACAAAAGGTCTCTTAGAATACAAAAGGATGGGAGGATTTAGTAACCATAAGCGTTTTCAGAGAGCACAAAGTTCAGATAAAGCTCAACATTGTCAAAAACCATATTTCCTTTGACCTTTAAGAGCCTAAATCAAGGGGGCCTCCTAAATCAAGGGGGCCTGGTGTCACAGGGGTTGTTTCAGCACTATGAAGCTATCACCAGCCACTGCAGCACAAGTTCGATCCCCTGCCAGGGAGCTACCCACATGGCACAGCAGATCTCTTCTGTCACCTGATGCTCCCCTCAGCAGTGTATTTCAGTAGACCTGCCTTTTCTGCTCCGCACTCTGTCTCTGTGAATCCTCTCACCTCCTGCAACTCTGGACTACACCCCTTCTTGTATGCATAAATAAACAAAATTAATCTTAAAAAATAATAAAAATAAAAACCTTCATGGAAGAGAAGCCTTTGTATCTAACACTAAAAGATGAGTAAGATTGAAAATATTTAATTTCTGATTATCATTGGTAACACGGGTGCCTATTGTAGAAAATGTGGAAAATGCAGTCAAGCGTTATGTCCCCTGAGTGGTTGTACATAGGGGACACCAACCAGAGCCTGCCTAGGCGGGAGGATCACTGCTGAGTGACCAGGGGAGTGGGAGTGGATTGGACAGGTCTGGAAGGCCCGGCGGCCCAATGGCCCCTCTTCACTCTCCTTTCCTCAGCGAGTTTGTTTCTTACTCTCAGGCTGCTTGTCTTTGGGAGGCTGGATTGGGGCCCGCGATCCTCACATCTTCAGGAGCAGGGAGGAAAGAAGTGTTGCCCCCCACTCCCGCCCCCAGTTCTAGAAAGCCCAGGGAAACGCTCTGATTGGCCTGACTTGGGTCACGTGTCTAATCTGGACCAATCACTCCGGCCATGGGTGGGATCAGGCATGAGGCCGATAGCTCTCATTGGCCACATGAACCCGGGTGGGTGGGAACTGAGTACAGGCCCCTGGGTTGTGTAGTGTTTCCCAAGTTAGGGAAGCCTAATAGGGCCACCCCCCCCCCCAATTCAATGTCCTGTTACTGTGAAAAAGAAAATATAAATGACTTGGTCTACCCGTTAACATTTGGGTATAATTCACTTTCCATTCACTTTCTTGGACTAGGCAAAGTCACTTAACAGCGAGGAACTGATGGACACGCCGCACACAGGTCCGCGCACCTGAAACCACAGGAGCGGCTTTCCCACCTCTGCGCTGGCGGAGCTGAAGACGTCTCTCCCGCACGGGCGGGCGTGGGAATGGGGCTCTCCTCTCACGCCTGGCACCGCGGCTCAGCCGCACCCCGCAGCCGCTTCTTGGCAAGATGAGCACAGCACGGCCTGCGACCCAGCTACTGCGGAGGCGCCAGTCCCCAGAGACCATCTCAGTGTGTACACGGGGAAGCTCAAGAGCTGCTCCATTTTATGGGGAAAAATACTGTCAATAATCGCAGCATTTGCTAACTGGAGAAAGAATAAATAAAGTGTAGGATACTCAGAAATGGAAATCTTGACAGCAGTTAAAATGAATGTTACATGTTGTCAAGATGGATTAAGTGCACAACATACTGTTGTTTGGGCAAAAAGCAAGTTGCTGAAATTCCCACAAAATTTATTATAATGTAAAAACATTTACAAATATTTTATATTACAAATAGATACATAGGACGGTGGTAAATGTTTGAAATCATACGGGAATGATACCAACTTAGAGGAGCTAACTTTGGAGATGCAAGGGGTAGTCAGGGGCTGGGAGCTACACAAAGCATTTCAACTGCATGTGGAATGCTTTAGTTCCTTAGAAAGGAACTAAAGCAAAATAAAAATAAAATAGGGACTATTCTGTTTCTATATAAATATGGGTGTATTTATATCTATATATGTATGTGTGCCTGTGTGAATATTTTGAATGTTCAGCTGTTCACTTAACATTTTATAATGAGCATGGAAACATGATTTTTAGTGGCTGCGTGATAACCCCCATCGGGATGCGCTGTAATTGATGAACTCGTGTCCTGTGGTTACTTATATAGGTTGTTTCTATTTTTTCACACTTCAGTGACTGTCCTTATACAAATTATTCCCTTAGGGCAGAAAGTTGGCATTACTGGGTCAAAGATTTTTTTTAAGACTCTTGATAATTATTGGGTGAGAGTGTTAGTCAGAACTCTTTGGGTTGCAAGTGACAGAAAACCAGTTGAAACTGTCTTAAATAGAAGGGATAGAAAACATTTGGGTTATGAAAAGGCCAGGAAAGGAAGGCTGTCTTCAGGGGTGACCCATAAGGAAGTGGTACACTAAGGATTTCAGCTGCCTTTAGGGCCTGCCCACCTTCCACCCCTCTCCTCTGTTTTTCTCTGAGTCAGCTTCATGGCAGTCAGGCCCTCTCCAGTTAGCTCAAGATGGACCCCAGTGGATCTGGACACTCACCATCTGCATTATGGTCTCCTGGGCTGCTGTAACAAATTACAACAAACTTGGTGGCTTCAAGCAATAGAAATGTGGTCTCTTACAGTTCTGGAAGCCAGAAGTCTGAAATCAAGGTGTCAGCAGAGCTGCTTCCCTGGAGGCTCTCAGAAAGAGTCCGTTCCTCACCTCCTCGGCTTCTAACAGGTGACAGCATTTGACTTGTGGCAGCCTCTCTCTCTGCTCGGTTTTCACATGGCTTCTCCTCTGTGTGTCTCATGTCTCTATGAGGATACTTGTGAAGCCCCCCATTTCCACCCCTTAGATAATCCAGGATAAGTTTTTCCTCTCAGATCCTAAATTTAATCATGTCTTCAGGCCTATGAGGTAATATTCACAGGTTCTGGGAATTAGGAAGTGGCTATGTCTTTGGAGGGAGGCATCTTCCTATCTATCACACAATACTTACAGCTTAGAATCTCAGAGGACCAGCTCAGGCAAAAGTCCAGAGGACGGCTCTGATTGGCCAGCTTGAATCATGTGGCCATTTCTAAGTCAATCACTGAGATGGAAACACAGAGGCCTCTGATTGGTCAGGACCAGGTTTACCCTCCCTGTAGCTGAAGAGTAGGACAAGACCCCCCTAATCACACAGGCCTGTGGTGTCACTGTGCAGTGGAAGAAGGGTGGGGCCCCCAAAAATGGGATGCTGGGCAGGCAAAGTATGTCCCCTAGGGATGGGAGGTGATTTAATGGAATTTCTAGATAGAGATAGAGCAAAGACATAAGAATGATCATAACTGCCAATTTTTATCAAGTGCATAAATGTGCCAGACACTGGCATTTCGCATGTACCAACTCATTTCTTGCCTACAACAGAGATGTACTGCTATCTCCATTTTCACAGATAAGGAAACCAAGGCACTGAGAGATTAAACAACCTCCCAAGTTTTCATGGGCTGAGAAGGGCGGAGGCAGGATTTGAGCCAAGAAGACTGGTGCCCAAGTGTGTGCTCTTAATCTCTCTTAATATCATGAAGTAATACATGATATCTCTGGGCAAGAAGGTAGGGGATGTGTGGGAGAGCCTGGAAAGGGTTGGTAGGGGCAGGCTGTAGGAGGCTTCCCAGGTCAGGCTGAAGTGCTGGGGCTTCCTGGGATGTTAGAACAGGGGAGTCCAGTGAACAGACAGGGCTTTAAGCTGCACCTACTCTGGGGACTGGAATGAGGGGGGCTGAGCATCTGGTGGGCAAGGTGGCTTGTGCGATAGCATAACAGTGGAGAGGGGAATAGGCAAGAAGTCCCAAGGGTGGGGTGAGGAGGAGTGGTCACATCTGAAATACACCTCAATGGACAAAACAGCAGTTCTCAGACTGGAGACCTGGGGGCCTCAGTGACGCAGACAGGACAGTTGAAAGGAGGAAGCAGTTTGGTCAGGGAGAAGAGGAGCTCTTCTGGGGGGGACAACGGAGTCGGGTGATGGTGTCAAGTCCTTCATGGACTCTTGAATCCTTCCTCTGGGAGGCCTTGGGCCAGGAGCTGGTCACAGGTGTTCCCTGAGGTGAGATGGGCTGGAGCACATCTCTGAGGGGAGGAGGGCAGGGGAGGATGTCTCTGCCTTGAAGCAGGTCACATTCCTGGGTGGCCAGTCTCTACCTTCCAGCAGCCTTTGCTCAGCCCAGAGCATGCCCTCCTTCCTCTGAAGCTGCTGCCGCTTCATCTTTCCAGGGAGCAGTGAGTGACAGCAGATGAACTATTTAATAAGTGCAGGAGAGAGCAGTTCTACCGAGGACTTCAGCAGAGGCAGCCGCAGTGGCGAGGCCACCAACTCCTGGCTCCGGCATCTCTGATCCTCTTGGGCCTGCTCTGAGCTCCAATGCTGGTGGCCCTCACCCCAGCAAAGCTTCCCTCCGGGAGCCTGCGGCCAGAGTGTGTGTGCTACAAATGTGTTTTGAAGACAGGGACAATCTGGGTATCCTGGTTTTTAAATTGGAGATGTTGGGATCCCCGACAAATGGAGCTCAGGGAGAGACAAAGGCTTTGCTGATCAGAAATGACTATAACGAGTCAGGAGGGCTGGAGGGAGACCTGAAAATTCAGGAGGCACATCCTGTCTCTGGCTTCACCATTTCATCTTCAGTGCCTCGGCTACTCATGTTATCAGAGGCGCAGTGGGAATGTGGGCAGCGTCAGGCTTGATCTCCTGGCTCCTAAGAGGCAAAAACACACTCACGCACTCACTGTCACCTGCCCTGACCCTCCACAGCCAGATCAACCCTCTTGTGTTTACACAGCTTCCCCACCTCTATGAGACCTGGACCAAGGGCAGTCGGCCCAAGCTGGCTGTAAAAGACGACCAAATCAGCCTGCGGGTTCTCTGGGGATGTAGGATTGCACTCTGAGGTACGTGCTTGGACTCAGCATCCATTCTATTCCTCTGGTGCTTCAACGCTAACGGCTATGTTTCCCAGACTCCCATGCACCTAGGGTTCAGTTTGTGAGTTAGGGCCTGCTGAATAGATGCATCTGTGTGAGACTTGGAAGGTAAAGTGAAACAGAGCCAATTTCCTGGTCCTTTGGCTCGCATCCAGGTTTTCTTTCAGCTGCGATCCCACATCCATGACCTGCCTTCTCCTCATAGGCAGGGATGGTGCTCAGATGCATGTATAGTGGTGACAGCTGCTGTCAGACCCCAGGATTACAATGGCAGCCCTGTGTCCCAGCCAAGGCTCCAGAATCCCCACCTTCCTGAAGGAGGGAAGGCAGTACCTCCCTGGGGAGGGGGTGGGAGTGTAGTTCCGTGGTGCTGCTCTAGGCTTTCCTGGACACCCACCTGGAACTGGCACTTCCCATGACTATGTAAGCACCTAAGTCCCTGTATTACTCCCTTTCTTCTTAAAACCCTCAAGCAGCTTCTGTTTCCTGCACTGGACCCAGATTGAAACACAATGTACTATGTGCTAGCAGTTCGGACTTTGAGCTCGAAGCTAACAGGTCAAGAGAGGCCAAGACCAGGGCTGTCTCCAAGGTTCATGCAAAGGTGAAATTGGGTGGACAGAGTCTTCACACACACGTATGCGCACGCACACACACCCACACACCCTGGTAGGAGACAGGTTTTCTTCCTTCCTTGCACCGCAGTGTTGGGGGGCCCTAGCCACAGGTAGCCTTGTGCAGCAGGATGTTCGAAACATTCATTCATAGTCTGTGGCACCCCCATCTCTGACCTTGGCCACTTCCTGTCCAATAGCAGCAGGACAGCTGTTGTCTCAGGGAAGGGATGATTCAGCACAAAGGAAGAAATCAGCAAGTTCTGGCCTGGTGTTTGAGTTTCAAACTCACAGTCCTCAAGGAGAAACAAATGACTCATGGTTGAATAGTTCAGGAGACCAGGACAGGTGGGATGACACAGAGCCAACTCGCCACCCTTCCTTCATCACACAGTGTCTTCTGGAGGATGACGATTTGGGGGAGAGGCAGAGGGAGAGAAAGCATGCGTAGTTTGGGTCCCTAAGAAAGAGGCCCCCAGAGGTGACACGTGAGCTTTCAGCTTGGCTCACAGCGTTCCCTGATTGGGTCCTTCACACAGATTGGCTTAGCTCTCGCCTTTTTCAATCAGGCCTTGAGTCAAGGTCAGTGCCCAGCCTATGAGAAGAGGGCTGTTGGCTCTGCTAACCACCTCTGATCTGAGCGTTGGTGGCCAGGATTGGGTCACCTGAATCGGGGTCAAGGGTGCCCCTCGCCCCAGAACAGACTGCTCCTCTCACAGATGGTGATTCTCCGCAGACAGGGCCCATGGGCTACAGAGGTTTTGTGGTTTCTTTACCTCATTGGTCTATAATGGAACATTGTAGTGCCACCTCCAGGAACTAAGAGTTTTGCCAGATGGACTGTTTAGATGCTTGTGAAGTTTTTCATGTTGGAGGAAACTACTGCTTTCTTTAGAATTCCAGGTGTTCTAATGGCAAGTTTTACACCCCAGTTTCTTCTATGTCCTGTGAGTTTGGGCATGTGACTGATGCACTGTGCCTCACTTTCCTAATCTGTAAATCTGTACCTCTCTTGGGAGGCCTCTGTGATATTCATCAGCCTGAAAATGCTATGAAGACACCCAAAGTAACCCCTGAAATGTAAACCCAGTGCACAATGGTGATCTCGGTTCTCCTGTGCCCTGTGTCTCCCGCAATAGGACCCCAGTCCAGGCCTCCCCCCACAGCCTCTCTGATCCAAGGTGGAGAGAGAAGGAGCACCCTGCACCCCTGGACAGGCACAGTGAAGGGCTGAGCCTAGCCAGGCTGGGGGCAGCGAGGTACTGATGGAGCCTTTCTCCTTGTGATGGATGGCCCACTGGCCGGAGCTGCGGTTCCAATTTGCTCCCCATTTGGACAGCCGCTTTGCCCACAATTCAACTTGTCAGGGCCACAAATCACTCTGTGCAATCAGACCAAGCTGGTGTGGGGACAGGAGGCAGGGAGTACAGTGACTCTCGAGGGCCACGAGCTGGGGAGAAGGGCCATCGGGCTGGGAGGCTGATAATGTGAGACTTGGTGCCACCCTGGTCTCTCTTTTCCCTCCCTGACTAATTCCTGCAAGCTCCATCCATCCCTACAGTTCCAGATGACCTTCTCTAGATCTGCTAACCTGGCATCCCCACCCAGTTCCCTGCCTAGGTGTCCTTCACACCCCTGGAAACCAGCACAGTGAACCCTGTGTTTAAAGTCCTACTGTCCAAAACTGTCCTCTGCCCTGCGCAACCATCCTAGTTCCACTTATGCCTAGAAATTTCCAGGACATTCTGCTGCCTTCACCCCTTTCATGGTACTGACCCTCTCCACCTCCAGCCATCATATGAGTAGAGCTATTCATTCATTCACTCATTCGCAAAAACACTGAACTTTTACTAAGTCACAATGGTGAGCAAAACCATGAGCCCACAGTCCATGATGGTAGACATCCATTGAACAATTAAGGAGAGAAGTGTGCAACCTCAGACAGATAACGATTGAGGGGGAAAGACCCCAAGAGTGATGATAGTGTGGAGCTGGATGGTCTGCCTGGTCTGAAGTTATCGCCTTACTTCCTTTCTTTAAAACTCTGTTTGGTTCACCTCCTCCAGGAAGCCTTCTCTGATTGCCCATCCATATAATCCATTACTGGACACTCTGTAGATTTAAGACTTCTCTTGGTGGTGTCTTGTCTTTCTGTTAGACCCTCAAGGGGAAGCGTCCCTCAGTAAGGGGTCTGCCTACCCAAGAATGGCCTGAATACCAGTAGTACCTTCTTAGGACTCAGCCTACTCAAGAGGATGCCTACTCCTCCAGGAAGCCTTCCCTGGCATGTGCCTTGGGCTTGAAGCACCTCCTTTGGTCCCAACCACACCCTGGGCTCAGAGGGCATTGAAATTGTTCCCCTCACCTCCGCCAGGTGCCTTTGTGAATACAAAGTTATCTCTCGTCCAGTTCTGCTCCTGTCTCATAGAACACCCCCCCACCCCCTAGCCCTCTGCTAATGATGATGTAGAGGCAGAGAAAGAAGACTTTGATCTACAGCAACTGCCTCCTTCAGTGATGGATTTCTCAACCTCAGATATCACTTTCCCTGGCCTGGGCACGGTGTTCCCAGATTCATCTTGTTGAAGGAGCTGGTGTTGCTGTGCTGGAAATAAACTGGGAAGGTGACTCTCCCTGTGTCCTTGCCCTGCCAGGTCCTGGCAAGCAGCTGATGGTGAGGGAGTCAGGTCCCACGGAGGGCAAGACAAAGTGACTGACAGGCCTGTGTGGTCTCAGTGCTGATCCATCAGTTTACTTCTCTGTAGAATGGGTAGAGGGACAGAGAGATAGACAGACAGACAGACAGACAGACACACACACACAGTTCCTCCTCAGAGTGACCGGAACTTGGAGGGGTGAAGCAGAGGGGCTGGTGGAGTGCCAGCAAGCTTCCCCCAACCTAGGGGTATGGGAAACAGAGGCAGCCCCATCGCCCATCCCAACTGAGCCAGAACACCCCCATGATGAAATCCGGTAGACAGATGGGCCCACTTTAAACCACTCCAATGTGTGAACACCTGCTTTCAGACAAAAGCCAAATGGGGGACAACTGTTCTCTGCAGAGAGGAACTCACTCTAGGAGCCTTAGCCATGCATTTTCCTGGTGAATTTCAATGAGGATTCTTTTGCCTGGCATTGATTTATGCTCCCAACCTTTCAGGCACTCATGGCTTGTAGAAAGGGAGGGCCGCACACATCAGAGGCGGGTCTGTTGAGCTGATCTCAGCGGAGATCCATCCGCCCACCAGTTATGTGGGAGCTGGCAAGAATGGGGAGGGGCAGCTGGCTCCATTCCTCTGCAGGGGGTGTGCTCACATGTCTGCCACCCAGGGTGGGCTGTTCCGATACTTGGGGACATGGGGGTTTGGGCCATGGCAACAACCCCATGCTTCTGCGAGCAGAGCAAAGCTGCTTCTACCCCTGAGGTGCCTCTCCCCAGCATCTGGCTTCTTTCAAGCCCCTCCTTTTTGAGGGTCCTGCCTTTCCATCTCCCCTCCCACTTCTTTCACTTTCCTCAGCTCTCTCCCAGCTCACCATCTCCTGGACAGCCATGGCCTCTCAGCTCAGGCAGACCAGCATCACCTTACCCTGTGGGCCTCTTATTAGGTTCTGCCAATGGGGGGCACTGGCAGGAGATCAAAAGGTGGAGTAACAACAGAAGGGAGATGTATAGACTTGACAGCACCAAAAGCCCTGGCAGCTGCTCAGCGCCCACCGCTCCCTGTCTCTGACCTCTAGGCCTAGGTGTGGTCTGTGACCGCCAGCCCCCTGTGCGGCCCCTAGCCCTGCACTCCTCTCGTGGGGTTTCTGGTCCCGTGGGTGCCTCTGGCAGGCCTTCCCCACTGTTGCACGGCTGTTTCTCTCTGGGCCTCCTCCTTTTCTTTAGTGCTTTTCCTTTCTGCTCTCACTTTCTCTTTTGTCCCTCACAGGACCCAGTCCTGTGGGAAGGGGTTGACTGGGTAGAACCAGGACGCGAGGGCCAGGCTTCTGAGTGACAGTGGCCTGGTGGCACCTGGAGTTCCAGGTGGCTGTGGTAAGGCCCATCAATCACTTGCAAGCTTCTGAAATTCAGTTATAGTTGATTCACCCGCAGGTGCACCGAGAGTTGTTTCACGCTAGTGGAAACCTCAGGAAGCGGATTTACAAAATGGAATCTTTCCCTCGATGTATCTAACAAGAGATTATAAAAAGATCTACAGCCAATTCCAGTGAGGTCCCCACACTACCAGACAGTTCTGCAACACCCAGCTGGGTGTCCTACAGTTCAACTCAATTCTGATACTCTGTACCCAGAGACCATCAGACCCCACAAGTTAAGGACTCAGTCCTATTAAGACCGTCCCCAAAGTCCAATAAGACTGTTGTCACTTCACGCCAGTCATAAGTCCAGGATGTTACCTGTGCTTCTGACTGAGTAGCTAGTAATCTGAGCTTCCCATAGACTCCTCCTTGGATTCAATTAATTTGCTAGAGCAGCTCACAGAACTCAGAAAAACAATTGACTCTCTAGATTACTGGCTCATTGCAGAGGACAAAACTCAGGAACAGCCAGAAGGAAGAGATGCACAGGGCAAGGCGCACAGAGTTCCCATTCCCTCTCTGAGTGCCCTGGGAGCTCTCCAAACTCTCTTTTTGGGGGAGTTTTTGAAAACTTCGTTACATAGATATCAATTGATTCAATCACCAGCTGACTGTGAATGATTCAACCTCCAGCCCCTGTTGGATGGAGTTCAGGGGGTGGGACAGAAACTTCCAATCCTCTTGGGCCTCCCTCATGGTGCAAGAGGTTAAGTCTCAGGGCTATCAAGCTATCGGCAGCCACTGCAGCACGAGTTCAGTCTGGGACCAGGGAGCTACCCACATGGCACAGCAGACCTCTCCTGTCTCGCCCGCTGCTCCCCTCAGCAGTGTATAACAGTGGATCTTCCCCACTCTGCTCCCCACTCTGTCTCTGGTGAATCCTCTCTCTGTGCCCCCCCCCACCCATACTTCTGGCCTATACCCCAATTCTTGAATGCATAAATAAATAAATAAATCTTAAAAAAAAAAAAAAAAAAACGAAAGAAAAGAAACTTCTAGCCCTCTAGTCACCGGCTGCTTCTCCTGGCAACCAGTCCCCATCCCAAGGTGGGATCCAAAATTCAGTTCAGTAACTATAGGGACAGGAAAGGGACACTGAGCAGGTTTTCTATGATCCCATGCAGACCAGGGTAAAGGAGGAGAGAGTCCTGGAGCCCTCAGTGGCTTTTGCAGGTTTTTTATTTAGATTTACCAGGCACTTGGCAGGCAGGAGTGCTGGGGGGCCGGGAGGCTGGCAGTCCTCCCAACCCCCAGCAAAGCCTCACTCTATCTGGGCTCTCTGGCGTTCTCTCTGCTTCTCTTCTTCTCTCAGCTTCTGCTGGCATCCCCGTGATGCCGCCCTTATAAACTCAGTCTCTCAGCCCAGGTGTACCCACTTCAGGTGCCCGCCATCAGGAATGCATTCAGGACCTCAGGGTTCCCTCATCTATCCTAATGGTGGGAGGGCAGAAAAGCCTGATACTTTTTCCTTACCCTACACTAACATCCTACACTAACATAGCAAAAAACTTTTCCTTTCACATCACTTCGGAAATTCCAGGATTTAGGAGTTTTGTCCCAGAAATGTGGGTTGAATACCACGTACATATTTCTTGTTGTCAGTCACTGTATCATAGGACACATACCCAGTGGGATGGACATTTTTTGCCATGACATTCAGTTTTTTTGCCATGACATCCCTTTCCAGGGGGACCACCCTGGGGTGGGAAGAAGAAATTTGGTTCCTTGTAGCACTTTCCATAAAACATTAATCCCACCTGATGCTTGTTACAAAAGGGGGTTTTATAATTAAACAAGGTAGAGAAACTGCATTCTGTAGATTCCCAGTATGTTCCATTTAGCAAGGGCGCTGACATGCTTGTGGCAAAGAACATGCTGTGTAATGTGTGTTTGGTTTGGTGACCCCAAAACTGGATCAAGGAACCATAATGCCTTTTCTTTCCAAAGACTCCTTTTCTGAGCCCAGAGTTCTACAGAACACACCTTGGGGCACTTGCTTGCAGGCAGAGAATGTGTCTCTGTGCTGCAGAGCTTCAGAGCAGCAAAAGCCATGCAGCCTGGACTGGAGTCCGAGCGCTGGTACTCAGTAGTGGCCAGGTTTGGGGAACAGCATTTACTATCTTTCCAGTCTCTCTCTTCTTCTCTGAAAAGGGAAGACTCCATTGCTTAGAGGAGTGAAGATAAGAACCAAATCTTAGCTCAGACTCTCGGTTGCCCGGGGAATTCATTGGCCAGCTGCTGGGTGTCTTTGGAAGCCCAGTGCAGGAGTGCAGCATGAGGACCAAGAACCAGGAGGTAATAGTAACCTGGGCTGTGTCCGCACACCCGCCTTCATCTCTACTCCTCTCTGCACGCCTGCCATCTCTTTCTTCCTCTGCAGACCATATTTGTGGCTACCCGGGGTGTGGGGCCAGATATGTCCACCCCCAGCCTGATGGCAACATCAGCCCCTAAATCCCTATTATCTCTTCTCTCGCATTCTCAGAGTTCTGAGGGGCACTTCGTAGAGGACAAATTCTAAGCCCCCAGGAGACATCCTGACTGGCTCCTCCAGGTGAGTGTCTGTCCCTGCCCCGTCATCTGTGGCCAAGGTGCTGGAGTCACATGCCATCGTGACTGCATGGCACGGCCCATCTGTCTCAGCACACACAGTATAGGGGGCACGGACTGAGCAGATGCCCACAAGGTCATCTGCTACAACAGGAAGTGCCCGGAAGCGGAGTGAGTACTTGGTAAGGGTAGCCAATATGATAAAGCGAATGCTGTATCTCCAGCTGAGGGGCTGTTGGGAGTCTGCTGCCCTAAAGGGAGCTGGAGTTTTTGGAGAATACCTGTTTATTCTGCATACGGAGTTCCAGGATGTTAGAAGTTCTGCAAACAGAACTTCTTCCCAGAGTTGACTCCTGTTTTCTGAGGACCTACTGGCTTGTGCGCATGTTCCCTACTGACCAGGAAAACTTGTTTTCAGTAGTAACTTATTAATCTGTATGAGCAAAAACACAATTGTGTTCTATTTTCTTGTTCCTTTGTTCATATCTTCAATAAAAGCTTGGACTGGGAGAGTGAGAGGCAGAGCTGTTCTTGATGGCACTCTCCCCAGCCTCCCCCCACTGCAAATTCATTTAGACTCCGAGTCTTCTTTAATGGCAAAAACTTCTTCGGCTGTCCTGTCCGTGGCAAAGGGCAAGTGGGGTTCAGCAGTCACAAGGACTGTTGTTCATCTGGAAGCACTCCACTGCCACGCCTCAACATTTCGTGTTTACAGATTACCTGGCCCGGGGACACAAGACCCAGCACCCAATAAGGGAAGAAACTGATCATCTGGATTATATTCAAATTTTAAACTCTGTTCATCCAAAGATATCATTAAGAATAAAAAGGCAAGACACCCAGGTTGTAGAAGATATTTGCAATACCCATAGCCAACAAAGGATTAGAATCCAGAATAAATAAAGAACTCCTATAAATTGATCAGGGAAAGGCAGACAAGCCGATTTAAAGCATTAGCAAAATATCTGAATGGGCACTTCGTGACAGAGAATGCCCAAATGGCCAATAAACATGGAAAATGTGCTCAACATCATTAGTCATCAGGGAAATGCAAGTTGAAGTATAATATGATCACCACACACCCACCGGAATGACTCAAATGAAAACAGAAATGTACCAATTGCGGGCGAGCTCTGGATCAAGTGGAACTCTTTTAGGTGCTGCTGGTGGAAGTCTAGACTGGTCCAGCTACTTTGGACAATCATCGGTATCCATTAAAACCTGAATGCAGTGAACCCTCTGATGTGACATTTCCATCCAGATATGTTCCCTTCCGAAGTGCATATCAGTAGCCACAGAGATCCGTGCCAGAGAGTTTTCACAGCAACCCTCTTTTGTTTCTTAAAGCCGGAAATCACCCAATGCCCATCAACAGTAGAATGCAGACAGACTGTGGGACAATCCTGTGCTGTGATACTACTCAGCAGAGAGAATAAACAAACCACAACTGCACATAACAATATGAATAAATTTCACAAACTGTGTCAAGCAGAAAAAGCCAGACACGAGAGTCTGTATAATTCCCTCCTCATGAAGTTCAAAAGCAGGCCAGCCTGGTCCAAGCTGTCAGAAGTCAGATAGGGGCACCCACGGGGAAGCTGGTGACTGAAAGGGGGCCTGAGGGTGGTCCTGAGGGCCTGTTAATGTTTTCTCTTTTGATCTGGGCTAGATTAAATGAGGGCGCAATTTGAAAATGCATGGAGTAATTCACTATGACTTGGTGCACTTTTCTGTATGTGTCCACAAATAACATGTATGAAAAAACCCTGGAGAGCTTATTTTAAGTGCAGATGCCTATGACTTGCACAGATTCTGATTCACTGAGTCCAGGGCAGGACCTGGGCATCACATTTGCTTCAGCAAATGGGTGGTTCTGGTGCAGGTTGACCTGAGCCGCAGACTTCAGGCCAGACCCGGGTCGGCCCCGGGGCGGGGAATCATAGAGCTGGGCCATTCTTGGTGGCCTGTCCAGTGGTTGAGGTGCTATGGAAAGGGTTGGGGTGCTGAGCAGAAAGTGGGGAGGTGGAAGGTGCAGGAGCTGCTGCTCTTGGGAAAGCTCACAGTAGAAAGGTGTGTGGGCCTTGGGTGATGTTCCCAAAGAGATATGAGACGACCCTCAGAGGGCCTGTCTGTCTCAGGGTGGGACCCGGGTGCCAGGAGGGTTCCATTCAATGTCCCAGTTTAGTGACTCTCTGGGGTCAGTTTGCCTTGCTCATTGTAAGGCTATACGTTCTTTACAGGTGGGTGCTAGCTTGAGTTCAAATTCTGGTCCTGCCACTGAATAACCGTGTGACCTTGGGTCAGTCGCCTGCCCTCTCTGAGCCTTAGGTTGATCACTCCTAAAACAGAGGGTGAGATTATAATCCTGATCTCTGTTCAGCTGGTCACCTTCAAGCAGCTCTCTGCCAGCCCCCAGCTGAAACCCCCTCTTCTTGCCTGCTTGAGGTGCTGCTCAGACACAGCACTGGCATGGATATTCTGGTGAAGATGAATTTGGGGTCTGTTTTCTCTCCATTACCTGCCCCTTCAGTGGAGCATGAGCTCTGGAGGGCAGGGCTGAGGTCTGGTGCATTCTGTGCCCAACCCCCACCACAGTATCAGGCATAGTAAATGTTGAAATGAAACCTCTTAGGACCTCCCTGCCCTCACATGCTGAGTTCTGGTTCCTTCCTTTCTGGGAATAGGATACACAGGTTCCGGCAGCAAGAGGGTCCACCATGCCATCCCACCTCCAGTTAGCCTATGTGACTCCCGGTGGATAAGGGCACCCAAAGAGGGACCCCCACCTCTCTCTCCCGCCTGGGGCCCTGGCAGGCAGAGGGGTGGGGGGTGGTTCTGCCTGTAGCTCTGCTGAGTTCATTAGAGGGTGAGTTATTAACTCCTGGCTTGGGCTGGGCAGCCAGCGCCCTGGGTGCCCCTTGGAGCCAACAGGGGCAGGCCCGCACTAATTGAAGGCTTAATTAATTTTCCCAGTGGAGGCGCAGCCGGTGCTTCCTTCTGCCATCTGGCCATTTGTCTTCTCCCGGTGGGATCACCCTCTGCCTGGCCGGGAATTGCGGCCGCCTCCTCTGTCTGGACTAAGCACTTCGGGCCCTCAGCCTGGCTCTCTACCCCTCTTATCCCTGCCCCTCTGCCAGGCACTGTGCCCTGGGGTCACTCATTCTTTAACCTTCAGAGTTACTCTAAGTTTTGGAGTTTCCACACAGGCCCTGGGGCCTCGCCAGTTCTGAGTGGTCACTGGAATGTTCCAGAGGTGAAAAGTGATGGACATTTTTGGCTGACCTTCCGGGTTATTCCTGAGGACTCAGGGTATTAATCTGCACACCTACACTAGTGAACAAGGAAGCTTATTGGCTAGATTCAAGAACTGAGTGGGTGGTCCAGAGGATTTGCTGGCTGCAGAGGCAGGTGTGGGAGAGGAGGGTTCCTCAGGGGTGACTTCCCAGAATGGGGTGAAGGTGACTGAGGAGGGAACTAAGGTCAGGGGGCTCCTCTACGGAGCTGTCCCCACCCCACCCCACAAGAGGCACTGAGCAGGGGCTGCATCCCTCATCTGATGCTCAGCCACCTCTTGAGGTAGCTGTGTGGTCCCATGTTCAGACAGGAACAGGGGAGGACCAGCTGGCTAGCTTGTCTGATCAGATCCCACTGTTGGCATTGGCACTCCAGGGCTGGCTGCTCCAGAACCTTCTTGTTAAAGGCACCTGTGAGCTCTTACTGGCCATCCTGGGCATGGAATATTTCCAGCATATCTCCAGGTATGAGAATTAGAAATTAATCTTCCGTCATCAGTGATCGTGACAATTTCCTCCTGAATTTAGTCCTTGACTATCCAACCCCCTTCAGAGGGGCTAGGGGGGCAGTGGAAGAGCTCTGGGTGGGTTGTATAGGCCCCTGGTTCTTGCCCTGCTCTGTCTCTGGCCTGCTGAGTGACTTGACTTCCCCCAGGTCCTCAGTCTCCTCATCTGTACAATGGAGATTGACGGTCACTGGGCTGCCAGCTTTTCCAGATGCGGGACTCCCCGGAGGTCAGCACTGTGCCCATGCAGGGATGTCAATATCATTGGCCTAGGTGCCCACCACCCTCGTGGCACCTTCCTTACCTCCTGTTACCCACTCACACCAGAGTCTCAGGAATCTGTGCTCCAGGCTTAACTCTGCCTTTTCAATTGTGTGACCTTAGACCAGTCACGGAACCTCTCCAAACCTCTTGCAGCCCACCCAGGGCAGGGGTGGAGATAGCCTCAGACCCTGCCCCAGGCAGGGCTTTACTCAGGGCCTGAATGAGATATTCACACGCCTGGGGCGAGAGCTGGGACTGGAAGGGTTGGGAGGACTGGGATTAGGACGGTTTAGGAACTGAAATCTGATCTGGCCTTAGATAGAACCAGGATTCCTGTCAATTCTGTTAAGAACAGAGCTGGGACAATTGGTGGGATTCATGTTCTGAATGGTACTTGGTTAAGGACCAAGGTCAGGGCTGGGGTTGTGTTGGGGTCTACATCAGTGTGTTCAAGGGCAAGACTGGCCTCATAGGGAAGGACAGAAGTTGGGAGTCAGGAGTGTGAACTCTAGTCCTAGCCCTGCCCTGACCCGCTGTGGGGCCTGGGCTGGTCAATTAGCCTCTTTCAGCCTCAGCCTCCTTGTCTGTGGATGGGGGGTGGTCACTCTGTTAGAACAACACAAGCTACCATGCTGTGGGCATTATTCTTTAATTATGACAAGAAAGGAGAGAATTGATACAAAATTGCCATAACAAGCTACAAACCACCACCTTGGAGTTTATATTTGGTCAGGTCCTGGTTGCTCCTGCTGGCTGTGTGAGGTCCGCTTCCTCCGGTTGTGCTCCCAAATAACAGAAATTTGTCTTTGCAAGATTTTGGCTGCTGAATGTCCATGTCTTCCCATGCCTCCAAGCCCCGGGGACTCGGGATCGGCACCAGAGCTGCATCTCCTGTCCCCTGGCACCTCCCAGAGTAGAGACCCTTCCTGCTGCAGCTTGAGCTATTAGATGGGACATCACAGTGTCAACTCAGGAGTGTCTGGTTCTACACATAAGAGCTTCGCAGGCGACTCCACTAGAACAGCTTCCAGCTACATTACCAAGGACCCCCAAGATGAAGGGAGATGGGCAGAGCACCTTTTTCTCCCTCCTTGCACCTGGTGTGCTATAACACCTTCATGTTACTCAGAGGCTCACCAAATATGTCGTCTTAAAGCCATTCTTGGGGGTAGGTGACCTGGGCTCCACAGACAGAACCATACCGAAGGCAGGGCCTTTCTTTCTGGCTTTGAGTCCAAGATGTGACCTCCCTGCTATCCCCTTCACAAAGTTTTAGACCTGCCCCTCTCTCCTGGCAGAGACAGAAGATGGTGTCAGGGCCCACAGGTTAATGTGGGAAATAACCTTCTTCCCTTGTCTGGAAGCCCCGAGTCGTTTCTAGCTGCTTGGAGTTTTCTGATATTGTCACTCAGAACTGCAGCTTGAAGAGTCTGCTTGGGCCCAATGTGCTCCCCTGCAGCCAAGAGGCCTCTCTGTGTCCTGGGGTCGTGCCGCAGACTCCATTACAAGTCTGTGTACTTCCTGCATGGAGTGCTGCCACTCCACCTACCCCTGCCTAAGCAGGCAGAAGTGCACCGGCCCTAAATCCATGAACCCCAGCATGGTCTGTATCTCGGGGTGACTGGGTGTCTGAGAAGCAGAGGCGGGCTCAGCCAATCATTTCTTGTGACCCCTGCAGGGGTGCAGGCCTCGGCATCATTTGTCCCCATCACATCTGTCTTCACATCTGCAGTGACAGTGGGGCCCTGGACCCCTTCTGGCCCTGACATTCTGAATCGATATCACCGGGGATCTGGCCAGAGAATCTGAGGCACAGATTAAGATGGGGGAGGGAGAAGGTGGATAGGTGAAAGTTTGAGGGCTTGGTGGGAGAGGGGCTGGTGAGAAGCCAGCATGAGATCCACAGGTGGGAAGGTGGGGTCGGGAACATACCCGTCCTCTTACTACTGTTTGGCCCCCCTGGGGTGTCTTACTTCTTTTTCCCAGTGGTTAAGCCAGGTGAGCCTGGGATGTGCCCTAAACAGACACTAGGGGGCACTCGTCTCCTGGTGAACTTGGTTAAATTTACACTCTGGGAAGGGGTAGGTGGGGAGGGGTGTGCCCCATCCTTGCATTTTGAGGTAGGGAGCCCTGGGCCAGCCAGCCAGGCTGCCAAGTGAGAGGCGAGCGGCAGGGCCTGTTCCAGGGTCTGCCCTGCAGGGCGTCTCCCCACAGCATCTGTGGGAGGGGCTTTAGCTGATCCCAGTTGCCTAGAGGCAACCGCTTTGGCCAACCCGGTATGGATGAAGGATCCTGGGTCCAGACAGGGTGATGGAGATATGAGGTGGGGGCTGAGGGTGACTTTTCCATCTCACTGCTAGGACATCAATGCTTTCACGCCATTTCCCACCCCTCCCATTGCCTCCCTGGAGGCAATCCTGCCTCCAGGAGACCATGCTGTAGGAGACCTTTCACATTCACTCCTCTACTGTGGATTGTGAATAGAAAAAATGATTTTTATTTTGTCTTGGGGTCAAGCAGTTGGGAGATAAAACCTGGGTGCCTGATGTTGGCAGAGGACATTCCAAATTTGATGAGACAAGGGATGGGGTATTGAGGGACATGACTCCCCTTGAGGATGCAGCCCCTTATGTACTGGACCCTGGCTCCCAGCCCCCATGGCACCTTACAGCTGGGGCCAGAGGCTTTACTTCCCAAGGATGGAAGAGAGGGTGGCTCAGGGTAGCCCCTCACCACTGCAGGAATTCAGTGGGATGCGGGCACTGCCCTGAGGTTATCCTTCTGGGTAGAGAAGAGGCCAGACTGTGGCTCTGCCCCTCTTTCTTGCAGCCAACAATGGTTGGGTGCTTGGGGCCAACTGAGGCCTGCAGCCAAAAGCTCTGGCATGGGTGGGGGGCATTGGGAACCCCAGGGACCCCTTGCAGCCTCCTTGCTCAGCCCTCTGTTTGCTGGTGTCAGCCTAGTGTTTGAGCATCTGATCTGAACCCCTCTTTTTGTGGGGTTTCTCCCTCCAAGACAGGGCCTGCAGTGCAGCTGCCTCTCTTGCCTGGGATGCATAGTTATAAGCCTCCCCACAAGAGATTTTACTGGGTGGAGATTTTACTGGGTGGTGGGTGCAGACCAGGGACTTGGGGGGTCAATCTGCCTGCACGTGTGCCCTAGCACTGCTCCTCAGAGCTGAGGGTTTAGGGGTTCAGTTTCCTCATCTGTAAAATGGAGAAAATAAGAGATCCTACCTTCAGAGTTGTTGCAAGGACTCCAGGCAATATTGCAGATAAGGCCCTTAGTGTGAGAGCCAGGCACGCTGTTAGTGTTTAGCAGACCCGACAGTAGGAACAAAAAGCACATTTGAAGCCAGGTCAATCTGGGCTGGATTCCTGGCTCTGACATTTGCTGTGCATATGACCTTGGCCAGGCCAGTTAACCTCAGTTTGCTCATCTGTAAAATGGGTTCCTGTAGGATTTGAAAGGCTTCCTCTCTGCAACTCGGCTCTGGGTTTAGCACAAAGCTGTGCTCTGTCAACTTCTCCTACCCTTGTCTCCCCTGCCCTTGAACCCCCAACTCAAAATCTGAACAGAGCCATGTTTTGCCACCATGCTTCGGCCCGAGTCACTGGTCCACTCACACCTGCCACTCTTGGGCTGTCACAAGTCAAGACTGCCCTTCCCTGGATCAGAGATGCCAGGCATCCCACTGCCAGGCCTTCCGGACTCCTTTCTAGCACCAGTCTCCCTGTGCTGTTTTGAAATCAGCTGAGACAACAGGTGGGAGCACCCTTCGCCAGCTCGAGAGGGATCTGTACTGAGGAGTAAGATACTGCCTGCGTTTGACACAAAGAGCCCTGGAGACGTGCCTGCAGTCTCAAGGAACCCTCTCAAAGCAGACTGTCCTTGGCCCCCAGCCCCTGTGGAGCCGGTCTGGAGGCTGCTCCCAGCCAGCTCTTGCCTCTCCATCCTAAATGCCATTTTCCCCCATCTAAATGCCATTTCCCCTGTCTGGGCCCGAGCCACTGCCTGCTGTCTGGGGCGGCTGGAAATTTCTCAAACGTCGCTTTGATTTATGG
The DNA here is from genome assembly GCF_964194135.1 of Talpa europaea. NCBI lineage: Eukaryota > Metazoa > Chordata > Mammalia > Eulipotyphla > Talpidae > Talpa > Talpa europaea. The sequence goes on along the minus strand of NC_140068.1, from coordinate 96,624,883 downwards.
CCCTAGTTAATTCTCGAGGAGGCCCGTGAGATGCCCTGAGCTCCGGAGCCTCAATGGGATAAATCATTTAACAGGTGGTTAAATATTCTTTAAGGTCTGAGTAGCACAGGCAGGGTATAGATGGAGGGGGGTGGGGGGAGAGACACCCAAAGGGTGGGGAGATTTGGCAAATTTCTAAATGGAAAAAGGAAAAACTACACAGCCATTTCAGAACCCATGGGAACAATTTGTCATAAGCTGCAGCTGGAGGCAGCACGCGTGGGCCCCTTCCTACCCTGGAGTCCGGGAGGCTGCGGCACCTAGACTTTGGAGGGTGTGGGGACCGGGTAGGACGTAGAAGTAGCCCGATGGACCCCCTGCCAGCTGTGTGCTCCAGCTGAATGATCTCCCTGCTGGGAGGTTCCCAAAGTCCCCAGAAGCTTCTAGTTGGGAGTGAGGACTCTGATACATCAAACTCCAGGCCACAGGACATGGTTGGCCGGTCTAAGAGGGTAGACGGCAGGAGGGCGGGCACACTGGGCATGGCGTGTCCGCCTACTAGCATCCAAATCTGACGTTACACCTGGCAGCCAAACAAAACAGAGTTGGGCGATCACTTGGACACCCATCTTATAGATGAGGAGACTGAGATTCTGAGAAAGGAAGAGACTAGTCCAAAAGAAGGCCTGAGGTAGATATAGGAATGAGATCCCAGTGTCGAGGCCTGAGGGTGGGTGCCTGCCTCCTCAACAAGTGTCCTCCTGCCCTCGGGACTCAGTTTCCCATAAGTGAAGATTGTTATCTGAGCCTAGGGAGGCTGTGAAATGGAAGTGGCAGTAGCCTGGGTGGGAGGGAAACAGGAGGGACTGCCTCCCCACACTCCCAGGCCCCCCATACAACATCTGAGGCTCATCAATCCCTGCTGCCTACCCCCCTCCCCCATTGCCCCAGGGCGCACTGAGAGCCAGATCCAGGCTGGAGTGAGCAAGGCACTGGGATGTGCTGTGAGCGACAGGATCTTCAGCCCATACCCCACAAGGATTTAACCCCCATGTCAGAGCGTGCCACCTAGTCCAGAAGTTGCCAGGACTAGAGAGGGGGAGGGAGGGGCCTACGGTTCCCCAGTGGGTGGAGCAAGTCCTACCTGGGCCCAGGCCAGGCCAGGGGTGGGAGGGAAAGAAACAGGTCCTTCTGGGTGTGCAATGAGAGGCAGTGCCTGGCACTCCCTGGCAATCTGGGCACCCCCATCCTCTGAGCTATCTCATCACTCTCCCTCTTACGACTCTTAGACAACAGAGGATGAATGAATAATTCACAGGTGGCTCTAGTTTTATGAAGTATTCATCCGTGCCTGGCCTCGGAGTAATTAACCCTGCTGGCACAGCGGCGCATCAACAACCCATTAGCACCCGTCCCCCGTATCTCTGTCACGCTGCACATCCGGTGGGGCTTCCTGGAAGGGAGCTGGGGGGCGGACTGCAGAGGGGAGACCAGGGCCAGGGTGGGGGCTTGGTTCTAGCCCCTGGGGGAGTCTCATCTTGGAGCAAATTATTGCTCCTGGACTTTGCATCAAGTTAGAGGGTTGAAGGTTAGATGCCTGGAAGGACTTCCAGAAGAAGAAACTGAAGAGGGTCTTCAGTCTCGGGAACTGTTGGGGGACTTTAGACATGGGTGGGTGGGGTTCAGAGTGGGGAAATCGCTGACTCCAAACATCATCACTTGCCAGTGGCAGATCGGGGAGCCCTAATCCAGTATTCTTGGCATTTAATAGGCTTCCTCTCTCCCCTTGCCAAGAGCATCTCCAGTGGGACACTGAGAGAGAGCAGGCACCACTCCATGGGGGGGAGTGGTAATGGGGGGGGCCTATTCCAGCCTGCCCCGGGTCACCCATGCCCAGAAATGGGGCTTGTCTGGGAGTAAGGAGCCTTAGAAGAATCAAACATCTTTCCCACCCCCAAGGGGCTGGGTGCAGGGAGCCACAAGGTCCCTCCAGACCCGGATCCACTCCTGCAGCATTGAACACTCACCTACCAGGTCCTGTGGCACCATTCCTGCCCCTGACTTCCTGGAGCACCCAGACTGGTGGGGAGTGGGCAACACAGAGGCCCAGAGCGAGGGTAGATGGAACACAGGGCTTTATGGGGGCCAGAGAGCCAGAGGTCAGTCAGGACCCGGCAGGAAGTTGGCAGCTAACATCTTCTCTCAGCCCGGCTGGGGTCCCACACCAGCCTGGAGCTGGTTGCTTTTTGGGACTCCCCTCCCTACGGAGACCCCGAGATGGGGACTGGGGACAGGGAAGCAAAATCTTGAAATGAATCTAAGAGTGTAGGGAGGCAGTGAACCCAAAATGACATCAAACCTCAGACAAATCACCATCCTCTCCAGTCCCCTTAAAGGCACCTCACACTCCTGCTCCCTGTCTGGGCTGTGCCCTCTAGGAAAGCACCTGTGGGTACTTTCTACTCAACAAAAACACATCTGACCTCACAGCACCCTCCTCTGAATCCTTTCCTAACCCTTCCCTAATCCTTCCCCAAACCCAGTCCTGGGGATCTGGCCAGAAATCCCTCCTCTGGGCTGCCAACATACTCCTTGCATTCTTAATCATCCCAGCAGCCCTCTCCCAGCATCTAGCAGCTACTCCAAAATCAACCACTGAGTCAATGGGTGGCTTGGAGACCTCTGCCTGGTCTTTACACTGGTTTGCTGTGTGACCTTATGCAGACCACTTTGCCTCTCTGTTTGGGGTTATTTGGAATTATTATTTTCCAAACTTTTTTGAAAGCTGTTTAACATCAGGACACAATCCACATAATATGAGTCTTTATAAAACTTAAAACTGAGTTGAACTTTGGTGACCTAATGCTTTCTCTTACTCTGTGTGCTATATTCTGATATTTTGTATTTTCTAGTCCTTCTTTCATTTATTTTTAAAGACTGGTTACCATCCACGAGCCAATTCTTGCACTATTGGGTGGCCATGTGCAGTAGGGGAATCCAGCCTGAGATGGCCCCAGGGCTCAGTGCTCCTGTACTGCCTCCTGCAAAACCCTCCCAGCGCCCCCAATAGAGACCTGGGTTCCACCGCCGAGTGCCCACCACAGCATCCTGTCTGGGCCCCTGGCCATCCTCTGTCCTGCACCTTGTCCTGGCCTGAGTCATCCAGCCCAGCCTGATGACTGGCTATATGGCATCAGCCTCAGAAATGAGGCTGTCTGGGAGAATTCAGTTCTACCACACCCGAGTGCCCCAGTACAGAATATGGGAGCCTCTGCCAGGCTCTCAAAACAGGGCGGGGAATCAAACCCTATACCCAAGCCCCATACTCCTACCCTCAGCCTAGTTGGAAGCCTGGCGAAAAGACCTGGAAAACTCCAGCAGAGGGACTTCCTACCCTGGCTCCTTGCCTGGAGTTTGTCACCCTCCACCAGCCTAGTACCCCTCCAAGAAGGAAAGGGGTGCAATTAGAAGTTACACTGGGACCACAGTCATAAACCAGGGTGTCTGGGCAAACCAGGATGAGCCAACAGGGCCTACACACTCTCCCTAACACTCCAAGCTCAAAAGCAGGCAAGTGATTATCTCTTCTTGCCCAGGAGCCCCTCATCAGTCTCCTGCCCCGGCTGTGGATGCCCCTCTGCTCTCAGCAATGTAACCTCTCTCCCCTGGCAGACACTGCTCACCACTGGCTCCTTCTTCCTAACTGACCAGGCCCCAGTGCTAAGTGAGCTTTAAAGTGCTACCCCCACAGGTGAATGTTGATTGGCTAAGGGATGGCCCTGTGACCCAGTTCTGGCCAGTGAGACATGAGGTAAAGTCTACTGTGGGCTTTAGGGAAAGATTTGTCCTGGTAAGGAAGGCCCCATGGGCAGAAGTCTCATGTCCTGAGTCTGGTTTTGGCTGCTTGGTGGGTGGGTGAATGCTCTGAGCTTCGGTAGTCATGCTGACCCCAAGGAGGCCAGAGCAGGATGATGGAAGTGCATTGATCTTGCTGAGTGATCGTGGACCAGTCACTTAGTGTGACGTTGTTCCACAAAGCCAAGCCTGGCAGACCCTGTGGGTATTGCCTGCACAACATCCATTACCCCTTTGTCACTAAGAGCCCTTGGTGTTCCTCTGAGGATCTAGTCCTTTGTTTCAGCTTGTGGTTTTGTGTAGGCGTCTTCACTACACACACACACACACACACACACACACACAGTGGATAGGCCTGGCCCATCTGCATTTTCTTCTTCCCGGTCATTGGTTTGGTTCACGGTGAAATATGACCTAGTAGGCCTCATGAGGCTCAGTTACAGGGCTTCTGCTGGGACTTATGGGGAAGAGAAGCTTCTCCCTTTATTGGGGTCTCTAAGCTGGGACTTCTAGGAACTGGCGGCCATTTTGCCATCCTGAGAAGAACCTGCATCCATGAAAGTCTGAACCCTGGTGATGACATTTGGGACATTCAGTCTTAGGTCCTGGTATCAGTCAGTAAACGTCATACTACATTTTGAGGAGAGGGCTTAAGGGATAGGATGTGTTGCTTAACAACATGCATCTGCTCCCCCATCTGGTTCCCTGCTCCCCCCCTCTCCTGAAGGACCGTGATAGTATGGCAGTGGCTGCTGCCTTTACCCCACACTCAACACCATGCCAGAGTTCTTTTAAGGACTCAGTGAGATTGTGACCCTCTTCTGCTCTCACCCCTGCACTGGCTGCTATCTACAGGCCCAGCCAAAGCCCCCGTCCTCCTATGACCCACAGGGCTCCATCTCATCTCACAAGACACATGCCACAGTGCAACTCTGGACCTTTGAAGGTGCTGCTCCCTCTGAGGCAACATCCTCCATTTCCCCTGGCCTGGTGCCTTCAGGTCACCTTCTTGGGCGGCCCTCTTTGCACCCCTGATCACTCCACCTCCACCTTACCCTGCTTTGTTCCCCCAGCACCAACCCCATGGTCTTTCAACTCTGATTTTGACAAACCCTCTGCGGGGTGTCCATCTCTCTCCCATCACTCCAGTCAGGCCGGACGACTGAATTGCTTGCCTTAGGGAGCCAAGTCACTCTCCATTCGCCAAGAAGACAACAGGGGACCTGGTGTCCCCCTTGCTATTCCTCAACACCTAGAACAGGGTCTGGCATAGAGCAGCGGGCCCACACTCCCGAGTTTGGCCAGCAGCTCAGCTCTCTTAGAAAAGGTTTACTGTTGTCCCTTGGTGAATCTGCATGCCAGGAGCTATGTGGAGGATTGGGGGGCAGGAGGAAGAAGGGTCCTGAGAAGCAGGGAGGAAAGCACTGCCCTTGCCCTGCAGGGGCACTCTGCCTGGTGTACTTTACACGCGTGAGCCCAAGGTGACCTGGCAGGGGAGCACTCCCAAGCAGGACTCGGGAGGATGCAGGATCCTTGTAGGCACAGGAGGAGGGTGTGGGCCCCAGGATCGGCTGACTGTACTTCTTACACCTTCCCCAAATTCAATCCATTACTGTGTTCCCATCTCTGCCTCTCTATTATCTCCCATCTGGAGTGCTCCAGCGTCCTCCCAGTGACTAGCTTCCCTTGAAGCAGTTCTTCGCACAGCTGCCAGAACCCACTTTATACAACACAAAGGTGAACCAACTACTCCCCTGGTAAAAGTACCACAGCAGACCCTCAAACTAGTGGTCCACAGTTAGGCTTGGGCAGGACCTGTTGGCAGTAGCCTGCACAGTATTTCCAAGAAATTTAAATTTTTTACCTTCTAAAATCAGGATATCTCACCCTTGAACCTGGGGTTCTGGCTTTACTTTGGGCCCTTTGGGCTCAAAGCTCTGCAGAAAACAGTCCAACGGGGTGGAATAGGGAAGATTCTCACAGAGCCCGCCTCAGTGGGCCACAGGTCCCTGCTGGTCAGCACCTCTAGGCCTCGCTGCTCTTCCACACATGCCCCTCTCCCCTTAGCTAAGGCTCATGTTTGACTTCTTTGGCTTTTGGGTTTCTGACCCTTGGCCCCGAGAAGGAAGTTCGGCTCCTTTCAGGTGTGCAGTCTTCTCTGACTGGCCCTGCACGTCTCTGACTTCATCTGCTGCTCACGCTTTGCTCCTAGAAACTTCCTACCAGCACAATGACACTCAGCTTCGCTGTTCCCTGCCACCCCCTTAGCTACTCCTACTCCTCTTCTCTACCCCAAACCCCATCTCTTAAATATCCACCGTAGTGGATGGGATATAGTGGTTGAAAGGGGACACAAGGGAACTCTCTGGGCTGATGGAAACATTCGGGATCTTGATTACAGTGGTGGTTACGTACGTCTGTACATTTGTCAGAATTCATGGAACTGTCCACTTAAAATGGGTGCATTTCATTATTTATAAATTGTACCCCAATCAAATCAGCTTCAAACAAAAGTTCGGCCTGGGGTCACTACCTCCAGGAAGCCATCCTGGGTGCCCAGGCTGGGCTAAATGCCCTCTAGTCATCTCCAGGAGGAACTTGGGGGACAACTCTGCCTCATTACTCATCACCCCGAATTACAAATGCCCAAATATGGCTCCTCTGAGGTCAGCAGCCCACTCCCCCTAGACCCCGTTGTAGGCACATTTTTATTGATGAGCAAGGGAAGGGGCACAACTTGAGCTCATCCCCTTTCACTTGGGTTTCAGGATTAAGTCTTTGGAGCCAGAAAAACCTGGGTTCGGATCCCAAGTCTGCCACTCACTAGCTGTGTGACCTTAGGCAACTCAGGAAATTGATGCTGGAACTTACCACACAGACAGGTGTGGGGCTCAAAGAACCCCACACAAGCCCTCGGCTCTCCCTGGGCACAGAGGGTACCGCATAAAAGCTATCATCCTCTGCTTGCCAGGCCTGTCCTAGTTAAGCCTCTCACACTACTGTCTTTCCCATTTTATTGGTGAGGAAATGAAGGCATAGGGGAGATAAGCACTTGCCCAAGGCTGGGTTGGAAGAGGAGATGGGGTGCAAACTCAGGGGGTCTGACTCCCATTTGGATCACTAACCACTCCTCTGACCTGACAGGCATCCATTGCTATTTGTATCATGTTCTTTCTCCCTCCTCTCCTCCCCGGTAACCAGAACCATTTCCTCTCTAAGGTCATGGTGACTGTTAAGGGGAAGCTTGCAAAAGCAAGTTCTTCTCCCTCTCTGCAGGGTCTGGGTGGAAACAGGCTGGCCCCATCGCCAGGCCAATGCCCGCACAGTGCTGGCAGGAGCCAGGGGGATTAAGTATGCAGCCAGTTCAGCTCAATACACAAGGTGTCAGGCGGGATGCTTGCAGCCAGGAGCAGAGTAGGGCCAGGAAGCTGTGGGGCAGAGGAGTATCGGAGGGTGAGGAGGTGTGAAAGCTGCATCAGGCCCCACCTGCACCCAAAGGCCAGGTTTCCTGGCTTAACCCCCAGTGGGCTAAGTTTTAGGTATTTGGATGTGATGTTTGTCTCTCTTTGGTCACCCAGATCTTAAGAAGTTAGGGCACTCCCCATGCTCTAAGTCCCTGTCTCCTACTACAGAATCCCAATGCTTTCTTTCCCAGATTTCCTTGCAGGCAGGGCTCATGCCTGTCACCTACGTTGTACCAGGCAGAAGCTACAACCTGAGAGTGGCGTTTGAGCAATACGCTGTGATGAGGGCGGCTGCAGGCACACCTGCTTCCAAGAGCCCATGGTGGCAGGGGTTCTGGTGCCTTATCATATCCTCCGTGACAAGGGGGTGAGATTGGGTGCTGCGATGCAGAGGGGTCTCTGCAGTCCAGTTCTGCAGTGTGATTTTGGACCATGCTGCTTACCGGAGAGCTCCGAGCCTGGTCTCTGGGCCTCCCGGGGTCTCTGATTTACTATGTATCTTATCAATTGCTTTTCTATTTGAGCTACTTGGATATGGTTGTGGGGTGGTAACTAAGCCAGACTGACATGTTCAGTTCCCAAGGACCTCATTAGAAAACCTTCTTGCACAGAGTCACTGCTCAATCCCACCAAGGAGCTGGAGAACCGAGACCTGCTCTCTACTCATGAGCCCCTGCAAGGTTGATGAGGAACAATCAATGTGTGATGGACACAGTGGGTTGGCCTATTCATTCTCCACTCCCAGTCTCTCTGCAGTGCTTTCCTTTCTGCACTCGGAGGCTGAAAAACTACAAATCTTGTTTTCCAGACTCCCTTGGGTTCCAGATAGAATCAGGGATCTGCCAGCTGGATGCATACATGAGACTTTGATTTGGAACTGAGTTATGAGTGGGGTGGAGGAAGGGCAAGGGGATTTCATTTTAGTGGAGCGGATCATGGCATTGCCACTGGACCGCAGCTTCCTCAGCCAGCACCTTTTGAAGGAAGCAGCACCTTTGGCAGCCCAGTTCTGGGGTGTGGTGTTGAGAGTTGTTCTGGGAATCTCCACTGATTTATTTGGCTCTTGCAATGTCTCTGTGAGCTATCGATGCCCTTTGATAAATGCTTTTTGCTTGAACAAGAATTCTGGGATTCTCGACGTGTAGCTAAGAGTCCTGACCTCCCTCTATCCTCCCCTAAGCCTCGAGCCCCCTTCTGCTGCCATGGTCCTGTCAGTCCCCAAGGTATCTGTTTACTCAGACTTTGGAAACACCAGAGCCATTGAAGTCTAGGACTCCCCCAAAGGTAAATTTGCTTATAGTTCTTCCTATAGGTCTTCTTACTGTACCCATCTGAGCCCACAAGCAAGAGAGTGCGGCCTTGACTCCCTGCACCAACCAGGCTTCCATTGGAGAAAACAGACTCCTCTGTAGCTACTTTAAGCAAAACGCATTTATTACCAGGAATTAGTTTACAGAATTGTCAGGAGGACTTAAGAAATAAACTTTAGGACAAGCCTCCTGGAGCAATTCCCAAAACTTTGCTGCAGAACTGTCAAGATTGCTGTTGCCTCTCCTGCAATCAAAAGTTGCAGAGTCTAGAAGCTTCTCCCTCTTTTACTACATAACTCAGATTCAAATCAGATCTTATATGGGTGCATCTAAATTGGACCCTGTATCTTATCTGGAACCCTGGTTCAAAGTGTTCTGTTAACTGTTGCTCTTAAGCCTCTGATTTTAACATATTGGAATGCAGTTGGAGGACAGGTTAGGTGGGAAAAGCTGCCTTGTCCATCATCTCGGCCTCATGCCCAAGGTATGCAGGACATGAGAGTGAGCCAGGGGCTGGGAACATCCAGGAGGGGGCTGATGTTAGATGAAGCAGTCCCCTCTGGTCAGGTGGGGAGGAGACAGCAGCAAAACCACTGTCGGGGATGTTGTGGTTAAGCAGAAACCTCAAGCCAGCTGCTCCAAAAGCAAGCAGTGCTGAGAGACCATCAGAGAACAAAGAGCCGTGGTACTCAAGAGGCCACAGTCTTTTTGAGGCCCAGATGAAGCTGAGCAAGTGAGTCCAGGGAGGCAATGGTACCACCATAGGAAAGAGCCAGCTCCCTTAGTGCTGCCACACTAAGGGGACACTCAGGAGCCCCTCTAGAATAAGCAAGGCCTCCAGGACATTGTGCAGGAGTAAAGAGCCTCAGCACCATGGTCAGTGTCCATTGACCTTGTTCCTGTGCCCGTGTGGATGCCTGGTGGGAAGGTCAGGGCAGAGGTGGGACCAGTGCTGCCACCTGGGGTTGTGGCCACTGCTAGGACACATTTCCCATAGTGCCGCTACCCTAGCAATGTTCTTCTAGGGCATCTGTTGACATCCAGGTTGTGAAGGTGCTGAAGAAGAGTTGTTAGAGCCCTCATAAGAGAGAAGGTGGTCAAGGGGCACATAAAGGCTTTGCCTCCTGGGCTCCTGCCTCCTGAGGTTAGAGCCTGGCCACGTCCATGGGTAGGTGGAGTGGCCTTGAGCCATTGATTTTCTGCTTTGTGCCTCAGTTCCCGGATACACAAAAAATTATTATGCCTCCCACGGGGTGGTCATGGAGTGGGTGACAAGAGTATGACTGTGCTTATCACAAGGCTTGACATAGACCAAGTGCTCAGTAAATGCCACTTACTGTCTTCTTCAGACATTAGAGGATAACTCATTTGGGGGAGGGGGGAATGCTTTTCTCACCTTTACACATTATTCTCATGTTTTTGTTCTAAAATTAATATACTTTCAGTGTTACCTCTTCCCATAAACCCTCACTAAACAGGCTGTGGTGGGCCAGGACTATGTCATGTCCTATGGTTTTGTCTCTACCCCACCCCAGTGGCCTAGTACAGGTTCTTCACTAAAGGACTTCTAGGCCTGGGTGCCATACAGGTAAGGTATCATGTCTACTTTCCAATACAAGTGACAAAACCCACAACAGACTGGAAATGTTAGAGGGTCGAATATCAGATAAGTTCAGTGGGCAAGTGGCCTTCAGGCAAGGCTTGATACAGGAGCTCAACAATATCCTCAAGGTCCCAGTGTCTTTCTCTGTTCTGCCTTCCCCTGGTGGCTCTATAATGACTATTAGCAACTTGTCTTCCCCAGACAGTCAAGCCTGGCCTTCACTCTTTACTGGCGTGTAGGCTACATGCCCACCTTTAAGCCCATTGCTGGGACCAAATGTGTTAACTAGATGATGAACCAGGGCCTCTAAGGCTGTCCCGGTCTGGGTTGGTTAATCCAAACTCTACCATACAGCTACTATATGGGATGGAGGAGGAGCGAGTGATGAGAAGCAGCCTCCACGGTCAGCCATGGCTATTTCCTGTGCTTCTGGTGATGGAACAGGTAGATTGGCCATATGAGAATTCTTACTTGGTACTTTTCAAAATGTGTTCCAAGGAATAATCCTATTCCTAAGAATAGGATTCCTATAATCCTATTATATTCCTCAATCCTAAGAGCTATATCCTGAAAAAACATGATTCATGAGCAAAAAATTTGAGAAAATCCTGCATATTCTATCCCCCACCTTGAGATTACCTACACATCATCGTATTAAAGGTGTTGATAAGTCCTTTACTAAACAACAGAAATCCAGAGTTTCCCTGAATAATTTGAACGTTGAACCCTCTCCTCATGTAACTCTTATTACTATCACCCAACACATATACTTGCAAAGAGACCAGTTAATATCTCCCAAGTCCTTGACCAGCAGAGAGGTGGGAACTTGGATCCACAACCATGCGACCATGGTGAGTTAATAGTTGGCCAGGACTTCTGATCCCCAAGGCAGCGGTCTCCCACACCTTGAATGTGGAATTGTCTCCGAGACTTTGGGCACTGCAACACGGGTCATTCCCTCACTCTGTTCCAGCTTGGTATCAGCAACCCATCCCTTTCGCCACTAGGGGACCTCCAGACCACAGAGATCTTGTGGTCCAGCCCCTAGTTCCAGTCTCTCCTGCATCTCACTTGCTTAGCAAGACTGAGTTGCCCAATGTGGTGATTACATTTGGACTGGCAGAAACTTATTTGGGCAACTTCCCTTTAGCCCATCCTGGGAGTAGGTGGGCAGGTGGGCAGGGATCTATGTCCATGGTTTCAAAATAGGGAAGACCTAGCAGCAGAGGCCTGGATGATGGAAATGAGGCTTCAGAGCCAGTGCAGAGTGGCGAGTCTCCCTGAATGGTGGAGGGGTCCAACAAGCAGGTTTCTGTGGCTCCCCTGTCTCCACAGACTGGTTTTCAAGACTGATATCCTTCAGGGTCGTTTAGTAGTTGGAAAGATGCCTTGCAGAGAAGCTCCAAGGGCCTGTGTGCTTCCAAGTTCATGTATGCAGGAGGGAGGGTCTTGGCCCCAGCATTCCTAGCCAACATCCTAAGACACATTCTATTGGACAGATACAGGTCACATGATTAGACCTGAGCCAATCACTACACTGGGTGTTCAATTAGTCTACCCAGAGCCTCCCAGGATCTGTCCCTCACCCCCATTCCCAAAGAGATCAGGGAATGATGAGAATTATAGATCCTGAAATAGGGGAGGAAGGGCAGGTCTGGAGTGCTAGGAGAAAAGGAAGCGTGAGGCAGCAGCATGGGCATCTTGAGAGGGAAATGCATCTCCCCATGGTGGGCTTTTTTGAATCTTCATGGGGCCTCATCTTCCCCTGAAGAGGGGTGCCTCATCTGTGCAAATTCTCTTATTAAAACATTCCATGCAATGACTGGATCCACAGTCTGAGTATCTCACAGATACTGGTTCTTATCAGAGCTAAACCAAGACCAAATGCTTTGGAACAATTCTCTCTTGCCCACCCCCCTCCACCTCCCGAGCCCCCAAGTCCCCCAGCCCTTTCAAGAGCTTGCCTCCTACTCTGGGATCCTGAGGCCTCTGCCAGACAGGTACCCTCTCGCACTCCCCTTTGAGCAAGGCCCTGCTAGTTTTCTGTGCCTTTGTGGCATGTGCTGTTCTTGCCTTCCTTCCTTGGTGCTCATAGCTGCCAGGGCCCGCTGCTAGCCTAACACACAGGCCCCTGCTCCAGGGCACCTGGCCTCCCCCACCAGGGATGCAACTCGAGGCCAGGGTTCGAGCCTCACTGGTCACACTCCCCAGTCCTTAACACAGAGCATGGGACCCAATAGATGCTTCAATGTTTTTTGAAGAAATGAGCAAAATTGTGAACTATTTCACCCTACTCAAGTCTCCCGGGTGGCCCTGAGAGCAGTGGGATTTGCTACTGGCAGTTTTCAAGACTGGCATCTACGGCAGTGATGTAGAGCTCCTGCTGCAGCACCTACTGCCCACAAAGTTACCTACTGTGGGTGCTTAATGTGTTTGTGGTTTTTCATGAGCGCAGAACCAATGCAGGTGCCTGCATTGTCCCTTTAATTTTCCCTGGGTGGGAAGGGGAGGTGCAGGCATGTGAATGCACAAGGAGAACATGTAAACAACACAAATTCTGTCTCTGCTGGTGTGTGTGTGTGTAGTTGAATCTGGTTCTTCTCCCCACCCCCACTTTGGCCCTCAGGAACACATCATGGAATCAAAATAGAAATTAGCAGGGATAATAGGGTTGGACATACACATTTTTGGTCATACCTCAGAAACTGGGCAAAATTCTAGGGCCACAGACAGGCTTAGAATTGTTTTGAAAAATAAATAGTACATGGGGCCCATATACCCATGCATGTAACTAACTTAAGCTTTCATAGAAATGTAGCCTTCACTGCTTGCTTGCCATACACTCTGATGTATTCTACTTCATTTCATTTTTTTTTTTGTAATGCTGGTCGCAGTCCATGAAATTGATTTCACTACTTATCAATGGACCCCGATTTGCTGTTTGAAAATCATTTTAGAGCATCTCTCCCTATGCTAGGATTTTGTAAAGGTGAATACAAGAGACCAATTGTCCTGTGTGCTTGGTGAAGAAACGAAGGCAGAGAGAATAGAAAGAGTGCCTGGGTGGGGGTGGGCTCCAGAGAGGAGGCAGCTGACTCTTATAAAGCCATCAACACATTGGCCATGGCCTGCCTCAGGAAAAGTGGAGCCTGGCATTCAGCTGCCAGCCGGGAGGCCACAGCTGTGCAGTCACACAAGTGGAGGACATTTTCCAAGGCAGGGAGAAGACTTTTCCTCCCTTCCTCGCCTCTCTTCCTTCTCCTAACTTCCTTTTTCCCTTCCCGGCCAGCGGCAATTCAGCCTCTTAGTCACCACAGACCTGACTGAGCTGGCTGTGTGGGTGCTGAGCCCCACGCTCGCTCAAGGCCCTGAGTTGCTGGTCTTTGCTGTCCCAGTCAGCTCTGAAAGTCCCTGGGGTGACTGATGACTGGGCGGGGGGGTGGGGAGGGGGCTGGACCAGGGGTGAAGAGTCTCAGAGGCCTGTCCACTGGCAGCTAGATGATTAATAGTGGTGGGGTGTGGGGCGGGAGAGCTGCAGATGTTGGTGTTTGTTGTAACGCTTTCTATAGCGGAGCCCATCCCAACCATGTAATTTTTATTACATGATATCAACATTTAGCTTCAGCAATGGAAATGTCAACTTTAATTATTTTCAAGGAGTCTTGATGGCTCTGGGAATAAATCAATATAAATAATGTTTTCATAAACTCTGAATCATGCTCCTAATAGTGTTATATCTATAATATACAAAACTATTTTTCTTTGCATCTTAGCAATTAATTGATGCCAAGTGCCCATTTCTCCATTCCCCATTGCTATCAACTCAGAGCCAGGCCTAAGGGGGATGCATTGGCACAGGGGTCATATCCTTGAGCCCAAGACCACTCCTGATTCTTCTTCCCAAGGGGTTAGGTTTGGCATAATGTCCCTTTCCCAGAAAACTATCCTTTTCCCACTCAGCCCATTTAGTTTACTCATTGATCTAACCCACTGTCTCCAAGAAGCCTGCTCTGGCCACCACACCAAGTGTGACAGCATGTCCCTCCTTTACGCTTGTGTGGTGCTCTCTGGCTCTCATTGATGGCTCTGTGGGCCAACAGCTGGGCAGGTGGCAGCAATGAAAGCTTGGGCCGGTCCCAGGTGTGCCACCCAATAGCTTGGCCACTCTGAACAGTGAACAGATGGCAGTGCCAAAGTGTTCTTATATGGAGGTTGCAGAGAATAACACCAGTGGGTATGAGCAGAAACAGAATTAAAGGCCACCAGGAAGCTCAGACTCTGCCAGGCCAGAGGATGCGACGGAAACAGTGTCTGAACGTCCACTGCTGAGCTGGTGCAGAGGACACTGCTGTCACTCAGGCCCCAGCCCTGGCAGTCTGCACAGAAGACAGATAGGGTTGGACTTTGGGGAGCCAAAGGATGCTCTTGGAAGAATAGCTGGCTTTGGAAACCATTGCTGGAATAGAGGCTTCTCCCACACTCAGCCCCCTACTCAAGGCTGGGTGCTGTGCTCCATGGGTGTGACCAGGGCCATGCTGCAAAGGAGTGTGGGAAAGTGAGTATCTGGCATTTTCTATTTCTGCAAGAGACAGACAGACTTTCTGCTTAATATGGGTGGAGGGCCTTATACTGAGGGCCCAAGTATAAAAAAGAGGGTTCAGACCAGGCAGCTAAGAACAACAGACAGCCCCTCTGTGGCCACAGGCCTCTCTCTGCCTGATCGCCGAGGCCCTTCATGGCTATTTTGTTTGATGTTGACATTTTCCTAGTAAAGAACCATACAAACGCAGCTCCAAGAGCCTTCCCTTCAATTTGACTTCTGCCCCAGCTTCCGATTATGATTCATCCTCTCTTGTCTACTCACCCATAGGGAGAATGCACTAGGAGGCCCAACATGAGGCTCTGGTCCCCATGACAGTTATATTTCTCAGTGTAAGTAAATAATTGGCATCCTGGTATTTAGAACTAGTTCAGTGGCTTCTGAGCCACCAACCATTCAGGTTCCCTTTTTCTAAGGCTGGTTTGGCCCAAGTTTCTGGTGGTAAGATGGGCAACTGTCTAGACAGCTGCTGGCCCTACCCATGAGCTTGACCCCGCGGTGTCTTCCCACTCACAGGAGTGCAGGGCAGTGCCTCCAGGCTTTTGGAAACCTTTGTGAATTCGCTTACACAGAGATCAAGCTGATGAAGGGATTTATTGGAATATCACCTTCACTGAAAAAATGAAATTATCTTCAGTTGGTACTTTCTGGAAAATTCCAGATCCACCCCTCTTCAGCGCTCATGCACTGAACACTGGGCATCTGACAGTTCTGCATTATGGGATGGATGGATAGATGGATGGATGGATGGACAGACGCATGGATGGATGGATGGATGGACAGACGCATGGATGGATGGATGGATGGATGATCCTACCCTCCCAGGCAAAGACTGTCAGGTGGGGAAGTCAGGATGGAGTCAACAGCCTGGGAAAGGGAGGATTAGGGGAAAATGAACCCCAACTGTGGCTCAGGATATTTTTTTTTGTTAGGGTGACTGGGAGCAAGTTGAGATCTAGCAAGAGTTGGGGGGGTGAGGGTGAAATGATTTCCTCGGTTGCTTTCTGGTAATTTTCTCTGAAAATGCCCAAAGAATTAGGATCAGATAAAAGCTTTGGGAGAGCAGAAGGTGACAGTGTTATTATCTCTGTGCACTTGTTTTAAGGGATCTACCAAAGGCATCAAATTATTTTCCTTTCATGCATGAAGAACAAGGAGTGGAATTTGAAAACCCTTCAAATCTAACAAAGACAGAACACAAGTATTTATATTGTAGAGCTGTCCGTGTGATTACTATACCCAGAGCAACCAATTCATATTATTCCTGAGCGAGATCTTGGGAGATTAACTCTACATCTCAAGGCCATTAATCTCCAACATCTAGGGGTCGTGGGAATATGTTTGCAGCACTGGAGAATGTTTTTGATCTCCACTTCACCTGAGAGGTTTCTTCTCCAAGGCTGCATTGTTTCTAAGCTTCATCTCTTTTGTCTCCACCCCCACCCCCCACCCCCGCATCATGCTTCCCCCCTCCCTCATACCTGCCCGACTTTCCATTATAAGCAGCTGCAAATGAGGAGGGTCTGCAGGAGGGAGGTCCTAAAGAGGGTTTTCCCAGGATGTGAAAACCTCATCCCTTGAGAAGGGGCAAGGAGATGGGGGGAGCACTGCAGCTGGAACTGGGTTTGGGCTCTGCAGCTTCAGCGGGGGGGGGGGGGGGGGGGGAACAGAATGGGTGAGAGGAAGAGAAGGAGGGGGGTCACAGCTGGAGGTCAAGAGAACCAAGGAAGGACTGAGGCTGGCGCCGGTTAGCAGACTTTGGGGAACTCAGGGAAGCAGCAGAGCTGCAAGTGTGATTCCTTTTTCTGGAACAGACCTGGAGATGCCACCCCAGGGGTGGAGTGGGAGGGACTAAACTGAGGGCAGGGTCTGTCAGTGGGAGTGGGGCAGAGGAGAGCTGTGGGTCCAAGCAGCCCTGCCAATGACAGAGCTCCTCACCCCATCATCCCTGGCACAGGGGACCTCTGGGGCAGCGCAGGAGGAACTGCCAGGGTTGGGGGATGGTAATGTAGTTGAGGGCCTGGCAGTGTCCTAAAACAGCTGGCAGATGCTGGGTGGGTGCTCACCCAAAGAGAGGTATCTGGCTCCCTCCTAGGTGAGGGCATCTCTAGACATTCCCCTGTGCCAGTGGGTATGTTTGAGAACACCAACTATTCCTGGTGTCTCCTTAAAATGGGATTCTATCAGGCTATTTGAGCCTCCCATTTTCAGGGGTGCTGGAGAGATGTCCCTGCGGGGGACGACTGGCTGCAGGATGGAATGGGGTGGGGTGCTGTTATCTGCCACTCAGACCCTCGTCAGTCACCCCCTCCTCTGTGGGGGGCATCTGCCACTGTTAACAGAGAGGAGGGAGAAGAGGAGAGAAGGTTGGAGTGGGGACCTTCACTATTGGTCCCTCCACCCTCCTTGCTTGAGGACCCCTTTCCAGAATGCAGCCCCCGCCCCTCCTTCTTATGTCATGTCTATCTCTCCAACTGTTTTATCTCTCCCCTTGTCTCCTCTACTCTGGTCCCTCTAGCCAAGAGGGAAATCCAAGATTCCTGGGTCCCTGGGGCTCTGAGGTCCTCCAGTGAATGTCCTAAGTGCCCTGTACAAGGGCTATGTGGATTCAGGTCCCACACAAAAGGCCGGCTCCTGCAATGAATGCTGCGCTGGCCAGTCCTGCCCAGCCCGGCCCCTCGCGCTGATCTTGGGCCCTGGATGGCTCTCCTCAGTGATTCCTCAGGGTCAGAGACCCATCTGGGGGGTGGCCTGCATCCTAGCTTCCCTTTCAGCTCTTCTCTCAGGCCTCCATTTCCATCTCCCACCCCACACCAAACTCTGTTCCACCTTGTTTCTCCCAACACATCCCAGTTAGTCAGAAAGTACGTCCAAAGGGAGCTCTGGTCTCAGGTGTATCTTAGAAATACGGCAACCATCCACCATCCCTGGAAACCCTTTGTTCTGACCTGGTAAACCAACCTGCCTTCCTGACTGAAGCCCCCTCGTACTCCTTGGGGCTCACTGCAGTTCCAGGCAGGGCCCCAAGGCCTCTGTGAACTTCTGCAATGCCCTGGGGGCCTGATCCTCTTTATTTGCAAAATGAGGAGGGAGTGGACTCCATCTCCTCCACATTGGCTTCCAGCTCAGACCCTTTCTATGAAGATGTGGGACTGTGTGGCGCCAGTCATAAATCCACGGGAACTGAACTGTTGAATAGTTAGAGAGCCCTAACACTGTTAGCCACCCTTTCAAGGAAGGAGGGATTGGCCAGTGCACTGACAGAGGGGGCCAAACCCTGCTCCCTGCAACCAAGCCCCTCAAGGTTGTTGGGAGGAAGCGCCCCGTTCGGGCGCCCTGTCCAGAGAGAGGCCCACTTGGATACTCAGATTATCGTCTGTTCAGCTCACTTATGATGATTGGCCGTGGCCTCACTTTTCAGGGAGCAAAGTCCTCTCATGGGACAGAAACAGGGCCCTCCATGGCTGTCTGCATGGAAGAGAACTATAGGAGAAGGGCCAATCAACCCCCTAACTTGAGTCTCTACCTGCTTCCACCATGAAAGGCGGGGAGGTGGGCACCGCAGGAGAGGCAGGTAGGAGCCTGAAAGCAAAGCAGCCATGTCTCCATGGCCCGATCAGGGATTTCTTGGAATCAAAGAATAAAGCTCGGAGATGAAAAATCGTCAATGAGCAAGTACAACAGACGCTCCCTGAGAGAAGTGGAGGGGCTTCCCCCCACCCCCAGCTTTTGCGTCCAGAAGATATAGACTAGATCCTGGCCTCACTCCTGGCAGAGGGTAGTTCTGAAGTTCTGATCTATGAGGTAAGAAGTGGGGGGCGGGATCCACATGCACAGGTCACCATGCTTTGTACTATGTGACCCCACTGACAGCCAGGGTTCAGCCAGAGACTAAGGCAGGTCCTCTGCCCTGGGGTGGTCGTGAGTTCTGGAAGCAGGTAGAGGGTCAAGTTAGGGGGTTGGCAGTGCTGGCTGGGTCTGCCTTCTCAGCCCTGCTGTGTTCCCCAATAAGCCTATCTCTAGGAAACCAGCCACATGCAGACCCCCAAGAGCCCCATCTCCCAGGTGGCCCCCTTTTCAAGCTGCCAGTTTCTGCAGGGCCGCTCATGTCAGACCCTTAGAACATGAGCAGCAGTACTAGGGAGGTGTTTAGAATGAAGGGGGACGCAGGCATGGCCTGGAGCCCAGGGCCTCCTTTTACCTCATCCCTGCTGACCTCTCTGTCCCTGCCATTTCTCTCCTTCCCTGGAGCCCACAAAGAACCAAATCGAGTCCATCTCTCAGGGCCTGCCATGCTGTGCAGCTCTTGATGCAGGTCCGAGGTTAACTGAAAGTGGAGGTATGAGTACAGGGCTCAAGGGCTTATAATAATAGCAATCATTTCATTCCTATGTATTACCTCACACTTTTTTTTTTTTTTTAGACTTTGCATCATCTTACCAGGTCTTACATCCTCAACCTAGGGCACTGCCAAGGTAGGTAACTTATCTCCATTTTACAGCTGAGGAAGTAGGCTTGACAAGCTCAGGAGCCTCTGAGACCATGGGCCCCACTAGTGGAGTGAATGGTAGGCAGTGGGGTGACAGTTGGGAAGGTTGTAACAAGGGGACCAGCAATGCCCCCTTCAGTTCACTTTTCTCAAGACCTTCGGTGGGTCTTGCTCACGCCTTGCACACCCAGAATGGATCATTTCAGAGAGGGGCTGGTCTCAGCCCTTGGCTATGCCACTTGCTCCGTGCCTCAGGTGTCCTCAGGAACTGTTCCCCGAGAAGCAACCAACGGGGTCCCCAGAACGCTCCTAGTATGGCCCTGTGAGCACAGAGTTGCAGGGAAGAGGGAGGAGATGCTACCATGACAGCAGAACCCTGGCTTCTCCCTTCGTTCCTTCATCTTGACTCAATATTGTCAACGTCAACTCATTTTCTGCTCAGAATGAAGATAAATCACGCTGCTCCGGAAAACCACAGTCAGCGTCTCCTTCTTTGTGTGGGGCAGGGAAGTTTCCATCGACAGAGCGTTGGCATTGCAGATGGCTCGCCATATGCCACGTTCCCTCACGCTATCACCTTATAAGCAGATTCTGTCAGGTTCTAGAAGTAAAAGCTTAATTAACAAGTGGTGTGTACAGTTATGGACTTAATTATCTACTGCTTTTTATTTCTTTGTTGTTTCTTGTTTTTCAAAAGTTTGGTAACAATTACAGGCAACGGTTCCCTAATGCAATCTCTCTCAGCACCTCTTATTTATTTTTTCATTTGTTTTGCGGTTTGGAGCCTGGCAATGTGGCGAGAGCAGGCCTCCCCTCTCCTCCATAGGCTGCTGCATAGACAGTGAGCTCAACATGGGCCCACGCCCGATTTAGTGATCCAGGCCTCTGGGAGGTGGCCTGGTCACGTGGGTTTCTAGAAAGTGGCTCCCTTGATGCTGATCCTGTCCAGACTGGGAGCCCAGACCCGGGTCTCTCTACCCCGGGGGACTGTCAGGGCCATATGCCGCCTCCTCTCATTCTCCACCTGGCCCTGTTGGCCCCTCCTACTGGGGACAGTGGATGTGGCTGGACCAGGGTGGTAAGGACAGAAGATGCTGGGAGTGGGCAGGGGACAGTCCCGTTGTGGGGGAGGCAGAGGTAGCTTTAGGGAGTTGAGCAAAAGACTCAAAAAGACTTGGAATGGAATCACAAAAAAAAACAGCAAATTAGAGGGAATTTTCTGAGTTGGAGCCAGACCCGTGATTTAGGGCTTAGAAAAATAGAGGCTGGGTTCCCCTAAGCATTTCCGCTTACATCCCATGTGATCTGAACGGCAGGAAGCTCGTGTCCTGGTGCAGATGTCTCGTGTGAGCATGAGTAGATGGGTGTGCTGGCTTAGACAGCCTCCCTCGGAATTCACAACTTAGTTATCAACACGCGGTGTCAGGAGTGGCCCCCAGAGCTGACAGCAGAGGAGTGTGAAACAGAGGGGAGGCAGCCCATCTGGCCTCTCAGCTCTGCGCTCCTCAGTTGGTGGGTGGGCAGGGTCCCCCTGGTCCCTGGTTCCCCAGCACCCTTTCCATCATGCCCATGACATTAGCAGAGGCTGGATGCATCAAGGAGAGCCCAGGGAGGAAGGTGGTTGGAAGGGAGAAGATGCAAGGGCAGAAGAATTGCAGAATCAGAAGATCAGGGCTTCCCTTTCTCCCTCCAACTTGAGGGAGAAACCTGATGGACGCTTCCCTGAAGTGAAGACAGACAGGCCCAGCCTAGCACCCAGCCCGGACCCTAGGCTATTCCGCTCTGTGCATCAGTTTCCTCATCTGCAACGAGCCTCAGGATTTGGCCGGATATATTCTTTGGACTCTGCTGAGTCACCAAACATTTTTGTGTTCTGAAGATACCCCTGCCCCCAGCTCTTAGAGAAGAGCCCACCAGACTCCAGAGGGCTGCGTGCCGGGGAAAGAATGCAGAAGCCGGCGCAGCCCCTGACTTTGTGGCACACCAGAGACCTAGAACAGCTCCTGGCATGTGACCTAAGTGCTCAGCCGGCACCTGCCAAGTTAACGACCGTGAACTAGACCTGCCAGTTATAACACAGCCACACTCAGGGTTCCTTCTAAAGATACTGCCCTGCCCCAGAGAGAGAGAGAGCCAGCCCAGAGCCAGGTGACCTAGGGGCAGCCCTTGGAGGCCGTCGATGTGAGGTGAGGCTGGGGTGAAGAGATGACACAGGGAAAATGGATCTACTTCTCAGAAGGTTAATCCAGGAATGCTCTGAGCGCCAATTAATTGCAGGAGTGAGGCTGGAAAGAGCCATTGGGAGGGAGAGGGAGAGGTAAGGTACTGAAGAGCAGAGGCAAGTGGGCAGGATGTAGGGGTGAGGTGAGAAGAAACATCTACCTGCCCTGGTTGGGAGGGGTGGGGAGGGCTGGCTCAACTCCAGAGATCCTCTTCTCTGATTCCCACTTCAGTGGCCCCCTCATCACTACCTGTAATTCTGTGGGCCCCTCCTCTCTGTCCCACCTTCACCTGCATTTTCAGTTAGCTCAGGGTAAGCTTGGAGAAGAAAAGGAAGAAGAGCTTGAAAGGATGGGGACAGGAGGAGGATGACCTTCTCACCCTGGGACCCCGAAACCAAAATCTGACTGGCTGCAAAGCAGAGCAATCATTTGGGGACAAGGGAGGAGACCATTCCTCTGAGCTGGAATGCAGGGAGAAGCTCCTAGAATTACTTGCAGGCAGGAAACTGAAATGATAACCACCAGGTGCCACTTCCTGGGTGTGAGGGTGAGGTGACATGGGAGATGAGATGGTGGGAATGGCCAGGTGGGGACTGGAGATTCAGAGGGTGGAGGATGGCTGAGCCTCCCTGCCCATGTGTAGGATGACAAGACTTCTCATTCTTTTACTGAACAAGGAGATGCTAAGTTTCCCAGGCCTGAGGATGCCACACCTTGGCAGGACCCTAATGAAGCAATCCTCCCTAGTTTCTACCCATCAGAGAAAAAAAATCTCTTCATATTCAAAGTTAGGGAGACCAAGAAAATGGAGAGTAGAGAACAAACCCACCTGGGCTGTGACTGGGATGCCTCATTGATCACACCTCCACAGCTTCTCTCCCCACCCCCCATCTTGTCTTCTTCATCACTCCATAGCGCTTCTCCTGGGGTCGGTTGGGGAAGGGCAGCAGAGAGGAAGCAGCCCCCTGGCTAAAGGTCACCTTCCTGAAGGGGCTCTGCTGGTCCAGGACAGCCACCCCCCTCACCCCCCCAGTTCAGAGCCGCATCCAGTCATGTGGTGACCCTTCCACTTCTGTCCCGAGGCGTTTCTCAGAAGAACTTCAAGAGGATCCTGACTATTTGCCAAGCATATGGGCTGTGGATACCACCCACGGGGTGGGGGGACAGCTGGGGAAGGTTGGGGTGAAACCTTGCTGAGAGGGGCAGCCGATGACAATTTGGAGTCTTCTGGAAAAGTTTGGAATTCTTTCTTTCTGACAGACGTGGAGGAAGGACACTTGTATGTTTCTAGAGGAGGGACCAAGCTGGGGATTGGGGACTATGTCCCCTGCTGTTCTTAGGGAGATTGTGGTGTTTTCAGCCATGACATTACACAGGTACTGGGGATGTGGAATTGGGGTATTGCTCACTCTTGTGTGGGTGCTTATTTCTACCCACCCCACTGCTTCTTCAGCCTCCCTGTTGCCCTAGCCCTACCACCCCTGTAGGATGGTTTCCCACTCTGAGCTACCTTAGTCCCCAGCCTCCCAGCCCACACAGCTTGGCCCCCAGCTTGCCACAGTAACTTAGTTACTGTGGTGACACGAGGACACCCCAGGAAGGAAGGAGGGGCCTCCAGAGGGCAGCACAACCATCTGCTTGTCAAATAGGTCACAGCTCCTCTTCCACACTGTGTCCCAGCCCTTTGCCCAACCTTCACTTGGCACCAGTCCAGCCCCATGAAGCATCATGTAAAGCCTTGCTGGTCTCCCCAGGCAAAATCAGTTGCCTCCCCATCTGATCATCCCCTACAGGGGTTCACAGCGGGGTCACTGCCATACACTATGCTGTGCTAAATAAAGTCAAGGCCCGAGTCCATCTCTTTCCAACCTCCTCCAATGCCCCTTGCTCCACCCCCTCCTCTGTTGGGCTTTCTAGGTAGACTACATGTTTGCGAAGTCAACCCACAGGCCCCCACCTTCCTAGCCATGGTCTTGACCAAGCTCAAGCATTGTCTCATGAGCTCTTCCTTGCATCCACCAGGTTCTGTGTCTGCAGAATACTCTGTCCCCCAAAGAAATCATCTTACATCCTATCCTTTTTAATTGTTCACAGATCTATCCTCTGCAGAAATTTTAGTCCTATTCATCTCTGTGATGACATTGTTTATGTCCGATAGGGACAGATGATGGGTGTGGCATGGGTAGATGATGGGTGTGTGAGGGCCCAGATGGGTAGTTGAGTCAGACATGGGAGGGAGGAACTTGGAGCAGCTGCTTTGAGGGCCTGGGCACCGGGGTGTGGCAGGCAGTGAAATAAGGAATGGCTTGACTGTCCCTTGCTGATTAGATGCCCTGCACTTGGTTTCTGAAGCAGGTTTACTCTAGACTCACTAGGGAGAAAATGTTCAGAGAGAAGGAGCACTCGGATATTGGGGCTTGCACCGTGACAAGTGAGGAGGCCTCCTCAGGTGACTGGATGAAGTAACCTTTGAGGACATGTGGAGAAGGGATAAGGGGCTCCATGTGTAAAAGATGAGTGCCAGGGTATGGAGGGGAGCCCAGCTCATTCTTTGAGGTCAGGAATACAGGCCACTAGGAGGCAGATGGCGATCTGAAATTTTCAGTGGCAGACCCACCTCACAGCCATGGGTGTTGTGAAGGTCGCAGCCCCAGGCCTCAGAGAGGCTACCCAAGAGTAGTCACACTTCTTCCTGACCCGGTCCATTGCCTCTGGGTAATTGTGACTAGATGATCCTTCATGGAGTTGACTTGAAATATGATGACTGGAACCCCAGTGTTCTTAAAACCCAGAAAGTCAGAACCATGGAAGACACTCAGGGAGTGATCTAGAATGCTACCCTGGAGGGAACCAACACTTGAAGGCATTAAGTAACTGCTTCCCCACTCAGCAATGGCAGATGTGGAAGGGTCTGGGTGCTGCCTTCCTTCCAGACCATAACTAAGACGAGAACACGCATTTCTTGACATGCAATCTGCTGCTGTCTCGCCGGGGGACATGCATAAATGCACCAGGCAACCAGGACTCATGTAGCGTCTTATTACGTTACATGGAGTGACAAAAGAATGTCTCACCGCCATTTCAGCCAAGGCACCCAAGTAGAAAGACAGGGGTTACACAAGCAGGTGTCTAGAGTTGGACAATCGAAGAAAGGCAATGTTTCAAGGGACAAAGACAAGTTAAAGACAAAAAAAAAAAAACAGCTTCCTTTCTCTCACCTGCTCTCAGCCTGCCTTGGGTTAAATGCCCAGATGGGAAATGTGCACTAATGAGAGATTTGTTGGGACAACTCCAAATTCCACTGGACGGAGGCTGCGAGGGAGCCCCGGCAGTTAGGAGGGGATGACTGTGGAGCTGCTTTGTGAACTGCAGAACAGAGACAGCATGGCTCGTCTGGACAACAGGAGCACTTTATGAAGCTGTGGCTGCCGCCTGTCCAGGACAGCTGATACTGAAAGAATGCTGCTTCCACCAGCACAAGAGGCTAAACAGCTCCTAGGCCCTTGGGTGCACCATAGCTTCTAACTATTCTTCTGGTTTTAAAGTACATTCCTAGGTTAGTTGAAACCTCCTCTTAGCCATGGATGAAGAACAAGGAGAAAAAGCCTCCCTGTGGTGGGGAGACTCCCCGACGCCCACTCAGTTCTGGAGTTGGGTAGAAAGACTCCAGGCCCATTAGGGCCTCTGCACAACACCATGCCCTTCCCCTGTGGACAGCCAGAGCTGGGTGATCAAAGGGGCCTGCTTTGCCTACTTTGGCCCTCCAAATAATTCCTCCACTTCCCATCAAAATCTCCATCCCAACTCCAGATGCCCTCCCCACTCTGCCCCCAGCCTTGAAGCCCATGCTGACTCCCTCGCCCAAGGCCACCCTTGGACCCTGGCACAGAAGAGCTTCAGTCAGTCACGCCCTGTGGCCCAGGCTGAGCAGAGAGCATGTTCAGCAGAAATGCTCATCAGTGGCAGAGATCAATACTTCAATAGAAATGCCAGGTCCAACATAAACAGTGGGGAGGGGGAAAGGGGAAAGGGGAAGCCGGGACAAGGGGCTGAGGTGGGCTCTGGAAAAAAGCCAGCCAGCCAGCCCGGTGTGGGGAACAGCTGATCTCCAGTAAGCACTTTACCTGCATTGTCAACGAAGGGAGGAAGACCCACTAATCCAGGCCCCACTAATTAAGAATCTGCCACGATTTAGATTTGACCTAGACTGAAGCTCTCCTCTATTCTAGGTCTGGTGAGAGGGGTTTACAGAGCAGCGACCTGCATGAGCTGGGTCGCCTGTGGCTGGCTTTCGTACCCTGGTGTTCGTGGGAACACCACATGCGGTTCCTGCCCAGGTCTTCATAGGGCCAGCTGTCCTTGCCTGTGTCCCTTACCAGATTGTAAGCTCCATGAGGACAGGGGCTGGGAGCCCCCAGAGCTGAGTATCCAGCCTCTGGGCCACAAGCACCCAGAAAACAGATGGGGGGCTGTCTTGGCCAACTTGGAGCAGCCCTGTCAGGGATCTGCCTGGTCAGTAGAAAGCAGTACATACAGACAGCAGCCCAGTCAGGCAGCCGCCCAGTCAGGCAGCCGCCCAGTCAGGCAGCAGTCCAGTGAAGAAACAGACCAGAAACCCTGGGTTTTGAGCCAAGCATGGGAGTCCCCACAGAAGACCATCAGTGCACATGGAAGTGCGTGATGGGAACAAACTCTGGCTTGAAGCAACCATGGCCAACCTCCAAAGGCTTCTGTTCTGGAGGGGCCGTCCCTGCCTCGGCAGGGGGAGCATCTGAATGACTCTGAATGGTCTCATTTACAGAACTTTGCAGAGTGGAAAGGGGCCATGCCCTGATGCCAAACAAAAACAAAACAAAAACAAAACCACCAGACAGGTATGAAACTTTATGGAGTTTATTTCTGGAGACCGGGCCACAGAAACCTCTGTCTTTCCTCTCAGAGAATTTGGGAAAATAGGATGCCCAGACCAAGGAGAAATGGTTTAGAGTTTCTTATGGCTTCTCTGAGGAGGTGTGAGGAATTGGGTTTCAGTGGATTCTCCCTCAAACATCCTGACTTTTTAAAAAAGGAAGAGGGAAGAAGCTGACAGGTGAGTATTTCAGGGTAAGACTTGGCAGGGCTTTCCCGAAGAGACCACCGCACTACTGATTTGCAGTTCCCCTAGGACATTCCTTGTGTAGCTCATTTGAAACCTTGATTCCTTTATATCCCTTACCTAGCTTATGTCAATCCACTTAAGAAATAGGAACTTTAGCAGGGAAAAGAGGGAGTTAGAGTGAATAAGAGGAAAGAAAAGCAATTTTTGGAGACTAGTAGTAGGGTAGAGCTGGGCACCCAAGTGTTCAGCAGGAGGGGGGACTTGAGTGTCTGAAGAACAAAGGGAAGCCATTGTCTAAGACCTGGTAGTGGCATCCAAACTCCTGAAAAGTCATTTTTAAGGTTCTGTGCTCTGGCTTAACAAAGAATTATCAGTATCAACTGACTCAGGGAGTTCACTGGATGAATGCGTGCAGGGGGCTAGCCAGAGAAAAGAGTTGGGGGTTCTTGGGACAGATTAGGAAATTATGCAAGAGAGAGGTTTAGGCAGCTGCTGCCAAGCCTGATAACCAGAGGGTCTTTGAGACTCAGAGGATTTGTGCCGGGCCCCTAGCCAATGACTGGGCTTGCAGCTGCATCTAGAGTCAATGTCTTCCAGGCCTGTTGCTGAGAACATGAGTGGGGTGGCTTCCAGGCCTATTGCTGAGGACATGAGTGGGGTGTCTTTGTAACACCCCTGTTGCTGAGAACGAGTGGAGATCAGGACTGTTTGAGCTTCAGGTAGATAAGTGGGACAGAAAGCAGGGCTCTGAGCCAATGATCTCCCACTTCCTCTGTGGGATCATGGAAAAGGTTGAATGTAAAGAAAGGATTCCCGGGTAGAGGGGTACAGAGTGGTCTTGGGATATTCTGGATCAGTGGCCCTCAGATTTTCCACTTTGGCCTGGTGTGGAATCGCCTGCTTTCCCTAAGTTTTAGGCTTGCCTGGGGAGAGAGGTGTGCAAACGTGTGCAGTTGCTGGGAAGTGGTGGCAGCAACAGGCCTGGGGACTGATCATAAATGGCCTCCAGGCTGATGGCCAAGACTGGCATGTTGGTAACCTCTTTGCTCAGCCAATCATAGTTATAGTGCTTTACGACTCAGGGTGCTTAGAGATTTACAAAGTCCTGTCAAATCCATTATCTCATTGGAACTTTCCAAGGGCATTGACGTGAACAAAGACAACTGGATTTCAGAGAGGCACGGGCACTTCTCAGAGGGAACCTATGGGTAAGTGATAGAATCAGTATTAGGCGCCACCCCAGCGCACTTATCTCTGGCTCTCTGCCCTCCTGCACTTTCCTTCTACTGAGGGGTGGCCCCCTGGGAGTCCCCAAGTCACCTTAAGAAACATCCACCAAATGTGGATGTTTGAGCTTTCTCTCTTCTTCCAGCACCCTTCTTCCACCTTCAGGGACCTTCCCAACTACCTTGGAAAGATATTCCAGGGACATTCTCCCCCGTCATTGCCTGCCTTCATTTTTGAACCTTGCAGATTTTGAGAGTGGGACACACAATCTCCCTGCTTGAGACAAGAAGGGCTCTCCACCCATCAGACCACTAATGACAGTTCATGCTGGGCACCGAGTGGGCAGTTGTCCTCAGCTTGTGGAGAAGCCACAGAGCCCTGGGAGCAAGTGTGGCCCATGAGTTCCATGGGGTGAGGCCCATAGGATCTGACATCCGGGAGGTTTGCTGCCCCCCCCCCCCCCCCCCCCCGCTTTGAGGCTCAATGAGCCAGTTAAAGAATGTGCCCTCTGACCTGGGCTTGGGCTCCAGTCTCTGGGGGATTTCCACAGTCACCCTTCAGTTCCCCCTCTGGGGGAAAGAGACCTCACTTATACCTTGAATTTCAAAGTCTTCTCTCCCCAGAAAGGATAGAGGTAGGTATGAGAAAGACTTTGATCTTGAAATAGGTAATCCTGGGTCCAGATCTTGGATTTGCCACTGACTAGCTGTGTGACCTTGAGCCAGTAAAAGTCCCTTCACAGAAATTCTGTAAGGATCAAATGAGATAATGGGTGGAGAGATGCATCACCCTAAAGATGTTATAAATGGAAGCAGGTTTTTTGGTCTGGGGGTTCTGAGGGGCAGGGGAACAGATGGCTGGGGAATCATTCAGCAAGGGCTGTATGGACTCCAGGAGACAAGCTTCACTGACTTTCCCACCTTGCTATGGAGGACAGGGACTCTCTAAAATGTGGGGGCTGCCAAGATGGGCAGGGAACCTAATAGAGGGAAGTGAGCCTTCACTGGCTGCTGAAGCTTCCCCAGATCTTTTTCCTGCACATTATAAATTACCATCCTTCTTTATTCTGTGTCACAGCCTCTTGCAGATCATTGCAGGTGATTTATTCTCTGCTCTGGGCCAACAGTGTTAGGAACAATTTCCTGATCTTTATCTTTCTCTGTTGACACCATATATATTGGCAACTGACCCAACAATTAGGGGGGTTCCATGAACACCCCCTGGCCAAGGAAGTGGGAGCTGACATCAGTTGGGACCAACCTAG
Organism: Talpa europaea; assembly: GCF_964194135.1. Taxonomy (NCBI): domain Eukaryota; kingdom Metazoa; phylum Chordata; class Mammalia; order Eulipotyphla; family Talpidae; genus Talpa; species Talpa europaea. The sequence continues at coordinate 96,595,772 of NC_140068.1, read as the reverse complement.
CATCCACCCTCGGGTAGCTACTGTGAGCTGGAGGGAAGTGCCTCTCGGACTCCATGTGGTTGCATGGGCTTATCAAATAGGCTTCTGGAGAAGAGGTCAGGGTCACCCCCTGGCACATGGGCCTCCATTTAGGTAGCTGTCAGCCGATAGTAAGTTATTCTGTGAAATCGGCTTTCTCTCTGCATGGATGACCCTGTTCATATTTAGAAGAAAGTGTTAGGAAGACCTCCAAAATCCTTTCCATAGTCAACATCCTGTGGCTCAGTCTTAGTTGAGCAGCTTGGGGGTGAGAAAGGTGGAGATCCTGATGGGGAGCCGAGAGAATTGTCTTTTGGTCCCATTTCTCAGTGGCTCCAGGAGTCCCTTCTTGCTGGGTATCAGTTTCCTCATTTGTAAAGTTTCAGGGACAAAACAGGACTTCCTGATTTCTTCTAGTCTGCCATGCTATCATTAGAGAGGTTAACACACACACCATCCAAGCACTTGTTTGCAAACTGACAGACTCATGCAACGAATCAATGGACTGTCAAGTGTCACCCACAACAGTACTGGTTTAATGAAATTCTGGATTTTCAAATGAAGGCGATGGGAAGCTTTGAATAATGCTCATGAGGCTTCTTTGATCTAACATTTTCACTGAGCTTTTTGAATCCTGATTAAGGGGAAAACAAAACAGTGGCAAAGTTGTCTTTCCTGTCATTCAAATAAAAGAAAATTCTTATTTAGTTCTTACAGTACATTGTCAATTATTTCCTGCATCTATTTCTTTGGCTTGACCTTTTGCTGCCATTTTGGTGGACCTGAGGCTAACAGATCAGTTCATGGGTGTTGAGTTTGTGATGGATGGAGAAAAACAGACGGGGACCACCCCTACAGCACTCAGTGGTAGGGTCCTGGAGGAAGGGAAAGAGGTGCCTTTGCCATGTCAAATAAAAAAAAAAAGTGGCAGGCCACCTACTCAAAAAAAATCTGGAAAAGCTAGGCAGGATGTGGGGTCAGGGGAGAGGCCAGGTTGTGGTTGAGAGTTGTCAGTGGTCAGGGCAGAATGGAAAGGTGTAGAGGATACAGGTGAGGGCAACCCTCTCTGGGCCTCAATTTCCTCATCTATAAAAATAAGCATATGTGCCATGTAGGCATTCTTCTTCACCCCAAGTGGAAAGGAAGGAGGTGGCCATCAGGCAGTTGGGGCAGTAACGAGGACACCTCACAACAGGCTCCTCCCGCCCAGCTGCGGTACAGCTCAGAGAGTAGCTCCCACAAGGGAGATTTTGGTATGATTTGCACTCAAACTTGTTGATAAACTGAAAAAAGTTGAAACTTGCTATCTGGATTTTTAAAAAGTAACTTCCAAAAAAAAATGCAGTCTCCAGGGGAAGTCATGGATGAGAACGAACCCCACTCTCCACACTTGGGCTATGGGCCTGGCAGATCTGTGCCAGGGCGATTCGTCTCTGGCCAGTGTTCAAATAAACATTTAAAGTGTGTTCAAATAAATTCGTATTCCCATTTCAGGTGCAGGCCACAAAATCACCCACCGCATGTGACCCTTCTAAATCTACCCCCTTGAAAAAATACACAAAGTGTATATTTACGTGTGTGTGGGACAGAACACAGAGAAGCAAACTTTTCCTTTGGGTTATGTGTCAGAGGACTAATGGTAGAAGGGGTAGGGATTGTGAGGGACATTCCACAACTTGTCAAGATAGGAGCACAAGTTCCTCTTTTCTAAACCCCCCCACCAAAGCACTCTACTTAAGGTTCTTGAAATTAGGGAGTCAGGTTCTTGGTGATCATCCTGGGCGAGACTAAAGCCAACAGAGCAATCTCAATCATTACCATAAAGCCCTGCTCTGGGGATTTTGACCTGGCTGGGGAAGAGTTTGAATCAACCCAGGTTGCAGCTTCTAGACAGCAAGCCTGGGCCGGGGCAGGGGCTGGGAAAGACGTGGGGGTGTGTTTCAGAAGAGGCCTGTCTTGGCAAAGCCTAGGCCTATCAGCCCCACCTCAGGAGGTGGGTTTCCTGTTGCCAAGCTGAGGGCCCAATTGTAAACTTCTGGCTCTACTCTTTGGACTCACTCCCCTTTTAGCCCTTTGAGGTAATCCTTCCAAGTTTGACAGAGAATAGTTCACTGTATGGAAAATGGTATCATTTTCATTTGGACGGCACTACATCTACCCCTAGAGAGCGTATACCTATCAGTGTTCCTTCTGAGTAGAATTAAATAGCCCACTAAGCCAGCAAAGCTATTTCCCAAGAAAAAAGCACTGTGAGATCAGTTTCCTCAGCCCGCAGAGGGTCTAAGAGAACTCCTTTGAAATGGCTGGGAAAAATAGAGATCTGGAAAAATGGGCTGGCAAATATACTATTTGAGATTAAATGTTTTAAATAAACTTTCGTGTGCCAGGCACCACGTTAAGTGCTACTAGGAATACAAGAGCTTCAACTCCTGAGGGGCCCACTGGGATAGTCAGATGTACACAAATTCATGTGCAAATCAAAGTCCTTCCCGGCACCTAAACTTTTGAGCAAATTCCTCTGTTCCCAGTTTCTCTGCTGGGATGTGTGACCTGCACCCAGTGAGAGCCACAGGGATTTAAACCCCAGACCTCTCCGCTTCTGCCTGCACTCCCCCTTCACACAGCAAGCCCCAAGGATTCAGGCTTTCTTGCTTTGAGAGGGATCTGATTCCACTCAAGACCTTGCTCTCCACTTCCCTGGTGTGTTAAGGGTTTAACTACAGAGAAATAAAGGCATTGACCAAAAGGAATCATTCAGAAATGGCAAGAAACAGACTCTTCAAACATTCTGCACGTTCTGGTCCCCGGTTCATAGATTCTGATTTGCTTCTGCAAGTACCATTCAAGTTCAGCCCTCTGCTTTTAATGCCAAGGGTGTGTTAGCCCAAAAACCAACCTACCCCTCTATAGAGGCTTTCCTGACCCTGTTCTTTCAGGAGGTCCACAGAGGGCTTTGGAGGGGAACCAAAGTGAACCACAAGTGTCCTCTGCATTCTGAAGTCTTGGGTGGGGGGGGACCGAGACCTTCTTGCTCTTGCAGCCTTGCCCAAGCCTAGTCACCCAAGCCTGGGTATCCAATATCAGTATCGCTTTCTGGTTAGCCCTCCCTCAGGCTTCAGGCCCTTTGCCAAGTGTCCAAACGACACTCCCATTTGGGAACACGAGGTAAGAGTCTAGAGCTTGTCTTCAAAGGGTCTGAAAATGGCTTTTCTGAGATGAGATGAGAATTTGTGGGAGAGTGTGAACATCCCCCCTAAATCCCAACCTTTCTAGTTCCGCAAACAACTTGGCATACACACACAAACACACACACAGGGCTGGCTAAGGTGAAAACATAGGAGAGCACATCATTCAGGAACCCCATTTAGAACCCCTGCCACTGCCAGCACTTTGATGAGAGATAAACTGGGCCTCTAGCCTGATGCTTCCTCTGTCAGGAGGACTCTACCCTCTGGCTTCTGATGTAGAGAACCTTAACCTGTCATCCCCTGGGAAGAATAGGCCTCAGCCTGGTTTTTTCTTTACCTCTTTATCTCCCCCCCCCCTTTCAGATCATCACAATACACATCTGCATTTTAAAGGCATAGACCCTCTCACTTTCCTTGCTTTAAAGCCCAAACCCTAATAAAAAAACAGATTTCTCCTTCTCCCTTCTCACTTTCGGGTGTATTCCCCTTGCAATTTCCCATGACCTTCTGTGAGAATAATTGTCATGGATTTGGTGGGAGGGCGGGGAGGAGGTGACTGCAAGTAGATGAAGTGGGTCAGCAACGGAAAAGTGGATGTTATCAACTTTCTATGTTAATGGATTGACTCAACACAAATGGTATCATTTCAGAGCCACCTTTTGTTTGCCTCAAGAAATAGTCGATTCGCTTTACATTTTTTAAAAGGTCTTCAGTTGTTTAAAAGGAAAGATTCGGGGCGGGGAGAGGTGGGAGTGTGGCAGAGATTGGTTGCAACCACTTTCAGCTTATTGCATGCCACTTCCTCCAGGTGCCTATTAGAACCGGTTGCACTGAAAGGAAATTACTTTTCACCTCCGCTCGGTTCACCTCCCTGCTCCATCTTTTCAGCTAGAGTTGGCACAAAGTGGGGGGGCAGAGTGGAGAGAGCAGCGCCACGCTCCTGCCGCTTATCCCAGACTCAGTCTGGAATAGACCATGGGGAGAAAAAGCCGCGCGCCCGCTGCTTGGGGAAGTCGAGTCCTGGTGGAGAAACAGGCCTGAATGTTTCCTGGGGAAGCCAGGATGATCCTTTCACGTCTATGGGCAGGAAAGGGAGGGTTTTAGGGGAGCACTGAGACTTGACGGGACCCGAAACCTTGGGGCAGGGATGTTAGACGAGCCGAATGCGGCGAAAACCTCAGGCCCTGGATGCAGCCCTCGCCGCCTCCGCTCAAAGCCCCTCAGTCACTCCTACTGAGTCAGTCGGGAAACCCTTTAGAAACTCTTTCTCCAAAGAGCAAGGACCGCTCGCTCTGACAACGGGACAGGATATTTGAAATCAGGGATGTCTCGGGAACCGTCTAAGTTGGTCTGCAGCCTGCGCAAGGAGTCGAGAGGAAGCCCCGACCCACCCGCTCGCCCGGAACCGCAGAGCCCAGTGACCGCTCGGAGCGTTAGGAGCGGGGCGTGGCGAGGGGCGTGGCTGGAAAGGGGGCGGGGCGTCTCGGCTCAACCCCGCCCCCGGGGGCTGGGCCGTTGCGGGCCGTTGGAGGTGGGCTGGGGGCTGGGGCGTTCAGGGCTGCGGGTGCTCCCCGCACCCCGCCCGCCCGCTGCCCTCGCGGGGAGGCCTGGGGGTAACGGCTGTTCCCAACCGCTGCTTCAGTCCCGCCTCGCGGGGTTTTTTTGGGGTGTTGGGTTCGGGGCGGACAAAGCCGCCCCGAGCTCCTTGAGGGAGAAACTGGACTTGCCTATCAGAGCAAGGGTGCCTAGGGAGCAAGGGTGGGGGGCGCCTCCCTGGGACGAATCCCCCTTGGCTGCAGAGCGCGAGGAGCCTGCTATGCCGCCTCGCCTCTCTCACGCTGCTGCCTTCTGTTCCCTCACCCCGCACCTGCCAGGAGCCTCTGTCCTTAGTCCTGAGGGGTTGAAAGAAAGACAAAGGGTGGACACAGCAATGGGGCTGCGGGCGTCTGAGTGTAGGGGAGGCATTGCAAGGGGTGTCAAGGTAGATGGATACATGGGGGCACTCACCCCAGGGATGCAGGATTTGCCCCCAAACTGAAAGGCAAGCAGCTCTGACCTCCTGCCCCCCAGATCATAACACTGTGGGTTACTCTTGGGGTGGAGATCTGCCAACTGTATCCCCTTTAGTCAACACTTGCAAGAGTGGATAGCTCAGCCTACAACTTGGTTCTTGTGAAGAGAGCTTGCTAGGGCTGCCTATGGACAACTGTGGGCATCTTGAGGCAATGCTGGTATGAAGGGTCTGTGGGGAAAGTCAAAGGGGCATGCATGGTTCAGGGCCTGGACTGGGGCACCTCTCGGAGCAGACTCAGTGGGCAGGTGCCAGCTGGGGTTATTGAATAAGTACTGGAGGAAGAGGGAGGGTTTGGAGGAGAAGGTGATAAGATCTCCAAGTCACCCAGCATCAGCCAGTCTCATCAGCATTTCATATGAGTCCTGCCCATGGAATCTGTCAGTGGAGTGGAAGTGGAGGAAGAGGAGAAGTTCAGAGCCTTAACTGGCCCCCTACTAAGATGAGAAATAGCTTTCCTTCACAGATTGACCTAGAGCACAGGATAATCTTTGAGTCTGACCCTGAGTTTCAAAGTTTCTGGGTGTCCAGGCCTGAATCTAGCAGTCTTGACTGTTCAAGCCTTAGTTTTCCCCATCATGAGCATCTGGAAAAGAGCCCTTGCCATCCCAATATTGTCTCCTTTGGTTCCAACCCAGAGGAGATGAGCGACTGTCTTTGTGATAGCTGGGGAAGAAAGGCAATGGGCCATGGCCTGGGAGCAGCTCCGCACAGGTTTCTGTCCTCTGGTGTTCTGGGAGGATCATAAGGCATCAGACCAGAATTCAAGTTTGCTCTGGTTCAACATGTTACCTGTGTGGCAAATGTGGATACGTGCAAGGTCGCCAAGGTGGCGCAGTCCCCTTACACGTGATTTTCCCAGCTGAGGCAGGCTCCCTTATGGGCAGAGTGTCTGGCTCGCCCCTGGGGCTATGCAGCCATGGAGTTGAACAGGCACAGGCTGGCATGGGCTGTGCACACACATACTGATGTAGAAAGTCCAAACTATAGGCACTTTAGAAGATCCACCTCTGGAGTAGGGCGCAGAGGGTCTGGGGAACTGAGTGAAATCATGTAAAGTATCCGAGAATGGAGAATGGAACCTGATAAGTCCCATTAGATAAGTTAGATGTACCTCCTCAGAAAGAGTTACCAGAAAGAGTCCCTCCCCCCGATACCATGAAGGACTTTCTGGTTAGACTTGCGTTGTCTGTGGACAGGACGATAAATCACCTGCCCTCGGGGGTGGCTTCATTCTCCCTAAAAAATGTACAGAGATTACTAATTCTTCTCTACATGATCAGCCTGGGCTAATTTTCTTTAAAAAAAAAAAAATAGACCTGCCTTTCTGGCCCAGAAAAATTATAGAGTGGAAAGGAAACTGCCTTCAGCTGGATCTTAGAGTTTGGGAAGGATGTGAAGGCTCTGTGTCCTGGCTGGCTGGTGACTTGAGCCTCCAGCTTCACTGTCCACCCCTTGTGTTCTCTGGAGCTCCCCTCTTCCTACAGGGTGCAGACCTTGGCCTCATGGGCCACATCCTCCCCTAGATGCTGGCCTGTTCTCTGCTTGGCCTCTTATTTCCACTTGTTGTGGCAGAAACTTTCGTCCCCAAAGCCCAGGAAACAGAGCCCTCACAGGGCTTTGAATGGCTATAAAGAACCTCCTGGATGTGGACCAGGGCTGCAGTCACTGATCCTGTCCTAAGCCACACAAAAAGGTCATGTGACTGAGTGCTTTCCTGTTCCTGTTCTGAAGCAAAGGCCGTTGCTTGTTCCACAAAGTTCCCTGTGGAGACATGCAGGCGTATCCGTTCTCTCCAGTCCTGCCTGCTCAGGATAACTCTGGCCTGCCTGGGCCCCGGCTGTCACTGGGACAATGTCTCCCTGGTTTGCCCACTGACAAGGCCCCTAAAAGATGAGCTTCCTCACAAGAAGAGCAGACAAAAACAGCAAGAGGAGGCCTTAAAAAACTAGAGACCCATCAGAGATCTCTGGACAGTGATCCCTGCTGGGATGAGTATTGAAGGCTGGAAGCGAGAGTTTATCTTACAGCCCCCAGTACTCAAGTGGTGAGTGAGGAAGGTCTAATATTGGGCAAGGCCAGGAGAGTGTCATGTCTAAGGTGACAGTCATGGCTTCCTCTGGACTTTCTCCAGAGGCAGCACTCCTGGCCCCACCCTAGACCCCTCACAGCTCTGACTAGAAACAAGGAAATTGTTTCTCTTCTGACTCTTAAGACCCCGAGTCTCCCTCTGGGGAGGCAAAATGAAGTACATGATGGCTCCTTACCTGCGCCTCAGGTCCAGTGGAAACTGGTGGCCCTCTGTCCCCTTATACAGAACTGCTCCTTGCTTCAGCGCATGCATGGTAAACCCACATCTCCAGTTAGTGCAAAGTTTTCCTCCTTCCCGGATACTTCTCAAGATTACAGTGGGGCCCACCCATTAGCTTTAGCCACAGACACAGGACACTGGCATTTTCACTCAAAAGTCATCCTAGGACAGTGATCCCCCCAGCATTCCAGGGAGAAGCAAACCCAGTCTCCCCTGAACCCCCTCCTCCCTGGGCCTCCCAAGTTAAGATGGACTGTCAGGAGGAGGTGCTTCTCCAAATGACAGAACCTTTCACTACCGAACCATCAGAGAATACTGGATCATCAGGCTAGGCTGGGAGGGTGGAGCCAGTGCTGGGGAGATGGAAAGATTGACGACAGGGCAGAGGCAACTCGTCACCTTGATTTACCTGCCCTTGCCCAGGGTCTGCCTTTAGGCCCCGTGGGCGCCGCTGCGGTGTCTGAACCCAGAGCGCAGCTGCCGGCGGGGGAAATGAGGCTGTGCTACAATGGGAAACCCTGTGGACCTCCAGTACACCTCCCCGCCAGGGTGCTCTGAGCCCGGGGTGGCCGGGCAGGAAGCAGAGGTCCCTGGGAGCAGAGCTCGCCTTCCCTTCTTCACCTTGATTGGGCAGAAAACACCCCCTGGTCTATAAATTCTTGGCCAGTTTGGGTGAGTTGTCACCTGCCCCTTCTGCCTACCCTCCCAAAGTGCTTTAAGCGGCCCCCAGCACCTGGTGTCCTGCCCTCAAGTTACTGTGGATTTAGGACTAGAGTGGCCGGAGCTCCACAAAGCTGTCCCTGCCTGGCCCGGGGAGGGACACAGATGGGCCTGTCAGTCCCGCAGCCCTTGTTCCTGTAGAGTTTCAGGCTGACTTCTTTCATTGCCAGCGGCGTGAGCTGGAACTTGACTTGAAGGCTGGAAGGCTGTGCCCAGACCCCGCCGAATCACCATTTAGTGCAACTCAAGGACTGATGTTTGTCTTTTCTGGGTGGAGAGAGTAGGGTGGATATCAATTCTTCAGATCAAATTAGAGCCCCAAGAGAAGGCGATAGGATGGGGGCAGTGTGGGGGACAGCCAAAGAGCAGCCTGAGGCTGGGGGGAGCTGAAAATAATGGCTGCATAGCCTGGAAGGAGAGGAAACTCTCCAGTTTGGTTTGTAGTAAATATGTAAACCTGTTAAAATAAATTGATTAGCAAAGGATCTCTGCTCAACACTCTTTAAACTCTAACATCTGTTCCCAATAAATAATTCACATGGTAGATATTAATTAGAAGGCTCGAGAGGAGGGGACAGCAGCTTAAAAAGTGCACTGAGATGCCTCTTTGCCAGGAAATGTACGATGAAACCCATACCCAGCTGTAGAGAGAAAGGTGCAGAGTGAGGGCGCTGTCTCCTTCCTTCTGCCCCTTTGTCTCAGGGACACGCTTCCCCCCCTTCCCCCCCCCCTCCTTGTCCCCAGCAGGCAGGTGGCAAGACAGCTGCCTCCAGCCCCAGCACAGCAATGCCCCAGGAGACAGCTGCTCAAGCACAGCTGGCCACCCCCCAGCGCCTGCTAGGGATGTCTGTGGATTCCTAGAACTGTAAATGGTGGAAAGCAGCCCCCTCCCCAACCCCCCATCACTCCCCTCCTCCAACAGGCAGAGGACTGTTCAGCCCTCCCCTGGGGACTGAGGAAAGCAGCTCCTGAATGCAACCAGTCTCTGCTGAAGCCCTCCTTGTTCAGGCGATCGCACACACACTTCTGACATTGGGCAGGGGGCATGGGAAGATCTTAGACCAACGCAGAAAAGAGACCCCCTTCTTCCCTTGGTTTTCAGGAGGGTCCAAACCCCTTGCCTCCCTTTTACAGCAGTTTCCTTTGGAGTCTCGGCTTCTTTAGGAGATCATCATTACTTCCAACTTTGGAAGGAGCAGGTCTTCTGGGGACTCCACCAAGGGGCCTAGTATTTGTCTTCCTGAACAAGCAGGGCAGCCCAGTCCCCATTTCTGTGGAGGAGGAGAGGAGCTATCTTAGAAGGGTCAGGGGCCAGGGAGAAAGAAGTTTGTCTTATTTTCTCTGAGTAGAGTTTGCAGCTCCCTGAGACTAGCTGGGAATTGAGAAGGTGCACAGGAAGTACTTTACATTCCTTCCCTCTCCAACCAAATCAGTAAATCAAATATTGGTTTGCTGTGGATTGAGGCCTGGAGTGTCCAGAGCTCCACAAAGCTGTCCCTGTCTGGTCCGGGGAGAAGACCACAGAAAGGCACATAGATGGGGTCCTTTAGGCCCGTAGCTCTTGTTCCTTTAGCGTTTCCGCCTGACTTTTTTCAATGCCAAGTATGCTTCAGTGGAACGAGCTGGAACTTGAAGGCTGGAATGGTATACCCAGACCCCACTGAGTGGCCATCCTATTTGGAGGAGTTTCTTAAGGACAGGAGTAGAGAAGCTTCTGGGGATGGCCCGGCCCTCACACCTACCCATTAGCAGGTGCTGCACCTTCATACAGGCAGAAGAGGGTCCTCGAGTTTGTTAATAAATTGAGGTCACCAAGTACCATCGCCATTGTCACTCTAGTCCATTTAAACCCTAAGCTGGGACCCAGCTTGGGCCTGGAAGCAGCCCCTCCTGTCTGGGGACCCAAAACAGTATTTGGGAGAGATCTGGAGGGAACCATGGGCTGCCCAGAAGAAAGGAGGCAAGGAGTCCAGAATTCACCCATGTGTCTTTTTCTCATTGAACTTTTAATTCCTGATAGCTTTGGTTTCCTAAAGGACATGGCTCCATTTTTCATTTCAAAATCTCCCAGGTCTGTTATTGCAATAACCTTTCCCTTCTGAGTAGGTCTCTGAAATGTGGCGGTCTCTCAGGTCAGGAGGGGAAGATCATCTGGGCTCTCATTTCACACTCTGAGAATGACGTGGGTCTCCCAGTTAGGTGCTTCCTTCCTGGGGATCCCATCTTCACTACAAGTTCAAAGTGGAGAGCTTTAGGACTCCCAAGACAAGGCTTAGTGCTTGGTAATCGGAGTGGATGGCAAGAAGGTGAACACGAGTAATGCCACACTGGGCCTACTAATGTCTGTAGGGCTGCTATGGGATAGGGGTGGCCTGGTGGCTAATTTCTTGGCAAGCTTTCAAGTCTTCACATCAAGGGGATGGGGTGGCCAGGGAAGTAAATGGGGTATTGGCACTTTTTATGTTAGCTGAAGGTGCTTGAGACCTGAAATACAGGGCTAATCCGATGCTATGAAGCTGAGGAGGATTACCTAACATACTTCAGACTCCAAAGTGTGTGTGTGTGTTCAGGGTAGGATGTTAAATTTCCTTGGGGATAGAGGAAGGGCATGTCTCTCGGAAGGGAACCAGGGATTCCCTTGGCTGGAGGTCGATGTGGTCTCTTGAGGCAGAATGTGAGAGGGTCTTGGCTGGAAGACTGAGAGGTAGCTGAGTGGGACTCCAGACCCTACGCCACTTGTTCTGTCATTGAGGATGAGAGTACCCCTGGATGTGTCTGAGTAGCCAGAAAGGGAAGCCCGTGGTCAGATCAGCATTTGTAGACTTTGTTGGATGGATGATAGGACCCACGGCCCATGGCCTTGTTAAGTTACTGTGTTTTGTCCACAGGAATCAACATTACTTAGCCTCTATTGAGAGTCGCCTAGAGCAAAAAATAACCAATGAGATAAACAATAAAATCCTCCCTATGCATCCAGTGAATAAGCTTTGCTGGACACAGGTCCGTTGCACCCCTTGGCAAGGCATGCGCCTGAAAGCCAGAAGAATGCCTGGCAGAAGAGTCAACTGAATTTGGTCAAGTCCAAACTGCCCCCAGCCCCTGCGATCTTTGCTGTGGCCCAGATGCTGCCTTCCCCTGCTCAGTGACTTGTAGGAAGTTTCGGAGCATCCAGCCAAGGGGGCAGGTTGCAAAGGCAGAATACAGGTGTGTAACTAGGTAATCAATGACAGGAGGATGCAGGCCTCTGCTTCCTGCTTCTCCCCCTTCAGGGCACCCTAAATCTGAGGTCCTGTGGTCTGAGAGAGGCAAAGCAGAAGGAATAGTGTCTTCCTGATACTTCCTGTGGCTAAAAATGTAAGCAAAAACACATCTACAACCCCCTCCCACTGCCTTTCCCCCATGCCTTCCCAACCCTAGCTATATCTCAGACTGTCATCTTGAGTTCCCGGGATTGTGCCTTACTCCCCTCCAGCCAGGCCTGGGTTTCAGAGTGGGGAGTGCTCCCAATCTACTTCATCTGCTCAAAGCCTGCCGGCATTCAAAACCGAGTTCCAATGTCATTTCATGGGGGACACCTTCTCTGATACCTTGGACCCAGCAACAGTCAAGGCTCTCTCATGAGCCACTCCATCTGGCATTTAGCACAGTTTGAAATCATGCTTCTATTTGTGTGATGATTTGATTAATGTCTCTCTCCCCTCCAAGACCCATCTTGCCTGGTCCGGCTCACCTTTTTCTCTGGCCTCTCTTGCAACATTCTGGCACTTAATAGATACTCAATAAATATTTGTAGAATGCATGAATGAAAGGGGCTATCTGAGTTCTTTTCCTCACACTCACCTGTGCAACCCTCATTCATTGGGCAGTTCACTGGAATTACTTGGCTGCCAGGCTCCAGAAGCCTCAGGAATGACAGTCTGGAGTAGCTGGGACGGGGACAGAAAGACCCATCTGAGGTCCATTAGCATAGAGAGTGATATAGAAGGCCACTCAAAAGCCAAGTAAAATTCCAGGGGAAGGATAGGCAGAGGAGGCTGGGCCAATGTTGGGCCAGTGGTGGAGGAATGTGTGAAAAGTACAGGGAAGAGTAGTAAGGCAGAAGTGTTGGGTGGGGCCATTGCTGCCTATGCCCTGAGGCAAGGGTATCAGGCACCCACCCCAAGGGCAGGAGCACCCTCCTGTGTTGTGAGTGAGCAGGGGTGCTGGGAAAGCCTTTGGGGGGATCACTTAGCAGTATGAGGTATGTAACCATCAAAAGTGGTTCTACTTTAGTGATTCCAACAGGCACGCTCGCATAACTTTGTGAGGATTTCTGTTTAAGGAGAGTGGGGCCAGAGGTGCCGTGCTAATAAATGACTTTGGCCATCAACAGCTGGGGGCTCAGTCCAGGGAACACCCATACGATGAGATGCAACGCAGCCTCAGCAAGATAGGCACGTGTGCACTGATGTGGAAATATGTTGGTGCATTTGTTGAAATAAAGCAAGCTACAGAACAGTGTGTGCTAGTCTCCCCTTTACTTTCTAAAACACATTTTAGGCTGTGCGTATGAAACTGCATAGATGCTTATGCATAGCAAACAGCCTGGAAGGACACCCAAATACACTCCTAACGCTATTTCCCCTGGGGAGTAAGATTCAGGTTTCGGGTAAGAGGAGAAATCATATTTGATTCTGCAGCGTGTTTCTGTTAAAAAGGGAAAGGAAAGGTGGTAGGATATGGGATGAAGAGGCAATGTTGCCCTGAGACTCGGGGGAGGACAGGCCAGAGGCACGGGGCAGGGTAGAAAGTCAGGGTGGACATACCACCCATGTTCGTAAAGATCCAAGAAGTTTTCGGGCATATGGCATTTTAAAGAGGACGCTAGCTTAAGGGGCATGGTAGAAGGGAGGTTCCTAGCTGGCGGGAAGGAAGGGAGTGGAGATCAGAAGTAATTTAACAGGAAGCTGGGAAGAGGGATACCATGCTGGAGGGCCAGACGGGTGTGCAGAAAGGCTGGTGGAACCCAAAGGCCCAGCGGAGGAGTTATCCTAAAAAGGGGTGAGGAGCACAGCACATTGGGGGCTGTGGTGGGTGTGGACAGATAACAAGAGATGGGAGGGTCAGGGAGGAGCTTCAGACTTGATGGCCAGCCCTGGGATTTCAATGAGTGAATTAAGAATGGAAACGTCACAGAAAGTGAGTAGGCTAGGGATGGGGACAGTAGCTTGAGGGTGGTGGTAAACTCTGGGAATGAGGGGGGACAGGGGCCCCATCAATGAACAGGCTGCTGACAGAGGTGGGTGCAGCTGGACTCTCAATCATACTGATGCAGTGGAGCAAACTGGAAGTTCTGTATCTTTCTCTCAGGAGAGCTAAAGTGCAAGACCAGAGAAAAGGGTCCCCAGACTGGGGAGGTGTGCACCCAGCCCAGCATGAAGGGAAGGGAATAGAGGCCTTTAAAGGGTCGACAATGAGGTAGACAAACACTGTGATTTGGAATTGGGGCACTGCCATGTTGGGATGAGCGGCCGCGGAGCATTTCCAGAGAAGGGAATTGTGGAGAGCCAAGATGGGGCATCCTAGGTGATGTCCGAGTTCACGGTTTGACTGTGGACAGGAAGGGGGCAGCAAGGCTCTTGGGGTTGTTAAGATTGTCTAGGCGGGGGCAGTATGGGGGCAAAGATAAAACCACTGAGTTTGAGGCACAAACTCTAAATTCATTTATTCAACAAATATTTATTGAGCACCTACTATGTGCCAGGCACTCTTCCAAGCCTTCATGGGAGGAGGGGGAGTCCCTGGGTTGCTGATGAAGATGGGAGGAGAGGGTCGAGAGGTGTAGGGTTGCTTCCAAGAGAAAGCATCACCAAGGAAGGACTTAGAATGGTCAGGAAGATGAGGCAAGAAGCCAAGCAGGAACTTGGATTAGATTGGAATTGATGGGAAGAGCAGTCTGAGGAGCAGTCAGGGGAAGGTGGGCTTCGCATGAGGGCAAACCCTGAAGCAAGTGTGTTTTGCAGCTTCCTCCTTACAACCTGGCTTGGCTTCCCCACAACTTCCCTACCTTTCATGGGGCTCTGAGGGGAGAAGCAGGTCTAGGGTGGACTTTTTTCTTCAGACTTTTTTCTTCAAGGCTCCACCCCTGGGATTGTGGACTCACTTCTCTGTAACTTCAGCTCTGGATTTTGGTCCTCATCCATTGGGTGGACTGAAGAGACCCCAAAAGGGCCAGAAAGGGTCAGTAAGACCAGACACAGTGGTGGTAAAGAGCAGGATCCAGGAGGAGAGAGATGGGTGAGAACCAAGAGAAGTCAAAGGTATTCCTGGGAGGAGGAGATGCCATAGAAGAGACGGAACTGGACAACAGTTCTGTACAGAGGGAACTGTGACCCCAACAGGAGAGAGGGCTTTGACAGGGTTCACTGCCAGGCACATCTGCATCTGCTATGTCTTAGCCACAAAGCTCCTTCTTGTCATTTCTTCCTATCCTTTGGGCACCTTGAAGCTACCGAGGAGGAAGAGGTCTGGTGGCAGTGGTGGGGCCAGTGTTGCAGAAAGGACTTGAAGGGAGGTAGATGGTGCTAAACTGAAGACTGGGTTCACCGGGGCTCTCGGGGAGAACGCCTGACCTGAGCACCCTGCTCTTCTCCCATAGGTCACCTTCCAGATCAATCTCCACTCTCACTCTGTCCCATTCCCCACACTACTGACCTTGCCATTTGGATCTGAGCATCCAGGTCCTCATTCTCGCGCTCCTGGGGAGAAGCATGTCCTGCAACCTGTTGGCTTGGCATTCACAGTCAAGGAGTGTTCTTGCATATTCCAGATTAAACTGCGAGGCAACACAATCCAGAGCCTTAACCTTCCCCTAAAGACCAAGGAGGCTCTGCTGTAGTAGCAGGGACTCTCTGAGTCTGGAATGGTCTTTCCGGAAGAGCTGGAGGCAGAAGCCACTGGAGCAGGGAGCAGAGCTGAAGTTCCTGTTGGAAGTCTTTTTCCTCTTCTTGCTGTCCAAATATCTAGGATGTCAGCAAGGCCTGTGGAGGGCTGGGGATGGACCTCATCAGCCCCACCAGCCCTTCCTTCCTGGTTTCTGGAAAGAGAGAACCAAGCCAGCTGGGATGGACTGGGGGGTGGGAAGAGAGGAGCAGGAGCCAGAGCCGCTGGGCAGGGACAAGCTGGCTCTGGCTGTAGAGGGTGGGGAAGGAGACAGTGCTTGAAGGCAAATCTACCCCTCCGGTCTGCAAGCAGCCACCCAGGTGAGCCGGAGCAGACTGTTCTAAGGGCGAATAACCCCTCGAAGCTGCTCAGAAGAGGGCCCAAGGTCGAAGAGTAGAAAGCAAAGTTCTGGGAATCAGATCTGCTTCTGGGCTTGGTGGGCGGGACATGGACACACACCCACCTCGGCCTACAGCTAACTCCTGAGGGGCTCCTGAAGGGAGAAAAAGGGGCTGTGGGTGTAGCAGTCACCCTTACGTTTCCCTCTCCTCCTCTCTACACTGTTGTCCCATGTGCTGCAGTCTCTGCACAGCTACAGTTCTCAGTGTGGCTGCACTACTGGCACCAGGGGTTCCGTGGGTCCTCGAGGCTGGACCATGACCTGGAGATGTGGAGGGGCAGAGTGGGTGCCCTCACTGCTTCTGTGTGACGGACCTTTCCCTCACCCCCAACCCCAAACTTGGGGCAGATTCAGCTCTGGTTTCTTCCCAACCCAGCCTCCTCGCCTGCCTTTTGTTCACTGTAAGAGCTCACAGAAGACGACTTGCTGACTTGCCACAAATCACAGTGGCCTGGAATGTAAGAAATGCCACCCTAGGCCCCTGCTAAAGGCATAAGGCTGGAGACCGATGTGGCAGTGACCCATGGCCCCTCAGGTGCTGAGCCTGCTGTTGGGGATCCTGGTGCTCTCCCCTTAACTCTCACCAGGTTCTCGAGTGCTCTTGATGTAGAGAAACACGACGTTAAATTTATTTTCAGCTTAGCATACTCTCCCAACCACCTGCTTTGTTCAATGTGTTCTTTGTTCAAAGGGTGGGTGCATTAGCCCTGATAGGGTAGGAATTTATCAACTGATTTGTGGTCTTGGCTGACATATCTTTAAAGACTGGACAGATGCTGCAAACAGCCCAGCTCAACCTCTTCTTTCTATTTCAGTAGAACTCCTTGAGTTTCCTGGTACCCTTCTCTAAACCAGAAAAAGCCTTGTAACATCTTGCTTGAGGTAGAGTGAACAGAACTTCAAGTCCGTCTCCAGCGTGGGAGCACCTGGCTTTGTGTCAGGGTCAGACTGTGGGCAGAGGCCGAGTCCGGCTATTGGTCACATGAGAACCACGACGCTGCAGTGTCCAGTATAGGGACAGCAGCTTGAATCAGGTGCCAGCAACTTGAGGGTGGCAGGCCAGATGTCCCAAAGCAGCCACCTTGCTTCTT
This sequence comes from Talpa europaea, assembly GCF_964194135.1. Lineage (NCBI taxonomy): Eukaryota > Metazoa > Chordata > Mammalia > Eulipotyphla > Talpidae > Talpa > Talpa europaea. The sequence goes on along the minus strand of NC_140068.1, from coordinate 96,579,052 downwards.
AGGCACCTTGCTTCTCCTCAGTTAAGAGGAGATTGTGTGGGGAGGCATGGGGCTCATGTAGGCATCCATGCCCGCGTCTGTGGTTGTTCTCTTAGCAGAGTGTGGCTTGTCAAGGTCTTTAGACAACAGCAGGTTTTTGCAGAGTTTGCTGTTCCTACAAGTGCCGGAACCAGCTAGTTCCTCCCAGAGGCACTTTGTCATTAAGATATGAGAGCTGGTCCTTGGTTTCTGTGCCTTCCAGATTCTGAAAAACACGAGGTGGGGCCCGGGGGGTGGGGTGGGGGGCGGGGGTGTTGGGGGAAGAAGGAGAAAAGAAAAAATAGACGATACAAAATAGAAATGCACTCTTGAGCCTCCCTGGTGGCACAAGAGTTAAGACGCAACCTATGAAGCTGTCCGCAGCCTCTGCAGCACGAGTTCAATTCCCAGCCAGTCAGGGAGCCACCCACATGGTGCAGCAAGCCTCTCCTGTCTTGCCGTCTGCTCCCCTCAGCAGTGTATTTCAGTCAATCTGCCTGTTCTGTTCCCCACTCTGTCTCTGGTGAATCCTCTCACCCCCCGCACCTCTGGCCTGTACCCCAGCACTTGTATGCATAAATAAATACATCTTTTTAAAAAAGAAAAAGAAATGCACACTTACAAGATGAGGTTCAATTTTGCTTTCCACACCTGATCTCCCACATTCACTGCCCTCATGCACTCGGGTGACCAGACCCTTATGCTCACCCCAAGGTCATATTGGAGGCCAGGTTTCCCCTCCATGCTCTATTTTACATTTGCCTGCGCAAGGTTAAAGTCTGCCATTTACTTCCCACTCTCCAAACTGGTGCTTCTGCAGCCCCACCTCCTGTGATGGGTTTCCTTATTTTCTTTGGTGTACCCCAGTTTCCCCGTTAAGAAGGACTCTGACCACCCTACTGGTGATAGTTATTTGGAAACATACACATTCAGTTCTGCTTTTGAGTTTTGCTTTTGGTGATCCCTCTCTCTTATCCACATAATGTTTTGACACATCTTCTTTCTGTCTCAGATTTCTTCCTCAAAACCCAGCCCCCAGAGAGCTGCCTATTTCATCTTTTCCCAGCTGCCTCTACCAGTTTTCTCACTTGGACAGCACTTTTCAGTGGCAGGGTAGACAGAGGGAGGAGGAAGGCAGTGTGGTAGACACTGCCCCTCCCACCTGCTTTGGCCTTAACTTTCCTTCCATTGGTCTAAGCATATAGCGCTCCTCTTTCAAAGGGTTGATTGGTGATCAGTCCAGACAACATAAAAGGAGGACAAATAAGGGGAAGGTACAAAATCTCCAGGAATGTTACTTGACTGGGTCCTCCAGTTTTACTTCCTAGTTTATTGCAATGTCAGTGACATCCTTTGTCTTACTTCTATGTCCCGGATGGCGCTGATACAGTGCCCTATTTCTGCCTTTTCTCACATTCTTCTCCAGTACCACATTCCCCTCCACCCCTCCACCCTGCTCTGGACCATGGGAGGCTGCCCTGAATGGGCCACAGTGCCCTGGCCTCCAGAAAGAGGTAAAGAAGATGGGGAGAGGGCTGTGTGTGAGGAATGGCTGCGAGCCTGGGTGGGAGGCCACAACTCTGGCCTGGCTGCCCCCTCAGGGTCTCATAACTGAATGCACTCCTGCTTTTAGGTCATCTACTTCTTCCTGAAGCATTTCCTAGATCCCAGCATTCTATCCAGGTCTCTGAACTTTGCTCAAACTACCCAGCATGCAGGCCTTTGTTCCTGCTGGCTCCCCAGTTGCTACTGCCTTTCTCTCGGGTGAGGTTTCTCAACTTAAATCTGTTTCCTCTTGGTAAACACACAGATCTCTCACTCCATCAGGAATTCTGATGCACCTCTTGGGTAGTGTGGGAGGCCCCCCACTCCGCATGATTAGGGACCATGAATGCTCAGGGGGGATGGGCTGTTTGCTCCAACCCACCTGCCAAGCTTTCACTGAGCTCTGCATTGTGTAGTTTGTATTGTGAAAACACTCATTGGGTTGTTTCTAAATGTGAGATTCAAATCTGTTTTTATTCCCAAAGTTTTCTTTTTCTTTCCCTGAAACTCTGAGGCACTTCTGGACCCTCTGCATGGAATGGCTGGGTAGGAAGCCTAAACTAGGGGGAGGTAGGAGGTGGGTAGCCATCGTGGAACTGGGGATGGACAGCTGGGGTCGTCATAGTCAGTGTTGCTGAGAGGAAGGGTCCAGAAAAGGAGACTAACCCAGAACTCCAGGGACTGTAACACAAGGGACAGCATAGGGAGAGAACCAGCGGAGAGGATTATGAAAGAGCAGGGGTGCAGGTGGACAGAGATTAGGAAAACTCACTGTGCCAGAAGTCAAAGGAAGAGTCTCCACAGAGAAAGCATGGATCACCATGTCAAATGGCGTCTAGAAGTTAAGTTCTGAAAGGCCTGACGGCAACCTGTGGACTCTGCAAGGCTGTTAGTGAGCAAGCTGGAATTGCTACTGGGGTGGCGGTTGTGTGTGTGTGTGGTGGGGGGTGCTACATCGCCCAGCAGGGGAGTGAGGGTTGCCTGTAGCAGCCTGAGGTGAAGGTGCCATCCAAGAGGGGAGAACTGAAGGGGCCAAATCCTGGAGAGGTGGGGGGCAGGGGTATCTCGGGCCCTGTGGGAGGGCTCCTGGAGGCCGTGGGACTGAGGGGTTCTGAATGATGGCCACGCCGCTAGGCTCCCGGTCTTCCCTTTCCTCAGTGGCATGGCTGCTGAGGGCATTCTCACAGTGCTGGGCTAGTGGTCGCAGGAAGTCTGGAGAAGGCTGCTGCTAATAGGCAGGTAAAAGGATATGTTGGGGGGCACCTGCATGGACATCAACTGTGACCAGGGCTTTGTCCAAATTCTGACAAGGAGAGAAACATCTCTCCTGACCCTGGCTATGCGGCTCCCTGGCACAGACTGGAGGTAACGGGAGCGGCCTCATTTGGGACAGCGTGGTTAGCAGCCCTCCCTCCCCTGTGTGTCAGCGGCAGGCTTGTTGCTCATCTGTCTGGGGTTGGAAAGTGAGGCCTGCTGTAAGGGCTCTTTGCGTCTGCTGTTATTCTACTGCTGATGGGGTCCTCTTGCAGCCTCACGCATTCTTTCCTTGCTGTTGATGTTTGTGGGGTGCCCCTTCGGGGGTGGGGTGTGCGGAGCGGAGCTTCTTGGACTGGGCCCTTCTCTCTACCGTAACTTTCCACGGACAGTGCCTCAGTATTCAGCAGTCTGTGGTAACTGGTCATGGGACTAGATTTCTCATTCCCTAAGACATGAGCTTTTTCCCCTTAGTGTCAAATATTCTCCAAGACTTTCTGTGGGGTTTTGCTCTTTTAAAACTTGCTCTGAACAGCTTCTCCACACAGATCTTTTTTATTTGTTCTCTTACTAAAGGCTTGCCTGAGCTGAGCACCTAGAGGAGCAGGGCCCCCCTCTGTCATCAGGCATTAAACATAGCATCTGAGCATCAACTGCTCGGTGGCGCCTGTGGGGTCCTCCCACTCCAGGCTCTGTGGCTTTGGAGAAGACACCATCCCGTTTCCTCTCTGGATGAGAAAAGTCTGTTTAAGGAACCAGTCATTTATCTTAACCAAAAACCTCGCCCTCAGTGTTGCCCTGAGGAGGCAGTTTTTGTCAGAAGTAAGAGAAGGAGGGCGTTTCATCCTGAGGAGTGAAATGGCAACTTAACGACGAGCTAACATATGGGATTCATCATCCAGGAAAGTGGTGCGACTGACAACATTCTAGAAAGCTTTGAGGACATCTCAGGACACTTAGTGAGATGAGACTTAGTTATTGAAAACAAGTCCTTAGTGTTACGCTTATACTTACAGCTACTGACACTGATAAGAGCACAAGTTTGTGTGTTCAACCTACCCATGGTGCAGCCCCTCCTGTTTCCCTCCCTCCTTTAGAATTTCTGGTCTGCCAAAGCTGAGGGCCACTGGTCAGTTGTCTTGCACTTAATTCCTTCCATCCTCTTCTGTTGAGAGTCTGCACCAAGTCATTGGTTAATTTTCCAGACTTGTGATGGGTGTGTAGGAAAAGTCACATATTGTCTTTGCTTGTCTGCCACTTCCCCACCTGTCAGGTGCCAGATTAGGTGGGTAAATGTCACTGTTAGTCTCGTTTTCCTCAAATCTCTTTCCATTTCCTCCTGACCATGGACCAGCCACTGTCACAATCTTGTACAGTTTGGCGTTGATTGGCATTTTCTCCTACTTTAGTAACAACTCTTCTGATACCACTTGAGTTTCACTCCCAGCAACGTGGAGGCTGCATTCAGTCAGAGGCCTGCATCAAACTGAGGACTCCAGACGAGCGGGAGAATGGGGGATGGAAATGGGGTTGGAAAGTGTATCTAAGCATGTGTGTGACAGGAGGAATCAAAAGAAAAGGCAAAGAAGCTTGGAGTGGGCGGGCAGCAGCAAGCACTCCAGATTGATCTGGAGGTCAGAGGTTCTAGAATCCAGGGGCAAAGGGATAAAGAGCCAGGGAACTGGGGAGGATGAGGTAGAGTGCGGAGGTTGAGAGACATGGAGAGGTGCAAAGATTCATGCTGGGCCAGTGGAGGCCAGAGGACAGGCCTGGGGAGCAGAGAAGGGAGTCTGGAAAACAACGGCCACGTTTGGACCACATAGCAAATGATTGGTATCTGGTGGAAACCTCTTTTCTGCGAGCAGCCTCATGTCTTGCTCCGTGCTGCGACAGCCTCATGTCTCTGGCAAGGGCCTCCCTCCCGCTCAGCCTCCCCTACTCCTAACTGTCCACTTGTCCCTCCAGCAGAGTTTGTGATCAGCCCTCCCCCAACCAGGCCGAAAGCCTTTCCCTGGCATGGGGATGGCCAAATCCCCATGACCCCAAATCCAAATGGCCAAAGTCCCTTTCCTGACGGACCTTTACCCCTACTTGCTTCTTTATCCTCAGCACACTGTCACTCTCCCACCCTCAGCTCATCTGTCCAATTAGACAGGCCAAGGAGAGGAGCACCAGGCCTCTGAGCCCAGCCTCCATGGGAATTCAGAAAAGCAACAAGGAAACAGGAGAATCACCAGGCTAGGGATTCACTCTAGTGGGTCACTAAAGAGTATTGTGACTTTTTTGTTTTGTTTTGTTTTTGGTGTCTAGATATCTAGAATACCAGTTTCCCAGCCACAACCCACTTCTCCTTACCATTCTCAGCCCCTTCTCCGAGGCCTGCCTGTGGCGGCCTCCTCCAGAAGACTTCTTTGCCCACTTCAGCCCACACTGTTTCCCCAGTCTTCTGACAATAAGAGCTTTTATTGCCCACATTCCATAGTTTATTTAGCGCTTTATTGCGCTCCATTTACAGCTTAACTTTTTTTGAATCCCTTAAGAGTTTCTTAGGCATCTCTCTTTCCAATACATAATAGTCTTTGAGGATAGGCCTGATCTGCATTCTTTTAAGGAACCCACCCCTCACTGGGGAGTAATGAAGACTTTGGGTGGTGACCAGGGTGGAGCTGGCTTGCAGCCAACTGCTTGTGCAAAGGGGGCCACCGGTATTGAAGGGTGTGAGTAGACCTGGGCCCCTGGGGCAGGCAGCAGATGTTTGCACCAGCTCTGTGCATCTCAGCAGGAGTGGAAGAGAGGAGTTCTCCAAGGGTAATGAAGGAGCTGGACCTGGCACTTGGGACCCTCCCAGGACTGATGACTACAGGAAAGGCTGGGGGACTGGGTGAAGATGGGTAGTACTGAGGCAGTTGGGTGAGGACACCAAGAAGGTCTGCTGGGGGAGGATGTGGGCTTGGGACAGGGGCCATGGGGACAGCCCCAGGGTTTCCTACAAGAAACCTGCTTGTCAAGTCTGCCAGCTCAGCCAAGTGGCAGACTAGGCTTTGCAGTTACTATCTTGTCTAAGGGGCCAGCAGGCCCCTAATCAGTCCTGTCCTTGCCGAGTTGGCTCAGAGTGGAGGGTATGGAGGAGAGTGGTAGGGTTTGGGGTTAAAGGAAGGGAAAGAAGAAGATCCCTCCCAGGGCCCAGAGCAGCAGTCCACAGTCAGGATCCCAGATGACTGGAAAACTGTAAACACAGGCCAAATGACCTGAACAGTGGGGTAACACATTGTCATTCGATGTTCTCACATCTCAGGGCACAGACAGAGTGAGAAGTGAGAGGAGGAACTTCAATGAGTTTAGCCAGGGTCTTGTTAAGGGTACGCTTGCCCTGGCTTTTCAGTAATAACTGAGTTAAGACAGCAGGGAGAGCCCTGGTGGGGTGATAGGAGCAGGTCCCCCCCCATGCTCAGCAGGGGCCTCAAGGGAAGCCTTGCCAGCGGCCTTTTCCTGGGGACTAGGTCTCTGTCTTGCCTGCATTCTTCTCTGCCCCCGTCCCCAGGTTCACGTGTGTGTGTGTGTTTGTGTATGTGTGTGTGACATCGGTTCCTGCATAGAAATTGTCTGATTTCTCCTGAAACACCTTTTCTTCTCTATGCTCTGCCTGTGCATCCTCATCCCTACAGCTCAGCTCAGGTCTCCCCTTCAGAAAAGTCTTCTCTGAGTGCCCCCTACCTCCAAGGCGACTGTCACCATGTGGACTCTTGTTTTCTTCATAGCACTTATCACGATCTGGATTTATCTTGTCCATGTCTGTTTCTTCATTGATTGTCTAGAAGGTAATTTGTTGTAGGCAGGGTCCTGACCACTCTGGACTATACTTGTACCTTCAGCTTCTAGAAGGGGCCTGAGGCAGGTGTGCACTCAATGAGTATCTGTTTAATGGCTAACAGCAGATGCACCAGGTCTCGAGAGAATGGGGGTCATATCAAGTCCCCTTGACTCTCACCCGAGGGCCCCCTCTGGAGGAGCTCTCAGCTGCCAAGATGGCGCTGGTAAAGAATGACAGATGGCATGCTGAAAGATTCATGGAATGGCATGTAACTACAGTTTTTTGAACCTGGACCCCTCAAGACAGGGGAATGAAGGACTCAAAACCTGACCTTTTGTTCCCCCTGTCCAGTCACAGGCCAGAGGGTTGAAAGGGGCCTCTGAGAGGGAGAGGGGTAGAAGCGTGGGCCCCAGGCCATCTGCCTGAGTGGAAGGTGTGGTGCTGTGCTTGTGAGCCTCCAATGTCATAGTCCTTGGGGATCAGTGGCCACTCCAGCCATGGGGAGTAGAGAGGCTCTTGGTCTAGCTTCGGGGGCCGCTGGGTGTTTGGGCCTTCAGATTGGCACTTTCCTCTGGACTTCTCTCCAGTGTTAGCACCAGTAGTCCGGCCTGCTTTCCTTTCTAGCTGACGTCCTTACCACACTTCAGCCCCCAGCATGGCCAACACCATGAGAGCTTGAAGACAAAGCACTTTGAGATTCCCCCCTGGCCCAAGCATCCCACCACCACAAAGTTCAAGAAATATTAGATAATGGAGGCAAAGATAGGGCAGGGAACTCAGAGAGGACCTCAAGAACTACACAGAAGATAGTTTCTAGAATAAGATGATGATGCTTTTGTCTCTCTTTGAAGGGGGTTCCTTCCCTCTTTCTATACTTGCTAGTGAGTTTGACTGTCATTTTTTAGAGAGAAAATATCTAAGTTTGGGAAAGAAGACCCCCCAAGATAATGCCAGTCTAGATGGGAATATTTGGGGCAGGAGCCCTTCTCACAGAAATATGTCTGTTGGGCAATGTTGGACAAAATCATATGAAGAAGAGCAGGTGGGAGAGGGGCAGATGGTCCTTCACCCCACCTGTATCTTCTTTGTCTAGCCATGTTGGACTATCCACACCCCCCAAAAAAGGTCCAGTTTCTTGTGATATTCCCAAGGAGCATTCAAGACTGGTCTAGCAGAAACTCTGGGGCCTGGAACGAGGTCTGACTTCACCCTTGCCCGTCAGGCATTGATCTGGTGAGTTTCTGCTACCACCACACTGCTGTCCCCACAGAGAAAGGTGCCCCATTGGGCATTTCCTCTGCATGGACCACACTGTTCTCCCAAACCTGCCCTCGCATTACCCCAACTCCCCACCCCACTCACTTCCCATCCCTTGCCCCTTATGTTTGTAACGAGGCTCTGGCCAATTAAGCCCTATTCTGCTTCCTGGTCTTGGGTCCATTCCCAGTGGGTCCCTTTCTGGCCTGGGCCTTGATCTCGGTGCAGCTTCCTCTTTCCTTCACAGTTGCAACCACCTGCCCTACCTGCCGAGGCGCCTCTCTCTCTGCCCTCAGCTATGGTCACCGAGGAAGCTCCAGCTGCCCACTTCCCGTCACCTGCCAGTCAAGTGCAGTGTCCATTTTATTGCTTTTTTTCTGCTAAGAATAGCAGAGTAACAAACAATATAAGGATGTTCCTGAATCTCCAACCATCATGAAGCATTTGTCCCTGACCAAGCAGAAATGTCAGTGGCTGGGCCTCCTCTCCTAGTTGAGTTCCCCAAGCTGTCTTTGCTTTCATATCTCTGGATTCCTTGAGTCTCTTGAATATCAGCTGAGATTACTTTGTCCTGGATATTGTATGTGGATTCACAGGCTACAGGGAGTCAGGGGGCCTTGGGAGAGGGGGAACAGAATTAACCAGTTCAGTCAGCTCAGGAGGACCCCATTAGAAGTGGGACAGCTGTCCCTGTCACACAGCCAAGGTGACAGGGGCAATGGCAGGTCCACACATCAACCCCTGAGCTTCCCAGCAGACCTAGCTCCCTCAGGTTGATGAAGACCTGGTCAAGGGTCTAAGCGTGTCCCAGCAGATGGTATAGATGGCAGGGGTTCTCCAAGCAGGAACACCTATACTATAGGCCTTCAAAGGTGGGATGTCCTTGGGGGCTGAACCTGCCTGAAAATTTGCTTTGCAGATGAAGGTAATGGGATGCAAGCTGGGCAATCTGGCTGTAAACAATTTTGGTAATGCCATTTCTGTAAGGGTGAGGCTTTAAGGTCTCTGAGGTGTGACTTCAATGCTGTCCTGGTTTGGGGGTATGCGTAGGCTTAAGAAGTTAGAATAAGTGAAGTTAATGGGCACAGAAGCTTAAGGATTATCCACCAAAGCAGCAAACTGCCTGTGGCCCTTGGAATCCTGACAATAGGGAAGACAGTGGGAAGTAGGGTGCTCTGCAGACAAAAAAGGGGTGGCAGAGAGTGTGAAAATTGCTTCCGTAGGATATGGGTCGGAGGCAGGAAGGGACTTAAGTGCTGTCCCTGGTTGAAGAGCTTGGAGATATGGAGGAGGTAGTGGCAGGGTCCTGAGTCAGGATAGTCCATGGGGCCAGTTCCTTCTGGATTGTGGCCTGGCCTTGAACTTGGCATGGCTGGACAGAGATTTTGCCTTCCATAAGTGTACTGTGGTCCACCAGCCTCTCCTAGGGAAGAAAATATATAAAATAACAGGAATAGGGGGCGGAGGTGTTGGAATGGGATGGGGCTTTTGGTCTTCAAGGACTAAAGTGAACATCATAGTGGACTAACCAGTTTCCATGCCCCTCCCCACCAAAAAAATTCAGGAGCAAGGGAGAAAAATCCAGGAATAAAACCCAGGTAGAGAGGTAACCTAATATCAAGGCTATGGTTGGAGTGTGGGAGCATTCTAGTTTGTTCTGGAAAGAATGAAGGAGTAAGAGGAAGCAATCATGAGCTTCTGGCTCTGTAACAGTGTATTAGCCACAATTTCAGGAGGTGACTAACTTAGGCTTTTGTTTTGAAAGAAGAGGGTCAAAATTGTTTAATCATCAGTAGTTTGTGTGTTGAGGAACAGGCTCCCTGAGCTGGACTATGGAAACTGCTTGAGGTCCAAGAGGAAGAGAAAGGGGCAAAGCTGGTCCTGTGGGTGCCAGGGGGTCCAGGGATGGAAGAAAGAGAAACAGCCTTCAGGACTCAATTCCTGAGCAGGGAGAGCATTTGATGAGTAAGGTCAAAACAAAGTTCAAGCAACTGTGGGCACCTGGTTCCTGGCCCTGTCCCAAGCCACCAGACACTCAGGGACCTCCGAGTCTTGTTTCCTTGACCTGCTCTGGACCCCACATACTGTCAGGAGGACCAAGATGAAACCAGGTATTTGGCTGCAGAGGTGCCCAGTGTGGGGGTCGCTCCAATGTGGACACAGCTGTAGAGGCTACAGCTGGCTCAGAGGCCAGCGGGAGTGATGCCCATGCCACCAAAAGAGAGACAACCCTGCATCCAGGAGGGCAAGGAACCCCACCCTGGAAACAGCAGTGGGCCACATCTGGGGCCTGGGAGAGATCCTCCATTGTTGAATGAGACTGAACTTTAAAGTGGACTGGAGATGCTTGCTCGGGTTTTTTTAAGCTATAGGCCAAATAAATTTTATTTTCTCTGTCCAAATGTTGTGTTGGTAAATGCTGCAGCCCTGCCCCATCAGCCACCATTGTGGTCATGGGACGTAGCACTTTGCGCTCCGAAAGGTCTCCTTGGCCGGCAGCATCCCCTGGTCCTCTCCAAGGGGCTCCTAAGCACATTTGTGTTGAGAAGCAGAGAGCAGTGCTGATACTGACTGATCCCACACATGATCTTGGGCTGAAACTTCTGTACCCTGCAACTGGGTGCTAGGACTGCAATCTATGATGGTGAGCCAAATGTGCACATCTGGTCTCTAGGGAGCTGGGCCTGGCTGACTCTCCCCATGCCCCACACTGAGCTCGACATCATCCCTGGAGGCTGACTCTGGAGACTGCCTTCTCAGGGTTTCTTTGTCCACCCTTCAAGAGTTGGGGATAAGTCTTGTGGGTAGAGGGTTTCTGGCAACCCCAACCCAGATGGATGGGGAAGTCAGACCAGAGGTGGAGACCAGATATTGTATTAAAGGGAACCTCAACTCAGACTGAGGACTAAAACATGTGATCATAAAGGGCTACATGGAGTGGGGTCTCCTGAGCAAGGGTGATGGTGGGGTGCGGGGGGGGTGGGCAGGGAAGGAGGCTTCAAGGTCTTTCAGCCGGGACATCAGAGGAAGGCAGGAGGAGTCTTCCCAAGGGATTTGGATGGTGGCCCAGGCATATCACCTGTGTCCACTGGGAGAGAAGAAATGTGGACGTGGGCAGGCTGAGCCCTTGGCTACCTTTCTGCCATCCTTAGCATGTCACCAGTATCCTCATGGTCACAAGATGCAATGCTCCTCTATGCATGCCCCACGGGAAGGGACAGAGGTCTGATGAGGCCAACTGAGCCCTTTCAGGCCTACCATCTTCCACTTATAGCTCAGGAGCCAAAACCGCCTCATGTGCCAACACTGTGTGTAATCACTGAGGATAGGAAGGGAGGAGGGAGGACCTTGGGGTTCAGGCCTGCACCCCTATCAGCTGTGTTCTGTCATCTGGTTATCTCCTCTTCCATCACACAAAGATCCCCACATTAAATATGAAATAACAGGGTCACGAGACTTCCTACAGACCCCAGAAGTGTTGACTGGCCTCTTATGGCAACTGGGTGGGGAGCAAGATGGCCGTGGTCTCTGCCACCAGGGAGCAGGTAGCGCTCTGGGAGAAATTATAGCCTGGGGGCACAAGAAGCATTGGGAAGCATACAGGGGAGGTGTAATCCCAGTTGGGAGGGGGCAGCAAGTGGGGAGTGCTTCCAGAAGATGGAGACATCCAAACTCAGACCTAAAGGATGAACAGAAGCAAACCTGGGGAAGGAGAAGGGAGGGCAGCGAATGACACAATTAAGGAGCAGGAAGAATTCAGCCAGAAAGCCGAGTGAGGGCTTTGGCTGGAAAGGAATTGGGCCAGGCCACGGGAAGAGGGGTAGACAGAGATGGAATTGGGTGCGGGCCAGAGGAGGGCCTTGCCTGCAGGTGGTACAGTGGGGCTGGGGCTGAGGGCCAGGCAGGAGGCTACTACAGTTAGGAAGGCAACACCCAAGCTCGGGATGCAGGGCCAGAGATGGAGTGAAAATTCAGAGACAGCCCCACAAAGAGTGGGGGGTTTTCTGCTCTCTTTGAGCAGTGATCGTGGGCCCAGCTCCCTCAGTCCTTGGGGTCCTTGGGTGGCTGGGTCAGATGACAGTCAGGCCTCAGCATAGCCCCTGAGCCTAAGACCCTGTGAGACGCTCCATTAGGAACGGAGAGGATGGTTATAGAGTCAGTCAGAAGGAGAAGGTGAGGCTGGAGAGGGGGCAGGAGGAAAAAAGGAAGGGAGCTTTCCCTTGTGAAATAGGCATGGTTTGTGCCCAGGGCTCTGAGGACAAGCGGGAACTGGTCAGGCTTTACCTAGCAGCTGATCAGAGCCTCATCAGGAGTCTGCCTGCTTCCAGGATGTGTGGTCGGTGGCAGTGGTGCCCAGCAGCTCAGGGAGAGGGGCCTGGACACTGGGGCGCTGGGTGCTGATTTGAAGGATGTGGGGATATGGCAAGGAGGCTGGGCCCAGCAGTCAGAAGCCCTCATCTAGGGAAACAAAGAGTATCGAGTCTGGTCACCTCCTAATGGAGCAGAATCAGTGCGTGGGACAGGCCAGAGGTGGCTTCAGCCACCAGGCAGGGGGTGCAGCTTAAGAAGAAGAGTCTAGCCCTCACCTAGTCCAAAAACAGCCATCCAGTTTCCTCCCTTTGTGGCATCAAAATTCTTTTCTTTGGCCTCATAACCATAATTGCAAACATAATTCCCACCATTTCCTAAGAAAGAAATTTGGGGGAAAATAGAAATTTGTTTAAACTGTCATAAAAGGAGCTAGACATTTACCAATTTTTATGAGTAACCAGAAATTTTCACAAAGCACTTTGTGTTGATAGGGAAGGAAAAGGCAGCAGGGAACATGAGCATTTACTTAGTGCCTACTGTGTGCCTTCTCTCCATTGGTAGGCAGCAACACCCCACTTCTCCCAGCCCCCCAACCCCCAGTCCTTTGCCACTGCAAGACAGCTTGATGGGCTCAGGCACAGCCTGAGCTGAACATGCCCCTTACTCAGAGACATCCTGTGCCTCACCAGCAAGGACAGGGTAAGTGGCAGACCTCACGTTGGCACCTCTGGGCTGTGGGCAAATTCCTAACATTCTGAGCGCAGCACCATCTCCTATAAAATGGGGATAACAAGTCTCTTATAGGCTCTTGACTAGGAAAAAGTAAATGTGCCAAAGCATTGCAGAGCCTAAGCGTGATGCCTGACACATAGTGAGGGCTCAGGAGAAACAGCTTATTAAACAAGAATGGCCCCAACTTAATCTCTCCACCCCAGCTCCCCATCCATCCACACTTTTGGCTATCATGAAAGTATCTAGTTGTTGGGACCTCCCTGGTGGCTCAAGGGGTTAAGACTCAACCTATAAGCTGTCAGCAACCACTGCAGCATGAGTTCGATCCCTGGCCAGGGAGCTACCCACATGGTGCAGCAGACCCCTCCTGTATCGCCCGCTGCTTCCCTCAGCAGTGTATTTCAGTCAGTCTGCCTGTTTTGCTTCCCACTCTGTCTCTGGTGAATCCTCTCACTCCCCACATCTCTGGCCTGTACCCCAGTTCTTGTATGCATAAATAAATAAATCTTTAAAAAAAAAATCTAGTCTTTTACAAACTGCCAACTTCTTTCCACACCTCCTGTCCCTCTGCCTCTTGTTAGTCTCAGTTCAGCAGCTCTGAAATGCCCTTACCCTGTCACACCCTCCTTTTCTTCTCATAAGGGCCATGGCTACCCCCCTGTCTCCTTCCAGATGTCCTCCCACTCACTCCCAGGAGCACCCTGCGGGCATGGCTGCCATCACTTCAGCCACACACACCTGTGCTGTTGAAGGAGGTTCTCCTGCAACTAGGGGCACCAGGTGAGAATGCTGAGACCCACCCTTGAAGCATGCAGGGAGGGGAGAATCCTAGAGGTTGGGTAAGGAGACTACAGCTTGCCCTGGCTTCCCTGGTTCCCAGATTCTGAAGCACTTTGACCATCCTGACTCCCTCCAGTAGCAGCAGACTACACTCAGGAGTCCTCCCACTCCCAGGGAGTGCCACAGTCCCATGTGACAGACTCCACTCTTGTCCCTCCACATGAGTCCCCCATGTTCTTAGTAAACAAGCCCTGTGTTTTAGTGGGGATTGATGTCGTTGCAGCTCCACGGTGCCCCGTGGCAGCCAGGTGTGGCTGCTTGACTGACAGTGCCAACAATTGCCACGTGTGGATTTCAAGCAGCACCTCAAAGGGACAAATGTGCTCCTCTTCCAGCCACTCCTCCTCCCTGCCTGGAAAGCAGACAAAAGAGAATGGCAACCAGAGAGCCATGGCACCATTAAGAACCAGCCCTGGGAGCCCCCAATAAGGTGAGCGAAATGTCTACTTTGTTGAAGCCTCCTCCAGGCAGACCATAAGCATGATGGCCTCTCCACCCCTCTCTCTCTCCCATCCCTCCACCATGAAGCACTTCCCACATGCAGAGCAGGAGAGGGATACAGAAAGCCATTAGAGGCATGGAAGGGCAGGGGTGCCAAGGCACAAGTCCACGGAGGTGGATTGGGCAGAAGATTTGTCAGTGCAGGGCTGGTGGACAGAACCTTCTGGAAAAGTAGGACATGGACTGCCCCTCAGTTGAGTCAACACATAGAGTCCTATTGTGTCCACTCCATGTACACAGGGCCATGTACTAAGACAGAAACTCAAAGAAGACCCTGCATCACAGCCCCAGGGTTCACCCCTGTCAGGCTGATCTGGGACAGCAGTGTGCTTCCTGAATGTTTAACCAGCTCTGTGGGCAGAAAAGCCCTGGGGTGCTGTGTTTGCAGACCTCTGCACTCTAAATCCTCCATCATGGTGACACCAAACTGTAAACACAAAGTACCTGAAACTGGAACAGGGAAGACCCAAGATCAGCTCTCAGAGGCAGCTCCCACACTTCTCTGCAGGAGGCTTCTCATCACCTGTCACAGGTCCCCACCCTATCATGGAGTCTTAGCCTTGAGTTCAAAGGTTTCCAGGTGTTCTTAGTAAACAAGCCCTGCGTTTTAGTGGGGATTGATGTCGTTGCAGCTCCACGGTCTGGTCCCTGGGCAGACAGAGACTGGGCCCCAGAGCCTTCCCACCAGCTTATACTTTGTCCATGACAGGTAGGCCATGGCCACTGGCTAAAGGATAATTGTGGACAGCCAGTCACAAGAACATCCTCTTGAGGTGTTCACTCCCCCTGATTTCTACCATCGCCACTCCACCCTTCCAAGCCTTTTCCCACTCTCCCAAGGCTTTCCCTCAACTTTAATCTCTCCTCATGCTCAGAAGGGACATTTCCACAAGGTTTGGCCTCTGCCCAGCATAGAAGCACATCCTCTTCCTGCCAGGTTCTTGGCCTTGCCCCCACACAGTGCTTTAGCAGCTGTCTCCTTCCTGGGCTCTCATCCCCTCATCCCTGCCTGTGCCCCTGCTGCCAACCCCCTGCCTGTCCCAGAGGAGGCCTCCACAGACTGCTGCTTTAGGGAGGCTGCAGTTCTGTCAGCATTCTGGTGGCTGCTATGAAGTGCTGTCTTCAGGAGAAAGTGGAACGTTTCCCTCAGCCTCCCTGCCTGGCTCTACACTCCCAGCCCTGAGCTGGCCTGGCATCATCTGCTCCACCTCCAGGCAGCTCAGAGACAAGCCCCCATCTGCTGGGTGGCCTGGGGCACTGAGGCTTTGTGACCCCCAGGTAGGACAGGATCTGGGCTCCAGCCTCCAGGTTCCAAGGTGCCAAGCCTGCAGGGGAGTTACTTAATGACCTTGTGAGCAGTAATTACACCCCAGGGCCCGCTCTTAATAACCACGTATTCTCCCTGTCAATGTGACTTAATTGAAAATGAGTAGGCGATACAAGTTGCTGTGAAGTTGGCTGGCAAGCCCTTAACGTGATATTAATTGTAGTAATTAGTAGTCACTTTGTGTTGGAGTCATCTATAAATAGGGGGTCCATTAGTTTAGCAAAAGAGCGTGATTTAAAATGCAAATAAAAGCCCAATTAGACAGATAAATCACTCCTCTTCTCAGCAAATTATCATCTGGGATGGGGTGAGGGGTTGCAGTCACTTTGAGGATACATTGGTCAGTTCAGGGGCTTTGGGTTCTTAAGCCAACTGAGCAGTCCATCTGGGATACTGTCCCTTTAAACAGGTTTACCCAGGCTCCTTCAGGAGGCTGTCACTCTCAGGGCTTCCCACAGATTCTTTATTGACAAGACTGGTGGGCAGGCCCCCATGTAGCTCCTCCCCCTCTCTTCTGATTGGTTCCTTCTATCTACTAAAGAGCACTTTTTAAAGGAACAGCACAGTGTGTCACTAGGTCCTGAAAGAATGGGTTGGAGATGTAGGAGGAGTTTCTTCTTTAAATGCAGTTCACAGTCCAGACAGAGGACGCACATCCTTGCATGAGTTGTCCTATGACCCAAAAGCAGTTAAAAAACAGACTCACAGCATTGTTCTATGGGCAGGCAACTTACTCTCCACTTCTTACTCCCCTCCATAGAAATAGCTCTGGCGATTACAGCAATCACTCACACACACACACACACACACACACACACACACACACACACCCCTCACACAGTATTTCTCACAGGCTTTGGACAAACGTTGGAGGTGGAAATGACTGAAAGTAGAAGGTGGCAGAGAGATGTGGACTCAGCTTCAAGGCCAGAGGGGAGGCTGTCTAGGTCAGCTGTTGTTTGACTACAGCTTCACTTTCTCAACACTTGCTCAACACTTTCTCCCAGGCCTGTGTTTCCAGTCTCACAATTAGCAAGGCTGTTGATATGTGCCTGGGGACGTGGGTGAGAGGCCTTCTCTCTTGGGTCAATGGACCTGCCAGAGACCTTGCACTCAGAGTCCAGATCTGAGCTCTTCCTGCTCCCACTTCTGCCTGCCACCCCCTTCACCCCAAGAGCCCATCACTCCCTCTTGGACTACTGAGGATGGCTTTCTCACTGTATTTGCATATTAATGAGCCAGAGCCATAACATAAAGCAGTCCCCAAACACAGGTAAGAAGAGCAATTGTCCATTCCAAGAAGAGTTCTTGCTCTTGTCCAGGAAATGAGAGGAAGGCAGGCAATTTGAGAGTGTTATCCTATAAGGTTTTCATTTACCCTTGATTTTATTATCCTTTCCTTTGTGATACAATGCTTGAAATAGGTGACAGCATTTGTGATTTTTAATATCCTGTTTGGCAAATTAAAATATTGGCAATTCTATATTGATCTTAAAAATAGTTTTTGCAATTTTGCCAGGGTATAAAATCCAAATGTCTGGGAGTATCTGAACTAGAAGACTGAACCAGGAACATGAGGTCAGATGATTGTGTGTGTGTGTGTGTGTGTGTGTGAGAGAGAGAGAGAGAGAGAGAGAGAGAGAGATTGGGGCTGGTGAAATAGGGATATTTATCAGCAGGGATTTCCCTCTCTCTGAAATAGCAGAAGAAAACAAATCATGGAAAAGGAACTGGAAGGAAGCCTAGGCATTGTCCCATCTGCCTCCCTGTACTACAGAGGAGGAGACTGAGGTCAAGGAGGGAAAATGACTGTGCCAAATCACACAGGGAGTTAGTAGTCTATGCTCTCATCATTGTACATTGAGGGTACCTCTCCTTCCCCACCTGCCCCTTGTCCACACTTTAGCCCCTACAAAAAATACCTGAACAGATATTGTAAGGTAAGTAAGGTCAGCTTTGGCCTGCTGTGGCAACTGTAACTTTTTCTCAGCAGAGGCCATTTGTTTATGGCCAGAAAGTAGAAAACAGTCATTCTGATGATCAGACCAAGTTCCCAAAAGAACGAAGACCATATTCAGAAGATCTCACAAACGCAGGCCACTCCAGACTGGCCTCTGTGAGTGACAAACTTCTCCAGCTTTGACAAGTCTAGCCCCACTTTAACTTTTAACCTTTCCTAGATCAAAACTAAAATCCCCATTACTGAATTCCTTCCCTCCTTGGAAGCAACAAACCACAGTCTGGTGTTTGCTTCCCCAGACTCTCCTCGAAATGACTCAGCACCAATACAAACTTTCTAAGAACTCCCTTTCATAACCTTCCTCAAGATTCTCTGTGGTCCTGTGGGTTGTGTTCTCCTTTGACAAAGCATGTTCTATAGATCTCACTTTTTATTTTTTTTTTTTATTTTTTTTTTAATTTTTTTTTTATTATTATTATTTTTTTTTATAGAGGCATGCTTTATTTATTTGTTTGCTGGTTTGTTTGTTTGTTTTGTTTATACATGCACTGGGTACAGTCAGAAGCGCGGGAGGGTGAGAGAATTCACCAGAGCCAGAGCGGGGAGCAGAGCAGGCAGAAGGACCGAAGCACACTGCTGAGGGGAGCAGCGGGCGGCAGGAGAGGTCTGCGCGCCATGTGGGACCCTCCTCCGGGGCCGGGGAGCAGCCGGGGATCGAACCGGCGCCGCAGAGGCCGCGGGCAGCTTCGCAACCCAGCGCTCAACCGCTGCGCCACCGGGGAGGCCCTAGATCTCACTTTTTAAATTACAGATGTTCTCTTGGCGGTATTCAATATTTGGATATTAAATATCCAACAAATGTTTGAACCACAGAGTTCAAGCAATGTCATGGCTCAGAAAAGCAACAGAATTCAAGAGGACATGGAACCACTGTAAGCATAGACATAGAATATGATCCTTATGTGAATCCAAAGTGTCCAGGAATAAAATCTTGTGTCCTAGGTCAACTACTTTATGACAAGGATGCCAAGACCATTCACTAGAGAAAATAGTAGTCTTTTCAACAAATGATGCTGGGACAACTGGATCTCCACGTGCAAAAGAATGAAGTTGGTGGGCCTCCCCTGGTGGCGCAGGTGGTTGAGTGCCACACTGTGAAGCTGTCTGCAGCCTCTGCAGTGCCGGTTTGATCCCGGCCGGCCGGACGCGAGGATCCCACATGGTGTAGCAGACCTCTCCTGTCTCGCCTGCTGCTCCCCTCAGCAGTGTATTTCGTCAGTCTGTCTGTTCTCTTCCCCACTCTGTCTCTGGTGAATCCTCTCACCCTCCCACGAATTTGGCCTGTACCCCGGTAGTTGTATAAATAAATAAATAAATCTTTTTAAAAAAAAAAGAAGTTGGACCCTTACATCATATACAGAAATTAACTCAAAATGGTTCAAAGAGCTAAATGTTAAGAGCTACAACTATAAAATTCTTAGAAGAAAATGTAGGGATATATGTTAACTACCTAAGATTTGGCACTGGGTTCTTAGCCCAAGCCACAATAAAAAAATAAATAGGACATCATGAAAATTAAAAATGTATGTGCTTCAAAGGACACCACCAAGGGAGTAAAAAGACAAACCACAGAATAGGGAGAAATACTTAGAAATTCAATAAGGGATTTGTTTCTAGAATAAAGAATTCTTACAACTCAGTAATAAAAAGACAAATAACCCAATTTTTAAATGGGCATAAAATCTGGATAGTTCTTTAAGGAAGATACACAAATGACCAATAAGTGCATAAAAAGATGCTTGACTTCATTTGTCATCAGGAAAATGTGAACCAAAACCACAACACGACACTGCTTCACACCCATAGCTGTGACCCAAAATTTAGATCACAAGTGTTGGTGAGAACAATGAGCACTCTGAACCCTCAGACACTTCTGGTGGGAACGGAACATAGTCTGGCATGAAAAGTTAAATGTAGAGTTTCCTTATGACCCAGTAATTCCACTCCTACGTATATAGCCCAAAGAAATGAAAAAGTATCCACACAAAAACTCACACATTTACAGCAGCAGAATTCATAGCCAAAAGGTGGATAAAAACCCAAATGTCTAACTGATGAGTAGAAAAACAAAATGTGGTATATGCTTACAACGGAATATTATTTGGCCATCAAAAGGGAAGACAGACGCACCTTGGAGATAGCATGAATTCACTTCCGAATCACCATAATAGAGTATCACAATGAACTGAGTCAATCTTTTGGTTTCCCCGTACATATAAAAGTCACATTGACGCTGTAGTCTACTAGGTGTATAACATTAAAGGTGACAGACACAAACACAGTTGGAAAAATGGTGCCAATATTTGCTCAACACAGAGTTGCCCACAACCTTTCACTTGTGAAAGGCAGTATCTGTGTAGCACACAATAAAAAAGTACATGGCAATCAAAGTGCAATAAAGTGAGACAGGCCTGTACTCATATATGCTACACCATGGAAGAACCTGGAAAGCATGCTGAGAGAAGGAAGTCAATCACAAAGGACCATGTATTATGCAATTCCATTTATAGGAAACATCCAGAATAGGCAAATCCATGAAGATAAATAGATTATTTGTAGCTTAGGACTGAGGGGAGTGGCGGGATGAGGGGCAGGTGATAGCTAAAGGGTTTGGGGTTTCTTCTCGAGGTAATGACTGATGCAGTGATGGTTGTACTTCTCTGTGAATATGCTCACTCAGTATATTACTGAATTGCCTGCTATGCAACTGTGGGCATAAATTATATCCCAATAAAGCAAAGGAGGTCAGACCCTCCCTTATGGAGGCTCCATTCTAAAGGTCTGCATGGAAGAGATGACCTCATGAGCGTAGTTTCTACCAGACACAGAGAATGTGCTGGAAAAGCACGGCAGAGAGAGGCGAGGAGGGCTGTATTTGGAGCAACTGGGGAACAGGTGTCTGCACAGTCTCTTCCAAGAAACTGGATTTTCAGCATCTTTTTCTCTTGTAGCTTTAATGACATCACAAAATTTACCCATTTCCAATGGATAATTATATTTAGTAAATTTACTATGGTGTGAGACCATCACCATAATCCAGTTTTAGAATATTTTCATCATCTCATAATTTTTCTTAGATCCATGAACTGTTAATCCCATTCCTGGAAACCACTAATTTATTTTCTGTTTCTATAGATTTACCTTTTCTGGAAAGGTCGCATTAAGTGGCGTCATCTAATAGATGAGCTTGTATGTCTGCCTTCTTTCCCTTGTCTCATTTTGAAGGTTCATGTTATAGCCTGTTCCAATAGTTCATGGCTTTTTATTCCTGAGAGTTCTGAATTATCTGGACAAAGCACTTTTTGTTCATCCACTCACCAGGTGATGGACAATTAGGTGGCTTCCAACTGGGGAGCTATAATGAGGAAAGCTGCTATCAACACTTCACATGTAAATCTTTATATGATTTTCTGCTTTCATTTCTCTTGGGTAGGTTCCTAGGAGTGGAATTGCTGGCGTTGTGTGGTAAATTTAACTTAAAGAAGAAAAAACTGCCACACTCTTTTCCAAAATCTCACTATTTTACATTCTGTGGGGAACTGACATTTAAGCTGAGACCTCACAGATGAGCAGGAGCCAGCCACGCAGTGAGGGAGGAGTGCTCCAGGCCGGGCAGCCAGGAGCAGCAGCACTGCGAAGGCCCTGGGCCCTGGAAGGTAAAAGCCCATCTGGACAGAGATTTGGACCCCCTGAGGAGATACGGGTAAGACATTTTATGCTGAGCCACCTGTGAAAAATATGAAAATGAGTCTGTCAGAATGAGGCCCGGGGGGTAGAGTGGTGTGTACCTGGGATGTGGATGATAATGAGAGAATAGGAGCGTCTATGACGTGATGGGGGCTGGCGAGTCAGGGCACATCACAGCCTGAGGAGGCAGCACTAGCTTTGGAGTGAGGCCAACCTGGGTTCAAATTCCAGCTCAGCCTCTGGATGTTGGGCACATTTCTTAACCCCTCCGAGGCTCAGTTTCCGCAGCTGTAAAGAGGACTAACGTCCCCTGCCCATTGAGGTCTGAGGCCTAGCAATAATGTGTCAAGAACCTGGCTGGAGGGGACCAGAGGCAGCAGGTATGTGGGGGAGCCCTCCAAACAGTTTAGCGCAGCCAAAGTGAAGAGTGGGCGGGGGGGGGCCAATGTGAGCTGGACTGAGGAGGGCAGAGGCACATTGAGGGGTTCTGTTTCCTGGAGATGATAACTTGATGTACCCTGGAGGCCGCAGGAAGCCAGAGGACTATTGGGCTGGCCAGGGGTGGGAGGCCCTGGAGTCGTGCAGAGAATGGTGAGTGCAGGGAAGCCAGGAGGGGACAAGTGGACCTGCAGTGACGGTGGAAATCCAGGCATGGTTATGATGAAGCCTGGTGGAGGCACGGGGAAAGCGTGTTAAGGGACCGGAGGGACCATCTTGGTGACCAAATTTCAGAGGAGGCGTGTGAGATGCTGGTCTCCTGGTGTCTGGCTTACGCTGAACACACTAGAACAGACTGAAGACTAGGACAGCAGGCATAGACTGGGGAGAAGGGGATGAGGTGTTCTATTTTGGACACACTGGGTAGGAGGGGCCTGTGGAGAATGCCCACCACACCATGATACATCGTCAGAAGACAGTTTCTGGGCGACCCAGCGTGTGGACTCAGATGTCCTCAGGAGCAGTCCCCTCTGGCTACTTGGCACAGATATGCCTGCTGCCCCTGACCTCAGGGAAGGGTCCCGCTCCTTCATCCACCTTGTCCCAAGCATGAGATTCCCTGATTCCCCACCTCCCTATAAGGTCTCAGCTGTGGCTTTCAGCAAAACTCTGATTTGACAAACACCAACAGGGCTCTTTTGAGGCAGAGTCACTCATCACTGCATCACTCATGGCCTTGCCCTCTGCCTCTTACTGCCAGCTCTCCAGACCTCGGTGTCTGGGCCAAATTGGCCCCAGGACCCAGAAAGCAAGGTTTCTCCCTTCTACGTTCTGGTGTGTCCCCAATATCCATGGCCCTCTCTGAACTCCAGATTTGCAGCACGTGTGCCCACCTGGAATAACCTTGCTTCCAGGATCCACGCAGCAGGTCATCAGGAACTGATGACATGTGACTAAGTCTGGTTAATGGGATATAAGTGTTTTCACGAAGTATCTGGAGAGGAAGATGGTAACCTTCATTGTTTCTTCCTCCTGACAGCTGGAATACAGGTAGAATGTCTGGAGCTCCAGTAGTGACCCTGGGTCATGGGGTGAGGGTGATCTTGGGAATGGAAGCTATACAACAGAGCAACAGGAGAGCAGTCTGGCAGTGCAGGGCCCGTTTACATACTATTCTATGGAGACTAGAATTCAGTCTATGTTGTGAAGGGCACCTCTGGAGACTGCAGACCAGAGTGCCTACCTCTGGACACTGTGCAAGTAAGAGAAATGTGCTCCAATGGGAATGACTGAGGACTTTCATTTGCAGCTGGATCTACCTACCCCTAAGCTCCCTGCTCTAAGACTCAATGCATGGCCTCCTTTCCTTTGCCCCTATTCACTTGTGCCCAGGATGACTGGCTGCTGATTCCCTTTAGGAGAAACCCCGTTCTGAGTGGATTAGCATGTGGCCCCACAGACATGTCAGCCAGGATTCCCCAAAGTCCAGATCATTCTGCCTTATGTCCCAGCCCAGTTCACCTTGTGTTGATTTACCTAGTGCCAACCACCCAAAACTGAGTGGCTTCACACAATTTATGTCTCATGAGTTTTCTGGGCATACATAGACATTTCTAACTTCGGGCCCCCCGCAAGGTTGTAGTCAGGTAGTGACTAGGGTGTGAGTCATCCAAAGGCTCCACCGGGACAGGCATCCAAGATGACTTCCTCTCACAGCCAGCAGTGGTGCTGCCGGGAGCTCAGCCAGGGTTGCCACTGGGTCCCCACCCGTGCTTCCCACAGGGCGGAGCTGGGTTGCAAGCAGTGTCCCAGGAGGGAGGGTTCCAGGAGACCAGCAGGAGTGCCAGCTCTCCTGTTCTAGCAGGCTTCAGCATCCCATCTGCCATATGGTTTGAGTGGGTCCAGGATCAAGTGGGGGCCTTCAAGGAGCACAAATACCCAGAGGCATGGCTCCTGGGGCCATCCTGTCACAGAGAAGAATCTGGAGCTTGGAGGGAAGCTGTGCCTGAGAGACACAGATGTGGCTGCCCTCTGCCTTTGGCATCTACGTGCAAATCCAGAGCCTGGGAATGGATGAGCTCTGTCCTTTGAGTATGTGTGGCAAGAGTGCTGCATGTGCACACGTGGAGGGTATTTCTGAGGTGGCTGTGTGGTGGTGTGACATGTGGGGTGCTATATGTGCCCGCACATGGTTGGGGGCTAGAAGTTAGCAGGGAATAAGTGGAGTCAACGGACATTTCTTTTGATTAGAGTCTTTGGGAGTTAGATTCCCTCTCTACTGCTCCCCACTTTTCACCTTCAGTGCTACTGTCGCTTTCAGGCCTGTCCCTGGCCACAACCACTGCCAGGCAGTGAAGCCATTGCCAGAGCCCACCCTAGGGGAGGAGCCAGGCCCAGGTGCATGGTGAATCTGCCCTGCCCTCCGCACCCCTCCATGTCCTGCTCGCTGAAGTCAGCAGGTCCATGTGGAGGCCCCCAGTGAGGCAGGTGGACTTAGTGGTTCCCCAGAAGCTCCCCAAAGACACTGTTCTTATCACACCTCTGTCCTAGGCCAGGAGGCCTCCGGGGAGGGTGTGGGACATTGTGTACCTGCCAAACCCCTGGGGGTGTGCCAAGGTCACTAAGTTAGGGGTCAGGAATCCCGGGTTCCACTCCCGTCTGGTGACTGCATAGGTTACTTGCATTCTCACAAAAGGACTGAATCAGATTCCCTAAAACTCCACAGGACTGAACCCACCTCTACTCTCTCTCTCTCCCCTCTCTCACCTTGCTTTCCTATTTGCTTTCTTACAGGCAAAACCTAGAAGAGGCAGCAGAGTGAGGATTGGGCCTAAGCGCCAGAGGTGATCTCAGGCAGCCCCCTACCCAGGTTCCAACACCATCTCTGTCTGAGCCAGAGGCCCTCATCTGTCAGGCAGGGCCCAGTGGCTGCAAGGGAGGGAGCAGAGGGGGAGTTAATCTTCCCTGGAATATTAATGGCCCCGTCAGGAGTGCTGGGGACGAGCTGAGCAGCAATCTGCCTTTATTAACGAGGCAGGCGCCAGCTGGAGCGCAGGGGCCCCAGGAGACAGAAGCGGAAAAGCAGAGGCAGCTGGGAGGAGCCAGTGTCCTGGCTAGGAGGGTGGGGCGGCAGGTAGACAGTAGAAGACCGACTGGGCCTCAGAGCCCCTCCCCATCCGCAGCTACTCCATCACCTCATCCCCTCCCCTCTTCTACCTCTTCCTCCAGGAAGTCTTCCAGAAGTCATGCTTCATCCTATCCAGTGGTTCTCAGCCCTGCGCAGAATCGCTGGAGAATTTTGGCAATCCTGATATCCTGTCCATACCCAGAGATCCTGCTTTAAATGGTCACAGATGGTCTTTGTTATGCCTGTTAATATGTAGTGTTTCAGGGGCTTCTAGAATTGAGAAGTCCTGTCCGACCCAGGGGACCTCCTCATTCTCCCTAGCAACTGGATGCTGCCCCCACAAGGGCTAACACTCAGGTGTACTCACTGTTGACCAGGCGCAGTGCTGCTTGCTTTACATGTGCAATGAACCCTCACAACAGCCTGTTGATCGATGGGGAAACTGAGGTACAGAGAGGCTAAGTAACGTGCCCAATGTCACACAAATGTAGGCAGTGGGCTCCAGATCTGGGTTCTGAACCCCTCTGCCAGGGGCCTGGGAAAGGGGCCTGCTCTAGAGAGTCACACTGCAGGTCGTCTGGGAGAGGGCACAGGACACGTGCAGCCAGGTCATCAGGAACTGGGGCCTTTTTGGGAACAGGTGCAATGCAAGCGCCAGGGGAGCAAGAGGTGTGAAAATAAGCCCAGGTAAGCCTGGATTAAAGGCCTACGCAGTTCACAAAGAGCTTCCACCACTTACCTGGAGGCCCTCAAAGGCCTATTCCAATGCCTACATTATTGATGGGGAAACTGAGGCTGGGAGTGGCAAGAGGCCAGGTCAATTTCTCCAGCTAGGGTGGGAAGCAGCTGGGGTGGGCCTGCATGTGAGAGCGTGCTGCGTGCTAGGGGTGGTGCACAGGTGACGGTGTGCAGCTGCGGGAGGGGGGTTGTAGGCAGGAGTACAGGGGGTATGTTCAGGTCCTCCCTGGGCCCACTTGAGTGCCTCACCCCACATCATCCCCAGGTCCTCAAGGGCACCTACTCTTGGAAAGTAGAGCGCTCTGGCCACATGGACTATTGGTTCCCCACTCCCCCCACCCCCAAATATGCTAGCGTGGGGAAGAGGCATCATTTAGCCAGCCCACACTCCACTTAATTATTTAAGCCACCACTGGGACAGAGTTATGAAGCTGAGATTAACCACTGGCCCAATGGCTGGAAGCAATACATATTTCCCTCTCTTTTGCCTTTTTTGTTCACTAAATTGAATCAATTTATTAAAGTTGCTCACAATCGATTTGTTCTGATTCCCCAACAGTAAAGAAGAAATGAGGCATTAGGGCCCCAGGACCCAATTTCACTCCTTAAAATGAACCGTCACCAGCCAGAGGGGATCCAGCCGGCCTGTCTCATGCCCCCTGTCGCCCATCCCCAATGAGCTGTCCCAGCCCCTTAGCTGAGGTCTACCAGAAGATAGGGAGATGCCCACACCCCGCTATGTCCTAAACCCTAGGAATCCTCTCTCATATTCCCCAAACGTTTCCAGTTGAGACCAAATCCTGACCCTACCTGCCTCCATAGGACACATCACATCATTCACCTCAATCAACCGTGCTTTTCAAGCAGGAACTTCACAGGATAGGAGAGTAACAGATGCCTCGCTCCACACTCCACCTCTGTGCCTCAGATGCCACCGCTGGAATTCTGATCATCAGAGTAATAATAATACCAGCTAACATTTATTGAAAGTTTCCATATACCAGGTGCTGTTGCATGAACTCACCGAAAGATACAGACACTATGATTCACTTCATTCTGTCGATGGAGACACTGCGACTAGAGAGGTTAAATGACTTGTCCAAGGTCACACAGGCTGTAAGTGGTTGGTGACACACATAGTGGGTGAACCATCCAAAACCTATTATCAGGCCTCTTTTCTCTTCTTTAGTCTCTACGACTAAAAAACTGAAATGCTTACATTCCCTGCTTCCCTTGCTCTTAGGAGCAGCCTTGTGACATGACACAATTTTGGCCAATGAGCAAGAGGTGAAAATCCTTGGAGCATCCGTTCCTTTACAAATAAAAAGATAAAGCCTAGTTAGAGGAGAACACTTTCCCCTCCCCTTTGCCCCTCCCCTTCCCTTTTCAAGGGTAGGTACCCTTGGGGACCTGCAGCAGCCACCTTATGACCATGAGAAGGAAATCAACATGCTAATCATGATGGAGCAGGAAAATAGCAAGATCCCAGCTCTCCGGTGATCTCTTTGAGGTACTGAAGCTGCTCAATACTACATTTTTTCTCCCATATTTGTTCTTGGATGAGTCAAATAAGCCCTTCCTTTGCTTAAGCCTCCTACCATCATTTTCTGTTCCTGCCTAAAGCACTACTGCATAATAAGAGTCAAACACAAGCAGTTGGGCTGCAGAGCTCCTGATCTTAGCAGCTTGTCCCACCTGCACTGAATTTGCAGGGGACACACTTGGAGGCCTTCCTCGGTACGCCCTCTCCTCGGTGCCCTCCCAGCCCGATATGAAGGGCTGTTGGTCCCATGGAACTTGGCAGTGGCCTGACAGAGCTCCTTAGCTTTAGACTGGAAACCTTACCAAGAGCCAGTCATGTTCTTTCTCACAAATGTGAGCCAAACCTGGAACTTGGTCTCTTGAGGAGAGTTTTATGGTGCTTGTAATGGCAGGAAGGGATGGAGCAGGTTTTCTCCAACCCGCGCAGATAGGTTAAAGGAGAGTCCTGGAGCCCTCAGTGGCTTTTTCAGGGTTTTAGTGAGATTCTGCCGGGTACTGGGCAGGAAGGGGGGCCGGGAGGCTGGCAGGCCTCCTGAGCCCCCAGGAATCTTCACTCTTCCTGGGCTCTCCGGCATTCTCATTCTCTCTAGCTTGTTCTCTCCTCTGTTCATTCTCTTCCCTGTCTTCCTCTGATGCTGCCCTTATAAGCTCAGTCTCGCAACCCAGGTGAATCCCACCTACCTATGCCCACACCCTCCTCCAGGTGTCCACCATCAGGCATGCATTTAATCTAATGGCGGGAGGGCAAAAAAGCCTGATACTTTACTTATCCTACAGTGCTCTACCCAGGTCACCCTTTAGGAATGAAGGGCATGTCCCCCAGATGCCGAAGCAGTCACCCCGTCGAAGATCACCTCCGCTGAAGAGAGCTGCTTTCCCCAAGGTCATGACCTCTTTTCTGGGAAACCCACATCCAATGACTAATGGTCCCCTTACCCCTTCCCAGGCCCAGAGCCTCCCAGGAGGTCAGCTGAAGACATGTAGGGAATGGAATCCCACCCTGACTTCTCCCTCTCTTCACTCTTGCACCCTTCCCGCTCCTTCCACAGTGCTGGCCCTGAGAACACTCTTTATCAATGGCATATGTGAGAAATTGCACCCCGGAGACTGGTCTCGTGATCCTAGCCTGGATCTGGAAGGTCCAAAGGCGGGTGGCTGAAGAGATGATGTCGCCCGTGAACAGAGAGGAGGTGTAGGAACCTGGAGTGCAGAGGCAGACTGAGGGCCCCAGGGAAGGAACGGGGTAAAGGGAGTGTGTGCTTTCCAGCCACAGGGCCAGCTACTCATTGAAGCCACTGAATTCTGTGAGATGCCCTGATTCCTCAAAATACCCCCACTATGTGGAGCTAGCTTGAGTGGGTTTCTTTTTTTTTAAGATTTATTTTTATTTATTTATGCATATAAGAACTGGATGCAGGCCAGAAATGGGGAGCAGAACAGACAGATCTACTGAAATACACTGCTGAGGGGACCAGTGGGCGAGACAGGAGAGGTCTGCTGTGCCATGTGGGTCAGCTTCCTGGCCAGGGATTGAACTCAGGCTGCAGTGGCTGGCGACGGCTTGATAATGCTGAGACTTAACCCCTTGTGCCACCAGGGAGGCCTCTTGAGTGGGTTTTGTTTTTTTTTTTTTTTTTTTATATAAGGAAAGGGAGAGATTTTTTTTTTCCCCCAAAGGTTTTTATTTATTTATTTATACAAGCACTGGGTACAGTCAGAAGCACAGGGTGAGAGAATTCACCAGCGGGGAGCAGAACAGACAGAAGGACCGAAGTACACTGCTGAGGGGAGCAGCGGGCTGCAGGAGAGGTCTGCGCTCCATGTGGGACCCTCTCCCGGAGGCTGGGGATCAAACCGGCGCCACAGAGGCTGTGGGCAGCTTCACAGCCCAGCGCTCAACAGCTGTGCCACCAGGGGAGGCCCCTTGAGTGGGTTTCTATTTATGGCCATCAGACTAGCCTTGAAGAAGACAAGCCGCTACCCTGCATTTTATGAGTAAGAAAACCAAAGCCCAGAGGGAGGTAACAAGTGTGTGTAAGAATCAACTCTTTATTATTTATTCGTGTAACAAATAGTTATTAAGGACCTACTATGTGCCGTGAACTGTACCAAATTGGGAATTACAACAAACCAACTTAATCCCCACTATCATTGAGTTCACGATCCAGTAAGAGAGAAGACATGTAAACAGGCAACTACAGTACAGGCAGGTAAGGAGCATGGAATCCCTGAGGAGGGGGCATGTGTCCCAGATGCGGAACCTCATGGAATCTTCCTACGGGGGGTGACAAGTATGCCAAGGCCTACAGGTGAACAGTTTCCAGGAAGAGGGGAACAGAATGTGAAAAGTCTCA
The DNA here is from genome assembly GCF_964194135.1 of Talpa europaea. Taxonomy (NCBI): domain Eukaryota; kingdom Metazoa; phylum Chordata; class Mammalia; order Eulipotyphla; family Talpidae; genus Talpa; species Talpa europaea. The sequence continues at coordinate 96,549,550 of NC_140068.1, read as the reverse complement.
GAACTGCAAGGAAGTGGTGTGGAGAATCCCCAAGTGGGTTTTGTCGACTCAAGATCTTGTCTTAGGGTAGGAGTGGGGAGCCCACAGCCTCCCTGACCCCGTGTTGTTTCTGGGTAGTGGCCAATCACCTCCACATGTCCTTCACATCGAGTTAGGTCTGTGATCCAGTCTAGTCCAATCAGACTCTCTCTCCAGAATCTGCATCTCTAATGAAGATACACAGGGATGGAGGTGGTAAGAGGTGGGGCATCTCTATACCCCAGAAAGGTGGTCCATGCTACTCACTTCCCCAGCTGCCCTGGGTCCTGTCGATCCTGAGGACTATAGTCTAGCTTCTCCTTCCATTCTGGGACCTTCCTCACTACCACTTTCATAAATCCCCTGTTCTTAACTTTTTCAGAATCAATTTCTGGTGTTTGTAACCAAATAAGCCTGCTTCAGAAATTAGTACCAGGAGCGGGGTTCATGGAACACCCTTAGGGATACACAAGTTACTTGAAATTGGTTTTCATAAATTCATGGGGCCAAAATCAGCAGGACTCTAGTTCACATTATTGGACAGAAAAGTGGTTGCCAATGGTCCACGGTGGCAAGCAGCTAATTATGTTACCCCCTTCCATCACCTGGGATCATGTGCCAATGGAAAGTGAAAGACTCGCAGCTGCCATGGGCCAATTTATAAAGGATGAGGAATGCTGGGACCACAGGCTGGATGGTTGTTCCTAACACTGGATAATTTAAAGCAAGAAAAATGACAGACTCAAATCAAAATGTTCGCCTCAAGGCACAGAATAAAATTCAGGGCCATTATATGACCATGCTGAAAGAATCTTTTATTGCATATAGCCACGGAGTTGAAATTGCTGAAGACTGAACTTAGAGATTGATTTTGAAGTTACTGAATTACGGTGTCAGTTGAATTCACAACCTCACTAAGTCCCTTCAGTGAAAGGGAGGACACTGGTCAGAACATGAGTATCCCGTTGGTACGGTGATTTCTGGGAAGACTCTGTGGACTCAGGGGACCCCTCGAGCTCCAGTAGCTTCTGCCTACCTTGAGTTCCATCAAATCCCTGTTGCTCCCAGACTATTCAGGATCCAGACCCCATGTGGTCCTGATGACACAATGCGCGATGGAGAGAAAAGTTACTCCCAGAAAGAACTGCCAGAGTCACTGATTTATATTTCACAGGTAGGAGGAGGACGTGTGGAAATGGATTTTGAGAGCGCCTTGATCAAACAGAGGGATATAAATGTGGACTGGGCTGCGTTTATTGACATGGGTGTAGTCACCAGAAATTTCTCACTCAGGGTGCTCTCCCAGGCAGTTGGCAGAAGTTCTGACATTTTGCAGAAGCTTCTCTTGGGAACCTGGACCAAATGATGATCCATTATAATTGGCAAAAAAAAAGCACCAGAAAATCCCTGGCATAATTAGAGGAACGAAGGCAAACAGCTAGAGACAGCCACGCTGGATGGCTCTATCAACCCACATCAATGCCAGGGGACTCTCCCTCCCCTCTCCTTTTGAGGATGCTTTTCATGAGACAGGGTCATAATTTTGTCTCTTTAGCAACAAATAATTAGTAACACAATTGTTATACACAAAAGCTCTGAAGAATAATGTCACTAACATCCACAAATCTCTTATCTAACTTAAGATATGAAATGTTTGAGCTCAAGTTCCCCGGGAAGCAGACACCAAGATGATGTTAGTACATGCTGTGAAGGCCGGTAGGGAGGGAGGAGAGGGCCAGGCTGTCCGATGACCTATATGTGACCACTGGGAAGGACGGAGGAAGGAAGGGGAAGCAGAGTGGCAGAGAGCAGTGTCATTCTAGAAAGTTCCAGCAAGGCCAATGGAAAGTCAGCCTGGAGCCAAAGTCCAGTGAGAGGAGCCCCACAGGCCTGGTCCCCCTGGGCTATCCTTGCCAGGCCCAGTCAGCTGCGTGCAGCCTGGGAGGGTGTCTGGGACACCAATCCAGCGTCTAGAGTAGGAGAGCAGCAGCAGGGCCTCTGGTCAGTGACGCACTCCGCAGCCAGGGGTGTGCTGTGGGCCGTGTGCATTTTCATGGCCACAGGCAAACCCATCAAACCTGCCATTGACCATTACTTCCTAAGTCTTTCAAATGGGCTCTGTTGTAGTCCAGAATCCTGGCAAAAGGATGGCTGTTGCTATGATCTTCAGGTGGATGGGAGAAGCTTCGATGGCCCAGCCCAGGGAAATGGAGGGTGTGGCCATCATCTCATAGGCAGAGCCTGCTGGCCTGGGGCTACCCCAAGCCATCTGGGGACAGAGAGCCTTGGGTGATGGATCAAGGGTCCTGTGGAATGAAATAAGCTTCCCACTGAGGTCCCACCTGGTTCTACAACCAAAATCCTCTAAGTCTGGTGAATAATGGGCTCTCTAGAGCCCTGTAGCTGCAACAGGATCCCAGCGCAGGGTTGATTGGGACCCAGAACCTCTCCAGTGCAGGGCTGAGCAGAGCCTTCAGGCAGGATCCTGCTACAACAGCACAGGGAGATTGTGATGCGTCTTCCATAGAAGATCCCCCAAGGGAAGCTTCTGTCCTTGACCCGGGTTGCTGAGTATGGGAGAGTACAGGGGATGATTAGATGATTACTGCACTAACTCTGACCCCTGAGGATTCCACCCTTGTCTGGAGGTCTCAGCAGCACTTCAGGAGCTCAAGGGTAACTGTGTACCCACCTGAGTCAGGGGAACCTCAACCCCAGTCAGAGCTTACTGACAAGTTCCTGAGAGGAAATCCAGGGTCTTGTGGGTGATAGAAAACCCACCTCAGCTTCCTAGCCAGAAGACTAGGGCCCATTTCAACAGGAAGGGCCAGGAGGAAATCACGGACGCCCTTGCTACCTACAAACACAGTGAACCAGATGCAAGGCTGCAACCTGGGGGGACAAATCACTGCCACCAAACACATGGAAGATGGAGTTGTGATGATCCTGATGCACCCCATTCTGTCCCACATTCAGCTACCCTGAAAAGTAGCTGAAACTTAGCAAACAATGATACACTGTAAACTCAGTCGGAGGTGACTCCATTTGCAGCTGCTAATCCAGATGTGGTCTCCTTGGCAGAGCAAATGAATTCAACCTTGGTGCTTAGTATTCAGATCCTTTTCTGGAATATGGAATGTACTTCATCTGAGAATAGAAAACACCAAAAGCAGTTTGCGGGCACCTGACCAGGACAGTAGTGGAATATTACTGCCCTGCCTTTGGGGTGCTGGCTGTCTACCCCCTCCCATAGCCTGGGCCACCCCATCCCTCAGTCACCACTCTGACAAGGGCCCTGTGCTCTGAATAGATAGCAGAAAATTGCTGGGGGCTGACAAGAAGGGAGTCGAGCGCCCCAGATGTCTCCACTAGATACATGTGGGACAGATTTGGATTTGGCACCAGAGGGAGGAACCCACAGGTCTGTTGTCTGAGTGATACAACCGAAGACCCCCAGCAGATGCCTGAAATTGAGGATAGTTCCGACCCCTGTATATATCCGATGTCTTTTCCTATACCTACTTACCTGCGGTAAAGTGTAACTTATAAATTAGGCAATTAGTGAGAGATTAACAACAATAAATTAACAATAAAATAGAGCAGTCATAACAATACACTGAAATAAAAGTAACATGAATGTGGCCTCTCTCAAAATAGCGTATTGTATAGCTTATTATACGCAATATTTTCCATCCACAGTTCACAGTGTTAACTGAAACCTCAGAAGGAGAAACCACTGTGTGTGGGGGTGGGGGGAGAGGAATAGCGTCCTTTCTTCAAACTGAAGGAGAATTTGCTGCAACTTGAACCCCTTACCTCTGAAAAGGAGGCACAATGCTTGGTGGCCTTCTTTGGATTTTGGAAGCTGCCAAAAGATCAACTTTTCTGATACTTTTGCTAAGCCACTTGCAAGCTTCCAGCTTTGAGAGGGGCCCCAAGTAGGCGGAGGCTCTACAGGGCTCCGGCTGTGCTGATGGCCCCTCTGGCCCCGGTGGTGGATCTCTCCTTTCTGTCCCCCATGGGAGAGACTCTAGAGCCTAGGCCAGGAGCATCCGCGAGGAATATGTGCACTGCAAGGAACAGAGAACACTGCCTGAAAAGCCATAATCTTTACAACTTCAAAGTTATCTTTCAGGCGAAGCTAGATCCAGCACCCCACTACAGTGTCAAACATCCTAACATTGCCCTGTCGTCCCCCACAGGATGGTGTGACAGTGCGTACAACTCTGCTGGCAATTCTGCAGAAAGCAGAGGGACCCCATTCCCAGAATCCTCCGACATCCTTGCGTCTCACTGCCTTGAATTTCTGGGTGTGGACCAAGTCCCAAGGCCGGGGGCTTCACTCTTGGGCTGCACGCATCAGGCCCCGCCCCTGGGGCGGAGGGGAGCCAATCCTGTCCGGGCAGCTTGACCAAGCATGGGGGCGGGGCAGTTCTCAAAGTAAACCCGGGTTCTGTTGCCATAAAATCCGGGAACTGGACACCAGGCCCCGGCAAACAGCAGGCGTCACACAGGGGGTAGAGGATAGGAGGGGGACCAACTTTGTCCCTGCCCATGTGATTACAGAGTCACAGTCCCTATTGGGGTTTGAATCTCATAAATACTCAACCTCCACCCTGTTCATGGGGTCTTTCCTTCTCTAGGGCCTCTGCTGAGGAGAGGAAGGGGTGACTGGGCACAGGCTAGAGAGAAAACTAAGTGCTTCAGCTCCAGCTCTGTTGCTCCTGGATTCCTGGGCGAAGGCCCTTTGCCATCTCAAGGGTTGGCTTTTCGTCCCAACTTGTTTCTCCAGTGGGCCCCCGGGAGAGACAGAGGGCCCCACTCGCAAGGATGGGAACCTGAGCAGGTTCGGGGAACACACAGACCCTTGCCTCAGGCTCTACACTTGGAGACTCAGGGCCCTACTGACGCTTGAAATATCATACAACTTTTCAGAGAATACCCCCCCTTATTGTTATAAAAACATGTCCCCCCTAGACCCACTAAAATACACTTTAAAATAGTTCTGAGATTTCTGCTTTAGGGTTTCAGACAAAGGCAGGCTCTCCATCTGCTTGCTGGCCTCTGCCGTCCAGGCGGAGCTGGCCGTCGGGAGGACAGCTGAGTCGTAGGCCATGTTTGCATGGACCCAACTGTTTGCTTTGTTATCATGCGCCGAGCAGTGCAGGAAGAGGGGGCGTCTACCATGACTCCTCGGGGTGCTGCCTGTGAAGCAATTTTCCATCTGCTTGAAAGGCTCTCTGGTAAGTCTTTACTTTGCCCTGAAGTGATTTTTCTCTGCTATAACTCTATTTTTCAGTGCAAGATAACCGTGAGCCCCAAAGGCGCTGCCTGAAAGTCTGTCCTGGGAGACACCAGCCCCCAACCTCCTCAGGGATGTCACCCTCCCATGTGGGAAAAGGAAACCTCCATCACATTGCACTTGAGTCACAAACTATGGTATTTAATTTCAGGTTGTTGTTTTCCTTGTCCAATTGCTGTGTTTTCCTATCTGTGAGAAATCCGGTATCTTGGCATTGGAGAGCATGCACCATCGTTTTTTGTTTAAAATTAATGAAAAAATTTTTTCATTTTATGGCTTTTCATCCCAGGGCAGGCTTTTCAGAAATTAAATTTCAGTCATTGAAGGTGGGGTAGGTGTGTCCACCCTGGTCATTCTGAGCTGTACCTCCTCCCTGCACCTCTGCTCTTGACAAAGAACTCACCTTTGCTGAGACGGCCTCTTAGGAAGGTAGGAGCTATCCCTGGTGGGCTCCTCTGGGCCTCACATTTTCCCCACATGTCGTGAGGATGTCAGTCATCCAACCCTTAGCAGGGTAGAGCGCTGTATGGGGCCCAATAAGGTCCAGCTAAATCTAGCCTGCAGTAGGTGGTGGGACATGACATCTCTGGGTGGGACATGATATCCACCCACCAGGGGGGTCTCCAAGATGGCTCTGGGTTCCCAGCTCCCTCTGCAGGCTACTGGACCCACAGCTTCTGCCTTCTCAGACGCTCTTCCCAGAATTCCTGTTTTTCCCATCTGGGACATTCAGAGAAGTCCCACCAGACTGCAGCACTCTACCAGAAGATTAGAGACCAAAAAAGAAGTCTGTCTCAAAAAAAATAAGTAAATAAAAGCCTGTGTTTAGAATGAGCTCCTAGCAGCTGGTCCATGAATGGATGGAAGAGGGAAGGTCTGGAGCTTGGAAGACAATGTGAGGGTGGTAACATAGCAGTGGCCAAGAGGGCGGCGGGGGTGGGAAGCAGGAACACAGAGTGCCCCTGCCAGGCTGGATGTGGCGGAAAGGTCAGGGCAGGGAGAATAGGTTAAGGACAATGAAGAGGAGTGGGCTCTGGTGGGAGTGGGAGCAAATGTGTTGTTTGAGGGAGTGTTTGGGCTCTGCAGGCAGACTGTCCCCGGGGAACTGGGGTGTGGCCCCAGAGTCTGAGGTGGGTCTGGTGGGGAAAGAGTGGGTCTGGGAGTCATGGGTGAGCCAGAGATTGGGGAAAGGAGGCCCTGCCCTGGCTCCTGAGAGAGGGGCAGGCCAAGTGGAAATATTCTCATGTATTCTTTCCATTAGCTTATTCTTTTGGGGTTTAAATACATCTGCATCTCAAGAGTTCCTTTATTTAAGTTCAAATACCCATGGAGGGGTGATCTCCTAAACCCTTGTATTAATTATTTTAAGTCCTAGAAACTGTATTCAAGCTAGCTTAAGCAAAATAAAAAGGGAGAGTAAATTTACTGGTTGAAGTCAATTAAGAGTCTGACGCTTCAGATACAGCTGGATCCAGACATTCATCAGGCCTATCTGGATGCCTTTGATTTGGCTTCACTCTCAGCAGGCAGGGATGCCCCCCCCCCCCCACCCAGCCCCCGCCACCCAGGCTTTCCTTCTACTTGCTGGAAAATTCCACAGGAGAGAGCACCTCTTCACAGCTCTGCTGTTGATGGGTTTGGTGAGGGTGTGGTCCTGTGCCCCTCTAAGCCGGGGGCAGGGGGTCAGCTCCACTCAATCCACGGACTAAGAAGAAAAGATCCCAAAATAAAAACAAGGAGTCTGACCTGAGGTGAGGCCAAGATCTTTGTTTCTACTCTTTCCTCATGGCCTAAACACATCTGTCGAGTGAATGACGGAAGGAAGAAAGTTAAGCTAGCAAAGGTGATGAGGAAACCAAGGCAGACTTCCCTTGTGGGCCTCCTCCATTGGGCACTTAGCAGGAAGAGTAAAGAAAGTAGGGCTGTGACCTTCAGGAGGGAATAAGTGGGGACCTGAAGATAAACTCAGCCTTGATGGCAGCCAGGCCGCAAGAAAAAAAGGGGTGGGCCTCGCTGGTGGCGCAGGAGTTGAAGTCTCAGTGCTATCAAGCTGTTGCCAGCCACTGCAGCACAAGTTCAATCCCTGCAGGCCAGGGAGCAGCCCACATGGTGCAGCAGACCCCTCCTGCCTCGCCCGCTGCTCCCCTCAGCAGTGTATTTCAGTCAGTCTGATCTTCACCCCACTCTGTCTGTGAATCCTCTCACACCCCACACCTCTAGCCTGCACCCCAGTCCTTGCAGGCATTAATAAATCTTTAAAAAAAAGAAAGAAAGAAAAGAAGGAGTGTGGGCCCTCCATGAGGAGAGGGTGGGCAGTTGCCCACCCATAACTGCTCCTAGCCTGCCTCCCCCCTGCCGAAATGCTTCCATCCATCCTACTTGGCTTCCTTTTAAGGGGGCGAAAGCAGTGACAGTGCTGGGGACAGCAGTGGAAGTAGGATGGGCTCTGTCCTCTGCTCAGTCCTTCAATTGGACTTGAACTTCACAGTGGAGAAAGGGGAGCTCCAGGTGGTAAAGGAGCTGCTTCTGAGACACACGGGGGTCTAGATGTGGGAGAAGCCATGTTGGGGCCCATTCCCTATGTACACAAGGGACTTCTGTACACGAGAAGGTGCTACCTGCACCTCACACAGGGCAACCCTTTGGGGCTCTCCTTAAGGAAGGGCCCTCTCTAAGAAGTTGAAAGACTGCACAGCAGATGGGGGGCAGGTAACAAACCAAGGGTTTCAAAGATGATGTGACCGTATTTGTACCAAGACATCACAGAGGACCAGGCGCCTTCTGCATTGTGATTATCTACAGATCCTCCTCCTCCAGGCTCTGAGCTCCCTGAACGCAGGTTTTATTTATCCTCCTGTCCCTGCCAGGTTCTGGCACCAAGCAGGAGCTGATGGGATGGTTCCACGGCTCTTCCTTGTTACCCTGGTGCCTGAGTAGAGTAGGAGCCAATACTGACCCCTGGGTTTTGGAGACAGGCCCGGCCCCTGCCCTCAATGGCACTGCTCCCGGGAAGCCTGTGCTCTCCCCCTCCAGCCCCAGCTCCTCACCTCCTGTGGCCCAGGAAGATGGGAGCATCACTGCACATTGGGTCTGGGCCAGGGCAGACATCTGGGAGGACGGACAGAGGGAGGTGAGGGAGCTGGATCCCTTCCATACACTTCTCTCCCTTTGAGAGCAGCAGGGTCCATCCAGCTGGCTGCTGGGGAGCTTTGCACATCCAGGGCTTGTGTGCACTGGAAACCTCTGATAAATGAGTGATGAGGCCCCCAGCCAGTCACTTTCTCTGTTTAGACTCCAATTTCCTCATCTGTCAAACCAGGTTCATAAATCTGACCTTGCGATTCCCTTCAGGAGAATTCCCCAGTGGTTCACCTTTGCTTATGGAATGAAGCCCAGAATCTTCTGTGAGCATGCAAGACCCTGAGGGGCCTGGCCCAGTTGCCAGCCCTGTTCCCCATCTTCCTGCACTAGGTGGCCCCCCGCCCATATTCCAACCATGGGGATTTCGTACTGTTTCTTGAATGCAGAAACTCATTTTTGTTCTTCCCTCAATCTAGAATGTCTTATTTAGCAAAATTTTGCTCATCCATTAAAATTCAACTTTGACGTTCCTTTTTTCCCCTGAACACACCTGCCTGTGTATATCCTGCCCATCATCATGCCCCTTGCGCTGAAAACTTCTGGAGACCAAGACTTATTAGCTCCATGTCCCCAAGACCTGCACAGAATAGGGGCACAGTATCTGTTTATCTAGGGAGTGACGTGGGACCAGGTGCTCTCTGAGCTCTACTCCTGCTTTGGGACCCTGCTGCAGGAGAGAGGGGGTGGCAAGCAGCAGTCAGGGAATGAGGAGGTGGGGGGAGCTGTGTACTTAGGAGATGGCTTCCGGTCTTAGAGTTCCAATATAGCCCCAGCACCCCAATGCCTAGGGCCTTCATATTGGGCCCATGATTAGAGTGTGAATTCAGTAGGATTACATTTTACTGGAGTAATAAAGACAAAGTATCGATAAATTAAACTATATATATATATATATATATATATATATATATATATATCATAGAAGAGTCCACGTAAAATAGTCTAGGGATGACATAGCCACTCTGTTCTACATAGTCTTCAGGGAACAGTATTCCTTGTCTTATTGCATTTCTAAACAAGTCCTCTAGTCCAGAGCCACCTCATGGTATGAAATGGCTGCCACAGGTCCAGCCATCTCACCCTCATTCCATCTGCAGAAAGGAAGAAGAGATGAATAAGCAGGGGCAAAGAACGTATGCCAACTGTCTTTAAGCAAACTTCCTGAAAGCTTCTACACATGTCCCATTGGCCAGAACTTCTATGACCACTCCAGCTGCAAGGAAAATGTCTTTGTACTTCAGAAAGCCAAGTGGAAAAAGGGGTGAACAGATATTGGGACAAGAGAAGCAGATTTTCCCCAGGGGTTAGCATCTCCGTTGCTCCTGGCTGAGTCCCCAGGAGGCAGATAAAAAGGGAGTTTGTTCCTGTTCAACCTTTCCAGCTCTTTTGTACATGACCCTAGAGAGAGAGACTGCTAATTTGCCTGCTGTGGGAATCCCTGGCCCAGGGCAGGGTGGAAGGGGAGTGGACTACCTGAACTAGAGAACTGCAGGGCCCAGGAGCCAACCAGTCAGAGCAGAGCCTTCTAGGCTTGGCTGCCCTCTCTCCACATCCCTGTTCTCCAAGGGTGCAGCTGCTGGTGAGGGAGGGCCACCACCTGCCTTTCTTTTCAGTGGTCAGCGCTAAGGTCTAAGCATTAGAGATACTCAGCACTGGGCCAGATGCTGATGGGCAAAGGACTTGGCCTGCTGGTTAGTTAGCAAAAGTCGGTGCACACATGTCACTGCAGAGGACAGAGGACACAATAGGTTCCCCTCCCGGACCACAGTGGGCAGTGAGCCTGGGGCATAGGTGGGTGTTAGAGAAGGAGGGTAGGGGTGTTGGGCCCTGGGAAAGGCCGAGCCATCAGATACAGCAGGGGCTTAAGTGGAGGACTGAGGCATTGCCAAAGGGGAGCTATTGAAAACTGCTCGGGACAAGGGGTCTGGTCCTCCCACTGGTCCCTAGCAGGCCAGAACTACCCAAGGCAGGCCCTCCTACCCCAAGCAGCACCCCCCCCCCCCACCCCTTGCCTGCTCGCAAAGCTCTCTTTGCCGCCCTGTCTCCAAGCTCAGGGCAGTGATAGATAGGCAGTCACACAGCACTGGTGACCTTTGGTGTCGGGGCTTCACTTAAGACCAAAGATGGGGAGCTCTGGGCCTTAGCAGGAAGAGCGGGGCACACCCAGGCACCTGAGGTGTGGGGATCTCAGGAAGTTGTAGGCTGCATGGACTCCAGGGCCTTCTCCAACCCCCCACTCTGCATCCCGAGAGCCCTTGCCCACTGTCCTCCTAGCACCCCCACAGAGGCCTCTGCCACGGCCCTCATGTGACTGTTTGGTGACTGGCTGCTGGCCTGGCTCCCTGCTGGAGTGCCGGTCCTGATGGCAGGGACAGATTATTGTCATATCCCCGGGGAGAGCAGCACCTGGCAGATGGTAGGTGCTCAAGAAATGCCTAGTGAATGACTGGGTGCACCCTTGCACAGCACAGGAGGACAGTCTGTGGGTGTGTACACCTGTGTGTGTGTGTGTGTGTGTGTGTGTGTGAGAGAGAGAGAGAGCCTATGTGGTTGGGTGTGAGTGTGCAACACCCAGTGTGGTCTGGCCTGCATCACACATGCAAGATCCTGGCAGGACCAGGAGGAGGAGCTGGGTTTCCCCCACTCCATTTGCGTGACAGGTGTTGGCAGTTTATCTAACTGTGATAATGAAGAGGATGGGGGTGCTAATTCCTTCTCACTTTATTGAAACCACCAATCCTTCACAGCCCTGGGGCTCTGAGAGGGTGATTAAAAGACACTTCAGCATGCTGGTTATTGCCAATTAACAGGCTCCAATATAAACAATTAATAAAGCCACCGTGGGAGGCTAGAGGGAGGGATTCAATGCCCAGTCTGGGCAGGCTTGCCAGAACCAGGGCCCCTGGGTCCAGCCACATGGAGATGGCCCTGCCCTGGGGGCCAGTGGTTAAGAGTAACAGGTGCCTGGAGATGGTAGAGAGATGCCAAGGGAGAGTGTTGGGAGGTCTGCCCAGCCTCAGACTGGGAGGGGGTACAAGTCTACCCCACTTATGCCAATAGACTGGTAATGGGAAGCATGAGGGCTTACCCAAGCCCCCAGGGACCACCTGTATCGTGCTCCTTGGACCACATGGCCCATGCTCTTCTCCCCCGGCCAGCCCCTTTGGGCAGGCAATGGCCTAGCCTGATGGGTGTCCTCCCCTCCCCATGGCCAAGGTGCCTTGACTGTTCTCTGCACCTCTTGGGAGATGTCTGTATGAGTCTGTTCTTGCCAGACTGACCCAGCCATTAGGCTTAGGGTTAAGCTCAGGCTCAAACTTAGGGTCCTCGCTTTCTCCAGAATGAAATTTTCCACAGCTGCCTAGAAGTGGCCTTGCCTCTTAAGGGCAACTTTCAGGGGTCACAGTATGAACTTTCAAAAGGTGCCACTCTGCAACCACTAGTGCCTGATGCCACCCAAGGGGATCTTGTGAAATCCTTAAGCCAATCTGAGTGAGAGATATGAATTTCACGTGGGAAGACACACCTCAGGAGGTGAAAGACAGTGTTTATGTGACTTAATCACATTCAGGGAGTAAGTCTGGGGGACCCCAGGCCCAGACTCCACAGGCCACAGCAGCTCAGCGCCACAGGTCACAAACCTGTTCTGTAGAGAACTGGACAGTGAATGTCTGGGTTTTGAGGCCACATACAGTCTGTGTCACAACCACCCATCTCTGCCCATGTAGTGCCAAAGCCATGGGAGAGAATATGAACAATTGTGGCCCGTATTATACCAATAAAACTTTATTTATGACCAGAGAAGCTTTGTTCATTTAATTTTCATGTCACAAAATATTCTTACTTTGATTCTTTTTCATTCATAAAATATGTAAAATCCCTTAGCTCACAGAGCAGACAAAAACAGCTGGTAATTCAAGCACAGCCTGCAGGTCAGCCTGTCAAGCCCAATGTAGACTTTAGGAATTGTTGGGACTCCCTGAGGATCCCAAAGAGAGCTTTCCTGGGAGATGATCTCCCCTGGGGGACAGAAGTCTAAAGTCCCACCATATGGCCTTTCTGGTAGGTGGGGGTGGGGATGAGGTGCCATGCCCTGTTTCACCAGCGACCCAAATGACCACAAGTGTGACTTGTAAGGACAGAGACATGCTGAATGTCAGGTACCAGTGGGGGCCAGACATGCTGACAGACGAGGAGAGAGGCTGGCTGTCCTACTGCCCGGGTAGTGTGGGGCAGGATTCAGACAATGCAAAACATCCCTGGGACAGCTTCCTGCTGTCCACATGGGACTACGGGCATGTCTGATCACTGGAAATTCCAGGTAAATATGAGAGGATGGATTTAGATTTGGCTGAGAACTGTCTTTCTCTCCCCACCCTATTCACTTCATTCATTCACTCAACAAACATTTCCCAAGCATCCACTAAGGGTGACTTGCTTTTCAGCTTGAGACAGACCTCCTAGCCTGGTGACCCTCCTAGCCTGGAGGTAACCCTGGAGTTGGGGAAGTGTGCTGAGGTTTACTGATGACGTTTCTGGGCCGCTTAGGAAGTGAAAATACACACAGGGCACAGGGGTCAACAGAGTGGGTGAGTCATCTCCTGAGGGAATCCCTGGGTGTTGACAGAGCAAAGTTAGCAAAGCCAATACTGTGTAGAAGCAACAGGAAGGCCTCCTCAAAGGTCTCGTGTAAAGGACAGTATTGATTGAAGAGAAAGAGAGTGTTAGCTTTGCAAAAGCAAGGGAAGGCTTGCAGTCTAGCCCTCATTGGGTGCACCCCTGTTGTCCCTGCCTCCTGCCTCAGCTTCCAGGGGCAGGGGCAGGGGTTACCCACCAGCCTGCTAGTGGGGTCAAGGAATAGGACATCAGGCCGTCTCCTCCTCTCACCCCTCTCTTCAACTCTCCAAAATCCTGCTGGCTGTGCCTTGAAAATGTGCCCCAAATCCAATCACTTCCTCACCCCCAGTGCTGCCACCTCAATGGAGCCTGGAAGGGTGGAGGCCCCTCCACACAGGGTCCCCTTCCTCACAGCCCACCATCCTCCTGCAGCCGGAACACCAGTCAGACCAGGTCCCTAGGTCACCATAGTCCCGGGTTCTAGAATGAGTGGAGAGTTTAAGATAGCTCAGTGCTACTGCCTCCTGGATCCAACCTCCCTCCCCGACTCTGGCCAGGCTCTCCATCCCCTGGAGGGTTACCCTTCCCAAAAGGCCCCTTCCCTCATTTCCTGCGAGTTCCCAGCTGGCCAGACTCCTTTCCTGCCTCCTCCTCATTTGCCTTTAATTTGTCTTCAATGCCCCCCCTCCCCAGTTTATCACTTTGTTTCCTGTTTGTCTCCTGCCTCTAGGAAGCACTGGGGTCTAAGGAGCCCCGCAGGATCCCCGGTAGAACTCCGGGAGGGAGTCTGTGAATGTGGATGGCAAAATAAGCACATCTTTATTTTCACTCAACTTTGGTTGAAATTTAGCACTTCCTTTCATTGTGCGTGTCAGCAACAAACCATAGTCGTTATCACAGAACCTGCGGCTGTGTCACCCACAGAAAGTGCAGATAATTTCAAATCATATTATAATTGCAGCAGGAATCTTGAAATATCATTTCTGCTCAACCCTACTTCAAAATGATGGTAGTTTCATTAGACCCACTGCTCGAACTTATTATTTAGTGTGTTAATAAAGAAGCACATATATTACTCCATCGCAATTTTTTCTTAATATTTTGATAACTGAATTTGAATATAATTGGCTTCCTTTGCATCTGATGAATTTTATTGTGTGGATTTACTAATGTTATTCCAAGAAGGGGTCTACAGGCTTGTCCAGGGGCCGGTGGGGTCCACAGCCTATCAATCGCGAGGAGCCCCTATTTGGGAAAGCAAACCCGGTACAGAGAGAGACAGACACAAGGTAGGATCAAAAACTATGGGTGCAAGGCAGGAAGGTGGGGTGGGGGGGCGGTAGGACAAGGAAGAGGAAGGAGGTCACACCAAAGTGAGTATAACTGCAGGGAGAGCAGAGCCTGGGTCCAACTACTCTGGGCCAGCCCTGCCCTGGCCAGGAGCTTCGGGGGCATGCTGTAACCTTCCCCACCTTGTGACGGGGCTGAGGGGGCCATGCTGAAATCTCACGGCCTGGCCTCAGTTTGCCCTCTGTGAGACGAAGACACTCATCTCATACCTGCTTTATATGGTTGTTGTGAAGGTAAAAGACAGTTGAGCCTTGAACATGGGTTTCAACTATGCAGGTCCCCTCATTCAAATATTTTTTTTTCTATCCACATGTTCAGGATTCATAGACTCAACCAGCCATGGATGTTAATTGGTTGAATCTGCAGATGAGGACCCCATGGATATGATGGGCCAACTATAAGTAACCTCAGATTTTGGTATCAGAGGGGGCCCTGAAATCAATCCCCCAAGGATACCAAGGGATGGCTGTAGTTGTTTGGGGGATGCAAAATTTTATACTCAGATTTTCAATTGCACGGGGGGGTCAGTGCCCCTAGTACCCCACTTGCTCAAGGATCAATCACAGCAGGCTTGGTACCTGGCCTAGTGCATGGTGAATGCTCAGTAAATGGTGGCCTATTTTGGTCAATGTCATGGCTTCCCCAGTTCCAGGTTTCTGCCCGTGGATCTGACTCCTCAGCCAGGAAGGCAAAGACAAAGCTCTCCCCCTGCAGACACCCGGGGCATTTTACTCCCACCGGCTGGTGAACAAGGGAGGGTAGAACTGTCCATCAAGGTGGGCTTGGGGATAGAGCCTGCATAGGCATTCCTGCATGGGGGTGGGGTGGAACTCCGGAAAGGGATCTCCTCCAATCTCACTCTGATGAAGTCACATATGTGCTTCTTTATTAATGCACTAAACAACTTGGGTGAGGGTGGAAGCATAAATCATGGTGATGCCAGGCAGGCATCTAGGATAAACCATTACTAGGAAGGGGATCCTGAGGGGTTGGGGTAAACTTGGCCCCACTGGCCCAATCCCAGCCCCACTGCCCCTGACTTTCCCTGTTTCCACGCTAACTTCCACCCTTGCCCTCGCTGCTCAGAGAGGCCCTGGTTGGCATCTCTCAGTTCCTGAGGCGCCTCTTGTCACCTGAGGTCCTAATTCCCAACCTTTTGCCCAACATAGCACACACAGAAAATGACAACCATGTGCAGGCACACTCTGGCAAACAAGGACGAGGAAATCAGAGGCAACCAGCCTCACCAGCTCCCTGCACCGAAGACAGGCCTCTCAGTTCCTCCTTGCTCGGTGAACAGGCCAGCGCGCTCCTGCCTCGGGGCCTTGTCCTTGCCAGGCCCTGGCTCTCTGTTCAGATATCCATATGGCTTGTCCCCAGCACTTTCTTTCCTCTCTGCTCAAGTTCCCGCCTTCTCCGTGACCCGCCAGGAACCCGCAGTGATGGAGGACCCCGACTTTGGAGTCTGCTCATCTGTAATTAGGATGGCACCACTGGCTTCAATGGTTGTCTGTGAGGGCAAGGTGGCCTCTGGGAAGGCTGGGGGAACAGGTGCCTGCAATTGAACAGAGGAATGACTGATGGCCTTTCTCTGGCTCTGCCTGAGTTTCCCGGCCCTGGTGAGAGAAAAGCCTGTTGCTCGAGGCTGGGATCTCCATGCAGCAGGGCCTGCCCCTCCAGGTCTGTATCTGGCCCTGCCTCACAGCTTTGCCAGCAGGACTCTCCTCTTATCTTTTGAGAGGCAAGACAGACATCACTGTGCCCATTTTGCAGATGAGGGAGTCAAGGCTCTGAGAGCGAGATGACAGTGCCCAGGTCCCCTTCCAGTGCACCAGGCCCTTGGCTTCCTGCTGCACCCTTCCCATGGGACTGCGTACCCTGACGGGTGCACCCGCAGGGGCTCATGGTTCCTGTGGCTGTATTGGTCCTTATCTGTATACCCCTGTGGATATTCAGGGGTCTGCAGGAAGACCAGCCTTCATATATTGAGCCCCAACCACATGCCAAGCTCTTGGCGCTGGGCCTTGTTCATTCTCACAAGCTCAGGAATAGCTGGGTCTGTCCCACATAGAGATAAGGAAACGGAGCCAGCGACAGAAGCCCGGCCTGGTCTTTGAGATGAGAAAGTGTGTTCCCCAAAGGATGCCCAGAGAGAAGGGGAGGTGGGAACAAAGAGGAGGGCGTGAAGAGGAAAGAGAGCTCGGGCTTGAAGAAACTCCAAGTTTGCAGAGTCTGGGACGCGGGAAGGGAGGCAGGGGCCCATGGATGATTCAGGAGCAGAGCTTTAGCCAGGAAAAGCCAGCTGGCAGCCACTCGGGAACCAGCCTTTAAGCCAAAGGCTTGGCAAAAAAGATGTCGTGAGGGAGAAAGGACACTGCCGGAACTCCTGCACCCTCAGGAGCCAAAGGTACTGGGCAAAGCAGGGATGAGGAAGGGGCCCTCAGGACCCCTGCTGCAGCTGCCCCCCATACCCCATCTCAGTTCCCTTGCTGAGTCCTGACATAGGACAATCAGTCGGGGCTGTGGGTGTGTAGGTGCTGCCTTACAGGTTTAAGTGTCTGCAGGTGGCTTACCTGGGATTGGCAGCTGGGGGAGCACGAGGCAAGAGGGGCTTCTGGTCACTTCTGGTACCTCGGTGCTTATGGGTGGTTATGCACGTGTGTGCACGTGTATACTGAGTGTGCGGTGTGTACACTGCATAAACATGCCTGTCTTCATGTGTAGCCTGCTCATGTGTTTGCTTGTGTGCACGGTGTGTGTGCTTGAGTATGTGTTGAGTGTGAGTGTTCATGCTTGTGTGTGTGTGTATGTATGGTGGCATGTCATGTGTGTACACCTGCGTGTACACCCGTGTGTGTGTAAATGTGTGTGCACATGTGTGCAATCTGAAGCGCTCTGCAGAGAGCATGAGTACTGGGGGGATGATCCCCGCTTTCCTATCATTGTCTCCCGCTGAAGCTGGCTGGCTGAGGAGGATGTGTAGGCAATGGGGTGGGGGGAGTGGCGAGGGAGTCTTATTCTCCCAAAGGTGCCACCACCAGCAAGGGAGGAAGGGAGGGAGGAAGCAGCGCCTTGTTTAAATGCAAATGACTGAAATACTACTTTCTTTATTAAAATGCAAATTGCACGTCAGTCTCTGACACCTTCGTGTGCCAGTGCCACAGAACACAATTAGGAATCAAAGCTGCAGGACCCCCAAGCACCCAGGATGGTGAGAGGGGGACAGAGGATGGGCCCCAGCTGTGCTTGGAGCCAGTTGCTCAGTTTGCCTCCAGTGTATTTGAGACAGACTCTGATGCCAGAAATGGGGCCAGAGGTCTGGACTGTCGCCCCCAGGAGACCAGGCTGGAGCACACCCAGGGTCATCTGCTGGCTCTCTGCCTGGCTGGGGCAGCACGCTTTGTGGTTTCCTAATGAGCCCGAGCTCCCCCGTGAGCCTGGAGGCCTCCGCTGGGAGATGGGTAGAACTGTCTGCTTGCCAAGTGGTGAAACAGATGCCTCTTGGGTGGCCAGAACCTGGCTTCCGGGGCACAGAGAATTAGGGTCCACCTAGAGCAGCCCCGAGCTCCCAGAACAGGTCCCAAGGGAGGATTACCTCCCTCCGCCCCTCCTCTTGCCAGTGATTCAGGCTGCAAGGCCACCAGGTACAGCTGTGCAGGTCACGAGGGGATTGCAACGGGGCTCACACCCTGCTCCCCAAGCTGGGAGACCTGGCATGGGGCCAAGTCCTCTGGGAAGCTAGGTGTCTTTTTGTGCACACAGACACACTTGACTCATCCACCTGCAGAGGGCGTCTTTTCTTAATTTACACACAGTTGCTCAGAAGTTGGGGTTCCCTGAGACCCTTGACTCCTCTTCTGCTTTACCTTCCCTCTCAGCTCTTACCTCTCCTTCCCACCTCTTGACTCTCCTACACTTTTCTCCCCCCACCCTTTCCTTGCTCCCTGTCTTCCAACCATTATTTCCACCCTCTTTGTACCCCTTCACTCTGGCTCTCTTAAATTTGTCTCCAGATTGACCCCGAGTCCAAAGGTCCAAGACAGGTGCAGGCAGCACTGGAAGGGTGAGCCAGGCCCTGCTGGCTCAGGGCCCCCCTGGCACGCGTGGAGCGCCCAGGGCGTGGGGGAGGGTCCTGGCTCCTTCCATCTGCCAAGCTCCTAATATAGGCAGCGGCAGCCCGGGTGCGGGAGCGGGGGAAGCAGAAGGCAACTTGGAGCTGGAGGGTGACAGGGCTGCGTTTCCTCCATATAAATAGTCCCGTCTGTCGCCCTGGGGGTGGATGGCTTCCTGGGGCACTTCTGATGTCATCAGCTCCCCAGGAGAGCTGTGCTGGCATGAGGTGGGGGCCTGCGACAGGGTCTGAGACAAGGAGGCTGCCTCGCTGGGGGCTAGCCCGATGCTCCCTGGGGCCTACATCATCGGCAGCCCCGGCTTCTCCCAAGTTTTGTCTTGGCTGCCCCTACTTAGGCTGTGCAGGCCACCTCTAGTTCCCCTCTGATGTTCCAACAATGGGACCTTTCCTTGTCATCACCCACAAATCATTCTGCTGGTCCCGCAGAGATCAGGCGCCTTACTGGTTCTGGGAGGCTGCTCTAGGGAATTTGAAGGAGATCGAGGGTAAGCTCATCTGAGTCCCATCTCTCTAGGAGGTGAGACCAGGTATGAGCAATGGGAAAGATTTTAGTGAGAGACACAGATGGCCTCTGGGTCTTGCCACGCTGGCCTCACCACCATCAGCAAGGCCCTGCGGGGTCTCCAGGCCTTTCATTCTCTCCAGGAGGACAGCACCAGGCTTTCCCCCTCACTCTCTGTCATTTTGGGCTTCTTTCAATCCTGCAACCTTGTCTAGAAGGTAGAGGAGACAGAGGTCCCCAGGACTGAGCTGAGCCTTCCCCATCAGACTGGGACGTCCCAGAGGGGCCTCCACATCTGTCCATCTCCCTCTCAGTTATCCTCGTGGTCTGCTGGTGGTGCCCCTGTGGGAGACTGTCTGATAGCTGGATCTGGCCTGGAAAGTCCTGGGGGTGATGGTGATGGGAGCCACTGGGGTTCACCAAGACCCTAGTCAATAAGAATGGTCTTACACTGCAGCTAATAGGGCTGAGGTTAGAAGGGTTGCCCGGCCTGCAGCCTGGAGATACAGGGGTGTTTATGTGTTGGGGGGTGACATTGCAATGGGAGGAAGGCATTGGGCAGCCACCAAAGACCAGAGCCCCCTGCCCCAGCCCAGCCACTGGAGTATCAGAAGCGGAGGGACAGGCCAGTGGGGCTGTGAGCAGGGACCTCTCCCTCACCCTGGGGAGATGGGTTCAAATGTCCTCAGGGGAGGGAACTGGGGGGCTGTGAAACAGGCGGGGAGAGGCTTCTCCCTGTGACTGCTTTGTGTCTGGTGGGTTTCAAAAGTTGTGGCCTGAGCAGGACAGGGAGTGATTAAGAGCGTGGACTCTGGAGTCTTACAACTTGGCCTCTTTTTTTTTTTTTAGATTTATTTATTTATTTATTTATACAAGCACTGGGTTCAGTCAGAAGCACAGGAGGGTGAGAGAATTCACCAGAGCGGGGAACAGAACAGGCAGACTGATGAAATACACTGCTAAGGGGAGCAGCGGGCGGGAGGAGAGGTCTGCGCGCCATGTGGGACCCTCGCCGTTGGCCAGGGATCAAACTGGTGCTGCAGAGGCTGTGGGCAGCTTTGCAGCCCAGTGCTCAACCGCTGTGCCACCAGGGGAGGCCCTACAACTCGGCCTCTTACTAGCTTTGTGATGGCAGGAAAGGCACTTAACCTCTCTGAGCCTGGCTTCTGAGACTGGTCCTCTGAGGGAGCTCATATCAGGCCCTGCATCATGAGAATGACAACACAGCGGCACCTAGCTCATGGCAGGCTGGCCACCCGGAAGGCCCCCAGGTGTCCACTTCTAATCTTCACTGGAAAAGGTCCTCCTGGCCCAGCCTGGCTCACAGGGCATGCAGGCCGAGCAGCAGAAGGAGCCCTGAGTGAAGGGGCCGCCAGTGCCCTTCCCGCTTGGTGTCCTCACGCAATGAGTGAAGTCTGAGCTGCCTCCCACAGGGCAGTCTGGGGCAGCCTGACCACAGGAGTTTGCAGCCCCTTGTGTGATAACTGAGGCGCATGCTCTGCACCAGAAACCCCCGAAGAGAGCTTGAGCTCCCTGTCTCAAGCCCTCACTCTCCTCCCAACATTGCCTGGGATCATTGCCCAATTAAGCTTAAATCCTGTTGGATTTGAATGCTGTGTCAGGCCTGCCTCTGGGGAGGCCCAAAGTGAGTTTCCCACAGCCAGAGCTAGCTACCACAGGACTAAGTGACTAGGAGCTAGGGCTTGGGCATGGGGAGGGGTCCCCTCAGCTGCGCTCCAGGACTCCAGGGCCAGGGCTCCAAAGAGACTCTGCCGGGGGCTCTGCAGGCCCTCCAACGCCTCCTCTCATGATCCTGGTTTACGTGTCAACATCCTCTTATCAGCTCTTCTGAAGGAGGCAGCCGGCAGCACGTGGGAGGCAGCAAGTCATGACCAGCTCAGAGGAAGTGGGGTCAGATGACAAGGAGATCACTAACAGCGTCGGAGCTTCCTGGGTGCGGGCTCGCCTGCCCTCCTGGCTGCCTTGTGAGCAGGGCTGCGGCCACCTGCAGTGGCACGGGCAGTCAGCTGCACAGAGGCCTCTGGCCAGGAGGGCAGCCCGGCTCTTCCAACCAGCAGCACCCCTAGCACCTAGCTCTATCCTTCAGTAGGGGTGAGGGGAAGCTTTTCTTAATTGTGGTAAAGGCACAGTTGGGGCCATCCACTGCTTAGGAGGCAAGGCTTATTATTACCTCCATTTTCTCATTTGGCAACTAGGCACAGAGAGTTGAGTAATTTACCCAAGATTTTTCAGCGCAGAAGAGCTTGAACTGACTTCGGAGGCTGTGTTCCTTGCTACACTGCCTCACACTGCCCTGACAGGGCTGAGACAATAGAAATTGGAGGGAAGTGGAGGGTGACTCCTGGGGGCCAGTCAGTCCTAAGACACAGGGATTCCAGAGATCCAAGGGAAGACAGCTGTCTCCCCTCAACCGACCAAGGGTTTGGGGGCCAGAACCTGAACCACCAGCCACAGAGTCTGTCGCTGGCAGCTCGGAGACTGGGCTTCTGTGACTTGGTGACACTTCGTGTCACTTCTCCTCACAAGGCCTCAGTTTTCCTACCTGTAAAATGGACTCAATAGAGCCTCACCCCCCACCCCCCACCCTTGCATCTGCCTCATTGCCCGGGATGAAACCAGCTACTTGAAGGAGTTCAAAAGAAAGAAGATATTTTCCAGTGCCTAAAATTGTAGCCAGGATTGACCAAAGCCAAAGCTTAATGCATATTTGTGGTCAGCTTCACACAGTTACTATTTCCAGGGCTGGCTGTGGAGATCCCCCTGCCTGGGATCCAGTCCTTTGAGGGGCTGCCTCCGTCTCAGATGCAGAACAGCAGAGCCCGAATGCCAGGGTGCTCCCAGTAATGACTCAGCCTCGTAACGAGTCCAAACATCTGGCTGACAAAGGGCACAGCTCGCTCCCGAAGCAGCTCCTTCTGCACAAATATGTTCTTAATATTCAATTAGTATTTATCCACCACGAACAACAATTACGCCATTGACTCTCAATGAAGTGCCTGGTTAATTAATTAACGCAGTCTTTAACATGCTGGCAGTATTTCTCCACCAGTGTGATAGTTAAAATAATAGCGCAATGACGCCAGGATGAGCGGGGGACTGGAGGGGGTGCCCTGGGTTTTCTGGGCTCCAGATGTGAGTCTGGAGCTGAGCGTGTGTCATGCAAGGCATCTTCTGGAGTTCAAAAAAACCACACTGCTGTTTTTAGCAAGCCACTTAATGCCTCCCGGCCTGTTTCCCGCAGCCAGGGTTGCTGAGCCCTAAAGGCTTGGCTTCTGTAAGTGACATTCAGATCTGTCCTGACCCCTTGAGTTTCCGCACCCCAGGACCCACATCATCTTGGGGCAGCTGTCAAGCATACACCATATGTTCCCCCTTCCTGAGCCCCATTTCTTCTTCCTGCTCTTTCCTGGGTATCTCCAGAGCTCAGATCCAACTTCCATTTCTGTTTCTGAGCTCAGCCCTCTCCCAGGCCCCCTCCAACCCCTCGCTACCCACCTCTAGGCCCGACTACCACTCTCTGTGCTTCCCTCTTCAGAAGGAAGCCTACGGTGGCGGGGGGGTGGGGATGGTGGGCATAGAAAGACAAGCCACTGGGTTCACCCTGGCACTCTACTTGCTGGCTCTGACCTTGGCAAGCCACCCAACTAACTCCATACCTCAGTTTCCCCACTCCTAGAATGGCGAGAATCCTACGAGGAATAACCCCAGCCTCCACCTGCATTAGTCAAGGCGGGTTAAACTGCCAAAAGAGACTCAAAACAAATGCTTCCAACTCTGTGCCACTGCTATCTTGTGCACACTTCATTCAGCCCGGGAAGGGAGCCTTGCTGTGCAGTGACTCCAGGGCCCCAGCCCTTTCTCCCTTGTTGCTCCCTTGGGTCCTTCATGGCCCCATGCTGGTGTTCCAGCTGGCAGAGGGGCAGTTTCCAATCATGCAAAGAGGTTTCACAGATGCACTTAGCTGCATGAGAGGCCAGGAGTTGTGTTCTGTATGTATGTACTCAGCGAGGAGAGGGGGACGATGAGGGACTGGGGGAGGATCTGCCACTTGCCCTCAGAGGATCATCAGGAAGATCAAATGAGTTTGCTGTGAAACCCTTTGCATGTGGCACCTGGTATAAAACCCGGAAGTGACTGCTGTTATAACCATGCATGCCTGCATATGGTTCTGGACACAACCGGGATTAGTAAGACCCATTCACCATGTGTGGGAACCCCAGACAGGAGGGAGAGGGAAAAGCCTATAACCGACCTACCACCATTGGGAAGGTGCCCTGCCCGAACTGCACTCAAGTGCCTTGGGATGGGCAAAAGAAGCGAGGCACTGGGAGGGGCATGTGAGCTGTCTTATTAAGGAATGAGGGCAGTTGATCAGGTGGACAAGAAACCTCAGGGTCTGACTTTGCCATGGCACAGCAAGCAACCAATGAGGCTCCCACCAGTCCCGTGGGCAGTCGTGGTCATGGCATGAGACCAGAGAGGACCTACTGCGGCTGGAGAGTTGGACTTTCTCCTGGGGGCCAAGAGATCCTCAGGAGACATCAGACAGTGAAGGGACATCATTTTCCTCTGGAGCAAAAGAGAAGGCAGGTAGGAACAGAGCAATGGGCTGACCCCGAGTGTCCTTTCTCACTCCCGTCCGGCATGCCTACCAGTGCTGCAGGTGCTGGCAAGCCAGACGTGACTTTTCCAGACTCCAGACTCCCTTGCAGCTGGGTTTTGGAATATGAATTACGTGCAAGAAGTGGACCATGATCTGGGAAGCATAGTAAGGTGGGGGCAATTTTCTTCTTGCCGTGTCTGTTTTCTACCAGCAAGCAAAGAGAGAAGACATGGAGAAGCTGTGCTGCAGTGTTCCAGAGTCCAACCTCCATGTTCCTGGAGGGGCCACCACAATGGGGCCAGAGGCCTCCTCATCCCAGTTCCCTGACCCCCAGTCTCAGCCCCAGAATGTGGGATATATTCTTAAACTAACAGCTCTGCTGGGGACTTTGAGATTTCCTACCTTCACCTTGGGATTTCCTACCTTTGTGAGACAACAGGTCCTCTGGTGGATCAGTTCTGCCCCGTGGTGTGGGCATTATGCAGATCCTGCCTGCAGCCTTGGGTCCTTGCAAGAATTTCATTAGCACCTTGATGACTATAAATAGGGAGACCAGCAGGGTGACTTCAAGAGTGGTCTAGACAAAAGATGGGTGAGCACATGGACCAGGCAGTAGGTGCAGGCTGAGGGGTGGTTCTGAGCATTCTACTAGGCTCATGAATGGACTAGGGATATATTGGGTTTTAACAATGACCCCAGATCCGTTTTGAGTGGCCAGTAGAAGATGAAACAAGTCATTGATCAAGATAGGAAAGAAAGGAGATTAGGAACAAAGAGGAAGGTGGTGATTCCAAGTTGGGCCATTGGTTTGAGAACCTGGAGGACATCCAGGTGGAGGCATCTAGTAGGCAGGTGTAGACTCCAGTCAAGCAAAAGAGGAAGACAGAACCACTGGCCCAGAAGTGGGATTTCCAACCATGAGAAGAGGTGATTGGGAGCATGTACACAGCGAGGAGAAAGGGGGAGGATGAACGCTGGGGAGCCCCGACATTTAAGGGATAGACAGAAGAAAAGCAACCAGGGAAAAGGTGGGGAATAGGGCAAAGGTGTCACCTCCCAGTGATGGCAAGATGTTCATGGAGAATCACCAGGTGGGGTCAGAGAGTGTCAGACGTCCCCGGAAGGTCACGTACTTGGGGACAACCCTCCCATTCTATTGGGACACTGTTTCTTCTTGAAATTCTTAATGATTTTTCAATAAGGGCCCTGAAAATTATGTTGTCTGCCCTGCTCTTCACCCAGGCAACCTGGACTGGGATTTCTGTTCTTGCCACCATTGTCCTGAGCCTCTGTAAGTCCCTCCCCTGGCTCCAGCAGATGCCACTCCCCGACATGAACATGCCTGGACCCCTCCCTGCTTGCCCCTGGCACAGCCCCCAAGCACTTCTGCCACTGCTGCTCCTAAGTTCAGATTCCGGCCCAGCCTGACTGACTGTAATTGCTCCTAACCCACCTCTCTGCTTCCAAGTCTCTTCCTTCTCTGAGTACCGCCGCCAAGAACTTCTAAATTACAAATCCGATCATGTCCCTCATCTGCTTATAACACTTTAGGGGATCCCTGCAGCTTAAGTCATAAATTCCAAGCCCCTGTGGTCCGGCGCACAAAGCACTTCCTGATCCAGCCTCTGCCTGTATATCTAGAAATCATCCCAAGCCATGCCACTCTCCCGCCCTCAAGCCCCCCATCAAACATTTCTGTTTTGTGCTATCTATGCACATACTGTTTCTACTATTGGACGCCTCTGCTCCCCTCACTCACCCCCCATTCTTCAGAACTCAGGTGCCACCTCCTCCAAGAAGCCCTCTTACTCTGAGCGAGGGCCTCTCTCAGAGCGGTGGCTCTGAGTGTCCACTTGTCTGTCCCCTGGCCTCCTCAGCATCAAGCACAAAGCCTCTAGTCAGAAGGGGCACGTGGACCCCTGGGGCACCAAGTCACTTGCCCTCTCTGGACCACAGTTCTCTGGCCCATTCATTCAGCAGCCTATGCTGGGTACTCACTCTGTACAGGCACTGAGCAGGCACCTGCCATACGGCAGGACCCTACCAGACAAAGCCTGGCTCTCAGGGAGCCAGTGAGGAGGGGTCAAGGGACAGAATGCCGATGGGTGCTACAGGTCACCAGGAGGGCTCCCTGAGAGGTGGCCAGTGAGCAGAGGCCAGGAGGAGATGAGGAGGGAGCCCTGCTGGTCTCAGGAGAAGAGTTCCAAGTGGAGGGAAGAGTGAGGACTAAGGGAAAATGTGTGGCTGGCGCCAGGGCTTTGAGGATGCCAGTGGGGCCTGGCAGGGTGAATCAGGGATGGAAAGAGAGGAGGTCAGGGAGCTCCTGACCAGCTCCCTCCCCTGCAGTCCAGAGCATATAGCTGAAGGCACCTGGAAGTTGTCCCAGCCGCCCACCTCCCTGAGGCAGCCCACCTCAAATGGGGAAGACAAAGACAGGACCCTGGCCTTAAAGTGGGCCGACTCTGCAGGGCCGGTAGAGCTGGGGAGCTCCCTGGGCTTGGATGGAGGCCCCTGCTGGGGGCTGCATCCCAGCCCCAACTCCCCTCTGCTGATCAGGTGTCCTCATTCTCCCACAGGGGTCCATTCAGGACAGCCCGCCAGGGTGGGTGATCTGCGAGGGGCTGCTACTATAAGCCAGGTGAGAGAAGAGGGCTGGAGCCAGGGCAGTGGCAGCAGAGGGGCTGAGGTGTTCTGAAGGAGGAGGCAGCAAGGTTTGCTAACAAGGAGAGGCAGGGTGTGCCATGTGGTCCAGAAATTCCCTTCCAGCCCCAGACTCACTGTGCCTTCAGTGCCCCCCTTCCCATCCATCTGCTGACAGGCTCCTTGAGTGAGAGCCCCCACTCTTCACAGCCCGCCCCTGTAGCAGGTGGGAGAGTCGATGAGCTTGCAGCCTGGCAGAGCCCCAGCCCCAGCCAACCCTGGCTCCTGCTCCAAGATCCTCCTGCTATAAACAGTGAGGAATTGATGCAGTCCAGGTTCAAGGTCAGCAGCTTCAACCAGTCTCACCCTGTCCTCAAATCCACCTTCTTGGATCCATCTAGCTGCACCTCTCCCACTCCTGCAAAGAAACAGGTCCATCCCTTCATGGCCTCTGCCTCTTGACCTTTCTTCTACCTCCTTCTTCCACTCTCAATGCAGCACCTACTTCCTCCCACCCCCCAAACCAGAGAAGCCAATAGAGGAGAAACCCCCATTGACTCCCTTAACTTCTTCCTGTTCACAGCCTCCAGCCCACCCTCTAATAGTCATTGGAGTGCTGAATCCATATGGCATCAGCCCCCTGGGGTCTAACTGCAGCTGTGTAGGCATTTCCCCTCTCCACTGGGGAGGGTGGCTAGGGCAAGGTTTATGCATCTTGCAGACTGAAAGGGTGAAGGTCAATACCCCCAGGGGCAACGTCATGCCGTGGAAGGCAGGAGCAGGAACCATGAGGAACTATGCTCCATGTTCCTCAGAAGGTCCCAGTAGGCTTGACTCCAATTGCCCATTGCAGCAACCAGCTCAATAACTTGGCCCCGAATTAGTTCTTTTTCTCTTTCTTTCTTTTGTTCCTTCTACTCCCTCTTCTGATTTCCCCTAGGGTCACCTCCCAAATAAACTTGTCTCCAAGTAAACTTGAAGTTGAACTTGCACCAGCCTTGTCTCAGGCTGTGCTGTCAGGAAACCCAAATTAATCCAGTCCCTGTTGTTACATGATCGCGAAGGGGTCCTTCCTCTCTTCCAACGTCATGCCTGACACCCCCACCACCGCCGCCACCAAATCTCTGCAGAGCAATTTCTCCACCTTCTGGAGAATCCCCCCACCATGCAAGTTCTATCTTGAGAAACTACAAATTGGGAGGGAAAAAAGGATCAAAATAACCCAAAACAAGAAGAAAAAAGCAGAAAGCAAGGAAATTGAAGCCAGAAAAAAGGGAATATCTATAAAATCAAAAGCTAAAATTATTTGAAAGGATCAATAAAATAAATAAATCACTAACCAAATTAACCAGAAAAGGAAAAAGACACAGTGTACCAGTATTAGAAATGAAAGAGGTGTATCACTACAGACTGTAACATTCAAAGGATAATGAGAGAATGTAACTGGGGACTAAAGGGCAAGGCTGGAGCCAAAGGCTATTGTAGCTGGTGCCCCTTGGGCTGGGGTGGGGGGTGGGGGCCACAGGTGAGGATGTATTGGGCCATGTGTAGTATGCCAGGGTAAGGAAGAACCAGTGAGGGTGGGGATTCTGATAGGGAATATGAAAAAGTACAGAAGCCGCCCCCAGAGTCAGCCACTCCAGTCCTCAAATGCCCATCTTCCAGACTGCTGTTGCTGGCCTCCAAGGGACCCTGGAGAAGCTTCCAGCAGCAGATTCCAGGTGAGAGAAGTTGAGAAGTTTTGCAGGTGGCTGAGTGACTAAAACTGTTTCTACTTTTGTTGCCGTTATAGCCCAGAGGGGAAGGCAAGGGCCAAAAGCTGGGCTCCTTGCTGAGCTGTGTAGATGTGGGCTGTTCATCTGGTCGTTCAGCTGCTGCTGCTCCAGTGCTGCTTGTCTGATACTGTCTGCTGTTGCCTCAGGCACATCTCAGTGGCTCTGGTGGGCACCTCCTGCTGTCGTTGCAATTTGGATCCCAGCCCGCTGCCTCTGGCTGCCATGGTCTCCAGGTCCTCAGCGACAGGAAGACACCATTTTGGGAGCATGGACTTTTGTTTGGAATATGTGTTCCAGGTCTTCAGTGGCAGGAAGAGGCCACCTTGGACGCCATTTTGTTTAGGACTTCTGAACACTGGAAACTATCGGGGGTGAGATAACTGGCCACTCGTGGCCTCAGTGACTCTTTGTTTCCCCATTTGTTAAATAAATACCATTATTGTTGCTCCCTGAATCTGAGTGGGCTTATAGTTGTGTGCATGGGTGAAGAACTCATTTGGGCACTGTCCTTGGCCAGAGTTAGTGCCCCTTATTGCCCGGTAACAATTGGTGAACCAACAGGAGAGGCCACCCATGGTTGACCAGCCCAAGGATCCTCAACTTGTGTTAGTCACCTTGTTGCACAGAGCAATAGCAAGACCCCTGGCAGGAACTGATTTGGAAAAAATTTTTTGGAAACCTGTCATGGGTTCAACCATCGGTTTGGGTGGTTCTGCCTCTCCTCCACCCTCTGCTCCTTCTACTTTTTCGACCATAAGTTTTGAGTTGACAAATTTTGTGAAGTCTAGTGTTGACAAATTAACATCTTTATCGCTGGGATTATATGGGAATATAGTGGAAATCCGTATACAAATCTTGGATTTATGTTTATGGTAGTCCTCTTGGTTATGTTGTTATACCTACTGTTTGGTGTAACAGGGAGTAAACATTCAGATGAAAAGTTATGGGTGAAGATACAGAAATTGCAAGAACAGGATACAGGGTGCCTTATAGAAATCAGATTTGGAGAAGGTTGATTTAAAGGTTGAAAGTTCTGGGCCACCCCATTGGTGCAGCGGTTGAGCGCTGGGTTGCGAAGCTGCCCACAGCCTCTGCAGCACTGGTTCGATCCCCAGCTGCTCCCTGGCCACAGGAGGAGGGTCCCATATGACGCACAGACCCCTCCTGCCGCCCGCTGCTCCCTTCAGCAGTGTACTTTGGTCCTTCTGCCTGCTCTGCTCCCTGCTCTGGCACTGGTGAATTCTCTCACCCTCCGGTGCTTCTGACTGTACCCAGTGCTTGTATAAATAAATAAATAAATAAATAAATAAATAAATAAATAAATAAATAAACAAACAAACAAACAAACAAACAAACAAACTAAAAAAAAAAAAATAAAGGTTGAAAGTTCTTTTGAAAAAACTGTGAGCACAGATACAGCAATTGGGGGAGAAATAGCTCTCCAGTAATCAGATTCAGGAAAGGGAGATGCCCATTTAAAGGTTGAAAACTCTTCTGAAAAATTGCAAGAGCAGGTACACAAATTGGAAGCCCAATTGATGGCACAGAGAACAGTGAATTAGCCACAGTTAGTGGTAATAACAAGGCACAGGAAGAAAAGGACTGCCTCCTGGTGGCGGCCTTAAACCTGCCAGCACAAAATTCTTTGTGGCCAGTGCCCCTCTTGAGAAGGCCATGAGGGCACCTCAAGCTTCACTGCCCCTCAGCAATAATGCTGACATGATATCTCCTTCTCATACCATAGGAGGCACATAATATGGTCAAGGAAGCAGCACTGGGGCAGGACAGTTCCCTCTTCATCAATTCCCAATGGGGGATTGAATGAATAGGGTCAGCCTGCTGAGTATTACTGGTCTCATAGCCCCTCTACCCCTGCAGATCTTATTAATGGGAAAAATTCTGTCCCTTCATACAGGCAGAACCCTAAAAAGATGATAGAATTGTTTGCATCCATTTTTGCCTCCCACTGACCTAATTGGACAGACATGCAGCCACTGTTAAACCCATTGCTTACACAGGATGAAAAGAGATTGGTTTGGGGAAAAGTTAGGGAAGAAGCTAGTCATCTCCATTTGGAGGAAGATGACAACCCAGAAGTGGAGGAAGCTGCCCCTTTGGTAGACCTTAGCTGGGATCCCAATAATGGAGGTATGAAAATGTTGGAACACTATCAAAAGTACTTGTTAGCAGGACTAAGGCAGGGGATCCCAAAACAAAACAAAACAATAGTCTCAATAAGGTCATGGAGATTTGGCAAAGGCCAAAGAAGATCCTTCAGATTTTTTAGAAAGGATAATGCAGTCATACACACGTAAACAGATTTAGATTCTGAAGCCCTGGAAAACCTTAGAATGGTTAATCTAGTATTCGTATCACAAAGTGCTCAAGATATAAGGAGAAAGTTGATGGTGATATGGAAAACGATACTTCCTAAAGGACATAGCCTTTTGAGTTTATGTATAATGGATGAGAGGAAAGGAGCCTACAATGGTATTTGTAGACAGGGAAGCCAGAACAGAATTCAGAAGAAATAGAGAAGGGCCAATAAGAGAACCTTTAAGGAGAGAGCAGTGTGCTTTCTGTAGAGGAAGGCCATTGGAAGAACAGAAGTCCTGATAAAGAAATAGAAGAGGGAGATAGTAAGAAAATATAAAAACAATAAACACTATCTAGGGTAAAATAACCAACCACTTGTGGCCTCTTTGTTACCCCCTGTTTATTAAATAAATCCCATTATTTTTGCTCCCTAAACCTTAGCGGTCTTGCAATTGTGCGCACAAGGTAATGAACTCAGACAGTTACCAGTAAAGTATTTGGGCACAGTCCTTGGCCAGTTTTAGTGTCCCCTACTGCCCTGTAACAAAAGTACTATTATTAACTCTAATTGCATTAAATCCAACAACTTAGATGAAATGACCTATTCCGTGAAAGCCACAAACTACCAAAACTCACTCAAAAAGAAAGAGATTCTCTGAAGTTCTATATATATTAAAGAAGTTGAATTTTTAGTTTGAAAAGGTATCTTCCAGATACCTTAGATACCTTAGATAACTACACTGGAAACTTTTACCAAATATTTGAAGAAGAAATAACACCAATCTCTTCTAGAATGCAGAAGAGAGAACACTTCCCAGCCTATATCATGAAGCCAGCATTATATTGACACCAAAACCAAACATAGATAGTATGAGGAAAGAAAACTACCGACTAACATTCTTCTTGAACAGATGCAAAAACACTCAGCAAAACATTAGCAATTAGAATTCAACAAGATGTAAAGTGAATATTATTTCATGACCTAGTTGGGTTTATCCCAGGAATGCAAGGCTGGCTCAGTATTTGAAAATTAATCAATGTAATCCAAACCAAATGATCAAATAAATTGAGGCAAAAATAGTATTTCACAAACTTCAATATCCACTCATAATAAAAGCTGTCAGCAAATTACAAATAGAAAGGAACTTCCCTAATCTGATTTTTTTAGTTTGCAAAGAAATTTACAACTAATATCTTAATAATGAAGGACTGAATACTGTCCTCTAACATCAGGATCAAGGCGAGGATATCTATTTTTATCTTTTCTACTCACATTGTGCAGGAAGTCTTAGCTGATGCAATGAAGCAAGAAAAAGAAATAAGACATACAGCTCAGAAAGGAAGAAATAAAGTGATTCCCATTTGCGGACAACAGGTTTGTGTAGAAAGCATGGGATCTATCCAAAAATCTAGAACAAATGAGTTTAGCAAGGTTGCAGAATATAAGGTCACATGCAAAAACATAATTCTATATAAAACAAAGAATGCTTGGAAACTAAAATATTTTAAACAACACCATTATCGTGGTTGCCCAAAATGACATACTGAGATATTAATGAAACAAAACACAGTCCGTATCCATATGCTGAAAACTCAAATATGAATGAAAGAAATTAAAGAAAACGTAAATAAATGGAGAGACATACCATGTTCATGAATTGGAAGACTAGATAGAGTTAAACATCAGTTTACTCCAATCAAAATCTTAGTGATTTGTTGCTGTTGTTTTTGTAGATATAAGCAAGCTGATTCTGAAATGTATATGGAAAGACAATGGAACTGGAATTGCCAAAATAAATTTGAAGAAGAAAAAGTCAGATGAATCATACTACCCAATTCTAACATTTACTAAAGCTACAATAATAAAGGCAAAGTGATATTAGTGAAGGAACAGACATATAGGACCAGAATAGAGAACCCAGAAATAGACCCACACAGATATGGTCGATTAACTTTTGACAAAGGTACAAAAGCAATTCAATGAAGGTAGGATTGTCTTTTCAACAAGTGGTCTTGGAACAAATGGAATTGATATGCAAAATAAAACCCAAAAATAACCCTCAACCCAAACCTCATAATTTATATAAAAAAAATTCAAAGTGAATCATACATCTAAGTGCTACATGTAAATCTATAAAAATTTTAGAAGGAAATATAGGACAAAATCTTTACAGCCTGGAGTTAGGAAAAGAATTCTTATATATGATACCAAAAGCACAATCCATAAAAGAAAAAGAATTGATAAAAGTGGAGTTCTTCAAAACTTAAAACTTTTTCTCTATGAAAGTTACCACAGAAAGAAAGGAAGGAAGGAAGGAAGGAAGGAAGGAAGGAAGGAAGGAAGGAAGGAAGGAAGGAAGGAAGGAAGGAAGGAAGGAAGGAAGGAAGGAAGGAAGGAAGGAAGGAAGGAAGGAAGGAAGGAAGGAAGAAAATTATCACCAAGTAAATGAAAAGACAAGCTACAGACTGGAAAGCAAATATTTGCAAATTATATATCTGATAAAAGACATATCTAGTAAAGAACTCTCTAGACTCAACAGTTATAAAAAAAAATATTTTTTAAGATGGAAAAGACTCTAAGAGAGTTCACCAAAAAGGATGTATGAGTACCAGGTTTGTACATGGAAATATGTTCAACATCATTATTACTGAAAAAAAGATAAATTAAAATCACAATGAGATATCACTACACATCTATAGAATGGAAAAATAAAATTATATTTGATGCAGGTGAGGATAGGAAGTAACTGAAATCTCATACATTGCTACTGGGAATTATCCAGCCACTCTGGAAATGTTTGGCGTTTCTTACAAAGTTAAATATACATATATCATATGATCCAGCAATCCCACTCTTGAATATTTAGCCTAGAGAAATGAAAATTCATGTTCACGCAAACAACTGTAGATGAATGTTTATAGCAACTCCATAATCACTGAAAATTGGAGACAACCTAAATGCCCTTCAATAAGTGAATGGATAAACAAACCATGATGCATATATTCAACCAAAACTACTCAGCAATAAAAATTGATATTTGCAATGACTTGGATAAATCACAAAGATATAATGCTGTGTGACAGAAGTCAATGTCAAAATGTTATGTACTATAAGATTCCATTCATAGACAACATTCTGGAAAATGCAGAAGTATAGCAATGGTGAACTGATCAGTGGTTGCCAGGGATTAGGGTTAGAGGGTGGGATGATTACAATGGGGCAGCACAATGGGGGCTGATGGATTTGTTAAAATGAAGGAAATCCTAATAATAATGGTGGTCACGTGAATCTATACATGATTTAAAACTCCTAAACCTGGACACCCCCTAGCTCCAAAGAGTCTGCTTTATTGTACTATGCTTTTTAAAAACTTTGAACATATAATTCTGCTAAAAATCTTTAACAGCTTCCCAGTGGTCTGGACAAAAGCCAAATTCCTCCCTGGCAGGGTCTCCAGCCCACCTGCCACTCACCTTCCACCAGCATCCCTGCACTGAGTCCCAGGGAGATCAGCTTTTCCTCCTTTGAAAATGTAGGCTCACTCTGCCTCAGGTACTTGGCCCACTCTGGGTCTTGGCCTCTGCGAGCTTCCCTGAGGCTACTCTGTCCTAGGCATTTGTGTCTGGAAGGGAAAGGAAGAGACCCCTCTAGCCTGTTCCCCCAAGCCCACCCCCTAGCTGGCAGGCAGCTGTCCTCAGGGTTAGGCCAACCACATTCTCAGCGCTGACAGCCCCTGAACTTCTCAGGATCTCCAAGGGAACAGGAATTAAAAACGTGGGTGTTCTGCTCCCCATTCTGTCTCTGGTGAATCCTTTCTCTCTCACACACACCTCGCTCCCCACACCTCTGGCCTACACCAAAGTTCTTCTATACAAAAAAAAAAAATTTTTTTAAAGGTAGATTGTAAAGTAATCCTCAGAACACATCACTCGCTGGTGTGCCTCGGCTGGCCAATGCAGACCCCAGTCCTCACCCCAGAGCAGTTAATCCACCCGGTCTGGGCCACCCAGAATCTGCATTTCAGCATGACTGGGGAGACCTCGGGGGCCCTGGTGTTGGAACCTGGATTCTGGAGCAAAGCCCCCACCTCCTTCTTTCCCTCCCAGCTCCTGGCAGAGGGCGCCAGCCAGAGACTGGGACTGAGATGGCCTCGGAAAGGCGCCAGCATCAGCACTGGAAGCCCGAGGCCAAACCCCCTCTTTAGAACCAATTTGGAAACATTTTCATTTATTCCTTTGTAAGGGAAATAGGAAAACAAGGCTGACTTCTCTACACATAATTCTCAGGGGCACAGGAGCGCGCGGGAAAGGCCAGGCTTGAGCGCACCAGGCAATTTGCTGAATTCCAGCGCTCTGGCGCCTTTGTTCTGGGGTCGCCCCTCCCTGCCCGCCCACCCCGCAGCCCCACCAAGCCTGGAACCCATGTGGGGCCTGCTGGGGACACTAGGCCTAGACCTTGCAGGAGAGGTGGGAGCAGACCCGGGGTGGTGGGGACAGGGTTGGGGAGGGGGCACAGCTGAAGTGGAGAAGGCTACTCCTACCCAAGTCGATTGGGTGCAGTGGGGCCTGGGTTAGATGGGTAAGGAAATAGAGCTCTGGTTTGGGCAGCTCTTTGGGGAAGCGGTGACTCTGGAATCTGTGCCCCAAGTTGGAAGGTGTCCCAACTGAAGGTTGGGGATGAGGAGGCCAAAAGACCCATAGGGACACCTTTCCCAAAGGTCGCACCTCCTCATTCTGAGAGTCCATTCCCCTCTCCTCAGCCTTCAAGAGTCATTCGCCAACTGCAGGATATGCCACTGGGGAAGAAATCAGAGAGAGCTCCCCTCACCCTAGCTGGGGAGTAGACTCTTCTTCCCAGCCCCACTCAAGGCTTCAGACACCGCCTTATACAATGAGGATGCGCAGACTGCTGGGTGGGTAAGGAACAGGAGGGAAAGGCCCTGGCGGAGGGTTCTTCCCAACCATGGGCTGCTTCTAGAGACCCCTGAAGTTTCCTGGCCAGTTCCTTATAGGGCCAGAGGGTGCTCATCCAAGAGCCAAGGCATTGAAGGAAAAGAAATGTGCCCTCTACACTTGGTTTCCCCTCAGAAGCCACAGAAACTCTGGTCAACCTAGATTTTGGTCTTCCCTTGTCCCCATTCTTGAGTGAAGCACAGTGCCCCTAGTCCTGTGCCCTCATACACCCTTGACATCACCCCCCACCCCTCCACTCCCCTCAAGCTCTGCAATCACACTTTGCAGGCTTCTTTGTTGCTCAATCCACTCAACCTCTCTCCCACCTCGGGGCCTTGGCACTGGCTATTCCTTCTGCCCTAATGCTCTTCCCCCAAATATCCACATGGACCCCTTCTGGGTCAGGACTCTGTTTAGATGTCTCCTCAGAGAAGCCCTCTCTAACAGCCCCTTATGAAAAGCAGCATGCCCTCTCCTGCTCACCCCCCTTCACTGTCCCCAGTGCTGACCATCATTGAAGACTGTTGAACATCAGCTCCATGAGGACAGATCTTTGCTGTGGTCACTGCTGTGTCCCCTGCACCTGAAGCAACATCCAATACGTAGTAGGTGCTCAATCCATTTTTGTTCAATGAATATGGGGGCCCTGTCTCACCCTCCTCATCCTCAAGTCCCACCTACAAGATAGGTGTTGAATATGGAATTGAGTGGGCGAGCTGCTCCCAGACATAAGACTGGGGCTCAGGCCAGACATCAGGCCAGACCCTGAGCCTCAGAGCCACGCTTCTAATTTCTTCAGCGTGGTGCTTCACCCTCTGCTGGCCCCCTCAGCTCCCCCAGCTGTTTCTCTCCCCAGAGTTTGCCCAGGTGGGGACCAGCTGGCCCAGACGCATCAGGGCAACTACTACTGTGCCAAGGCTCAGCATTGTAAACTCAGCAGGCCTCATAATACCCATAAAGCTGGTACCCAGGCATATTTTGTAGGTGAGGAAACTGAGGCCCAAGAGGACCAGTGACATGCCCAAGAACATGCAAGGAGGGATATTCCCAGCCGTGATGCCAGGCCGGGGCTCTTTTCCTGGTGTCACAGACCCAAGTTCCCATCAGCCCACACACCCATGAGCCCTCAGGCTGTGTAAGTCTGGAAGGGTCTGGTTACATTTATTATGGCTCCCCACTCACCACTTCCTCCTCCTACCCCCAGTCAAGTGGCCCTGACATCAGCACAGGAGCCGTGATTATTTGTGAAGGAGAGGGAAGGGACTTTTGTCTATTGAGTTCCTGCCATGGGCTGGTTATCACACCAAGCATTTTATATACATCACCTCTGAGAGTCTCACCATGACCCCATTACACAGATGAGTGCACTGAGGCCAGAGAAGTTAAGCGACCTGTGCTACACCACTCACCTCATAAGTGGCAGAATGGAGTTTCTGATACCCTGAAATGGCCCACCAAGTCCCTGAGGCTTTCCTGTCCCTCCTCCCACAAACTCTGAAGCCCCCTGCCCCGGGGAAATGTCCCTGCCAACCCCTGGGTGGGCAGGAGAGAGCGAGCAGGGGCAGGCCAGGCCCAGCGTGAGAGAACGGCGGGGGTGGACACTGTGTTTATTAATTTTCTGCCTCGGTGGGTCTGCAGCCCCAGCCCGAGCCCACAGAGTTGCCATACAGTCTATTAAATAATTCTATCTGGGAAGAACCTGGCATGCGAGGGACCGTGCTGATGGGCCTTTAAAATTTAATTGCCGTGCTAAACGAGATTAGAAGTGGGGAGGTGGCGGGGCGAGCCCAGATGAAAGGATGGCGGTGTTTGAGGTAAAGGGGGGGGGGCGTAGGAAACAAATTCTTGTGAGCCCCTTTCAGCCCTGGCCTCCCACACCTCCAGGACCACCTGGCGGGGGCACCTAGGCCTGAGACCCCAAACCTCCCCATCACCTGGCACAGTGTTGGTTCCCTTGTAGCCTGACCCCCACATTCTTTCCCACCCACAGGTTCCCCCAGGTCAGCCACACCAGTCTAACACCTTTTCCTGAATGTTCCACCCTAGGTCCCACCTCCTAGCCTTTGCCTTGAGGTCCCTAACTCAGGGTGCTGTTTTCCCTTCACCAGCTAACACTCTCCCACCCCACAGAGGCAGAGCCACTAGCCCTGGTTTCTGTCTGCTGAGGGGGATCGGGGGCCCCACAGGGAAAGCTGCGGATTTTAAAATACAGAGTTGCATGCTGGTGGATAACATTTTGAGTGAATAGTATTTTCAGGTCTTAAAAAGCTCTTAAAAATTTTATTTTCCTCCCTTCATTTCTCTTTCCGCCTTCCTCTCGTCCAAGTAAGTGGCCAGCTCTGAGGCTCTGGGCACCAAGGAAATGAGGTTTGATGAAGGCCAGAAACAGGGCCCTGTCTTCTCCCCTCTTCCACGCCCCCTTAGCCTGGTTTCTTTCCTTCACATCACTGAGATTCAGAACCTTCCACCTTTCAGTCAGCTTTGCCCCAGAGCACTCTTACACCCCAGCACTTCATTACCCCCACTTACCAAGGCCTCACTGTCCACTCAGCTGACTTCTCCCCACTCCCTGAGCCCCTTTTTCCATTTTCCTGTTCAAGGCTGCAAGCTTCTGTGCTTATCATTTCTCAGGAAATTGTCCCTGAAAAGCATGGACAATTCCACAGCTCTGAGCTTCTCATTCGTTGAGGACCTACTGTGTGACAAGGCACAGTTTGAGGGCCTAGGGACACAGCAGTAAGCAAGACACAGTCCTGTGGCGCTGACATTCTGGTGTGCAGAAACGAAATAGGTAAACGAGTAAGCAAATAATACCACTACGGAAAATGTGATGTTATGCGTGCCATGAAAGAGTTAAAATGCCAGGACAGGTGGTGATGGGCTGCGGGCATCTCTGTTAGGTGAGGTGGCCAGGAGGGACTGTCTGAGGCATTGACATCTGAACAGAGACATGAGGCCAAGAAGCAGAACCTTGTAGGAAGGAACTTCTGGGACAAGGACGTGGTAAGGGCAAAGGCCCTGAGGTAGGAGTGCCAGTGTAAGGTTGAAGAAGCCCCCCTAAGGTTGGCTTAGGGTTGCCTGGGAAACAATGAGTGACAAGAGATGAGGTTGGTATTTTAACCCCCAAAGCTTCACTCAGTCAGGGCCACCCCTGGGTGTTCTTTGGAGAAGGGGCCTTGAATCTTGCTGGTGATTTCATTGTCGGTAGTGCAGACCCATGTGATGGAAAGAAGGCCACAGGCATCTCTGTGGCTCCATAAATGGCCATAAAACCTGGCAGGCTAGGAGGGAATTCTGGGAGGGAAGACAGTTTAGGACCTGGGGAGCTGCAGCCTCTGGGCCTCATGTCAGATAGCAGAGCAGAACCGAGGCATCTCCCATCTAGATGGAGACCAGCTCCACCCACCAGTCCCTGGGACCCCAGCTGAGGACCTTATCTCACCATTTTCCTGTACTTTTCTCTTATATCATCCCTGTGGCTTCTGCTCCCCCATCATGTCAGCTCACACGTGGCCCATGGGTCACACACCTGCACATCACCTTCTCTGTAGGTGACTGAGCTTCCCCTATCACCACCAGTCCCTCCTCAGACCTCCCCACTAGGAGCCAGAACGCTCCAGCTGCCCCCTATTATCCCTGTACCTGTGACATAAGGGTCCAGCTCCTGCTCAGGCGAAACGGACTGGGGTTCAGGACAGGTGTGCATCGTGGGTGCTGTTGCCTGAGGCTCGTGTAGAAGGAGAGGCAGGGGCTATAAACCTGAATCCCACCCCCATCAGCCCACCTTGCTTAGAAAGAGCCTGCTGATGGCAGCCTGGTCACTTTGCTATGGCAACATTCCAGCATTTCCAACAACAGAACTCTTTTCTCAAATGGAATCTAAGTAGAATCACAATGTGCAAAAGAGATAAAAGTCATATTTTGTTAGTACAAATGTATTTGATATGTTTGCTTGTATGCCACATTCTTATTATAATAAGAGAGAAAATTATAATAAGATTAGATGAGAACAAGGCTGTTTTGTTGAATATAAGATAAAAATAAGGGATTATCAGTGACAGTTCTGTCCTCAGCCTCCAACTTGTTTGCACATTTTGTTTGTGTTGTTCTCTATTACTTATTCATACAGATCAGTCACTGCAAGTTGAAAGAAGGTTTGGTTTCTTATATTATCCCTCCTCACAAGCCTCTTCAATTAAATACAGATGCAGGAGATTCTTTAGCCCATGTCCACTCAATGCAACTTTTCTGGTGATTTCAAATGGGTTAAAAGTTGTGTGACATGAGAGGATAGATCTGAAAATTCTCATCACAAGAAAAAATAAATTTGTAACTAGGTATGGTGACAAATGTGAACTAGGCTTATTATGGTGATCATTTCATAATATATACAAGTATCAAATCATTATGCTGTACACCTGAAACTAATATAATGTTCTATGTCAATTATACCTCAATAAAAAAAGTTTTGTAATATAACTGCCAGCCTATAATTGTCATTAAATATTGCATTATCATTAAAATAGTTTTGAAAATGGATTTGAGTCAAACATTTGTGGACTCTGCAATGTTTCCGGAATAGCCCCAGGTGTCTGCAGACAGGGTTTGGAAGCCCGGCTTTGCAGGCACATTCCACTGGGAGATTCCTCCATCTGAAGTCAGGGGCCTGGTCCCCCAAACCCAACTGGTTCCTTGTTTCCCAAAGATTCAGACAGGTTCAGAGTTGGGAGGGACCCCTGGTACAAGGTAGTTTAGCCCCTTGTAGAAGAATTCATCCCCTTAGAAGCCTTCCAGATACGATCCGTTCTGGGCAGCACTGACTGTTAAACCCCTCTCAGCTCTGAGCCTATAGAATGAGCATAATCATATTTATCAAGCCGGACTGCTCTGAAATGGAACGAGATGGTAGTGAACTGGCACTCGGGGGTATTTAGCCTCTTGGGTCCTTCCTTTCATTAAGCATCTTCACTTTAGAGGGCCAGACAGTCTTATGTCTGTAAAGATAAGTAAACAGTGTGGAATGTGCTTTGTAGGATAGGCTGGGATGGGGGTGGGGGTACTGCTCCCCTGGAAGGCTCCTAAGGGAAGTCTGCTCAGAGAGGCAGCCGGTGACAAAGAAGCTTCCCCCAACTCCACATGCCCACCCCACCCCCTACCCACACTGGCCTCAGAGCCTCATCTGTCTTCCCTCCTGTCACCCAAACTGGATCCTGGTGGAGGAGGCAGGGGATTAAATCCCAGGGCCACTCCCGCCCCCGCGAAGGAGCTGGCACTTCATTACCTGCCTGCCCAACTGTCCGCGGACATCGATCAGCCGTGGCCTGAGTGACCTCAGATCGATGGGCAGCATGTTATTTACTGAATTCTGTCCTGAACTGGCTGGGAAGAGGGGAAAGGGACCTGCTCAGAGCAAAGCAGCCACTGTAAACCCTAGGGTGGGAGGGAAGGGAGAGGTGGTAGCGGGGAGCGCTCGCCTGGAGTCAGGCGTTCTGGGTCCAGCCCCAGGACAGGAGGTATGACCTTGGGAGATCGGAGGACATCTCTAGGCCTTGCCCTTCCCTGAGCTTCTGTGTCCTCTGTAAAAGGATCAAGGTGGGGCCAGCAAGATCGTGAACTCAGCAGCCCTCGGGGCCAGCAGGTAATGAGGATGAGTGAAGGGGCAGGTGGAAGGGGCTATGCCTTGTCCAAAGGGAGGCCACTCACTCTTGCCCCTCTCTCCAGCAGGTACTTGAGCTCAGGCCACCTTCACTGCCCACCTCTGACTTGGCCTAAACTGGGGACGCCTCCCCATGCCTACCGCAGGCAAGATCCCGCAAGAAAGCTCCTGTGTCTTCACTTCACCCTGCTGCTACAGGCCTTCTATCCAAGCCAGGCCCTGTGCGGGGCAGCCAGGAAGTTAGGCTTCCAGGAGGAGGCTGTGTTTGAGATGGGCCTTGATGGAGCAGAGGACTTGGAAAGATGGACACAGGATTGCTAGGAATCAGCACCCCCCTGTCCCCACAACTCTACCCCAGGCCAGACCCTTCGTAAGGTCAGCCTGGTGACCTCGGCTGACCAGCACGGGCACCTGACTGGGCAGCCCGTTACCACAGAGGCTGCCTTGGCCTGCTTGGAACTTGCCCTGGTCACAGTGCACTGACTGTCAGCGGGAGAGGCCGTGATGGGCCAGGGCACGAAAGTGAGACACGACGCCCTGTGAGTAACAGAGGAGCAGGGAACCGGCTGGTGGGACAAGGAGAGTGGACTATGCACGGGCTGAGGGGGCCCACCCAGGATGGGACACTGTAGGGTAAAGAAAATGTCAGGCTTTTCTGCCCTTCCGCCATCAGGATAGATGATGGATCCTTGTCCTGAGTGCATGCCTGATGGCGGGCACCTGGAATAGGGTGTGGGCATAGGTAGATGGGATTCAGCTGAGTTAAGACTGTGCTTTTAAGGGTGGCGTCACGGGGGGACGCCAGCAGCAGCACTAGCAGGAGCAGCAGCAGCAGCACCAGTAGCAGCAGCAGCAGCAGCAGCAGAAGCCCGAAGCAGAAGCAGAGAACACCAGAGAACCCAGATAGAGTACAGACTTGCTGGGGGCTGGGAGGCTGCCAGCCTCCCAGCCCCCCAGCCAGCACCCCTGCCTGCCATATGCCTGGTGAACCCCAATAAAAGACCTGCAAAAAACCCACTAAGGACTCTGACTCCTCCTTTACCCGGTCTGCATGGGATCAGAAAACCTGCACTGTGCCCAGTCTGGCCCTTAGAGACACACTCACCCAGGGCCAGTCCTTGGCCCCCACCACCTCACAGGGACCCAGCCCCAGTCCACATATACCTTCAGTGAACCTCTCAATAAGGTAACTTAAGTGTGTCTCTTCTTTGCCACCAAAATATTGAATCAGGACGAGGCATAAGGGCATCCACAGCAGAGAACACAGCTGGGGAAGGCAAGCACGTGACCAGTGGTATGTCTGGATGGGGAGGTGAGTGGACCGCCCAGGCTAGAGCAGTGCCGGGGTTTGCGTACATGTGTGCACGTGTGTGGGACTGTCTGCCTTGCCCGTAGAGGGTTCAGAGATGTGGACTATCAGCATATAGGAGGGAATAAGAGGCTGGGAGAGTGGGCTGGGGGCTCAGAGCATCAGGAAACGCTGTGAACAGATAGACGAATGTCCGAGATGGGGTAGTGGGCCACAGGGCCTGAGGCAGAGAAAGGGCCCGGGCTGAGCGGGACCAGCAGTGGAAGGGTCAGCACCAGAGGCCTGGGAGGACAAGGCCAGGGCAGAAGCACTGGATGTGGGGACACAGAGAGAGGGGGCTGCTGTTTCTGTTGTAGAGCAACCCCGATACAAAACGGGGTGCCTGACTGTGGGTCCTCACCCGCGCGCTTAAAAGGACTTATCAATGCTGTACTGCAGGCACACGTGAAAGGTTCATAAAAGGTTTATTTACAAGGGAAGGGGAAATGAGGAAATGTACAGCTCTGGGAGAAAAGTGGGAGACAAAGTTTTAAATGAGTCCTACCCGATCCGCCGATCAGGAATCCCAAAATGGCGCTCTGAGAGCTGGCCGCCAGCCAGGAGCGGTGAAGCCAGGAGGCAAGCGATCGCGAGCCAGAGAGCGAGCAAGGTCCACGTGTTTGGTTTTTATATCCAA
Organism: Talpa europaea; assembly: GCF_964194135.1. Classification (NCBI taxonomy): domain Eukaryota; kingdom Metazoa; phylum Chordata; class Mammalia; order Eulipotyphla; family Talpidae; genus Talpa; species Talpa europaea. Next base: position 96,506,539 of record NC_140068.1, on the reverse strand, counting down.
CCTGGCTGCCCAACTCCACCCTCAGGTCCCAGCCACCCTCCCTTGGTGGTGATGGGATTTTTCTTTCCCAAGGTCTTGATGGCTTTAGTCTGGAGTGGGGGTGGAGTCCACAAAGCCTGTATGGGATTAACTCAGGACATCACTTCCCCCTAACATTTCCAGTCTGGACAACAGAGAGAATTGCAGGGCAATTGACCTAAGAAGAGATGCTTGCTTGCTTGGCAGGCTGGGGCCTGTGATTTTTAAGGTGAAACTGTGCCAGGCAGTTGGAATCACTGATCAGGAGCCCAGGAAAGAAGGTGGTAGTTGAAACCAATTTAGAAAGCATGCTCATGGAGGGGAGAAAGGAGACTCCGAGAGACGATGATCGTGCCTGCCAGGGCTAGGTGCCCATCTACTGTCCACTCTGCCCAGTTACCATTCAGACGCCAATTTTGATGTGTGGGGTTTTCCCCTAAACCAAGCAATGCTGCTGCCAACACCAGCTGGGTGTGCTAGAATCTCACTCAGTTCGGATGCTATCCACCTGGAGAGAGACCCTACTGCCTTAGGGCTCAGTCCCAAAGACTGCTCTCACTTCAGATGCCAATCACAAGACCAATTTGTCCTCTGTGCTTCTGATCAACAGACTAAATCAGAGGTCCCCACACCTGCTCCTAGAACTCAGAGAACCCGGAGTTGCTCGCAGAACTGTGCACCATTCATCCTGAATCTCCACATGTCACCAGCCAGGAAGCTCTCAGAACACAGGTCTCTAAAGGGTTTCTTAGGTTTCAACAAATAGACAGGACTGACTGACTCACTGGCCGGTAGTGGTAAATTCAGCCTCAAGCCCTTCTCCCTGCCCCAGGGATCAGGGTGTGGGACTGAAAGCTCCAAGGCTCTAATCACAGTGCTGGTTCTCCTGGCAACCAGCCCCCACCCCTAGGTGCTTTCCAAAAGTCACCTTATTAACATAACAAAAGACACCTTTGCTGCTCTAATCCAGGAAATTTCAAGGGTTTTAGGAGCTCTGCCAGAAACAGGAACGAAGACCAAATACATATATTTTTTCCTTATTGTAAATCACAGTAAAACAAACTCACCCAGGCAGCCTCCCTTCTCATAGAGGTGACTATGTGATCTCCAGGAGCAGGGAGGGCCAGCCCTGGACTCCCACCTCCAGGCTTCTTGTTATGCAAGAAAAAGTAAGCACTACTGTCAATCACTTCTTCCTTACCTCTGCAAGTTTCCTTGGTCAAGGGCAGTCCCTGGAGCATTAGACCGCAGGGCATTGAAGAATTAGCAAAATTGTAGGAGATGTGGGGGGCCAACAAGGTGTGAGAGGCCCAGGGGAGCTCCCTGGAGAAGCTGGGTGAGGTCAATGGCAACACTGCACAGAGGCCAAGCTGGTATGATGGTCTAGAGCAGACCTCCAGGCCCAAGGTCAGCGGTCACTGCTGACTCATTAAGGCTACCTGAGTGGCAGGTGGGGGCTGAAGGCAGCCTGCAGAGGAGAAGAGGGTGGGAGGGAGGAAGAGGAGGCCTCACGGTGGCAATCTGGCTCCCAGAGGCAAGCAGGGAGATCAGAGAAAAAGCTTGAATATTTGACATTTGGGCATTGCTGAATTTATTCCTGTCACTGCCCTCAGCTCCAGGGCAGCCTGAGAACCCTCTTGACTTCCTGCTGATACACCTGACCTTGAACAGCAAGAGTTTGAACTGTGTCGGCCCACTTATACTCAGATTTTCCTTCTATCTACAAATTCCACATTCACAGATTCAAGCAACCCTCCTGTTTGGACGGCAGAAGAGTTACACATGGAATTTCAACAACGAAGGAGGCCAGCACCCTGGGTTGTTCAGGGGCTCAGGTGTAAGTTGGTTGGCCCCACTATAAGAGGAATAGAGCCCTGTCACTCAGCAATGGTGGCATGGTATGGTTCTGGGGCTGTGAGGGACTTGGAGGATACTCCGCCTGCCCATTTCAGGCCCCAGCAGGAATGTGAGGTCCCTTGACTAATTAAAAAGGCCTGGTTCCCCTATTACACTGTTAGCAGGAATGGAAACTCCTGCCGCCAGTATGGAAAGCAATCTGGGTTTACTTTTGAAAACCAGAAATAGATGCAGCAATCCCACTTATGGGCACATTCCACAAAATATGAAACCATCAACACAAAAGCCCGAATTTTCCACAACATTCATAGCAGCATTATTTACAAGGGCATGGAAGCAGCCTACATGTCCATCAACAAATTACTGGACTAAGAAGATGTGGTATATCCATACAGTGGAGTACTAGATAGCCGTAAGAGAAGGTGAAATGCGTCTGTTTTCAACAAAATGGAAGCAACATGAGAGAATTATGAGCAGCAAAGAAAGAACAATAAAAACAAATACTGGACATTTATATATGTTTCAATAATGTAAAACACTTAAAAACTAGTAAGTATCAATACACATTCTCAGGGCTCTGAACTAAGAGGAGGGGGGAGGGATAAGGATAAAGGGACAACAGGGGTTGTGGTGGTGTTATAGGACAGGGAGAGGGGCAGCCCAAACCCCGCAAACCTGCCTATTCTAAATGGGTTCTGCCATCCGCCGCATCAACACAAAACATAGGAGACTTTAATGGGAAGGAACTTTAATAAAACTAGGAAACAATACAGGTAAGGCAAAGAGTCTAGTTTCTAAGTGAAGCACCCAAAGTTACCCGTCCCCTCGTGGGTAAAAGTCCATCCATATGGGATCGGCCCAGAGCAAGGCCCCAAAGCCTGCCACAAGTCTAAAGCATCTTCCAGTGGGGACCCACAGCAAAGGGTCGAAACTACCAGACAAGCCCCGAAGGAAAAGAGCAAAATCAACATCAAAATAAAAGCTGCCATTGTCACCTCCCCATGGGTCTCACCCACATCTGTGTCACCCTGTCCACGACCAAAAGACAAGCGCAGCTTCTTCACGTGTCTCTAGGTTCCATCCTGCCTCCTTCCTCAGTCTCTTCTGCAGCTTCTCCTCTTCCTGCTCAGCTCCACCCTCCCTTGGGAGGGGCAGGGAACCTCCCCCTTTCCTGGGGACCACCCTGTTACAGTGGGGGAAAAAATACTTTAAAAAAATTATCTTTGTAAATTGGTATAATACTAGAGTGGGGGAAAGGGGCTGGTTCCTCCCCTAGAGTCAAGAGTTTTTTCCTCTTTCCCCAGGCTCCCAAGTTGATGTAAACTAGAAAGTTCTGGGAGGAGAAGGGCAGACCCTGTGCTATCCCTGGTTGGAGGCCTAGGAGAAGCAGAGTGGACAGGACAGAGTCTTGGTGAATGGCCCAATTCACTTTGCTGAAGGGTATCTTATAGGCCTCTTGGCTAGGGGTCATAGGGAGTGGCAGTGCTGGGGCTTCTGGGTCTGACCACACTGGATACATGTGGACATAAGCCACCGTGACTTGGGCTGAGGGGAAGCATACAAAAGGCCTGGGGGAAATACCTCAAGTTATTGTTCAGATGTCTTGGTTTCAATTAACCTGATACTTGGGTTTCTGGGGTGATATCCCTGTGTTTGGGGGGATTCCTCATGCCAGCCTCTCTGTTCCAATAACCTGGACAATCTTGTCAGCCACATTTGACTGAGCTAGTTATAAGGACACCTCCTTCTGGGAGTCCTCCTAGTTTGCAGCTGTCCCTCTACTTTCCTACAACCTTCATTAGCACTTACACAACTGAGTAGTGCTGCTTGTTCCTACCTCACATTTACAAAGTTCTTAGTGTCAGAACCCCTTTACCCTCTTAAATATTATTTAGGACCCCAAAGAGCTTTTTTCTTTATGTGAGTTGATCAGTATTTTGCCATGTTAGAGATTAAAACTGAGAATACATTTTCAAGCATTCACTTACTAACTCATTTCCAATAAAAATTGTGAACTCAGCGTGTGTTAATATACTTTTATGAAAATAGTTATATTTTGAAAATATTTTTGAAAAAGAGAAAAGTAGCAGTGAAAATTTTGCAATTTTCTTTAAATATATAACTTAACAGGGCCTCCCCGGTAGCGCAGTGGTTGAGCGCTGGGCTGTGAAGCTACCCGCAGCCTCTGCAGCGCCAGTTCGATCCCCGGCCGCCTGCGAGGGTCCCACAAGGCCTGCAGACCTCTCCCGCCACGCCTGCTGCTCCCCTCAGCAGAGTATTTCGTCAGTCTGCCTGTTCTGTTCCTTGCTCTGGCTCTGGTGAATTCTCTCACCCTCCTGTGCTGCTGATTGTACCCAGTGCTTGAATGAATGAATGAATGAATGAATGAATGAATAAATAAATAAATAAATAAATAAATAAATAAATCTTTAAAAAAAAATCTGACTTAACAGAATCAATTGGATTCTCCTATCTGTTTCTACATCCAAACTTCTTACAAGATATCATTCTGGATCAAGTCAATAAAGAAAATCTGGGGGCCTCCCTGGTGGTGCAAGGGGTTAAGACACAACCTATGAAGCTCACCACAGCCACGACAGCACAGGTTCAGTCCCCGGCCAGGGAGGAAAACCATATGGCACAACAGACCTCTCTGACTCACCCACTGCTCCCCTCAGCAGTGTGTTTGGGTCCATCTACCTGTTCTGTTCCCTACTCTGTTTCTGGTGAATCCTCTCACCCCCCAAAACTCTGGCCTGTACCCCAGTTCTTGTGTGTATAAATGAATAAATCTTTAAAAAAATAATAAATAAAATCTGGTACCTCCCTCCCCTAACTCAAGCCCCCCCTAGATATGGAAACGGCAAAGGGAAAAGAACTCTAGTAATCTTTTCCATTATTGTGGGCATTTTCCTTAGATACCCCACCAAACTTTGGCGTGATTCTTGAGGGTCCCTTGAAGTCTGGTACCTGAAATCTTATCAACAAACATTTCATGTTCTATTACATTAAAATCCACTGGTCTCTGTGCCTTGAATGAATCGTATCCCTGTATGTGATTTTGCAATGCTATGCATTGGCCATTTGGAAATAAAAGTATTTACTGGGAAGCTGTCAAGCTCCTAGGAGCAGATGAAAGTGACCCAAAATTCAAATTTTTGCCTGAAAGTTCAAATTTTATCATGGGCAACAAACACTGTCAGTTGTTTTCCTTGAAGCAACAGACTCACATCATTTTCAAGAAAATATATGCCAACTGCCCAAGATTGAATAACAGTAGTTTGTCTACAGTTGTTTTTTTCAAGTAAAAATGACACTCCATGAAAAATTGGCTATTTCAGCTTACAGCTCAAGCGCATAAGTATTATTCTTTGAGACAGTTCTTAGGGATGCATTTAAGTTTGTTACACCAAATATTAAAAAGATGTGCACTCAAGGAAGGAGATTTAATAAAGTTAATGGTTTTGATCGACTCATCAAGGACATTCTTAGCGAAAGTGGCTTTTTCTTTCTTGCAAGTGCTTGCTGGTGAGGGGTACCCCAGCACAGCGAGGAGCCTCAGCCTAGACTTGCACTGCCATTCACAAACATCCCCAGAGTGAAAGTGGCAAATAACTTAGTATTACTATGAAAATTGTTTGGACTTGAAGTCCGCCTCAAAGTCCCCATGTATGATATTCATAGAGAGGAGAGGTTCCAGGTTCCCTGCCCCACCCAAAGGAAGGGTGGAGCTGAGCAAGGAAAAGAAGCTAGAAAAGAACTGGAAAAAATCCAAATGCTCAAAAATAGATGACTGGATCAAGAAGATGTGGCATATATACACAATGGAATATTACTCAGCAATCAAAAAAGATAAACTCATGCCATTTGCAGCATAGATGGAGCTGGAAGGGATCATGCTCAGAGAAATAAGCCAGAAAGAAAAAGAAAAATACCACATGGTCTCACTCATAGCAGGAATTTAGAAAACCTAAATAAGGGATCAGGGAAAAGACTAGTTATAATAAAGTAAAAATCAAAATCAACAAGCTGCTGTAAAAGAGACACACTACAGAGGGGGAGAAGGGAGTAGGATCAAAACAAGGGGGGTGGGAATTGTATGGGGACTATATCCAAGATGAAAATGCATACATTGTACAAAAATGAAAAATGATGTAAAATATATATAAAATTAAAAAATAGAATAAAGAACTGGGAAAAGACTTAGAAGAAAAGGGGAGGAGACCTGGAGGAGGCACATGGAGCAGAGAGACATGTGAAGAAGAAGCTGTGTTTGCTTCTCAGCCTTGGACTTATTCCAGGGGCTTGGGGGACATGGAAGGAGACACTTGAAAGAGACAAAGACAAAGGCATGAGTGAGAGACCCGTGGGGAGGCTGACAATGGCAGCCTTTATCTTGACTTGTATTTTGATTTTGCTCTTTGCCTTCCAGACTTGCCTGGCCCCTTCTGCCCTTTTCCTATGGTTCCCCACCAGAAGGTGCCTTAGACTTGAGGCAAGTTTTCAGGCCCCAGTGCTCCTGCTTTGGACTAACCTTATTTGGCTGGTCATTAACCCAGGAGGGTTTGGGTAACTTTGGGGGTTTAATTGCAAACTATTTTAACTATATTCTTTCTCTTCTTGTCTCTCTATTGCACACTAATTGTTTTAAAGTTCTTTTTCTAATTGAAGGTCTCGTGCACTAGAGTATGTTTGTCTTTATGCAGTGGATGTCAGAACCCATTTAGAGCAGGCAGGTGTGGGGTCCAAGGGTGCCCCTTGCTCTGGCCCCACTTACACCCACACCTTGAGAACCAGGCCCCTGAAGGCAAGGGCTGTATAATCTTGTCTCTGGTACTGGTCCAGAGGCATGCCCAACAAACACAGAGTGTGGAACCTGCTTTGAGCCACACAGACTCCATCTTGTCTCTCTAAGTTGCCCTGTGGAAACTTTCAGTGAAACTTAGACTGAATCAGCCATTCAGTGACTATAATAAACAGGAGACATCTGCTAATTTGACAGCAACACGAGATTGAAATCTTCTGTTTGGAGACCTTTGCCCACCAATCATGGACAGAGAGAGGAACTTAGAAACTACCCTAAATTTTATAGCAAATGATTTCAACTCAGACCAATTCCCCACCTGACCTTTATAACTCACCTATTCTGACCTTGAAGGTACACACCTTGGATTGACCATTCACATGCACCAGGCCTTGATTCCTGTTCTCCCATAAACACCTCCGGGCTTCTATCATGGCCTAATTATTTCTCTCAGGTCAGCAAAAATTCATAGTCAACAATGCTGAGCACTTGCTGGGAATTTTCACCACGCTAATTCATCACTCTCGCAATCCTTGAGGCAGGTATTTTTGTTATCACACCTATTTCACAGGTGAGGGGACAGAGGCACTGGGCAATGCCTCTCTCTACCTCTCACTGTTAAGAAGAGAATGTGCCATCTTCTAGAAAGGAGCTGGGAAATGATTAAACTTCACCTTTCTAGTCAGCTCTTCAAATTCTATGAAGTTCTGTCAATTCATGTCAGCTTCCCAGGCATCCCTCATGTCAGTCAGTAGGCCTCCTCATGCTTAGACTGCAGTAGAGAAACAGGGTCTACCAAGGACTTGAATCCCGTTCTACGAGGCTTCTGGACTCCAGAGCCGCCAGGCCCACTGGAGGATGGGACCTGCTCTCAGGTGGCAGCGCCCATGGCCCAACCACACCCCTCACGCAGAAATGCCCCCTGATGTCCTCCTCCCCCAACCCCCACTTGGGCCTTGGGCCCTGTGGAGGCTCTGGGTGGGCCTTGTGACCTCCCCACTCTGGACCACAGTCTCCTCATCAGACAGCAGGTGGTGGGTGGCCTCGCTGACCTCCATGCTCCCCTCTGGCTCACCAGCGCTCGTCCTCTGCGCTGGGCTCCCAGGCCGCACCTTGCATGCCAAACACCTCCGGGAGGCGCTGAGCAGGCTGACAGAATCGGTTAACACACAGACGCCTCTTCTCTGTTTGCTGAGGCCCCTTGAGGCCCCCTGCTCATTTTTTCCCCCTCCCTGAATCCCAGAAAAGTAAATAACTACCCAGAGACACTGCAGTGAGTAAACAACCTAGAGTTTGCTCTCAAAATTGCCACCCACCCCCACCCCCAAAACCTGCGCCTGAGGCTGACAGGTTTATCTGTAACGCATTGCCCTGGATTCCCCTGCCAGCCACCCTTGCCCCCAGTGCTGGCAGGACCAGAGGGGTCCGGTGGTGGGAAAGCCTTCCCTGGAGGCATGTTCTGCTCCAGCCAGAGTGCTGTAGTCAGAATCATGTCAGAGAAGGGAAGGCTCAGAAGAGGGGTAAGCCTGGAAGGAGCTGCCTGGGTGATAGACCTGATCTGGAATCAGCCAGGACCAGGGGGGCTTTTGCCCAAAGAGTGGCTCCTGCAGAAGGCTAACCCCAATGTCTCCCCCCAACCCCATTCTCATAGTTCTGGGGTATAACACTTGGCCACCTCCCAAAGTCTGCCTCGCTCCTCTGCCCCAGATTTAAACTCTTGTCTTCACTCTGCCCCCAAATTCTTGTCATCCCCAGCTTCTTCAGCTCTCGGTCTCACCCCACCCCCAGTGTCCACATCCCTCCCTGTTCTCACCTCACCCACACCATCCTTTCTCAAGGAACACCTTTAACACCCTCTTGCCCCACCTTTGGGTCCTTCTGAGGTGTGTCTGTCAACAGAAGCACCAGCAACTCATCAACAGTGCCGCACTGACTGAGGCCCTGGAGAGCAGGCTCCAGGCTGTGAGGAGCCCTGTCCTAAAGAGCCCAGCAAACTAGAGAGTCACTCATATCATGTCCCTGCACCTGCTTTACACAGGAGGAAACTGAGGCTGGCGAGGCTAGGGGCCTTACCCACCGTGATGCGGCTCGTGAGTGGCTGGACTGACGGCAGCCTGACTTTGGGCAAGATAGCACTTCCCCCTGGAGTCCAAGCCTTAGGGGTGTCTGTCAACACCTCTGAGCCTCAGTTTCTTCATCTGTGAAATGGGAATGAATAATCCCTGCCTTGGAGAGCCTCTGTCACAGAGGAGTTATTTAGAAAGCGCTAACTCTATTATTATCATTACTACACTTCTACTCTCTCCACTAAGGTTATAGTGCCAGCCTGATGACCGTCCCAAATCCAAGGGCAAATTGCCAGACAAACAGCCCCTCTGCTGGCCCCGGCCTGTGTTATCAGTCAAGGCTCAGCTCTCACTACTTGTTTGGGTGGTGAGGGGGTCGGGATCGTGACTACTGGCATCAGGAGCATAAATACGAAAGGGTTTCTGAGCAGAATCCGACAGTGACAAGTGACAATGCCTAAGAAGATTAAGATTTGGTGTGTGAACGTTACCAGATGTCAGCAAGAGGGCATGAGGTAGGTCGATAACCTGCTGCAGGGTTGATAAGAAGAACTGGCCTCCAAAGCTCTGGCTCCCGGAGGAGGGCCCTGGGGACAGAGATGGCAGCTTGCCCCAGCCCACGTGTGTTGCAGGCAGGCGCTGGTCCACCCTGAGATGCCTGCGTTGGGCACCCTCCCTGTTCTGAAGGTCTTGCCTCCGGCAGAAGAGGCCCTGTCCAGGCTAGAGGCGAGTATCTGGGCGCTACCACTGTATGGAGCAAGAGTTATCTGCTTCTCCTGGAGGGCTCCGATGTCCTAGGACCACATCTGCATGAGGCCCCATGTCCAGGATTTGTGTTCATGATCGGCAGCCACCGCAGGGATGAGAAATGTGGGGATGGTGGGAGCTGAGCCCCTAATCTGTGATAGTGGCTGGCTCAGGCTTTTACATGCAGAGAAATACACTTCTGTCTTGTTTAAGCTACTGTGAATTGGGCCGCAGCCATGAGACACTAATCCTGAATTATAACTAACAGGACCAGCCGCAGCTCTGCAACCCCTGCTGGGCTGGGAGGGGCAGGTAGCAGTCTCTCATTATTTGTTTTATACCTAATCCTGTATTATAATTTACTTTTTTGAATAGGCAGTACATGCATATAGTACAGCATTTAAAAGGCACAAAAGTTTGTCATTAAGACTAGTTCTCACTATGACCAACTGTCATTTGATGGTGTCTGGAACAAGGTTTTTCTATTTATCTCTCACAGAACAATCCAGAATAATTGAGCCAGGGCATTTCCTCTCCTCAAAGAGTTTAGGGACCAAGGCTCCTTCCAGGTCACTGCTCCACCATCCCTGAGTTTGTCCCCTTCTCCACGGTCCAAAAGGGGGACCTTGATAGTGTGTCCCAGGCAACAGGAAGATGGAAGAGCAACCGAGGACACATCAGCTGTGTTTTAAGGCAGGATTTTAGAAGCTATCGTGTGGGCTGCATAGCCCAGACCCTGACCACCCTGACCACAGAAAGCAGCAGGGAGGCTGGGAAGAGTCAGCTGAGCAGCCACAGGCTCAAGAGAGAAGGAGGTTTGTACACATCAGTCCCACAAAAGAGGCAGCAGAGAGCTCTCCAGGTGGGGAGTCCCTCAGAAGGGGATGCTCTCTTGGGCCATGTGATGGTCTATCCCTGGATAGAGGTTGGATAATGGCTACAGGCACATATGTTTTTTAGAACTCTCATGGAATGATCCACTTAGGATTTGTGCATTTCATGGTATGTAAATATTATCTCTAAACAAACACAAGAAAGAACCATAAACAAATCTTGAAGTCTAGTTAATGACGCGCAAGCTAAAGTGTTTAGGGGTGACTTACACTGATGTCTGCGACTGACTTTGAAATGCATCGAAAGATAAGGCGGGTGGGTGAAGGGAGAGCTGTGGGATAAAGTAAATCTAGTGGCATGTTTATTGTGGAATGTAGGTGGTGGAGGGAGGGGTGTTCTCTGTGCAACTCGTCAAGCTATCTGTATACTGAATTTTTTCATAATAAAGTGCTTGTTTAAAAAAGTCTCTCTTGGGCCTCCCCAGTGGCGCAGCGGTTGAGCGCTGGACTATGAGGCTGCCCGCAGCCTCTGCAGCACCGGTTTGATCCCTGGCCACCGGTTGAGGGTCCCACATGGCGCGCAGACCTCTCCTGCCACCCGCTGCTGTTCTGCTGCCTGTTCTGCTCCCCACTCTGGCTCTGGTGAATTCTCTCACCCTCCCGCGCTTCTGACTGTACCCAGTGCTTGTACAAATAAATAAAATAAGTCTAAAAAAAAAAAAAGTCTCTGTTGTACCTATTCCCTCCTCCCAGCTCTGCTGTGTCCCTCTGGCAGGAGCCCAGCATGTGTGAGCTGTGCAGACACACAACCATCTTTGTCTTTTCCAAATGTCGAACTGCTCCTTGCATTGCTTGCTCCTTGGTTGAGAGAAACCACAGGATGGAAACCCCTGGAAGCCTCTACCCCCTGAGCTGGCCCATGCAGTCAAAGGTGACAGCCCCTCTAGCGACTGCCTCTTATCAGCCCAACACCCAGGCAGCCTGCCTGCTGCCCATCAGCCCTGGCCCACACCCCTCCAGTTCAGGGTGTCCCAATGCATCTAGCCCCCTTCCCCTCCCCCAGACCCCATCCTCCAGAAGGAATCACCATCCCCCTTATAAGAACTTTGCTGCCATCTCAAGTCTCCTTCCCAATAAAGCTGCTAACCTCGTCTCCTAACCCTCCTCCCATACTTCAGGAGAAATGAGGACCCAAGGATCCTCCTTTGCCCCTTTTGGTCCCTGGTCCTCTGGGTCCAGATCTTTCTTGGCCCATGGGCTCCCTTGCCACCCTTTCTAGTTGGCCCTCCTGGTGACTCCCACATCTTCCTGGTGACCCACTCCACAGAAGAGAGGCTCTGACAGGGCCTGGGAGGGGGTCCTCAGGGAGGTGGCATCTTGGAGAGGTCTTGAGAGAGCACAGGGCCTTGGTAGGAGTGTTGGGAGCAGTATCCACTGGAGTGGGTAGCTAGAGTACAGGCTGAAATTGGAAGGAACATCCTCAGTCAGGAACCCCTAAGTGGCTGGTGTGGCCACATGGTGGTAAGGTAGGGAGGAAGATGCAGAGGAACAGGAAGCCCTAGAGGAAGGGAGGTCTGGACTTGACACCAAGCAAAGGACTAGCCACTTGCTCAAGTGGGATGGGGGGTGGGGGGTAGGGGCCAGGGGTGGGGAGGAGGAGGGGAAGGGCAGTTAATGGGGAAAGCCATAAACAGAGGTTAAAGAGAACAGAGCACCCTCGGGTGCCCAAGCCCTTGGGGAGGTGTGGGCTGCCAGGGCTGGGAGGGAAAGCATTTTGAATTTTGAAGAAATTGCCAAATTCCCCTCAGCGGAGCCCATGGAAGCTTCACGCTCCTTCCTGAGAGGTTTGGGAAGACTGCTTTGTTCCTGAAATATCTGAACATCATACTCAGGCCTCAGGCGAGGTGTCTGGAGCTCCAACCAGGTATTGATTTCCCCCCAGTGGGTTTGCAGAGAAACTTCACTCAATCCTCAGGTCAGAGAGGGCACTCAGCCAAACCCCCAGCCCCCTACCTGTCCCTCTTCACCCTCCCTCTCTTCCTCCTGCCTGCTGTAGCTTCCCCATCCTCACCAGACTCACAGCTCCATTTCCTAGAGCAGGCACCACCCCCTCGAGGAAGCCCTACCTGAACTTTGGACCAGGTCAAGAGGAACCCCTTCTCTGTGCCCCCATTCTTCCCGGGCTTTGCGCCACCTCCACCCTCTCCCCATGAGATACAATTCTCTGTTGAAGGTCAGGGGGAGGGCCTTCCTACTGCTGAGTGACCATCTTTCCTATCAGCCCCAGGTTCACTGATGACTATTCAGCCACCAACATGGGTTTGTAGCCTGCTGGTGAAATGGCCTGCTGCTGTGCTTCCTTTAAAGGAAGAAAAGAAGATACCATTGTCAGAAGCTGGGTGTAACTTGGGTGGGATGAGTAGAGTTCAGTTACAGTTGCCCGATTGTGGGGGAGTGGGTTTCATGGGCAAATCCAAGGGCCCACAACCTACAGATACAACTGAGCTAGAAAAATCAATGGCTTTTGAGCCTCCCTGGTGGCGCATGTGGTTGAATGCCACACTGTGAAGCTGTCCACAGCCTCTGCAGCGCAGGTTCAATCCCAGCCGGCCAGCGAGAATCCCATATGGCACAGCAGACCTCTCCTGTCTCACCCGCTGCTCCCCTCAGCAGTGTATTTTGTCAGTCTGCCTGTTCTGTTCCCCACTCTGTCTCTGGTGAATCTTCTCACCCTCCCACGCATCTGGCCTGTACCCCAGTTCTTGTATAAATAAACCTTTTAAAAAAAAAATCAATGGCTTTTACTACCCCATCACCCTCTCCCATGGTTTCCTTGTCAGAGGAGAAGGAAGACACCCAGAAGTCAGAGCTCAGCACTGAGTTTTAGGGCTTGCATATTACCACAGCATAACTTAGCCTAACCTGACAACCACGGACACTCCCAGTCAGACAGAAGAGTTTTAATATCCCTTTTATAGACGAGGAGACCCAGAGTCATAGAGCAGCACAACCAGCCTTGTAGCACTTACCAGTCACACCAAGCAAATTTATTGAGCACAAACTAAGTTTCTAGGCCATGAGAACGTAGTAATGAACAAGGGTCAAAAGTCCGTGCCCTTGTGAAACATAATTTAGTGGGGAAGAGACAAAGAGACAAGTATAAATTTAAAAAAAGAAACACATACACATAATATTTTCATAGCACTTGTGAAGAAAAAGTAAAACCAGGAGGTGGAAAGCTGAGTAGTGTGTTATTTTTAGATGGGTTAGTTAGGGTGACATAGAGCAGAGATTAGACAGACATAGAGCGGAGATTAGGTGGCACTGAGCAGAGATTAGAAGGAAGTGAAAAGGTAAACCGTATGGGTAACTGGGAAAAGAGTGCTTCAGGCAGAAATGACAGCAAGTGCAAAGGTCCTGAGGCAGGAGTTTATTTCAGGATGCATTTGATATGCACCTTAAATGCTAAAACTAGGACCAAAATTAGATCTATCTATCTCTCCCTTACTTCTCTCTCTCTCTCTCTCTCTCTCAACCTCTCTCAATCTTTCCTCTCATCTCCTCCTCTCACCCCAGAGCTAAAAAGGACAATGTTGGGTCAACCAGGCTCAAGAAGAGCAAGTTGGGCAGGCAGTCCTGAGGTCTTCTCCCACTGAGTCCCCCAACCACAGTCCTGGACCTCCTCTGCCATGCCTGGCCATACTCCCTTACATTGCTTCATGCCAAGAATCCAGAGCACTGCCTTATCTGGATGCAAGTCCCCTCATTTCTAACTCAATACCCTAATGCCTGACTGCTTATCCCAGCCTGGATCCCAGGGCCAGGAGCTAGACTGGGAAGGTCCCGTTCCTGCCATCTTCAGGCAACCTCCCTAGCATTGGGGTGAGAATGAGACCTTGCAAGGAGATGCCCTGCCCCCAGCACCTAAGAGCTGGTTAATAAGGACGCTGCAGAGGCTTGACGCTTATGGTCAAAGGCCCAGTGAAGGGTTACAGGAGGGAAAGCCCCAGATGCTCCCCAAATCAAAACCCTCCAAAGCCAGTTGCCCAGGAAAGGTATATTCCAAGCAGGCCACCAGGGTCAGAGGTTAACAGAGCCAGGCTACCCGAGCTTGAATCTTGCCTCTGTCTCCCACGGGCTGTTGCCAGGGCAGGTTAATCACCCTGTAAAATGGGGACCATAATAATAGGTTAGGGTAAGGGTTAAGGGAGATCATATCTGTAAGGTTCTTAGCCTATGACAAGTGCTTTAAAAGTGTCTTTAAGTAAAAAGGAAAGTGCTTAGTAAAGTGTATTTTAAAATCATTCTCTTCCATGTAATTGTATTTAAAATGTTCACTAGGAAAAGGATTTGCCCCCTTTAACAATAATCTGGAAAGAAACTGCTTCTGTCAGCACAAAGTTGATGATTAGGAAACAAAGCAAGAGTTGCCTGAAGTTTAATTAGTTGCTTTAGCTCTAAAGGCCAAGCCCTGGGGCCTGTGCAGTTGGGAGTGGCAACCAGTCAGGGAAGGGCCTGCACACCCACCCTGATTTGGGAGCATCCCCAGCAGCGACACTCCCATTGCAGCCTGGCTTGGCCCAATGGACATGAGCAGAGTCCTTTCTGGTTCTGTGTTGACATCAGTCTTCCCTTGAGAGCAAAAACAAATACAAAGAACATTTATTGAGCACCTAATAAGTGCCCTACTGTATATATATTTCACTCATCACAACTGCTCTTTCAGAGACCATTCCCATTTCCCTGGTAGTAAAACTGAGGTTAAATGACAGCCCTGTCAAACTCAGAGATCTTCTGGAACCAGGAGCTGAAGCCAAGACTGTTGCAGATGGCGCCCCCTGGAGGGGGGTGTTGGTGAGGATGAATAGCCCCAGGGAAAATGTGAACAAAGTATGGGTGGAGGTGGAGACTCTGATAAGAACTATAAGACACTGCAAAAGCAGCCCCAGGATTCAGCATTTGCGATTTCAGTGATTAAGGGGTCAGCCATTTCTTCCCCCACCTTGCCGATCTTCCAGAAGGCTGTTGTGGGCCTCTGAAGGACATGGAGAGGCTTCCAGCAGCCAACCTCAGAGAGGAAAAGTTTGGAGGCTTTACAAGTAGCTGAGCGACTGAAATTGTGCCCAGCTTTGCTGCTGTTACAGCCTGAAAGGAAAAGGTGAAGACCCAGAGCCAGGCACGTTGCTGAGCTGCATAAGTGTGGCCGTGTGTCAGGTGGTTGGGCTGCTGCTGCTGTTGTTTTGAGTGTTGCTTGTCTGGTGCTATGCTGGGGCATCTCTGCAGCTCCATGAGCATCTCCTGTGGTGTCTTCTGCTGTCTTCATGAGTTGGATTCCAGCCGATAGTCTGTTCCAGGTCCTCTGTGGCAGGGAGACACCATCTTGGAAGCCTTTGTGTTTAGGACTATAAAACACTGGACACTGCTTTGGGTGAGGTAAACTGCCATTTGTGGCCTCAGTGATTCTTTGTTTTTCCTTCTTTGTTAAATAAATTCCATTACTGTTGTTCTGTGAACCTGAGTAGTCTTGCAATTGTTCGTGCAGATGAAGAACTCAGACAGTGACCAGTAAACTAACCCCTTGCTGCCCTGTATCAGTTTCAGAGAGATTTTCCTCAGGAGGAAAGTTCAGTGGTCAGGACCACAGCTGGGATCCTGGCTGGCCCTGACTTCCTTAGACAACTCCACTGTTCTCCCTCTCTCAGGGTCTCATCCCTGGGTGTTCCCCTAAAGGGCTGCAACCAGACCACAAAATCCCTTTGAGATACAGCAGTCTTAGAGATAGAAGTTAATTCCCACCAAATGCCAGAAGGCAGTGGACTTAAAAGAGAAGTCAGAACATAGGGAGAAGTTAAGGAAGACATCTATAAATGCCGCAGTCCTAGACTGGAGGACTTAATATTAATAGTCAGTTCTCCCCAAAATGATCTGTAGATTCACACAATCCCAGTCAAAGTCCTAGCAGATTTTTGTGGAAATTGACAAGTCTATTCTAAAATGTATATGTAAATGAGAAAGCCTTCGTGCAATCATGAAGAGCAAAGATGAATGACTTACACTGCCTGCGTTAAAATTTTCTATAAAGCTGCAGCAATTAAGACACTGTGATATTGGTTTTAGGGTAGACAAATAGACCAATAGAATATAGAGAGAATCCAAAAATAGAGCCACACATAGATGGTCAATTGATTTATGACAAGCACACCGCTGCAATTCAGTGAAGAAAAAATTATCTTTCCATAAATGGTGCTGGATCAGTTAGATCAATCAGATCATGTAAGAAAAAATGAAGCTTGACTCTTAGCTCATACTATAAACAAAAAATAAATTCCAAATGAATCATAGATCTAAATATGAACACCAAAACAAAGTTTCTAGCAAAAACATAAGAGAATTTTTCATGACCTTTAGATAGGCAAATATTTTTCAAATACACAAACACACAAATAACAAAACAATAACTATACAGGGAATGATGGATTTCATTGAAATTTAAAGCATCTTTCCTCAAAAGACAACTAGTAAGAAAGTGAAAAGGCAAACCACAGAGTGAAAGAAGCTATCCACCCCTATAAACATTAGACAAAGAACACATATCTAGAAGATATAAAGAATTCCTACAAATCAAAAAAAAAAAAAAAAAACAGACAACTCAATTAAAAATGGCCAAAGACTTTACCAGGCACTTCACATAGAAGATATTCAAGGAGTCAGCAAATTATGAAAAAGTGCTCACCATCAGTAATCACCAGGAAAATGCAAACTAAAATAAGAATGAGATACCACAATATGTAGATCAACTAAAGGGACTAAAAAGAAAAAAAAAAAACTAATAAGACCAAGCCTTGGCGAAGATACGGAGCAACCAGAATGCCCACACTGCAGGTGGGAATATAAATTAGAACAACCACTTTAGAAAGCTATTCCACTCCATACTCAGAAACGTAAGTATAAGTCAAACATGTAACCCTGCAATTCCACTCCCACTCCTAGGCATTTAGTGAAGAAAAATCAAAACATACATTTACAAAAAAGATGCATGCCAGAATGTTCAAAACAGCTTTATTGAGGACAGCCCCAAACTGGAAAGAACTTAAGCCTGTGTCAAAGGGAAACAAAACAAGTTGTGGTTTAATCATTTGATGGAACATTACTCAGCAATGAAAAAGAAGAAATTATTGCTGTATTTATACATCATCATGGAGGAATCTTACAGATATACTGGATGAAATGATCCAGACTCAAAGGAGTACATATCAGATAATTTCATTTCTTCAAAGTTCAAAACTAATCTAAAGGGATAGAATAGTTGAGATGAGTTACTGACTAGGAAGAGACAAGGGAACCCGCCAAAGTCTGGACATACTTTATACCTTGATTTGCATAATGGCTACATGGGTATATATACACATAGAAAAATTCTTGAGGCTGTAGACTTAATATTTGTGCAACTTATTGTAAGTTTGTTTTATTGCAATTTTGGAAAGAATAATTAAAGAAAAGTTAAGGACACAAAGGCTACCAGGGGTTCAGGCTCTTTCCCCACAAGGGCCCCAAAGTCCAGGAAACATGAAAGGCATAGTGTGTGCCTTTCATGAATCCTTAGCCCTGTCCTCACCCCTTTCTCAGTCTACCTCTCATTCCTCACCCAGAAAAAATGGTGAAATGGGGGGAAGACTTCCAAGTGTCCCACCCAGTGCCTGTCCTGGGTAATCTCATTCCATGAGGTCTCTTCCTCTCATTGGTTGCTGTTATTTCTTTTTTTTTTAAGATTTATTTATTTATACAAGAACCAGGGTACAGGCCAGATGGGTGGGAGGGTGAGAGGATTCACCAGAGACAGAGCGGGGAACAGAACAGGCAGACTGATGAAATACTCTGCTGAGGGGAGCAGCGGGCAAGACAGGAGAAGTCTACCATGTCATGTGGGTTTCTCCCTGGACAGCCGGGATCGAACCTGCGCTGCAGAGGCTGCAGACAGCTTCACAGTGCAGCACTCAACTGCCTGCGCCACCGGGGAGGCCCAATTGGTTGCTGTTCTTACAACTCTGAAAGTTGCACAAAACCAACAGTAAAGCAAATGAGTCTTTTCCACAGAAATGCAAATGAATTTTGCAGGAGGAGGTGCAAATGATTATTGACCTGTGGCTATTGAGCAGTTTTTCATCTATTTGTAAATTCATTTCCTGGTGGCCTATATATGGATTGCTCTTTGGATTCGCCTTGAACCAGATATAACATAGCCCTGGTCCCCATTTTAAATAATAAGTTAAAATCTTTGACATAGATTTATTTTACATTTACATGAAATGTCATGGTTTTTTGCTGTCCCTTGCCACAATTTCCTCTCTTCCAAGCTCTCCTCTGATGACACCACCTAAATTTTTCTGTCTCCCACATAAGTCAGGCCTGGGATCTCTGGAGCGTCTGTCTTTTCATATCCATCCACTCACATTTATTTAGCACCCAGTGTTTGCAGGGCTCCACAGACACATAAGGAAGAAGACCAGGCTCTGCCTTCCCAGGCCAGAAGGGACACTCTAACCCTTTACAAGGGGCTTCAGGCCCCCATTTGATCTGTGCGAGGATCCTGCAAGGCACCAGTCATCACACCTCCATAGGAAGGAAAACTGAGGCCCGAAGAAGTGAAGTAGCCCCCACAAGAGTGGACCCAGGGCTCAAAACCAGGTCTCCAAACCTATTAGGGCTTAAATATCCACTCCACTACCAGCAACTGCCCATACCCACACTGGAGACCACTGAGAGAGACTGAACCCCTCTATCTCACTAAGCAGCCCGGTCCCACATGGGCACCAGAGGAAGGAAGAGACAGGGAGAGAACTTACTCAGTTTTTAACCGAATACCTTCCTGGCCCTTTGAAGGTGTTTGCCGACACTGGCTGCTGTGCCAGGCTGAGTCACACAAAATCAATGATGCTTGCTAATGAGGAGCGCAGCACCAGGAGCGCTGACCTGGGCACCTCATTTCCCTCAGGCTCTGGGAACTACTTCTTCCAAAACCTAACCCTTACCCTCTCCTCCCTCCCCTCATAGCCCCACCTGTCTGTTAAGGCCTCTCAGGAGACCAGAGAAAACAGGAGACCGGAGACTTGAGTCGGAGAGAGGGCTCCAGGGCAGAACAGAAGCAGGTTGGGGCTGAGAGGAAGTCATGGGAGGCCAGAGGACCAATAGTGGCTCCAGCCACAAGAGCAACCTCCTGCCCCCACAGGTGACCTATTCCCCAAAGACAAGAACACAAAAGGGGGGCCTCCCTGGTGGCGCAAGGGGTTAAGCACCGCCCTATGAAGCAATCCGCAGCCTCTGCAGCACAAGTTTGATCCCGGCTGGCCAGGGAGCACCAACATGGCACAGCAGACCTCGCCTGTCCCGCCCGCTGCTCCCCTCAGCAGTGTATTTCAGTTAGTCTGCCTGTTCTGTTCCCCACTCTGTCTCTGGAGAATCTTCTCACCCCTGCATCTCTGGCCTGTCCCCCAGTTCTCGTATGCATAAATAAATAAATCTTTTAAAAACACACACACACAAAAGGAAGCCAGTAGGACTCCCCCACCCCTTGGGTACTGGCCAGGAGGTCTGGGGAGAAACAGCAGGAAGCCCGAGCTCCAGGCTCTCGAGGCTCTCAGGGGACAGAGGTGGCAAGAGAGACAAGGCTGGGAGTGAGGCCCTTTCCATAAAACTGCAGCAGGGAGTTTGAAAGAATAAGAGCTAACACTGCTCACCCACCAAGACCCAGCAACTCCTGTTCTAAGCAAATTATATACTTGAGTCATTTAATACCCACAACACTGTACCCATTTTACAGTCCAGATAACTGAGGCACAGAGATATAAATGAACATACCCAAGACCATGCTGTGGTAAGTGGTGGAGAAGGAATTCAGATCCTAGTAGACAAGCTGGTATATTCTCCAGTTTCCACCACGCTGAATGTGGGGGTCACTCAGTATTCAACAAGTATTTAGGCG
The DNA here is from genome assembly GCF_964194135.1 of Talpa europaea. Lineage (NCBI taxonomy): Eukaryota > Metazoa > Chordata > Mammalia > Eulipotyphla > Talpidae > Talpa > Talpa europaea. Next base: position 96,486,235 of record NC_140068.1, on the reverse strand, counting down.
GGACACACTGCACGGACACGTTGACTCAGCATTTGGAAGCAGTACACAGCAGAGAGAGCTCCTGCTTTCACAGAGACCACAGTGTAGGGGGCTCCTAATGCTGGGGGTGCTGTTTTACATTGTCTCTAGACATGTACAAAGAGTCTCCCCATAGCAGCCAGGGATTGAAATCCTGTCTCTCTGCTATCATAAGTGTGGTTCCTCCTCACCTCACCCCATCCTACTGGTTAGGTATTAGCACTGTGCTTTCAGGGGTGGGGAAGAAGATCAGAGGGCAAGTGAGCTAGCCAAGGTCTCACAATTTGCAGTGCTCAGGTGGATTTGAACCCTCAACTATGGAGCCCCGCAAAACCAAGCCTGTGTTGCCCAAGGTCTAAGCAATTACTGCAGGTGCTGAGCAGGTGGGCAGTGGTTGAAATAAAGTTTGAGGTGCAATTTAATCTGTAAATGAAGCTGCCCACCCCCACCCCACACTGGGTTGCATTTTTGTCTTGGGTGCATTTGGGGGAAAGATGGAGCAAAGCGCAGGGGAACAAGCCTGCAGGGGTCGACGTGGCCCACGACAGGGGGGATGGCAAGCAAGGGAGGCCCGCTGGGTGTTGGAAAACGGGGTGGCGCCGGGGCAGGGGCAGGCTGGGCCATAGCTGGAATGGGTGTGGTGGCTTCCCTGGTCTCCATGGTGATGAGAGGGGGGAGTGGAGGAGAGGGAGGGGAGGGGAGAGGCTTCTGCATTGATCTCGCTCCAGTCAGATTCAATCCCGAGTGAAAATGGATTTTTTAATGCGTCTATTAGCTGCTTTGAAAACGCAAATTGAGTTCAGGAGAGACGGAGGCCGCCATCAGAAAACAATTTGGCGTCAGACGCCCTGGGGGTTGGGGGAGGGGGTGCCCAGCACGGAGTACCCCCTAAGCCTGAGTTTATCTTTGGTGAAGGGGAAGGGAGGAGGTACCCAGGAGCATTTACTCCTCCCCAGTCTCCAGGGTACCTGATTGATCCCCCAAATTGGGCCAGTTTTACTACAAAAATAAGCAAATTGCAGCCCCAGAGGGAAGCCAGTCCCCCTGAAGGGCACAATCCCTGAAGGCTTCCCGATTAGGCAGGATTTAAGGCGAAGATGCATACTCAGCAAATCCCAGCAAGTTTCTGCCCAGTGTTTTACAATTTACAAAAGGCCCTTAGTGGATCTCTTAGAGAGACTGGGTGTAGGAGCTCATTATACGGTTAAGGAAACTGAGGCTGCGGAAGCCCATTGCCAAGGTCACTCAGGCAGGATCAAAGTTGGAATTTCCATTCCTTGTTTTGTTTCCATTCCCACAGACTCGCTTCTCTGGGAGGGAAAGAAACTACAGGAGCCCACCTGGGCCAGAAGGCCTGGAAAGCGGAGGACTGTTTGACTGTAACTGCCATTGGGGAGCAGGGCCGGCCCCTCAATCAATTTTAAGAGGCAAGGAGGAGGGGATCCAGAGGAGGCAGGAGGTAGGGGGAAAGATGGAAGGTGGGCATTAGATACATAGTTCTTTCATTGTCATTTGCTCTGTCTGGAGCCTTCTTTGCATATGCAAATGAGTTCATCCTCCTGCAATTACACAGTAATCGGGAACAAATTACCTTCTTGCTGTTTACTTTCTTCGGTGTCCTTAATTAATCCGGTTATTAGACAATTAATGAAGCTTGTTTGGTGAGAAATTCATAGCAAGAACAGAGAAGGGTGTGTGTGTGTGTGTGTGTGTGTGTGTGTGTGTGTAGGGGGATAGGAGATGCTGCACTTATCCTGAAATAGAGGTGGTCCCTGGGTTCCCTCAGCCTTCTCAGCCTCTCTCCTGCTTTCCACCATTTCCTGCACGCATCCAGCCCCTCCTCTCCTTTCCCCCACCCCACCATTCCCAGCTTTCTCTTACAGCCCCTCACCTCCTCCCAGGAAGACTTTGTGGGTTGGAAAGGTAGCTGCAGTGTACTCCTGAATCCCTTGCAGTCATTGACCCCAGAGTGGAGGTCAGAGGTGAGTGCCCAGGTGTTCTCATTCACCCCCAGGCAAGCACCTCAACTCTCACTGCCTGGTATTTGCTGCCCTCCCAGCCTGGGTCTGAGCAGGAATGTCCTTCCTCACCCTACCCCCGCACAAGGGAGAAGTAGCCTCCCACCAGAGGTAAGTCAGGACTCTGCCCAGACACCCACACACATGGGGCTGTGAAACCCCAGACCCAGCTGGAGGGAGCACCAAGATCATAATTCTTGGCATATGCCCTGCTGGCATCCTGAGGACAACTTCCCCAGGTAATTTCTGGGCATCTCAGAGGTGTGTGTTTATGTCCCACAGATTCCTCCCTGGGTCATTTGTAATCTGACTTTTTCTATCCAGCTACTTTAAGATCTCTGTGGGCTTCTGCATTTTCACTGTGATATTTCAAAGTCTGTGTTTCTCCTTATTTACTCTGCTTGAGTTCTTTATGCTTCTTTCCCAGGATTTGTCTTTTTTATCACTTCTGGAAAATTCCTCATTAATCTATTATTAAATTTTGCCTCCTCCACTTCTCTCAATTATCTCCTCTGGAATCCCTAGAAGACCATAGTTAAATTCCTCATTCTGTAGCCCATGTCTTTTTTCCTCTCGTACATATTTTTCTCTGTGTGCTGCATTATGGCTAATGATTTTCTCAAATCTATTTTCCAGTTCACTAACTATCCTTTCAACTGTATCTAATCTGCTGTTTAACCCATCCATTGGGTTTTAAATTTCAACATTATCGTTTTCATTTCTGAGTCTATTTGTTCATTTTCATATTTGCCTATTTTTTCTGTTAGCGTCTTTATTTCTCTAAACATTTTAAACATGCTATTTGCTTAAATACTCTGGACCTGGTCATCCCAATATCTTAAGCCTTTGAAGTCTAATTTTGCCATTGTTATTTTAGCTGATTTGCTCATGACAGATTGTTCCTCTTGTACATTATAATTTTGTATTGCAAATTCAAGCAGAGCCAGGCTCTTTCCCTGGGAATACTGTACAGCAGAAGTCAAGGGTCTGTCCCTCCAAGCTAATGTGCTTTTGCTTCTGCCAGGTGCGCCTTGGAGTTGATTTTACTACTTGCAGTTTCCCAGAACACACAAGTCATGCAAATACTTACCCCAAACCCCTGTGTGGGATGTCTTATACTAGTGTAAAGGTTTTTCCCTCTACCTAGAGCTCAAGCTAAAATAAACAAATATTCTTATCATTTCTCTCTGCCACTGGATAGATGTTTTTTCTCCATCTTTCCCCAAAAGTATTGCCTTTGAGAATTCTGGGTTTCTGCAGAGGTCTCAATTTTAACTTTGCCAACAGCCTACCTCCTTTTTCCCTGGGAGACCCTTAACACCCAAACCTTTAGGTCTTTGTTTCTGGGCCTGGACAACTTTATACTCCAAGAAATGGTTCTAATCACAACTGGAGGAGGGAGATGCTACTGGCATCTAGTGGGTGGAGATCAGGGTTGCTGCTGAACATCTTACAATACCTGCCTCAACGACAATAAAAAAAAATCCAGCCCAAAAAGTCAATAGTGCTGTTATTGAGAAACACTGATCTTGTCATAGAGATATGTGTGCAAGTGACCTTAGGTCTCCCCATAGCTTCAGGGTCTCCTAAGACTCAGCTTCCAGCATTCTCTTTATGTTTGACATTCTAAAGGTTTTTCTCACATCCATTTCTTTTGCAAACACAGTCACACATTTAAAAAAAAATAGTTGTTCTATTTCATAGGAAGTTCTGAGTGTTTTATGGTGGGAGATTTGTCAGGCTTTCCACCTGCCACTCCAGCCTGTGCCCATCTCTCTAACGTTTGCGCCTCTGGCTCTCCTCTCACTCTCTGTCACCCTCTCCCTCTGCATCAATGAGCACTTGGAAGCCCAGAGAATGTTGCTGAAGGCTTGGGAGGCAATAGAAAGAGCCCTGAGAGGGTGCAACATGCCCACCAGGAGAGTGATTCTTGGGGCTAACGGATCCCCAAATCCCACTCTGTGGGTCCCTGCCTGATTCCATGAGGCTAACGTCTGATTCCACAATCTCCCTCCCCCCCAAATCAGCAGGTCTGTTCAGGAAAATGTCCTTTCCTCCCCCAGCCCCAGACCCAAGCAATTCTTGCAGCAGAAATGTTCATCCCTTTCCTGTAGTCTGTGTCTTTCTTTTTTTTTTTTTTTTTTTTTTTTTTTAATTTTCTAGAGGCATGTCTTATTTATTTATTTATTTATTATTTGTTTGTTTGTTTGGTTTATACATGCACTGGGTACAGTCAGAAGCACGGGAGGGTGAGAGAATTCACCAGAGCCAGAGCGGGGAGCAGAGCAGGCAGAAGGACCGAAGTACACTGCTGAGGGGAGCAGCGGGCGGCAGGAGAGGTCTGCGCACCATGTGGGACCCTCCTCCGGTGGCCGAGGAGCAGCTGGGGATCAAACCGGCGCCGCAGAGGCCGCGGGCAGCTTCGCAACCCAGCGCTCAACCGCTGTGCCACCGGGGAGGCCCAGTCTGTGTCTTTCTTATCCAGGGAGGTGTCCAGTGTCTGGCCCACGGGAGGTGTTCAGTAGTGACATGAATGAATGATTGAATGAGTGAGTGAGCAAGTGAATGAGTGAATGTGGCCTGACTTCTGGGCCCACATAAGGGAATCATAATAACCAACCGTAGATTTCCTGAAGTCTGGGCTATTCAGCTTCAAAGTGACAGCATGTTGGGACAGCCATACTTCAGTCTAAATGCACATGTTAGGGAAACCGATTCTCAAATGCTTCAAGGGCACAGCAGGGCTAGGAAGCTTCCAATTTACATGACTAAACAGCACACTTAACCTCGCAAACTGCAGCGTCTATACTCACTTGTAGTGACTGCAGTTTCCTTGAGAATGAATAGGGGTGGGCACTGGCTTGTGCAGAGCTTCGGACGCAGCTGGGGCAAAGAAAAGCCAATAGAGTCTGTTCCAGAGCAGCTTCCATCTCTAGAAACCCAAACTTCCACACTTGCAACTGGCCTCTCCGTGCACAAAATGAAACAAGGTCTGTCGTCCTCGCCGCACCCGGAATCCCAAGGTCCTCTCATTCCTTCATCATTTACTAATATTTATAGAGCATCTTCCACATGCTGGCACTGTCTCAAACACTAGTTTAGTAAAAAAAAAAAAAAAAAAGGCAGCAAAATCTCTGCCCACTTGGTGCTTCTGTTCCCCTGGGGGAAAGAAACACAGTGTTGTACCCCATGATGTCAGGAAGTGGTAAGATCTATGTGGGGGCTTCCCTGGTGGCGTAAGGGGTTAAGCATCACACTATGAAGCAATCCGCAGCCTCTGCAGCACAAGTTCGATCCCCAGCCGGCCAGGGAGCAATCTACATGGCACAGCAGACCTCTCCTGACTCGCCCACTGCTCCCCTCAGCAGTGTATTTCAGTCAGTCTGCTTGTTCTGCTCCCCACTCTGTCTCTAGTGAATCCTCTCACCCCTCACACCTCTGGACTGTATCCCAGCTCGTGTATGCATAAATAAATAAATCTTTTAAAAAAAAATCTATGTGGGAAGACACTGAATGAGTGAAGGAAGGGGGTGCCCTTTGTGGGGTGGTCAGGAAGCACCTCTTTACGAAGTCAACTTAGTTCCTTGAAGTAGAATGAGTCCTCACTTACTTATCTTCGATAGGTTCTTAGAAACCACACATTTAAGTGAAGCAACTTGTAACGAAACCAATGTGATCACAAGCTAATTACTGAAAACAAGAGTCATGGCTTATTTCTGGTCACAGAAACATCCTCCGAATGAAGACCTAAAACACTTCTAATATTAAGCCATCATTCATTCATTTCCCCACCCCGTGTCTTCCAGTTCAGCGTGCAGGAAGGGAACCTACCCTGGACAGGACGCTTCCCTCAAGGGGTACCCCCCCACACTCCCGAACCCCCACACTCCCTCAGACCGAGGCAATTGAGACAGGGCAATTGAGATGCGCCACTGAGCCCAGTGCCTGTCTTTGGGTGTGGGAAGGAGTTGCGGCACCCAGAGAGAAGCCAAGCAGAATGGGGAGAATGTGCGAACCCCACACAGCACTAATGCCTCTGAGAATTAATTCGTTTTTTTCTCATCAACATTATAACCAAACATCGTTATTCTCACGCTGCAATTATGGGAGAAGGTTCCCTGTTGAAGAACAGCAATGAGGTGTTCAGGGAGAGTGGGGAGGCCACGTGTGTGCAGTGAGGAAGGGGCAAAAAGGAAGAAAACGAGGCCAAGAAACACGCCAGGGCCTGACCTCCCCACCCCAAGGCTCAAGGGCCCTGGCCAGAGGCCTGAGGTTTATTTTAGGTGTGGGTTTTGCGCAGGACATAAAAGAATCCCATTTACATTTTCACAAGATCCCTGTGGCTGCTTTGGGGGGGGGGGCGGGGGCGGGGGCGGCGGGAAGGGAGGGTCACTTAGGAGGGCGTTTAAATACTGCAGACTAAGATTTCTATGTAAAAGTGGTTTACTCCGAGTGGGGAGAGGCAGTGGGATGTTGAGCTTCCTAAAGGGCAGCCCTGGGGACCTGCTGACACACTGGATGAGGGCTAGGGGTGGGGGTCAAGGTTGAACCCAAGGCTTCTAACCATGAGGATGGTGGGTCCTTTATTGGAGGGCTGGGGACAGAGCAGCAGGTGGGAGGGGAGCCAAGAGTCTGGACCAGAACATGCTAAGGCAGAGGTACCTGGTAAGGAAGTTCGGGACATGCTGCCCCCAAAATGTGGCACCTTGGCACAGTAAATATTTTAAACTAAGGGAATTTGAGAAAACAGCAGAAGCAGGAAGGTCTCTCTGACTTCACCCCACCGAACCCTTGTAGCCTCGTGTGAGAAGTTCCTTTGTCTCTGAAGACAAAGGGTGATCTGAATCGGCACAAACAGGCCTCCATAAGTGCCCCCTACTTCACTACACTTACCCCATATTCTGTGACCCCTTAGATTTCTGCTCCACTGCCACTCTTCATCAAAGCTACATAGAAACGCTCGGTTCTCATTTTCCTTCTGGTTTTCATTTCCTTACGGCGCCTGTGTCATGTAAATCATATTAAATAAATTTGCATGCTTTTCTCCTGTTGATCTGTCCTTGTTAGTTGTCAGACACAGCCAGGGAACCGCAAAGGGTGAGGGGCAAACTTTCCCTCCCCCATACTAACGGAGCTGGGGAGTAGACTGGGGGGGCTGGCCCTACGGATCAAGTTCAGTGCAAAGGCAGGGCAGGAGATACACGAGTTTGGGAGCCTCAGCCACAGGGCCTGATGAGAGTCCCTGGGCAGGGGGCACAGTTGGAGAAGCAAAGTCTGTGGCCTGAGTCTGGACACACAGCCACTTCAGATGTCACTGAAGGTGCATGCCATGCCCATCCTGCTTAAAGCTTCCCAGTGGCCTGCCAGTTGCCTGCCACCAGGCATTGGGTGACCTCCCCTTTGGGCCCTCCACCTCAATTCCATGCTACAACTCCTCAGTCACTATCAACAGCCCTTAGCCTCTTTCTATTTATTAAACTTTCAGACCCCTTCCCACCTCAGTACCTTTGCACATGCTCATCCCTTAGCCTAAAATACTCTCTTTATCACCCCTCCCCACCACACACACACACACACACACACACACACACACACTATTCTAATGACTACTTCCCTTTCTTTTGGGCCTCATCTCAAAGGCAGCTTCCTCAGAGAGGCTTTCGTTGATTCCCCATTCTAATATACACACCCACACACCATATTCTTTTTCATGGCCCCTATTCTTTTTTTCAGATCCCTCATTACAAACCATAATTATCTATCAGTGCTTTGATCTGAGAAATGTCTCTCTCCTCCACTCCCACTTGACCGTAAGGTCTGTAAGACAAAGAGCCTTACCTGTCTTACTGCTGTTACAATGACATACTCATTGGATGATGAATGACTAGGGAACAGAAACAATGATCCTGTACTACATTCCCAATAGTGCACCAGTTTTCAGCACACCTGACTGTGGTAGCCATCATCACTGCTAAGCAATATTTCCAGTTCTCATCTCCTTCTAGGCCAATAGGATTACATGTTCTCACACCCTTGAAGTCAGATGAGGTTACAGGACTTGCTTTAGCTGATGCATTATGAGTGGAGACCATGTATGGAAGCATTTGGGGGCTGGTGTGAAGCTGTCTATGTTCTCTTTCCCAGCCATGACAGTGTGGAAATGACGGTATCATAAGATGGAGAACATTCCATCATCTGTGGCCCCTGGGTAACGATGATAAGCAGAGCCCTCTCCTTCCCTGACCCATGGGGACAGGTAGATAAAGCAAGATTCTCTAAACCTTTGTGTCTTCAAGTGATTGGGAATTTGTGTTTGTTAGCACAGCACGACCAGCCCACCTGGCTGGGAGTTAGCTCCTTGAATTCTCCCAGCAACTCCACAATGTTCTCTCCATGCCCGCTAACCAGAATCACTCACCCACGATATATTGATTGAGTCCTCACAGGAAGGAACCTGGGTGCGTTAGTTCAAGTAAATGCTAAGCTACTGCTACAAAGACTGCAAAATATAATGGTTTAAACAAGATAGAAGTTGAGTTCTTCCCAACATCACCATCTAGAGCTAGGTGACCCTAGGCTATAATGGGACTCTGTCTTCCCGTCAACTTGGCTTCAATTTTGGAGCTCAAGGTGGCTGCTTTGGCTTCTGCCATCACAGCCAGAGGGAAGGGGAAGCATTACATGGAATGCACGGCCGTTCTTTTTAAAGATGTAACCATGAAGCACAAGCCTTCACTCCCCCCCCCCCAGGAGCTGCCCCATCTGGTCACCCAAGCCAGCACCCAAGCCAGCTGTAAGCCCTCCACTACCCTCGACATCTGATCAAGTCCTTTCTCTCCAGACCCCCACCCTCACTAGATACACAGCAGTGGTCTCCAGCAGTAGTTCTCCAAGCCTCCAGGGCTTCTAATCCATCATCCATACCCATTTGTACCTCTAACCAGGCCATGCCCTCTGCAGTCCAGGCCACTGGGCAGGGCACTTCCCCTCACCCTGCCCACTTCTCTAGTGTCATCTCCCTCACTCAACTATAATGTCCTTACATGATTCTTCTTCCCAAACATCATATTGTGTGTCACCTCTGTCCCTTTGCTCAACCCTGAAATAGCCTTTCCTGTCTCCTGTACCCCAAAACAGTACTTCCCTCATAGAGTTGTGAAGATGAAATCCCTCATGTCCTTTAGGGATCCGAGATCAGTTCAGGCATTTCTCCTTCAAGAAATGGAGAAGGAGATGCTTCTCTGAGCTCCTGGGGCATGGACTGACTCTCCACTTCTCAATGATTCCATCAAGCTAGTTGTTCCACATCTCTAGTCATGAGCAGTGGCCCTGGCACAAAATAGTACTTGAAAAACTTGAGTGGAGAAATGAGTGGTAGCAGCAGAAGCCAATAGAGAGGAAGTATGACGTGGAGGCTAAAGGCAAGTACTGGAGCAGACCGCCTGGGTCCAGGTCCTCACTCAACCACCTCCTGGCTGTGCACACCTATGCAAGTAACTTAACTTCTCTGAGCCTTAATGCCTCTACCTGTAAAGTGAGACCCAAAACAGTACTTCCCTCATAGAGTTGTGATGATGAAGCAATTCTATTCATGTTGAATTTAGAATAGTATCTAGCACTGAGATAGCCCTCCTTGTTAGTAGACCAAGGTCATTGAGGAACCTCTGATGAAAATGAACAAAGAATAGCCTGAGCAGATTTGCATCATAGAAAGGCAGGAGACACTTCCACTTGCAAGCAAAATGAAGTAGCAGGACCAGATTTACCCTCCTGTCTGAAACAACAGAAAAATGAATACAATATACTAAAATATGGCTTTTAAGATATTGCACATTAAGCAATAAATGACAATAAGTCCTAAGACATGAGTAACAAATGAGGCAAGTCCTACAGTTGTCCCACATAGTGCACACAGAGCGCTTCCATTTGGTACAGGGAGAGGGACCCAGATAGATCCCAGGGTTTCCCATACAGGAGGAGACAGAGCTGGAGCCGAGGGAGACACAGGCAGGTAGAGTTTACAGAATAGAGGCCAGAGATGAGAGAGCAGCACAGAGAGAATCCAGGCCTCCTAGAATGCTCAACTGAATGCTGATCAGGTTTCATTAAGGTAATGAGCAGAGGCTGGTGAGAGGGAACAATCACTAGGGTGACCATGATCCACCAGCTAGAGCAGAAAGCCCCAGAGTTCACAGGACAGAGGCTAGAAAAGTATAAAGATTTGCCTCACTGGTTTGGCAAAAATGAAATCTAAAATATGTTACTTCAGTCCCACCTAACAAAGTTTATAAAGCAAGATCCAAAGGATCAAACCATTTCCAAGTATCTGAGCAAAACTCTGTACAATGCTCAAGAATATTTATATAGAAATAGTCAGCCACCTAAAAGGTCAAAGTCACAATATCTGGCATCCAAGAAATTATCAGATATACAAAGAAGGAAATCTATCAATTGAAGTCAACCCAGAAATGATACAGATGACAGAATTAGCATATAAGGATATTCTAATAATTATAACTGTATTTCATATGTTCAAGGAGCTAGAGGCAAACTTGACATTTAACTTGAGATGCAGAAGATGTAAAATAGAGTCAAGCTTTTAGAGATGAAAACTACAATGCTGAGATTTAAAAAGCTCTAGATACAATTAACAGCAGATTGGATATAACAGAAGAAAAGATTAGTGGACTTGAAGTCAAAGCAATGGAAACTATATGCAATGAAATACAAAGAGAAAAAAGACCAAAAAAAAAAAATAAATAAAAGGATAACTTGTCATTGAGTTATTGGCCAACTTTGAGGCCTAAATATATGTTAACTAGAAGTCTTTGAAAGAGAAAGACCATTTCAAACATTTTCCCAAATGTTTGAACCATTTTTCCAAATACAACAAAATCTATAAACCCACAGTTCCAAGTTCAACAAACAAGTACAAGAAACAGGAAACAGATCTCACCAAGCCATGTCATAATCAAGATATTTAAACCAGTGATAAAGAGAAAAACTTAAAAGCATCCCGAGGAAGAAGACATATACAAAGGGATAAAGAAAAGGACAATGTTATCTCCTAAGAAAAAACACAAGCCAAAAGATAGGGAGCAACAAATTTTAAAAAAACCTAGAAAAAAAAAACCTTTTAGAAACAGCTGGAAATTGGGATACTGTGCCAACATCTCAGGTGGTCAAGGGAGACTGGGCAGAGAGAATGGGGTGGGGGTATGTCCCACTGATGAGAAGTAGGATGGAGGACGGGGGGCGGGGGGGGGAGGTGGTTCGAGTTTCTGAATTCGGTGGCTGCTGATAAGAAAATGGGGCACACGAAGAGGAATAAATTTAGAAGACTATGGGTTCTACCCAGGGAAGGTTCTGAACACCCAGTGGGGTACACAAAAAGAGGCTGGGAGAGATACAAATTTGGTTGTTATCTGATGATGTATTATTCGGGATAGGAAAAGCTGTAACTTAGAAGCAAGTAAATCTTAGCATCTTAGCATAAAAGAAACTTATGTCTTGTTCATAACAGGTCATCATGGGTTGGCTGAGGCTGCCCTTCAGCCAGTGACTCAGGTGCCCTCCACCTTATGTGCCACCATCTCAACACATGACTTCCAAGGTTGCCACAGCAAGAGAGGAGAGAACATGCCCCCACCCAGAAGCTCCCCACAGGTCATTGGTCAGAACTGGTCACATGACCTCAAACCCATTGCAAGGGAGGCTGGGACATGTCGGGGAAAGGACTTGGAGAGTGGGAAAGCACTAAAGCAACAAGTTTGGATGAGAATGGCCATGAAACTTTTGAGAAGAAGAGTGAAGGAGACCAGCCTGGAGCCCAGAGGGAACCCTAGCATTTGAGAAGCAGGTGGTAGAAAAGAAGCCCAAAGCTACAGAGGAGGGTGAAGGGGGTGGGGTGAGGAGAGGAGAGTTGACTATCCTAGGGGATGGTAGGCTCATGGCCCCTCCTGACCACCTGTGTTTGTTTGATGATTCTGTAGTCTTCAAATCATCATCCATGGCCATTATTATCGCTCCTTCACAATTGCAGAAAACGAAGTCCATAGGGCTTCGTGATTAGGTGCTGAGTCTAACCCCAACCTCAGCTTGAGCTTTTCTGTGTCCCCCCATAACCAGCAGGATCCAAGCACAGTTGTCCACCTCCATGGGTACATAGGTGGGTCCTTCTTTCAAGTTACACCCCTGTTTTCTCAAGTATAAGCTTAAAGGGACTGTGTTTGGCGGCGGGGGGGGGGGGGGGGCTCTGAAAACAATGCTCCCCTAACTTTCCAGGTTGATCAGAATGGTGAAAGGAAGGGTCCTTCTAGGGGGTCCTCAAATCTTTTTTTTAAAGATTTATTTATGCATACAAGAACTGGGGTGTAAGTCAGAGGTGCGGGAGGTGAGAGGGCTCACCAGAGATAGAGTGGGAAGGCAGAATAGGCAGATTGACTGAAATACACTGCTGAGGGGAACAGCAGGCGAGTCAGGGAGGTCTGCTGTGCCATATGAGATGCTCCCTGGCTGGCCGGGGATCGAACTCGTGCTGTAGTGGCTGCGGATAGCTTCATAGTGCAGTTTTTAACCCCTGTGCCACCAGGGAGGTGGAGCCTCTCAAATCTTGACAAATCCTCTCAAATCTCTGTTTCCTCCTCTGCTACTGTGTGTGTGTTGTGGGGGAGCAGTGAATGGTCCTTAGGATCTGTCCTGCTTGGACATCTAGTTCTACGTTTTCTTCACTGGGAAGCCCATCTCCACACAGTGGTGGGGTGCAGGGCTGGCGGACCCACCAGCAAAAATTGTTGCTCCCCAACAATTTTTATCATTTCTCCATCCTCTTCCACCACCCACAACCTCAGCAAAGCCCCTTCCTCTGATCACAGACAACCAGAGCTGGAGAAGCCAAAGAAAGGGGCCTGATTTGCATACTCAGGCCCCTCCCCCTCCCTGAGTGTGTGCGCAGTTGCCATAGCAACTGGCCCCAAAAGACTCTTCTTTGCAGTCACCTCCCTTTCTGTACTGCTGGAATGTTGGCTGCTTACCCAGGCTCTCGGGTCTTGGAGTTCAACACCTCATTTTGTGGATGAAGAAACCAAAGCCCAGAGAAGGAAAGCAACCTGCCCAAGGAGACACAGCGAGTCAGCCTTACCTAAAATCAGTTCTCCTAATTCCAACTCCAGAGTGCCACGATGAGGCCAGGGGTCAGTTCCTCACCCAGTGCCCTGCCTGCTACATCCATGCTGTCCTCTGGCCTTTAGGAAAGACCTTGGAAAGTTACGATGAAGATGTGACCCCTTGGGCTTTAGATGGAAACTCAAGAGAGAGAGCTTGGGGGAGGGGGGAGACGTGGAGAGTAGGGGAACAGGCAGGTGGAGACAACCACGTAGGTTCTACTGGCTCTCCAGTGCAGCTCCCTACCCCCAGTTCATTCATTAAACAAATATTTACTATACATCTGCTGTGTACCAGGTACTGTTCTAGGCCGTGGGGATTCAGGGATAAACGAAAATCCCCACCCTATTGCGGCTGACATTCTGGCGGGAGGATGAAGGTAATGAACACACCAGCATGACTAGAACATGCGAGGGGCTGAGTGTTCACAAAGGGGTAGAGGGACAGCTGGCTGCTTGAGTGAAGGTAATCTGGAAGTTCTTCAAAATCAGGTCTTTCAAAACTTATCTGTCGCCCACCCCACACCTTCAGGGCAGCTGGCATCTTGATATCTGATTCCAACATGCCCCTTGATTGATGTGTTTGGGGAGAACATGACTTGGCCCGGAAGCCTAAAACTTTAACTGCAGAATTTTAGGGGGCGTAGGTGACAGTTGGGAAGGTATTTGGGGGCCCCCTGAAATGATGTGGGCAGCTGCCCTGCCTGTTCTCAGCACGGCCTGCAACTTGAAGTCTGATTCCAAATGCTCAGGATCGCCCACCACCACTCACCAGCACCAAAATAATGACTGAAATGCAGCTCCCGGTGCATAAAGACAGTCCTTTACCTCATAGTTAGAACATCAAGTCACAAGTGCCCCTGAGAGCAGATACCAAGTGCCAGTCTCTGCGAGCAGACCCCTTCCTAGGAGGGGCGTTTCATTTAAATTTTTATTATGGAAATCATCAAACATATGCAACAGGAGAGTAGTTTAAAGAACTCCCAGGTGCCTGCCCAGCTCTTGGAAGATCAGGTCATGTGGCTACTCCGGTGTAAGTTCCTCCCTGCACACTGGAACTCCCTGAAGCACACTGGAACAGGGTTGGGGGTGGGGGTATCTCAAAGAAAGGTGGGTAATGGGAAGGCCCTCCCAACAAAGCCTGGGAGAGGACTCCAGAAGTGTGGGCAAAGGAAGACAATAAGGAGGGGTCTTGGGCAGGAACTACCTGAAGTTAAGTAAGCCCCAGGGGGTTGCTGCACCCAGACCAAGGTGGCCGGCCTTGCTGCTAGAGTACAAGGAAACTGGCTAAGGGATCAAGCCCCACTTCCTGCCCCAACTCCTCCTCTCTTTGTTTTCTTTCCTTCCTCTTTCCCCCCCCCCCCACTCTCAATAAAAACATAATTACGGGCTTTATTTAAAAAAAAAAAGCAAATTATGGTGACATGCTTTAATTATCCGCAGAGCAATGGCGGGCTGAATTACACAGGCAGGGCCTTGGAGGTTGCCTAAAAATAAAGCAAGAAGCCTCATTAGATGCTAATTGCTGCTTTTGCCAACTGAAGTGAGATTTGGGCGCCGTGGGCCATTTGGTGCCACCTTGTCTGCAGGGAAGTCCAAGCCCTGGGAAGCTCAGGGTGCCAGGGCCAGCCCCAGGGCAGGCAGGCAGCCAGGGGAGCCCCAGGTATCAAGGACAGCACCTCGCTCTCCCCTCCATGTTCATGGGCAGATGAAAACCCCACGTGGAGAGGAGGAAGGCAGGGACACTATGAGAACAACAAAAAGAAGGGGTTCGGGTCTGTCCCCTGGTTGGAGGGGGGCCAACAGAGTCTTCTAGAAGCTCAGTATCTTCCTGCGTCTCCAGAGACCCCTGCCTGGTCTGGAGGCTGAGGCGGTGCAACCAGGTGTGGTGCTAACAGGCCACGCTCTCCCTTCTTGCCTCTGCCTCTGGGACCCAAAGGCAGGCTGGAGACAGACCATGAGGACTTCAGGACTCAGGACCCATCCTCTGTGCAGGGAGGGACCCAAGTTTGTAGTCTCTTCTGAAGCTGAACCCCAGGGTCCTCGGCGCTCCAAGAGACAGCTCAGTGGGCTCCTGCACGGGCTGGGAGCAGCCCAGTCTTGGCTTTTAGCCCCAACAAGCTCTTGAGTCTGCTTTGTTCCCTGTGGACTGCAGAAATCCCCAGCCCTGAAACCACCCTTGGCTGCTCCCCACTGTAGACCCCCGCATGGCCTGGCCCCTTGAATCACCTGGTCAGTGAAGGGTTAAGGAAGGGGGTCTGAGAGGGTGAATAATTTGTCTAGTTTTGTGGAGGGCTTGCCTGGTTTTAGTACTAAAAGTCCTGTGTCCCCCGTACTATCCCCCTCCCCCCCAACCCAACCCTGGACGGGGACTCCACCCTCCCCCTTTGCAATCACAAGTTGGCAGCTTTCCGCAGTTTGTTGGCCTTGTGTCAATGGTCTGAAGAGCACCTGAAACAGCCCACGGCCCCAACCCCCAGATCATCTAGTTCAGCGGGCCTGGGTGCTGGGGGGAGGGGCGGCCATAATTTGCTTTTCTACCTAGCCTCCAGGGGTGCTGTCACTGATTTAAAGAGAAGGTCTCCCCCTCCAAACACTTTCACCTATCCAGATGGGATGCACAGCAGATCTCCCGGGGAGCTTGTGAGACCTACTCCTGCAGCCCCAGAGCTTCGGTTCCATCTTCTGGGGAGCAGCCAGCATCTAAGGGGGCTGGGAGCACAATGGGAATGTAAAAGTGCACTGTGGGGTGGAATCTCCTCCAGTTTGGTCCTTCATTCACCCTTGAGGATGCCAGCCCTGGGCCTCCTGCCAGGAGGGAAGAGTACCAAGCCCGGGAGACCCCACTGCCCCTCTTCGTTAAGTCAAGGTCTTGGGGCGGGGGCTCTGTCCAGGGAGACAGAGGCCAGGCAACCCCCCATCTTACTGAAATATAAAATTCTGAAAATACTGTCCACCCCTCTTGTGCCCCATCTGAGCCCACAGGATTAATAACATGGGCAGAGAGCAAAGGGGGCAGCCAGCTGGCCCAGGAAGAAGCCGTGGTCTTCCCACAGCCTGCATCAGAACAGGCCCTGCCATCCCACGGGGTCCCAGCCTGTTCCACTGGCCTCTGCCATCTACACTCGGGTGGTACCCAGCCCCTTCCCACTGCAGCAGGGGTGATTCCAACAGCCCCTCATCTGCACCGCAGGCCATGGAGCCCGCTCGCCATGCGGCCATACCCCACCCCGGCTCAGCTGCTCAGAAGTCACACCCCACCTAGGATACTCCTCGTGACTGGCGCTGTCCTGTATTATTCTGTTCTAGATCCACAGCAGTCCTATGCCGTTTGGCTCTGAGGTGTCGGTATCTCCTATGACAGTAGAAGTTCCTGAAGGTGGACCGTGTTTCTCCTTTCATGATGGGCCGCCCCTAAATGTGAGGTTATGTCCTTCTGACAGATTGCCCTGAGGGTAGGCCTGGATGACCCCCCAACTCTGCACTGCCCCTTCTTGGAGACCCAGGCAGGCTGGACCAGGCCAAGCCTGGGGGTGCATGAGGGCTCTGGGCACCACCCAGAGCCTGCCTGACCCTCGACAGCCTCCTCCCTACAGGGCCCCCTACTGCCCTCTCCTGAGTATTGAGGGGAGGAGAAGGGACACCCCACTTGGAAATGTAATCTAGAAGAGGGCTCCAGAGAAGTGTGTGTGGAAGGGTTCCTGGAAAGGCCTATCCTGAGGGTCAAGTCTCAGGCTCAGACCGGTCCTCTGCCAAGCCTTTCTCAGGGAGTGTTCACCCTTGGCACGCCCTAGCGAAGGGGACAAGGTGGACCAGGTGCCCAGGGCCGAGGTGCTGCCAGGCAACCAGCAGTGGGGAGCTGGCCTCATTCCACCCCCTTACATCCCCCCCCACCCCCACACACACACATAAATGCTGCCCTGGAAGCTTCTGGCAAACACCCTTGGTCTGACAACCTAACTTTGCCCGATTAGGCTACAGCACTTATTAGAGTCTATCGTAGGTCTCAGGGACCATGGCTGGTCCCTAAGAGAATGGGGACACCCCCATTCTCTCCCTTCACTTACACAAATATTTACTCCCACACGTGTGCAGTCTCAGTCTCACACAGACCCCAGGGGGGAGGACAGGTCCCCTGAGCACAGCTGCTTGAGGCCAGCCCTCCCCCAGGAGCAAGATGGGCTGACAAGGGGGCACCATTGTGCTGTCCCAGCCTTACCTCCACACTCAGCTCCACACCCAGTGCCCTCCTGCCTCCCACCTGGGGCCCCTCTGGGGCTCTGGGCCACAGTGCCCCACACCCAGTTAGCAAGCTCAGGAAGTGGGAGGGGTGCGGGCCCTGGGGGCGAGGTGGGGGTGGAGCAGGAGGGGCAGCACAGGCTGCCTGGGCTCCAGCTGCTGCTGGCGGCCTCATTGTGTCGCTGGCTCTGTAATTTACCCCTGGCAGGGCCAGCCCCTAAGCCACTCCCACTCCCCACCTGCCAAGGAAGTCAGCTGCCTTGAACACACTCGCACACATCCTCGTGACGTGGGTGCAATGTATACTCACCCCCACTTGGGCCTAAACAGATAAGACACACAGGAGACAAACAAGTATGGATATGGAAGTGCCGGAAGCACAGACATGCAGCCAAAACACACCCGCACAGAGCTGGGAGTGTGTGTGGGGGGGCGGGGGAGGGTCACACGTACACACACACCTGGCCCACATGGGCACACGCCACACTGATCTTCAGGACAGACACATTTCACCTTAGCACCTGTGACCAGGAGACAGGATGGGTAGGAGGGGAGGGCTGTGGGTGCCGGGAGTCCTGGGAGCCAATTTCTGCAGAGAACTTCCTGGGTGGCAAAGAGGAGAGGCTCAGGTTATGGGGTGGGGTGGCGGTCCCAGGTGTGACTGTGAAAAGGCAGGACAGAAATACTACCCTTCTAAGGAGCTTAGAGGCTGGAGACAGGGGCAGCGCATCATCCCTTACTTAGGGAACCACCAGGGATTGATTTCTGGAATCTTCTGCAAATGTCTCAGGCCCTCCCTTCCCAAGGCCTTTCCACAGCCCTACTCCATACCAGCCCAGGGGGCAGCCTCCACCACCCCAAGCCCTGAGTCTCCATCACCCAGTTCCTCCTTCCCTCTAACTCCAGGCCCTCAGCTGCTGGTTGAGCCTGGGGTCCCACTGAGGACCCTCAGCGGATGTGGAGCCGGAGTGCAAAACCATGTGTTTATTTTTATTAGAAATGTTCTTTGTATAAAAACAATCATGCGCTACACATTGTCATCAATAACCATCACCAAACACCCAGGCACTGAACTCCGTGTCGTCGGCGGGAGGGGCAGGCGGGCAGGCGGGCAGAACACACGGCAGGCGGCGGGGCGGGCGGGCTGTGGGCCGCGGGGACACACACAGAGGCCACCGGGAGGACGCAGCACTTTGCAACACAGTCGAGATTTGTTTTTGTTTTGGCTTTTTTGAGTTTTGATTTTTTTTTCTTTTTTCTCTTTTGCGACATGTAAGATTTGGTGAATTCGAAAGGCTGTCAGGGAGCGGAGGGCCAAGGCTGGACGTAAATGAAGGGGAGGAGGGAGTTGAGGAGACAGGAAAGAAAAATGCACGAGAGGAAAGACCCAGATGGAGCACAGGAGAAAAACCTGGAGATGGAGGATGCATGAGGGAGAGGAGGCAGAGGCAGAAAGAAAAAGGAAGATACAGAAGAGCAGAGAGCACAGACAGACACAGAAAAGAAATAGGAAAAAAGAGAAAACAGACAGGGAGGCAGACAGACTGACAGATCACCGATGGGACGGGCAGAGACGGAGAGACTGAGAGAACTAGCCCCACCACCTGAGCCCCCATGGTTTGGGGCCGGCAGGGGCAACAGTCCAAGACACGGGCTCTTGGGGTGCCTGAAGCTGCCCGGCCCCTCCTCCTCTTCCCGTCACCTGCCCGGCTCGCCCAGGCTGCCCAGCAGTGACACTGGGGGCTGCTGTCCTCAGCACCAAGCCACGTCCGTGGAAGCCCACGGGCAGGCAGGACATCAGCTGGGCCCCTGGAAGTGGCCCTGGTCCGATGCACCATCCGCAAGGGTCTTGGTTCCTCCTCTTCCTGCTCGGCTCTGGCAGCCCAGCTAGATTGCATGGTTGGTGTAGGTGACGTAGGTCTGTTTGGTGGCCAACGCTGGAAGGAGAGAGACCAGGGGTACCCAGGAGTCAGGTGCTCACTTCTTCAGCCCTGGAACAAGCCCTGCCCAGGCCCCTGAGCCGAGAGCAGTCCCTAGCTCCCCTTGTGTCCCCCGACTTCCACACTGCCCAGTCTCCTGGCACACCTTTGCTCAGGCCGGTGCTCACCTGGGGTGCCCTCCCTCTTCACCTCCTCATTTAGACATGACTCCTCCTCTGAGCTCTGAGCATGCCCTCCCGACCCTGGCCCACCAGCGGGCAACCCCACCCCCAGGGAGTCCTGCCACCTCCTGATTCCACAGGACTTGAAGGGAATCGTTTTTTGGTGATATAATTCTATATTCTTTAAGTATCAGCATGGGGAAGTTTTTCAGATGTTCACCAGCACACATCCTGGAAGAACAGACATTAAACACACTGGCCCAGCAGCCTGGGGGAAGTGAGCGGGGAGCTGGGGCAGGAAGTGAATACCAGAAGCAGAGAGGGGCTTGTGAGGACAGAAACTGGGGCCCATGACTCAGGCCCACCGAGGCCCACACCCAAGGGAAAAAGAAGTCATCCAGGTCTCCCAGTCAGCTGAGCCCCCAGGAAGGCACCTTCCTGCCTTCCTATTTCTGGGTGTCTCTGTCTGACCAATGCCTCAAGTTACTCTTAACTCACCCCTCACTCTGCCCCTTCCTCACCCACCTTGTGTCTAGCCACAGCCCCCTGGGGGCCCTTTCCTAGCACAGCATGAGTGCCCCCCGCCTCCACGCTGAGGGCCAGTCCTCACTGCAGTGTAGTGAGGAGGCCAGAGGAGCATCACCCCTATTTGAAAAAGGGGTGGCTGAGGTCAGAAGGGTTCAGGGTGTGGCCAGGTCCTACCAGAGTTCAGGATCTCCCTCGCTGGCCTGGGGGGAATCTCAGTGAGGCGTGGAGCCCAGCACTGCTGAGAGGAGGCAGGATGGGAGAAACCATGGTCTCTTTATCCAAAAATTGCCCTGATCCTTTGTGGGGATTTGATCAGCCCCCAAAAGGAGGCGCATATGTCAGGCTCGGCTAGGAGTGTCTCGCCTGGAGAAGAGGGCATTGAGGGGAGGACTGCACAGTGTCCCCCACACCCCACTCTCTGTTTTCACCGGGCCCATGACTGCCAAGTTAAGGACTGCATCTCCCAGCCTCCCTTACAGTTAAGTGTGGCCCGCATGACAATGTAGCTAATGACACGTGAGTGGAAGGCCTGTGCAATGTCCGTGTCATTCTACTACACAGACGCCTCCCTGCACTTCCTCTCTGCTGTCTGTGGGCAGAACAGACATTGAGGGCAACCAGCCTCAGTCACGAGGACCAGGGCAACCTCCCGGAGCTAATGCAGTGACAGGTTAGGGGGGACCTGAGGGCCTCCTGCCCATCCACTGGGCACACCGCACCTGAAAAACAACCTGTCTATCCTGGGGTTCATGGTCACAGTGTAACAGGGTGGTCCCCAGGAAAGGGGGAGGTTCCAGGTTCCCTGCCCCACCCAAATGAAGGGTGGAGCTGAGTAGGGAGAGAAGCTGTAGAGGAAACTGAGGAAGGAAGCAGGATGGAGCCAGGAGACCTGGAGGAGGCGCATGGAGCCTAGAGACACGTGAAGAAGCTGCGCTTGTCTTTTGGTCGTGGACTGGGTGACACAGATGTGGGTGAGACCCGTGGGGAGGTGACAATGGCAGCTTTTATCTTGATGTTGATTTTGCTCTTTTCCTTCCGGGCTTGTCTGGTTGTTTCTGACCCTTTTCTGTGGGTCCCCACTGGAAGATGCTTTAGACTTGTGGCAGGCTTTGGGGCCTTGCTCTGGGCCAATCCCATTTGGATGGACTTTTACCCACGAGGGGACGGGTAACTTTGGGTGCTTCATTTAGAAACTAGATTCTTTGCCTTTCCTATATTGTTTCCCAATTGTATTAAAGTTCCTTCCCATTAAAGTCTCATATGTTTTTTGTTGATGTGGCGGATGGCAGAACCCATTTAGAGCAGCAGGTTTTGGGGGGATCTGGGGTGCACCTCTCCCTGCCCTGTAACAATAGCAGTGGAAGCAGAAGCCCAGTGTTACAGTAGGGTTGGGGGCCACCGTGTGTGGGAAGAAGCAACTTGAGGCGGGGGTGAGCAGAGGGAGACACCATGGGGCCAGCGGGGAGGCACGAGCAGCAGGGCGCCTTTGAGCTAAACATCATTGCGCAGAAGATGAGCATCACTTGGCTGGACGTCAGAAGGGGAGCTTCACCTTTCAGGTGCTGTCTGGACACGTGCTAATGGAGGATGGAGGGACTAGAGCCCAGGACACCCCAGAAGAGAAAGAGAACACAGCATGGCACCTTATGGGGTACAAAGAACCCCACCTTTCTTTCTAAAAGGACCCACAGCTGTGTAGGGTGCTGAAAGGAGCACAGGATGGGTCAGGTGGGGGCCTGGGCCAGGGTGCGCTTCAGGACAGGAGTGGGAGTGGCTGGAGGCTGGGACCCAGCGAGCTCGAGGCCCAGAAAGGGGGTTGGAGAAGGACACAGGTGGATCAGCCCTGTGGAGATGCAAACTCCCTGTGGCCTCAGGCAACACCTTCCTGGCCCCATTAGGCCTCAGTCTCCCCACTTATCACATACAGGGGTGGCCCTTTATGCCTAGATATCTTTTCCTGAGGGGCTCCCCGCACTCCACAGCGCTACCCTACTCTTCCATTCCTCACTGTCAGAAAAAGCGCCAGCAGTTGGCTCTGTGAATCATGGGCCTGCAGGCCAGGCTGGTGAGAATCAATTCCCCAGGGTTCCATCACCCCCAGGTGAACTGATAAAATTGAGTTTCCAAACCTGTAAACCCATCAGCGGCTCCTGGCTCAGAGGTGAAGGAAAACCTCAGTAGCAGCAGTAGCCAAGTCTCCACTGACTGCAGAGAAATAGGAGGCTGAGGGTGGCTGCGGGGGCACCAAGGGCAGGGGTATGAGAGCAAGGGGCAGGGGAGGGGGGTGAGGGACAGCTGGGTCCCCATCCTTCCTCTATGACCAGAGCTGTCTCCCCTATAAAATTTAATGCACGTGCTGAACCTAGAAGAGCATTCAGCCCTCAGCTATGAACCAGGGGTGCCAGTGTCCTTCAACAGAGCGTCAGTCTCACCATCTGCAAAGTGGCAGCAGTGAGTCTCCCAGCACCCCTAGGTGCTAACTGTGAGGCACAAATGACAGCCTTCTGACCAAGAGTTGGGAGACTTAGATCCAGTCCTGCGCTCACCTGTCTAGGGGCTCTCTGGCCCTATATGTCAGAGAGCTGAACCTCTCAGAGCCTCAATGCCCTCATCAGTAAAATGGGGTGATAAATCCTCAGCTGGTTCTCAGCCACAGGGTAGATGGAAATGCTCCTTATACCTTGCAAAGGGGTGGGCAAAAGAGAGGGGCTGAAATAACCACCATAAAGAGGACAGCATGGGGAGAGTGACACTCTAGGGGAAGCCTCATTTTGGGGGGACGCATGTGGGGGCAGAGGGCCCCAGACTCATCCTTTGCTGATGACAGGCCCTGGCTCTGGTTTTCAGTCTCCGCCACCTCATATAACAATTAGCTGGGCAGTGGCAGGCATGAGCTGACAGCCCCCTTCTATAGCCCCCATGTCTCAGCACCCAATCTGCTTGCAATCAGGCCCCTGAATTATTTATTCTGTTGTTTATTTAAAGATACATGGCCTGCCAGTGACAGAGTGAAAAATGTCCCTACTCCAGAGGAGTGACACCTTCCCACTTCTCCCGCTCACACCCCCCCTGGTCTGGCTGTCCCCAGAATTAATCACCTGGCTCCATGGCCTCTGTGATCACTGAGCTGAGAGAGAGTGGGGGCACGGGGCACTGGCCTCAGGGCCCTGAAGTGGTAGGGGGTGGGCAGTTCTCACCCTTCCCTTGTAGGGAACAGGGCTGGCTATGCAGGGTCTCTCCTGGCCCTATCTCCACACCCCTCCTTGTCGTGCAGGGTCCCCTGGTGTCCAGCCTGAGTGGGGGCAAAGGCCAATGGTTTCAATGAAGGTGCTGTCAGAGCCTAGTGAGGCCCAGGCCTCAGCGGTCCCCTTGGTCTCTAGCAGCACCCAGAGTGTCACCTTTCAGGTCAGGGTGTCATCTCCAGCTAGACACCATGGTCCCCAAGGGCGGGGGCCCGCATGCTTTCAGGAGCCCTGGAGCAGAGCTTGTTTGAGGGGAAGGGCTTGAGAGAGGAGCCTGTCTCTGTGGGGAGGAGTCAAACTCAGTCAGGAGCACAAGGCGGGGCCCTGCTCAGGCCTGAAGGGCCTACTTAGGGGCTATATCTGGGGTTTCTGCACATCTCAGTGGATAAAGGTCAGGGGTGGGGGATGTGGCCTTCCCATCTAGAGTGGAGGGTGCAGGTGGCATCTGAAGTGAGCCCCAGTGCTGTAAGTGTAGGGAAACTGGTGCTCTGGAAGGAAGTGCAGAACAGGAGAGGACCAGAGGTCAATGGGTGGAGGGTGGGGCGCCAACATGGTGTCAATCACAGTAGTGGCGTGTCAGAAACCAGGTATACTGCTCAGCACAGAGGAAGGAGGCCCCAGAGGCAGGGAGGTCACGTGAAGTCTGTGTCAAGGGAAAAATACTGTGGGGCTAGCCAGCCATCACAATACTGTGTGACCTCAGAAGAATACCTCACCCTCTCTGGGCCTCAGCTGGGAATTAACCCTCCAGCCCCAGTCAGGTCTCACAGGATTGCTGTGAAGATCACTCAACAGGAGAGAAGGCTCTAGGAAGTAAAAACTCCTGCTTGGAGGTGGCAGGGGACATTTCACCCGTCCACAGCTGATAATCTGTCGACACTTCAGAACGAAGGTGACAGGGAGGGTGATCATGGGGTGGAAGGGGAGCTCTAACAGGTACTGCCCCAGCCTGAATGCACCAGGGATAGAAGGACTCCTGCTCCTCCTGCTTTCTTGGTGGATGACAAACAGACCCCACTCTCAAACCTGGGCCTTCCTATAGTCTAACCCACATCCTTCCTGCTGCCACGGACAATGAGCACTTCCAGTCTCTCCCCCAGCCCTAGAGAGAGGGAGCAGAGCTAACTCCCGGGTCCCACTGGTCTCAAACTCTTCTGGGGAGAGGGGCTCTTTCAGAGTGGGAAGAGTGGGGGTAACTGCCACTGAAACCATCTAGGCACTTACAGGGTGTCCAGGGAGGGAGCAGTATCTGCAGTGAGGTGGGGGTGAGCACAACAACCCTGCCATCTCTCCCCACCCTGGAGCAGCTGGAAGCAAATCTGTGGAGGCCCAACCCACACTGGACACCCCCTGGCTCACCTCAGAGGGAGGCCCCCATTTGTCCTCTTTAGGTGGAGGCAGCAGGGCCAGCAGAGTAGAGCTCAGGCCTGGCCCCGCCACCAGCCAGCTATGTGACCTGGGTGGGTCCCTCCTCTCTCAGCCCCCCTTTCTCTCCTCACACAGAGGGCAGGCACCAAGAGGAGCAGGAAAGTTGGCAATGATGGTGCCCTTCTCCTTCCTATGCACATTCCTTAACCTGTTGGTGCCTGGAGTAACTCCTGGTGGTCGTGCCACAGTCCCTCCACGAGGCCCCCCATTTGGTGACTCTCCCCCACTTGCCACCCTGTGCAAAGCAGCCTGCTGGCATAGGAGGAGCCTGGCCTGCCCAGGCCCAGACCTGGGGCCTGCCCCTCAGATACCAAGGACCCTGCCTCCTTCCCTTCCCCGACCCCACACAAGTGTGACCCTCTACAGCCGAGATGTCCTTAGACAACCCCCTGTGGACACACCCTACCTGGGGCCTGTGGTCTATGTGGGCCCTCCACCCCACACCTCTCCCTCACTCAGTCATCCACGTGGCCAGGGCCCAAGTCCCCATCTTTTAGAGCCCTGCTAGGAGGCCACCCCTTTCAAGTTACCAAAGGTCCAGAGAGCAGGGCCCTCTCTCTGTGACAACTGTACTCCCAAAAGGCTTGAGGGCACAGGTCGAGATGTGGGTTCCAGAGCAGAGAAACCCCAGGGTCACCTGCATGAACCAGACCCCCAAGGCCTCGCCCCAGGTGACGCAGAGTTCCCAGGAAGGACAGGGCTAGGGAGGAGTGAGGCTCTCTCTAGGAGGTAGAAAAGAGGGGTGCTAACTTGGTGTCTCCTAGAGCTCCCTGGAGTGGGGTGGGGGGCAGCAGCTCACCTGTGGTCTCAGGGTTCATGCCCCTAGCAGTCCCCTGAGAAGGGAGCCCCAGGGATGGGGCCTGGCCATGCCTGGGGCAGGACCTGTGTAGGCACAGAGGGGCAGGGGCAGGGCGGCACTCACCTGGGGCCTCCAGGTTCTCGCAGAGTTCAGACTTGGCCTCCCCATTGGGTCGGAAGTTGCCCTTCTGTGTGAATTTGTTGGACATGGTGGCGGCGGTGACAACAGCTTTGAGGCTGCGTTTGCGCTTGGGCACGTTCTGCTCCGGGTGGAAGAGGATGATGTAGACCTTGGGCATGTAGAGCATCCCCAGGGACACCGAGGCGCTCAGGCTCACCGACACCGTCAGGGTGGTCGTCTGGATGTACAGCTGGGGGCGGGCGGGGTGGCGTCAGAGCAGCAGGGACAGACCCCCAGGCCCACCTGTGTCCCCCTGGCTTTGAGCAGAAGGGAGTCGTGATACAGAGCTGGGACTTGAGCCCAGAATGCCTGGATTCAAATCCTGGCTCCACCTCGCGGCTCACCCCCAGCCCCTGCCGCACATACAGTACGGGCGTGATTATAGTGCGGCCCTCGCAGGGGTTGTGAGGATGAAATGACTCATGCATGTCACAAGCATGCGAAACAATGTCGGGCACAGATTGTTTCCTGCTGTTAATGCTGTTTGGGGGAGGTACCCCTAAGAAAGGGCTCTCGGGGTCACAGCTGATGCCCCTGGGGAGGGCCTTGCAGAGTTCTGGGAGTGAGTGGAACACCTGTTGGTGCCCTGGAGTAACTCCTGGTGGCCGTGCCACAGTCCGTCCACCAGGCCCCCCATTTGGTGACTGCCCCCCACTTGCCACCCTGTGCAAAGCAGCCTGTTGGCGTGGGAGCCACAGCGCCTGGCGCACGACTGTGGCAGCACAGTCAGAGCTCATTTCACGCTCGCTCGCCAGCACTAACGGTGACAGATGTTTAGCGAAATGAAAGTCCATTAATCTGGGTGTCGGATAATCCATTCTTCAATAGTGGGGCCTTCCAGGCAGGGCCTGACAGTTCCCAGCCCCCGCCTGGGATCCCCTCTGCTTCTTCCCTGCCTCCAGGCTTCAGCTGCCCCTCTGGCTGCCCTCAGCTAGGGTGGGGCTAGGAGGACCCAGACTGTGGCCCCAGGACTGGGCATTGGGAAGGCAGGAACTCCTGCCCCCTAAATCTTCATCTGGGGCCTGGCTGACATGCTGTCTCCTCCAGGAAGTTTTCCAGGACTCCAGTTCTATCCAACTGCACCAATGCACCCCTAATTCCTGTACTCAGCCCAGCTATGGGGGATAAGGGTCAGGGCTTGCTTCCTGAGGGGAAGAGCCAGGTCTCCCCAGGCTCATGTTTCTCCTTCCCTCCCATGCCCCATGACCTGGATCTGAAGGCTTCATTCCAAGGGGTTCCCTACCTTTGGAAGAGGGGCCTGAGACGCTCCAGAGTCTGAGAGCAAATGTGACCCTGGGGAAGTCTCATCCCTCTGGCCCTCCATTTCTCCGCAGTGCAATGGGATGAGCGTGCCTATCTCCCCCAAACCACAGGGCTACCAATCAGGCTGAAGCCACACGACAGTTCACAGCGCCATGGGGAAGGAGGCACGGAGCGTGAGAGACTGTTTCATCTGCCACCACTCGGGAACATGCCACAGGCCCAGGAATACGAGAGCCTGGGGGCACACTCCTCCCTCACTCCAGACCGCAGTCAGCCCCCGGCTGCCACAGGCAGTCACTCCCTGATCCTCACACACAGCGCACTCACATGGCCGGAGTGCCCCCAGCACGACCCAAGGAAGAGGATGACAAGCCAGCAGGAGGGTGCTGACCACCTCTCCCACCACAGGGGGCTGGTGGCCAGGGTGCAGTTGGCCCATATGGACAGAGGCCCCCTGTCTGGACAGAGTGAGCTCTCCAGTGGACACAGGTCTGTGTGGGGACCAATGGTGGGTTCCAGGTTCCGCTCTGCCCCGGCCCTATGGGCTTCTGGACGCCTTCCACTAACACAGGCAGACTCAGCTCCACAAGCATGCGTACTCAGTCTAATACCCTGTTGCTGCCATGCTGAACTCTAATTTTTTTTTAAGATTTATTTATTTATTTATTTATAAAAGAACCGGGGTACAGGCCAGATGCGCGGGAGGGTGAGAGGATCCACCAGGGACAGAGTGGGGAGCAGAACAGGCAGACTGACGAAATACACTGCTGAGGGGAGCAGCGGGCGAGGCAGGAGAGGTCTGTGCACCATGTGGGACCCTCGCCGGCCAGCCAGGATCGAACCGGCGCTGCAGAGGCTGCAGACAGCTTTACAATGCAGCGCTCAACTGCCTGCACCACCATGGGAGGCCCTGAACCCTGACTAATTCTCAAAAAAGAACATAGGGCCTTCCTTTCCATTTTGTTCCAAGCCCTGAAAACTAAGGGAGCCAGCCCCGATCTGAGGCATGACACAGTCCCTGGTTTCTTCTATTTTCAGCCAAGGAGATTGTCTACAAACAAAATGCAAGGAGGGGTGTAAAGAGACCAAATCTGAGCAAAGCTGCCCCGTATCTGCTGGGGCCCCTCCTTCGCAGCCTGGCCTGGGCTTCCTCTAACCATCCCAGGCTATGGTGGTGGGCCCGGTGAACAACAGCAGTGGCACCCCGGTCCCTCCCCTTGCCTGGGGTGGTGGTTGGGGCTAGGACTGATGGTGGAGGACGGAGGTCATCCAGGGGTGGGGCAAAGGACATGGACAGGCGCTACTATGGAGGTGGATGATAAATTTTCCTGTTTTTGTGCTAGACCTGGTAGGGCACAGGATGTGAGGGACCCCTATGGGAGCACTGAAGAGTTCTGCCTACACTGTGCATGTGCCAGGCCAACCCTAGTGGATACTGAGATCCTCAGAATCTCTACAAAGCAGACAAATGAACTTCCCACAACCTGGCTGGTCTCTGCAGCCAGGTCCAGCCCAAGCCTGGCTAAGCAGTAACCCCACGAGGTGGAGGAAGTCTGTGCTGGGCAGCTCAGGATAATGCCACACTGTTGCGGTGGTAAGCCCTGGAAATCCGGGTTAATGCTGGGAAATCCATCCGGCTGCTCACCAGAGCGGCACAGACAGCTTCACTTTGTGCCAGCACCTGCACCCCGGGGGGACAGGCACAGCTGAGCGCCTGCGAGTGCATTGTGCCATCTGGGCACACACATCGGTGTACACCTACATTCACACACTCACCCGAGCCTCAGCTGCACACTCAGACCTGACTCAGACACACCTGACATGCCATGCTGGCCCCTGCAGGTCCCTGGGCACACAAATGCAGACAGACAGGCGCATTCACACACGCCTGCACACACACCCATAATCTGCACGCCTGTGTATATACCAGGTGCCACAAGCCCCTTGGCACACACACCTGCACACCCCACTCGATCTGCATGTGTGCATGCATAAGCACACACACCACCCACCCACGGAGAACACCACAGAAAGGCACACACACATCTGCACACAACACAAATACCCACCACCCTCACCATCCACACACACACACACACACACACACACACAACACGTGTGCATGCCTGAGGCTTTTGCTGGGGCACTGTGTAACTCTGAAATGACTAAAAAAACACAGCCCCAGGATTGTCTGGACCTCTAAGAAGCCTAGTGGTCTCAGCCAGCAGGCTCTTCAGAGCTGGATCTATCCCCCCTTCATTCAGAAGCTGAAGGAGGGGAGGGACCCCTGCCCCGTAGTATCAGGGCCAGAGCTGCCTCTTCTGGCCACGTGCTGGGGTGCAGCCAGCCTGCTGTGTGTCCTCTCTGGGCCTCGGAAAAGATCCTCTCCGAGGCTCCTGTTCACAAGCTGTGCTGAGGGGGCCTCCTAAAAAGGAAGAAATCACAGGCTGGTGGGGTGGCCTAGAGAGGTGGGCCGTCTGGAGGAGGGGCTGGGCCCAGCTTCTCGAGGTGGGAGGGTCTGACACCTGGGATGACAGGACGCCCAGTGGGAGCAGTGTCCTGGCAGGCAGCCAGAGAAAATCATGAAAAGGCAGAGGAGGGGCTTATTCATCAGGCTCTGGTGCCAGCTCCTTTACTCCCTGAGCAGGTGTGGGAAGGGCTCTCCTGGTATTGCTAAGGGTGATTTCTGAAGCTGCCAGCTTCCTGGAGTGCAGGATAGCCTCCCCTGCTTGCTCTGTGGGTCTCCTGGGCTCTGTGGGGTGTGGGGGCCTCTGCCTGCACCTGCTCTCAGCAGGAAGGGACTCCCACAGGGCTGGCAGAAGCTAGCAGCCTGGCTCACTGTGTAAGCTGGCCTGGAGGTTGCTGGCTCAGGTGGGCAGGGTGGCCTGGAGTTGGACCTGGTCTCAGCCTTCAGGGTATTCCCTGAGAGGCCCAAGGTCTGCTTCTTGAAACCTACAAGCCACAGGCCTACCCAGGCCAGGCCCAAGGGTTTCTGAAGAGCAGATGGAGAAGGGGTGGCATCTACCAAGGAAGGCCCAGGAAGAGGAGGTGTCCCAGAGTTGCAGGGAGCAGGGTGGGCCGGGGTCAAGAGCTCCTGAGTCAGAGCAGGGTCAAATCTGGCCATGCCATCTAGTGGCTGTGTGATTTTAGACACATCACTTCACCTCTCTGGGTCTACATGTCCTCATCTGCAATTGGAGATGGTGATATCTACCCTTGCCTGCTTGCCCTGGGGCCTGTTGTCTGGCGTGTGACAAGCACTCTGTCTATGCTGCTTTGGTGACAGGCTCACTGGAGGCCAGGCATGCCCAGGAACTCAAAGCCAGGCTCATGGCTTTCAACACTCCCCCAGTTATGTTTCCAGCCCGGCCCGAGACCCTGAATTCCAGACCC
The DNA here is from genome assembly GCF_964194135.1 of Talpa europaea. Lineage (NCBI taxonomy): Eukaryota > Metazoa > Chordata > Mammalia > Eulipotyphla > Talpidae > Talpa > Talpa europaea. Next base: position 96,455,864 of record NC_140068.1, on the reverse strand, counting down.
ACATATTCAAGTCTGACTCAACAGGTACACTTGGATGTGTAAGGAGCATCACAAATGTAGCATATCTTTGGAACCTCCAGGCCTCCGCCCCCTGCCCCAACACAGGCCCCTCCACTGTCACCCCAACTGACACGCCTTCCTTCCCATGCTCACACCAAACCACGTCATCCTTGCCTTTCCTCTGGTCGTACCTCACCTTGCCACCCATCAGCAAGCCGGCAGCTCCACCTCCAGGCACGGCCAGAAGCCCCATTTCTCACCCCCTGCACCAGCAACCCGTCTGCCAAGACCATTACGGTAGCTTCCACACTGGCCGCCCTGCTCCTGGGCCCTCCTCTGGGCTTCTCCCAGCAGCCACAGGAATACTTTAAGACCCACAGGTATGGCACCCCACTGCTCAGAACCCCGCAGTGGCTCCCTCCTCACTCCTGGGAAAAGCCAACCTCCCTCCCAGAGCTTCCCTGGGCCCCATGCCATCTGCTGTCACTTCTCTGACCTGGTCCCCACCGCCTCCATCAGTCCCTCAACCCCAGCCTCTTTCCGGTGGGAGAACCTGCAAAGACTGCAGGGGAAGGATCACGGCCCCAATCTGCGAATGAAGAAACTGGCCCTTCTAGATAAAACCCCCAAAATGCAGACAGTGCAGGGGTTGGGATGTGAGCAGAGTCCACTGGGTCCTTGGTGGGGGGGGGTGTCCAGACCCTCAAGCCAGGCACAGAATGGCCCAATAGAGTCAGCGACAGGTGGCCTCTCGCAGCTCCAACCAGGGGGGATGGACCCTCAGGTGACACTGCCAGGTCCAGGCTCCTGGGCTTCCAGGTGGCTTGGGGGGAGTCAGGGAGAGGTGGAGGGAGCAAAGGTCTGACCCCCTCCCACCTCAGGTACCCCTGGGGATCCTGTGAGGGTAGGGGCAGGGCAGAGGGAGGAGGAGAGGATAAGACAAAGGGAAAAAGGGCTGAATAGGGAGAGAGGTAAGAGAAACTGCAAAAAGAACCCCCCCCCCCACTCCGCTGGCTGATACAGGAAAGAGAGGGGGAGAGGAAAGGGTAGGAGATGGAAGAAGAGATGAGGTGGGAGAGGCAGGGATGGAGTGAGGAGGACAGAAGGAGGGAGAGATGGGAGGAGGAAAGAGAGAGGAAACAAAGAGAGAAAGAAAAGGGAAAGGAAGCAGGAAGAGAAGATCCAGAACCCGAGAAAAACTGCAGGGAAAAGGCAGAATGAGACATGAAAGAAAGCGTCCCTGGAGCCGGCAAGAAGTCAGCCAGCCCCTGGAGGCTGCCCCCACCCCCAGCGCCCCCCAACCCCTGGCCTCCAGCCCCCCAACCCCTGGCCTCCAGCCCCCCCCAACCCCTGCCTCCAGCCCCCACCCACTCACCTTGTCAGCCGACTGCGAGGTGCCGAAGAAGATGGGGATGAAGGCGAGCCAGACGATGCAGGTGGTGTACATGGTGAAGCCGATGGGCTTGGCCTCGTTGAAGGTCTCGGGCACGCCGCGCGTCTTGATGGCGTACACGGTGCACGTGACCATGAGCAGCATGCTGTAGCCCAGCAGGCAGATGAGCGACAGGTCCGAGATGTCGCACTTGAGCACACCCCTGGCGAAGCGGGGGTCGAGCGTCCGCTGGTCCTGGAAGTCCACCACCGAGTGCGAGGGGTCCACCACAAACCACACGCAGATGCCCAGCAGCTGCAGGGAGATGAGGCTGAAGGTGATGGCCAGCTGCGAGGCGGGGCTGATGAAGCGGGGGGCGCTGACCGACCGCTTGCCCTGCTCGAAGATGCGGTAGATGCGGTTGGTCTTGGTGAGCAGGGCCGCGTAGCTGATGCTCATGCCCAGCCCCAGGAAAATTCGGCGCAGAGAGCAAGTGCCCAAGTCTGGCTCGGCGATCATGAGGAAGGTGGTGGCGTAGCACAGGAAGATGCCCGCCAGCAGCACGTAGCTCAGCTCGCGGCCTGAGGCCTTGACGATGGGCGTGTCATTGTAGCGCACAAAGGTGACCACCACAAAGAGCGTGGCGGCGATGCCCACCACGGCCAGGAAGAGGGGCAGCACGGCCCAGGGCGAGCCCCACTCCAGCTTGATGATGGGGATGGGCCGGCAGCCCGTGCGGTTCTCCGTGGGCCGCATGTCGTAGGGACACGTCTTACAGGTGTAGCGGTCCACCTGGTACTGGTACCCCGTGCAGGGCTCGCAGTGCCAGCAGCAGGGCATGCCCTTCACCGTCTTCTTCCGCTCACCCGGCTGGCAGGGCAGGCTGCAGATGGAGCGCGGCAGCTGCTGCCCGCTCCCCGGCCAGTGCATCCGCTCTATCTGGCAACGACAGCACGGAGGAGCGGGGCTCAGGACACGCGCCCAGGGCCTGGCAGCCCCACACCTGACTCACCCAGCCGCTGCCTGAGCCCCATCAGGACCTGCTGAATCCAACTCCCCATGTGATTCAGACAGCACAAATCTATGGGGGAATCAAACCCAAGACTCCCAAGGGCTGTGCAGAGGAGCTGAGCCTGGAGGCACGCAGCAGAGCAGAGGGACCGCGCCCTGACTCCCAGCCCCCAAGGTGTTCTCTGACAGTGTCCTCAGAGCAGCAGCAACAGCACCCAAGAACTTGTTGAAAATGCAACACTTTGGCCCCTACCCAACTAGAATCTAAGCTTTATATCTTTTTAAAGATTTATTTATTTATGCACAGAAGTAGGGTATAGGCCAGATATGCACGGGGGTAGGTGAGAGGATACACCAGAGACAAAGTGGGGAGCAAAACAGGCAGATCTACTGAAACACACTACTGAGGGGAGCAGTGGGCAAGACAGGAAAGGTCTGCTGAGCCATGTGGGTAACTCCCAGACTGGGGATCGAACTCAGGCCATTGTGGTGATAGCATGATAGCGCTGAGACTTAATCCCTACACCACTAGGGGACCCAGAATCTCAGCTTTAGCAAGACCCACCCCCAACGCCAGGTTGTTCATGTTCCTGCTGAAAGGGGCGCTTGATGTGCTGCCCCATGGCCCAGCCCTCCAGGCCTCCTGCAGCCAGCACAGAGAGCTGGGTGAGCAGAGAGCAGCGAAGGTTTAATCAGAGAATATGACATGTGCCCAGGGGTTAGTGTTCCTTTACAGCTTGCGCTAAATCAGTGCTAGTCACAGTTACATTCTCTGAAGACACAATAGCTGTGAGCAAAGGAGCCGCAGTGTTGGTAAACCCTACTGAGCGTGTTACAAAATACAGAAACTAAGCAAAAGGACAAGAGCTCCAGACACCAGGCAAGGAGAGTGTGGTCACACTTGGGAGCCATATTTAGTGTCCGTTCTACCTAAAGTGGCTCTTAGCAAGTAGCAGGCCTGGCTAGTCTGGTGTCACCTTCATGCTGGGTGTTTGCCACTGGAGAAAGTATAGCCAGTTGATCCTGGGACCCAGGAGAGGATTACACAGCTGAGCTAAGGGGCAAAGTGGGGTGGGGCAGGTGGGGAATCCAAAGACAGCATCATGGTAGGTTGAAGAAACCCCCTAGGAAGAAACTGAGCCTGTGGCTCTTGGCATGACAGGGCTGTGTGGTCTCCTGGAAGTCAAAGAGCACAGCAATGACCCGTGCCACCATCCTGCAGGAGTGACAGAGCAGGACAATCCCTACACAGCAGAGCTGTGAGACTGCGGGAAAAAGACCTTTCCCCAGAGGACAGAGGGTAACGGTGGGTGTTCTAGAAAGATCAGCGCTCCAGTAGAACTAAAGCAGAGAATGCAATCAAATCCTGGGATCACAGTTTTGTTGCAAGCTGGCTGTATGCCCTTGAGCAAATGCCTTGACCTCTCTGAGCCTTTATTCTCCCACCCATTCTGATGACAGCTGCTATGAAGTCACTTTGCCCTTTATTTCTTAGGGGGCCATCCATTTAGAAATCATAATGCAAAATGATTTGCAAAATCATGATTTGCTTAATGCAAATTTTTTTTTTATTTCATTAGAATGTCAGCCTCACGAGGGGCTCTGAATGCTTCTCTGCTGTCTCCAGTGCCAGCACTGGGGGGCTGGTGGATCTGCAATCTATGAGAGAAGTAGTAAGGTCAGGGCACTAGCAGTGAGCCTCATTTCAGATTCTGGAGGAAGACAATGGTCAGGCAGGGTGAAGCTGCCCCCCACTGCCACAGAGTCTTGCCTACCCTGTGGCCCTACAGCTTCCAAACTGTGCACTGAAAGAGAAAGTGATGAAGATGGGGGGTTGAGATGCAGTCCCTCCTCACCACTTCCAGCCCCCCAACTCCATGATGACAAGGGGCCTTATTTTACTGTAGAGAGGACCTTCAGCCACCCCCACATACCCAAGTTCTGCTGTTGGTTACCACATCTAGAGAATGGGGTAATAAGTGTGCCTGTCTCCAGGGTGGGCAGCCGTCCTCAATCAAGTCATGTGCTCACGGCAGCAGCTACCCACAGCAGGCGTCAGAAAGGATCAGCTGCTGCTACTCCTAGCGAACTGAGTCACTGCCCACTGCACCAAAAGCAGACATGCCTCCACTCGGAGCACCGTCCCACTGCGCCGAGTATTCCCACCGCTCTGTGCTGACTGTCTCCTCTCCGCAACCCGAGGAGCATCGCTATGGGAATGAGCTCTGTCCCCATCACGCTGTGTGGCCTTTGCAATGTCCCTCAGGCTGGGCTTCCCGAGATCTTTCCCCTGACTTACAAGATTGTCGAGCTAAATGAGATCATGGACAGAAAGTGCTTTGAAGAGCTCCAGGGGCTCGTCTCTGGAAGAGATTATTACAAGAGTAACAGTGGGGACATGACGCAGCTCTCCCAGCATCCAGAACAAGCGTGTCTGAGGCCAGGCAGGGACCTGGACCTCCTGGGTCTCCCTGGTGCATCTAGATATCACGTTGTGTCCATGCCAAGCACGGCTCACCCCTTTACCTTGCAAGGTAAGAACCCTGTGTTCACAGGCATTTCCTTGGGAACAAACCACAGGTCCTTCTCTCTAAAACCGTGACCCTATCCACAGCTGAGGACACTGAGGCCCAGACAGGGAAGGCCACTGCATCCCTGGGACAGACCCATGAGCCAGGAAGGTATGGCCAGAGGGACCCAGGGGAAGGACGCCGCCATGATACCCAGAAAAAAAGTTGTCGCCCTGGTATGGGTGACACTGCTCCAGACTCTCAAATAGCTCCCACTTCACCAGCCAGAAACCTCACCCTCTAACTGTGCCTTTTGTCTAGACAGCTCACCCCCTCCCCACTGTATGTGTCATACCCACCAAGTCTTCGAGCCATTTCAGTACAGTATGAGCGTGTATCCAGAGTTCCCCCCCTGCGAGTGGGTGGCAGGCAGGGAGGCCCAGGCTAAGAGAAGGGCAGGGGCAGAGCGGGCACCGAAGTCCAGCTGCCCTGTTCTGTTTCAGGGCTGGGGCCTCAGGGCACTCTAGGTCTAGGAGGGGACACAGAAGGAAGCCCCAAGTTGGCAGCGGTGGTCCTGGGGGTCGGCACTAGTAAATGGCTGTCTGTTCTCCGTCTCCCCTCCCAAGGATTGGGGTGGCGTGCATGACTGCCCACCCCTCCAGGGTCCCTCTCTGCCCTCCTGCCAGGGCTTACTCTGAGGTGCAGGTGGTCGGTCCAGGAGCCGATGACCTTGTACTCGGCAGAGCCATTGCGCAGCTGGTACTGGTAGATGTCATAGCGCCCGGGGGCATCTCCATTCTCATTGAAGGTCACAGGGTTCCCTGCGATGCCTGTGGGGGCCATTGGGTGTCACACAGTTGGTTGGGCCTATCCAGAGGCAGGAAGAATATGACCCCATCTTGGGAGACCCCTGCGTGAAACATCTGGGGAGGGTTCACCCCTTTGAAACAGAAACAGCATCCCTCCCTCCCACCATCCAGCACCCCAGGACCCCTTCCCCTGGCTGCACGGCCAGGACACCAGAGGTTGGGTGTTGGCCCTCGCCAAGCCCCCACCTGAGAAGTTGACGCTGCGGATATACTTGAGCAGCTGGGTGCCATCCACGGGGTCCATGCGCGGGCAGAGCCCCACGCGGCCAGGACACAGATCACGGTGCATGGCGTGCAGTGCGTGGCCCATGGCGTAGACGGCATCAATCACAAACTGTACCTTCCCCTCCTGCTCATAGGCAGAGTCCTGCCCGATGCGCTCACGGTCTGCAATGAAATGGGGGGGGGGGGGCACACCTGTGAGGCCTACCGTGCTCATAGCGTCCCATGAAAACAAGAGCAGACCTTGGTGCCAGAGAAGTGACAAGGCCAGTCTGAGCCTGCCCAGGGCTCCTGGCTCCCAGCCCAGGGCTGCTCTATCACCCCAGGAGATGGTGTCGTGGAGGCACCTGGGGAGCAGCCCCAAGGGGTAAAGGGGAGGGCCCACTGCCTTGTCACTGTACTGTCAGTCCCTGTGTCCCTAAGACCCCCAAACAGCCAGGGCAGTACCCTGTGGTACCACCCCCTGAGAAGGCAGTGACGGGGCTGTGGTGACTGCCTGCCCTTGCCCAACCTGGCCTGGGAAACCCCCAGGGCAGGAGCCATGTCTGTCACCGAGGGCAGCAGCACTCACAGCAGCCTGCTCATGAGCAGCCACTCCGCCAGAAGATGCTGTTCCCACTGCAGGGCCACAGGCCCAGAGAGGTTGAGACCACAGTTCCCTCAGGGTTGAAGACCCAGATCTCCCCAATGCCCTTAATGCCTCTGGTTGCCCAGAAACTAGAAGTTACCATCATCTCCACCCACTTTCCCCACATCACTGACCCCTCCCCATTAGCTAGGGAAAATGAGCCTTGCAAAACGGGGAACCCACCCCCTTCCTCTCACCACAAACAGGAATGGTCTCCCAGGGCTCTGGGCATACACAACCCTTCTGCTCAGGGCCTGTGCATGCTCCTTGGCTGCCTGAGGCCTCGGGTTTTCTCAATAAAAAGGGGTTCACAATCCTGCCTCACAAAGATACTGTGAGGCTTTAAGATGAGACACAGAAACACTCAGCACAAGTAGGTGACCCAAACCCATCATATGCTGTGCAACATGGTCAGATGGGGATCTCTGAGGAGCACAGACAGAGACCCATGGCTTGGAGCAGGCTGGGAACACTTTCTGGAGGCGGAGGTGCTTCTCGGCCTGGACCCTGGATAATAATAATAAATAAGGGCTGCTACTTCCATTGAGCACCTACTATGTGCCAGGCCTTATTCTTAACACTTCGTGTATATTATTTCACTGCATCTGCAAAATGAAATGAGCAATGACCCACATTATGGGGAGGAAGAAACTGAGGCACATAAAAAGCTCAGTGATATTCTGGGCCCATGTAGCACTGGCAGGGAACCCAGGTACTCTGGTGCCATACCAGGCCTGAGAGATTGTAAGAGCCAGATGGGGCTGGAGGTGGGGGGGGGCGGGTGTGGAAGAAAAGTGGGGGAGGGGAAGAGCAGGGGCTTTGGGATGAGCATGTGGGGTGCAATGGCAGGTAGAGGGAGAGGATGGGCAGAACGCAAGGGAAGCCTGGTTTCCCCTTCTCAGGCTACAGTCCCGCATACAGCATGGCCTGCAGCTTCCTCTGTCAAGGTCAGGACAAGGAAATGAAACCCCCTAAGCCCCTATTCCCACCCAGGCTGCCTGGTAGAGGGTCACACCTCGCCCAGGTCATTCCCAGACAGTGGACAGAAGGCTGGATGACAACGCCTGTGCCCAGCCCCATGGGCCAGGCCTGAGCCTCGTGTCCATCGTGTGGGGGCCAGGTTGGGATGGGTAGGCACTAGGCCCCCATCCCCTGGGAACTCCACAGGTTGCAATGCCCACCCGTTGCCTTAGACACCTGGGAGGCAGGCCCAGGGTACAGGGGAATACACTGCCTCTGGTGGTCTGCTCCACCATTTAATGCCCTCACACCTAAAAGAGAGTTGCTGCCCCACAGGTTGTGGGGATGACCAGGCTGGATACCTGTCACTCTGTGCATCCTTCATCCAGGAGCCTGATCCTTCCCACCCCCCACCCCCAGGGAAGATGCCAGGGATTGCTGAGTAGACACCAGAAATCATGGAATCACAATGCTAGGGATGGCAGGACAGCAGGAGTCATCTACTCTAATCCTGCCATGTTACAGATGAGGAAACTGAGGCCCATGAGGGCAGCCCCAGGTCACATGGTCAAAGGTTCGGGCCTCTTAGTGACACCCCAGCTCAGCACTATCCAACCCAGACTGCATGTGCCCAGCTCACTGGCTAGGTAACTGCACTGTCAGCTAGTGGGCAGTCACTGTGCCCTAACCACACAGGACTGGTGACAATCCTCTTGCCCGGTCACCCTGTGACCAAGGTTCAAAGATGGCTCCAGTTACCCCAACCTCAAGGTCAGAGATCAGTGTCACCTGCACTCAGATCATGCAGTCTAGCTGGTTCTGGGAGATAGTTCAGACAGATCCCACAGCTTCTCCAGCATGACTTGGAGGCAGGGTAGGCTTCAAGGCTGCCTCCCTGGCCCTGTCTGAGGTCGGCTGAGCCCCTGGCTACCCATTGTCACTGCATGGCACCCACACGAACCCAGACTCCAGGTCCAGACTGTCTGGCTGAACCTTGGCTCCACCAACTACCCTAGTGTGTGACCTGGGACCTGTCATTTCATCTTTTGGGTTTCGGTCTCCTCATCCGCAAAATGAAGATAATGATGCACTTAGCTTGTGGGGTCAGAGGGTGTCGTGAGGACTAATGGTGAGTGTTCACAGCAGGTCACAGAGGACTGGCAGGCTAAGTGCACCAAAGCGTTTGTTAAACACCCGAGGCTACAAAGAGGGGTCAGCCCTGCCCTGCCTTCAGCTCCTGGGCCAGCACAGCTTTGCTAACAGGCAACACTATTTTTGGGCAAAAGCAGAGACAGGGATGAACATGAAAGGCAAATTCTCCCGCTGTGCCATCCTGCTCTCTTATTCCAGGCTTCTGATCACAGGGTTCTGAGAGCCGGGAGAGAAGCAGAAGGGACAATCCTGTCCACAAAGGGCAACTGCCAGAGCTGGGCCACAGGTGCCTGGAAGCCCCAGCCCTGGACCCACCCTTGCCCCCAGCCCCCAGGTCCTGCCTGCTGCCATCTCTAGAATGTAAAAGCCAACTGGGCTCTCCAGCAGCACCGCTACGCCTTCGCTGCCTGTGGACGGGAGACTAAACTATTAATCAGGATGGAGAGGCCACGGCCACTGCAGAGGAGGCAGTTTTCTTCCATGGCCAAGGACATACCAGAGTAGAGGGACCCTGGCTGTGCCTCACCCACTGAGCTGGCTCTCAGGCTGCTCTCTGTCTCCAGGGGTTCCTCCTCAGCTGTCCATTCCTGGGCCACTTGGGTTCACACCCAAGTGCTCTCAGGGGGGTCATGGGTCCCTCTGTACCAACACTGGGGTGCAGATGACCCACAGGAGCACCCTCACCAGGAAAGCCCTCCCTTTCCCAGGTGCCCAAGTGCACCCTAACCTATTTCATCTGTGACAGTGGGTAGGGTTGGGGGAGGGGTTTAAGAGAAACAGCCAGAATCACAAACCCACATTAAACAAGGACAGAATTCTCTGTCCTGAATGTTGAACGCTGCACTCATAACCAGTGCAGCTTCCTGCACACGGCTACCTGGCAGATAACCCCCCGCAGGGCCGGTGCTCAGGGAGAACAGCTACCACACGCGCCTGGCACTTTCTCTTCTGTGCACACCTGGGAGACAGGCTGTACCGGAACCCCTCACAGAGAAGGTTCGCAGGTGGTCAGTGACATACCCCAGGCCTCGATGGAATCCAGCCACCAGTAGGTGTCCACACATGTCAGGGAATGGCCAAGCTGCTAAGTGCAGCTTGGATTTGAACCTGGATCTTCTCTAGCTCCAAAAGGATTTCTGCCACCCTCAACTGTCCCTCCTGTCCCCCTCCCTCCAACCAGCCCCAACCTCCCTCCTTCCCCCCTTTTCTGCCCCAACTGTCTAGCCAAGCCCACCCAGGAAGTAAAGATCCATGTCTGCAGGGCTAGTGAAGGCAGGTGGCCATAGAGGGAAGAGGGGTCAGAAAAGCCCTCTTTGGGCCTCCCCTGGTGGCGCAGGTAGTTGAGCGCAGCGCTGGGAAGCTGTCCACAGCCTCTACAGCACTGGTTCGATCCTGGCCAGCAAGGGTCCCACATGGTGCAGCAGACCTCTCCTGTCGTGCCCACTGCTCCCCTCAACAGTGTATTTTGTCAGTCTGCCTGTTCTGTTCCCCACTCTGTCTGTGGTGAATCCTCTCACCCCTCGTACCCCAGTTCTTGGATGCATAAATAAATAAATCTTTTTTTTAAAAAAGTACACTTTAAAGAAAGAAAAGAAAAGCCCCCTTTGTAGTGGGGGGACCCCCAGGCCCAGGTAGGAGCATGGCGATTCTGAGAGGAAGCAAGACATACATTTCTGAGAGCTACTGAAGAAGATAAATTCCGGACACATGGCGGCAGTGACAGCAGCAACAGTTTGAAGATGTCCTAATTGTGTCCCGGGGCACAGTGAGCAGGAGCGTTTGGCTCTGCCACGGGTGACAGCCAGCCGGGAGCCATCGGGGAGAGGATTTTCTCCGTCAAAACCCCACAGCTGTGGTTACTACGGAGACTGCAGCCTTTGTCTGCAGGTTGTAAATTGTAATTGAAATGAGTTTTCAAGGTTGAAATAATCAGAGTTCCTCTCTTTCTCCCCACCTCACCTCTCCACAACTCAGCCCGCCCAGATGCAATGCTCCTGAGTTGTAATGCACACACACACATACACACACGCGCACACCACTCTTGATGCAGCTCCCTCCCACACTGGTGTACAACCAGATACACACACAGATTTTCACATTTATGCACACAGTGGCAAACACACAAATCTACATGCATGTATACATGCTTATACACTTATCTGTGCTCAGACATCTAGAAACATGAGTGTACAAACAGACACATCCAACACATACAGCTACGCAATCAGCACAACACTTGTACAAGCATGTGGTCATTCAGATTCACCCCCTTTCGTACCAGGAAGCCCCGCAAGCAGGTCCTGGCAAGGATTTGAGTGCAGGTGTTTTATGCCTAGAAGCATTGGAGGGGAGTGAGATGGGGAAGGGAAGGGAAGGCAGGTGATACTGGGTGTGGGGCTCAACCCCCCAAGGCCCCCTAGGAGACTGAGCTACCAGGTTGTCACATCTGGGGGGTAAAGACCCCAGCTCCTGCCAGACCCCCAAGGGTGATTCCCAGGGCTTTGACTCCCAGGGCTGGTGAGCGCCAAGGGGACGCAGGGGGCCCAGCAGTGTCTGCAATCACAGGTATAGACCACGCGTGTACCCAGCACAGGGGCACATCTACACCACATGCATCTACACATACACACAAATTTTCGTTCCTTAAGCAAACTTCCCAGGAGAAGAGGAGGGTCCCAGTTTGCCCCCTGAAAAAGCTGTCTGACGTACTGAAGCGGCGAACACATTCACTCTGGTGAGGACCCAGGTCAAGCACCTATGTCCTCAACAGTCTCGGTTTCCTCACAGGTAAATTGAGAAGAATAGAACTTACCTTGAGGGCCCACTGAAAGGACTCCAAGGTGCCCAGGTATAAAACAGGCAACATCTTGCCTTGTCCTCTCCAAGCCTGGGTTTTCCTCTCCTCCCTGACACTCCCACCCAGAGGCCTCCCACCAGCCAAGGCCTCTCCTCCACCCACTGCAGTCTGGCTCTCCCCTCCCTGTGAGATGAGCAAGGGTACCTGCCCCATGCAGACAGGCCAGGCCAGCTTGCCCGCTCATAAGCGGAAGCTGCTACTCTGCTCCCCCAACACTTCCCTTCTATCTTGACGCCGCCTGGGTTCAGCCTTTCTCCCCCATCATCTCCCTGAAATACACAGATCCTTCCTAGGGTTCTCGGGTGCTGCTCCCAAGGTCAGGTTCTCCCACCCCTGGTCCTGCCCTGCATTCCCAGGAGTCACCTGGCAGGCTCTGCCTTGTCCCACATCACCTGCCTGTCCTTCACCCCAGGGCAGCATCTGCAGCCCCTCCCTCCCCTTGATTTGCAGCCTCCATCCAGCTACCTGCCTTCTAGTCTGGGGTATCTCTGAACATCTCAGCCTGGTCCCTCCATCCCTAGGTCTGTTGCCCCAAATCCAGCCTGAGCTCTATGCCAACTCCTGCTGCAGGGAGGAATGCCAAGCCAGTGCAGGTGTATGGAAAGATGACTGGCTGGGGCAGATGGAATCACCACCCCAGGGGCAAGGTAACCAAGGTGCAGGGAGGTGCAGTGACTCGTCTGGCAGGGGTGGGCTCCCGACGCCCCCCAGTGTTATCTGTGCCCTGAGAGCTCTGACTGCTCTGAGGGCTCCTCAGCCTTGGGCTAGCCTTTGGAAAGCAACAATTTTTGCCAAGAATATGACTCTAGGAAGAAAAAACTAATATTGGAAGCTCAAGTCCTCGCTATGACGGTGACTCCCGACTGCAAATGTTCACAGCAGCAGAGAAGCTGCATCTTTGCAATTGGTAAAGATCACTCAGGATGGTCATCCATGAAAATGTAGAGTTTAAGGATTATCATGCAACTCCTAGGTCCCTGAGATCCCGGCCTCAAGAAGTGTCCCCAGATATTCAGAGCCCAGTTGGAGGAACAGGGCCGGGTGGGAGCAGCTTAAAGACCCCCATTCAGTCTCAGACATGGAGAGTGGGTCAGCATCTCTGAGCTTCAGTAACCCTCTCTGTGAAATGGGATTGGCACCGGGACCAGAGGGAAAAGTGGCACCTGTGGCAGAGGGCACACCTCATGTGCAAGGGCCGGCTCCCACAGAAGGCCATTCTCTGCACCTCGCTGGCTTTGCTGGTGCCTCCAAGCACCCCAGACACCTGCATTTAGTTCTCCCAGACAGGTATACAGGGGGTCGGGGCTGTAGGGGAGATGGCGCTGAGAGCTGAATCACCATCAACCCCCATGTGGACAACCCCACCTCGCTCGGTCATGCCCCTTCCTGCCCCAGCAGCATCAAGCATCCCCTCAAAGCATCGTTCCCATCAACACAGAAATATGTTGTCATTTTCTCCATTTAAACAAACACCCTTTCCTGAACCCACTCCTTCCCCGGCTAGCATCCCTTCTCCCGTTGACAATGAAACTTCTCAAAAGGGTTGTCCCGCCTCACTGTCGGCAGTTTCTCTCTTTCGTTATCCCCCTGACCAGCTCCGCTCAGGCCCCGCACCCCACTAAGAAACCCCAGGTCGCTAAGGCCGCTGCTCTAGGCTCAGCCCTCATCCCACTGGCATCTCAAGGTCACGTGACATGTCAGTCACTCCCTCCTCCTCACTCCCTCCTCCTCGTGATGCTCTCTTCACTCTGGGACCCCAAACTCAGATTCCCTCCTGCCTCCCTGGCTGCCTCTCCTCAGCACCTGTGCTAGTTTCTCTCCCTACCCTCCCCGACATTTGAGGGTCCAGGGCTCAGGCCTCGGGCCTATAACTACACTTACTCCTTTGTGCTCCCAGCCAGTCCCATCTGTATTCTGACAACTCCCCAAACTACAAGGTCAGCCAGTCTCCCCCCAAAGTCCAGCTCCCACTCCATATGCCACAGGTGCCCACCAGGCTTCTCGCCCTCCCCTATTCTGAACCCAACTATGACTTTGCCAAGCTGACCACCCCGCCCCACCCGCCCGGCAGCCCCCATCTCAGCACATGGCCAAAAACCTTGGAGTCATCCTTGATTCCTTGCCATCTTCCTCTTACCACAAATCCCTCCACAAACTGCATGCTGGAAAATTTATAAAGAATCCAACCCTTTCTCACCACCTCCTTGGCAGCCACCACCCCCTCCCCCGACCTGGACTGTAGTTCTGGCCTCTTAGCTGGCCCCTTGCTCTGCCCTTGCCCCATCGCCTCCCTGGACAGCAGCCAGAGTGAGCCTGTTAGAACATAAATCGGATCACATCAATCCTCTTTCAAACCCTGCAATCGCCTTGGCTTCTTCTGCATAAAAGACTAAATCCTTTCAGATTGCCTATGAAGCCCACATGATCCTAGTCACCCCAGCCCCACCTCTCCAACCCCATCTCCTACCTGTTGCTCTACCTGCTTCCCAGACCTGCCAGTCATGGGCCCAATTCAGGGCCTTTGCACATGCTGTGCCCTCTGCCTGGCATGTTCTTTCTCGGGTCTCCACATGACTTGCTCTCACTGCCTTGAGGCCTTTGCTCAAGTGTCACCGTCTCAGTGAGGGCTTCTGACCTTTAAAGGCGCACATCCTTGGTCTCCCAGACTCAGTTTCCCAAGAGGCCTCCTGGACTTGTGCTTCCTGTCTCACTGTTCAGCTGTCACCGGAGGCCTAGGCCCTGACTACTGGGTCCACACCATCACACACACCTCGCCTGCAAGGCATACATCTCCCACCTGCAGGGGCAAGCTCCTGAGGAGGTCTGTCCCATCACAGAGTCCAGCACACCATCAATCTTTCAGTAAATGCTTGTTGAACAAGTGAGACACAGCATTGAGGGGACGGGCCCAGGATCCCTCTGGTCACCATGTGGCTAGTGGTTTAAGCAAACGTGAATTCCTCTAACGTGTGACACAGCTTGGCACAGGTTAGGTAATTCCCAATGTTTGTCTTCCTTCTTTTCCCCAGGACGGGGATTCCTCAGGTTCCTTTGGGAATGTGGAGATAGAAAAATCCTTCAAAGCCATCCTGGAATAGCAAACAGGGCTCTGAGGCTAGGACATCTCTGGAATCCGACAGCCTGGGTTCAAATCCCAGCTCTGCTACTACCTGTGTGACCTTGGGCAAGCCTGTGCTTCGGCTTCCTCATCTGTACAATGGGTGGCTGTGAAGATTAAATGCAAACACTGGAGCAGCACTTGACAAGTAATAAATGCTATATAAATATTAGCTGTCATTATAGTTATTATTATTGTTGGAGTTATTGCTGTCGGCACAGGCTGGCGATGCAGCTCCCCACACAGCCCCAGGTGACAGGCAGCCACCCTCCCTCACAGAGCTCCCAGCCCCTGGGAGCAGCAGGCAGTAAATTTCTCCTATCTCCTTATAAACCAGGCCTTCCTCCACTCAGCCATCACCTGGCTGGCTGTGCTGTCAAAAAGATGGATGCCACATCTGCCTTGTTTACGGCTTTAATTCCCAAAACCTGCTCTGCAGGCTCCCAGGGAGGGGATTAGCAGGGGAGGATGGAGGCAGGCACTGCCCTCCCGTGGGCCTCGACAACTGCAGAGACGCCCGCTCAGTGACCCCCTATCTCGCTCAAGTGTGGGGCGATCCACAGGCCATATGCAGGTGCTTCCTGCAGATCCCCATCCCTTCTCCAGGAAATAGTGCAGGAGGTAGTTCTGGTGGGGACAGGGCTCCTGGGGGATGGGAGAGGCCAATAATATTTCCATTTTACAGAGGAAGAAACTGGGGCCTCAAGAGGTGCAGTGACCTTCCCAGGGCCACACAGCTAGCTAGGAACAGCACCAGGATCTATACCCAGTCTGCCAAAGCCTCATAGCTGTTACATTTGAGACAGAGTGGGTGTCCACCTATACCCCCTCCTCCCCCCTTCAGTCCAATCCTCCACCCAGCATCTGCTGCTTTTCTCTGGCCACAGAAGCGCTCATTGCCCAGCCATTTGGCAGGCTGGAGGTGCTGAGGAAGCCCCGCCTTCCAGGAGCAACTGGTGGCACTGAATCAGGCAGACACCAACGATCTAGTCTGTGCGCATGGAGAGGCCCACAGCGGGCCAAGCCCAGGCTGCCGGTGTTGGTGGAGCAGGCGTGCCAGGAGAGGTGAGTGGGAGCCAGCCTCTGGAGACGAGCGGGGGTAGATGGAGAAGGCAGAGCGTGCCTGGCTGGCTGAGTGGGTCCTGAGCTCCTGTGCTCCTCACCTCACCCAAGTCAGGGCTCACCAGAGCTTTACCTACCTCTGCCGGGGCTGCAGAAGCAACGAGAAGGACCCAGAGTGGGGCCCGGGGGCAGGGAAGGAAGTGGGAGAGGGAGGGCAATACCTCAGCTCCAGAGCCAGGCTGCCTGGGTATAAACCTGCTCTGCCAACTCCCTAGCACCATCAGGTCTTCACATTCCTTGGTGTCGCTTCTAAAAAATGGGTGCAACAGCTGAGACAAACTATACCACCCACCTCAGGATGGCACCCTCCCTTATCCTAGACCCCACAGCTGACAAAGTCCCTACCAGTAGGCTAGAGCTGTTAAATTACCCAATTGCCTAGAAATCCCATCTCTATACTCCTCTGTACCAAAGACAACCATTTTATCAGTGCCTATCATAGGCATCATTTGCCAGTCAGCCTCTCCTTACACTTTATCTCCAATCCTCACAACCCTTTGAGATGAGTGTTATCTTCCCTATTCTACAGACAAGCTTCAGAGACTCAGAGTGATTAAGCATCTAGTCCAAGGTCACACAGCAAAAAGAAGACAGGGTTGGATCCAGACCTGCGGGTGGGGCAAGCCCTGCCCCAGGTGCCTAGTCCAGAGACAGCACTCTCTGTGGGTACCACCTCAGTCCTCCTGGCCTAAGAGATTTCCCCAAGGGACTGGCTCAGCTCAATCCTGGCCCAAACCCTGGGAGGTCAGAGCCCAAGTCCCACAAAATGACCAACAGCTCCTGAGCTCCTGTGCTCCTCGCCTCACCCAAGTCAGGGCTCACCAGAGCTTTACCTGCCTCTGCTGGGGCTGCAGAAGCAGCGAGAAGGACCCAGGTTAGCTGTGAGGTGCTGTCCTTCCACCCTTCTCTGCTGCCCGGAGTACATACCAGTCTCTGCTCCTTGGCTCACCCCTTCCCTTCTGCCTGGGGTGCTGTGCTCCCTCCCACCAGTCACCTCTCCCTCTGAGCCACTGGTTCCCACACTTTGCTGCACAGTAGAACCACCTGGGGCACTTCATAAAAATCCTGGTGTTCTCTTGTCCACCTGTGTTGGTGCAGGTGCCTTTTTTTTTTGCTTTCTCCTTTTCCTAATAAACCTGCCCTTTATAAAATGTAAAAAAAATGCCCAGCTTGCACCCAGTACCAATTCAATCAGAAAGTCTGAGGGAAGAACTCAAGCATCACTGGTTTTAAAAGATCCCCAGCGAGTCAATGTGAACCAGGCTTGGGAAGTATTGTTTCTGGCCAAGATTTCAGCCCCAAATACACATAAAATCATTGGGGAGCTTTAAAAAAATCCACAGGCAGGCCCCGGCCCTGAGGTCACTTAGTGGGTCAGGGGTGGGGCCCTGGTAGCGGTTCAAAAGCTCCCAGGTGATTCTAATGCACAGCCAGGCTTGAGAGCCGCCGCTGCACGGTTCACCAGACGCCTTCATTATGGCTTCCTTCTTGTCCCGAGACACCCTCCACGCTGGCTCTTCATCAATCCCATTTCTCAGATGAGAAAGCAACAGCATGGGGAGGCCACAGAGCTCATGTGAGGGTCACAGTGAGGCTACGCTCTTCTGACTCCTGCTCCGGCCCTCCTTGCCCTGCCCGTGCTGACAGCCACCACACACCTCCCTGGGGCTGCTGGAGAGGCCCCTCTCCCAGGTTCCCTGATCAGTTAGGGAGACTGGCCCTCTAGACACCTACAGGCACTGACTGGAGCCTTGTACCAACCTGCCCCTCCCAGACCCCACGAAGCCCCTCACCCTCTGGGGCTACCACTGGACGAGGCCCCAGCCACCCATCTTGCCCCCACCTCCAGTCCCACCCCTTCCCAAGTCAGGAGAGATGACCTACATCAGGGTGACTACGCAATTCTTTCATCTCCACTTGGGCCCTTTTAGGAATCAAAGGGGAGACTCTAATTGCACTAGAAGAGGCGTGAACAGTATGTGATCACCCCCCAGGCATAGTGCGCTTGCAACTCCGCTGCTGTGATTACTGATTGCTGAAGGCAAGTGCTGTGCAGCCTTGGGCAAGTCGCTTGGCCTCTCTGACTATTCACATCCTCCTCTACAACATGGGGAGTTCCTAGAGTTGCTGTGAGGATAAAAGGAAATATCTTTAAAGTGCCTGAAAGATACTGGATGCATAATAAACAGTGGGGTTTTCTGTTATTAGCTCACCAATAACACACACACACACACACACACACACACCCCTTTTGCCTTAGATATACTGACTCAGGCACACACACAGTCAAGCACACAAGCATGAGCGAACACACACACTGCCACTTGCACCTACACATGAACTTGCCTGGGGCCTAAGTGAGTCCCGGGGGCTCTGGCCACCAGAGGGGAGCATGTTTCCCACCCACCCACCCGTGTCACCATGCTCCCTCCCTCCCCAGCCCAGTGGGCCATCTGGCTGCCAAGCATTCCGGGCACCATGTCCCTGTGGCTGGTTAAGTGGCCCTTGCTCACCCAGTCCTCTGCCCAGGCTGCACCATCCATCCCGGAGGATGTAGGAGGTAGTCTGTCACCCTTATGGAGGCACCCTCAGGTGGAGGGGTGCCCACTGTCACTGAGGCTGCTACTGTGCTGCCCAGACCAAGAGCACAAATGTATCCAAGTGCCAGATATACCAAGATGGCTACCCAGGAGGCTGAGGGCCTAAGGCTCAGATTGGGGCTGGTTTCAAATCCTGCGCTACCACCTTCCATCAGTGGGAACTTGGGCCCCTTTACTTACCTCCCTGAGCCTCCGCTTTTCTGCCTGTAAAATAGACCCATAGCCCGGTCCTCCCCTGGCTCATGCCGGGTCCTGTCCAGGACTCCGCCAAATGTAAGAGGCCCCCCTTTCAGGGACGCCCTCCTCTTTCCAATCTGTTTTTTTTTATTGGATGCCACTGCATTGTCCTTGACGTATTCCATATTTATTTATCTTGTTTATGGTTTGTCTCCCCATTAGGATAAAAACTCCAGGGGATTTTTGACTCTTTCCTGCTTCATCTACAATACCTAGAACAGGACCAGGTGTTAGCTGAGTGACTGAGGGAACCCCGCGGCGTCAGGGAAGGCTCTGTAAAGACTACTGAGCCTCAGAATAGACAGAGGGCATCTAGGGTTAGTTCGGTTCTGTGAGTCCATCCTAGGTCTGCCCAGATGAATCCCAAGGCAGCCACAGGCTGGTCAGCATCTCTGCTGAGACCCAGGTGCCCCTCCCCCACTCAGCACTGTCACCAAGGGCTTGTCCAAAAGAGCACAGCAGGGCATTCTAGGACCTTAGCCCTCCCACCCTCAAGCCTCTTGGGGTCAAATGCTATATCACCCTGGCCCTGCCTCTTTGGTCCCCAAATCCACTCCCAAGCGCTGACCCATCCCCACCCCACCTGGTCGCAGGCCCCGCCCCACGCGCAGGAGCTCACTGGTGCATTTCTTGACGTGGCTGCCCTTCTTGAGTGCATGGCGGCTCAGCTTGCAATGGAAGTTGTCCTCCCAGAACTCAGCAAACCAGATGTTGCGCCGGTTGTTGTCCAGCGTGCGGCTGGAGAAGTAGCGGTCGAAGCCTGGTGGGGAAGCAGGAGATCAGGGCCTTGAGAGCCCCCTTCCCTGCCAGCCCTCAGATCTTCCCCTCCCCCAGGCTTAGATGCTCCCCCTCTCCCCAGGGAAGATCACATCCTCTGATCCCCGGCCCAGCCAGAAAGAACAAAATGTGGGGCATTTCATTTCACTCAAAATGAAAAGAGCTGTATTAAGTCCCAGGAGAAGCATGTGTAATCTTACAACTGCTGCCTTTATGGAGAAGAACAGGATGAGCATGTTTCCACCGCCTTTTAAGCACCTAAGTGCTAATATAGGGCTGCTTTGAGAAGGAGCCACCTGGGGTTCCTAAGATTAGAGCAGAGACAGAGGCTGGAGGAGGGCACCCAAACTGGGGAGGCCCTGAACACCCTGGTTCTGAAAGGGAGATCAGACCAGAGATGGCAGATTGACCCAGGCTATCTAGCAAGAACCAGGCCCCGGATCCCCTCCCTTCAAGTCCAGAACGTTCCCACCACTAACAGACACAGGCTCCTCCGGTTCTGCCCTCAGCCAGGAGGCTCTGCCCCAGGGTGGGCAGGCTGGAGGGTGAACAGAGCCTTCTCGCTCCTTCCAGTGCCCCTTCTGCATGGACCACACTTGCATGTAATGCACACTGTTGACTGGGCACTCGGGATGGGCCTAGACATCTTGGTTGGGGGATGGGACCCCAACCAAGAGGTGAGCTATCAAAGGGTCTATTGACTGTCAGTGACTGTTGCCGTGGGGCGGGGGTGGGGGCTAGCCCACAGCAGGGTTTCTCAGCCTTGGCACTACTGACACTCAGGGTCTTAGGGTCTGATCTTCCTTTGTGTGGGGACTATCCTGTGCATTGCGGGATGCTGAGCAGCATCCCTGGCCTCCACCCACTAGATGCCACCAGCTTTCTCCACCCTGGTGACCACTGACAATGGCACACTCAGTGCCAAATGTTCCATGGTGGGTCAAAACCACCCCCCAGATGAGAACCAGTGCTCTAAAGGCTTCTCTAATATCCCGGGGGTGGGGGGGCCGGCGTAGGGGAAAGCACTTGTCACACGAGTCCTGGGCTCAGATTCCAGCTCTACCCCTGAATAGTCTCTATGGCACTCACTGCCACTCTTTGTCATTCAGCCTCTCTGAGTCTCATGCATGTACTTAATGTGGACAAAAGTGCCCCTGGGGTTGCTGGGAAGACTAAATGAGCTGTCAGTAAGGGGCCTGGCATTGTAGGTACCAACAGCCACAGTGATTGTTGCATTGTGTTTGTTACGGCTTCAGGCTGAGAGAGGTGGTGTGGGAGCTTCCTGCCTGTGCTCCCTCTGCTTCAGGGTGACTAGAGGATACCTCTCAGTGGCCTTGGGCAACAGTGTCCTTTGCTTGGGCCTAGTCTCTTCGACAGTGGAGGGGAAGATGTCTGCAGGCCTTTCCAGTTCCATCAACATTGGATTCTGTTGAACCCAGGGAGAACGGGGGGAGAGGGCCCTGGGAGCCTGCCTCCCCACACGAAGACAGTGGGGTCCTTGCCAAATCAGGCTAATGGGAACTTCATGCCTTGCTCACAGCAAGGTCCCAGCCAGACTAGTCTGTTCCTGTGCAGGGTGGAGAAGGGGTGAGAACAGAACTGGGGGTGGGGGCAAGTTGAACCTCCCCAAGTCCATCCCCACAAGGGCTACCAGACCCACGTGATTCTGCAGGAGGCCTCTGCCCCGGCCCAGTGCCCTCTTATAACCTGCTGGTAGATCCCCACCTGCTTTGGCAAAGCACCCCTCCAGATGCAGTGTGAAGGGATGAGGCTATCTGGGATGAAGGAGCATCCCTGATAAATAAGCCTCCTGTCTGGTCATATATCTGTCACACCCAGATACATCTGAGGAGGGATTCTTGTAGATTAAATTCTGCTGGGTAGAGTGTGGTCAGAAAGGCCCCCCCAAGCCAGAATAAAGAGAGGCTGTGGGCAGGCAGAGGAAGACGGGGTATGGGCAGGGAAGGAGTGGGGTGGAAGAGCCCTTGGAGGAGGGGAGCAAGAAGCAGGAACAGTGGGGGATGACACTGACAGTGCTGAAGGTGGGTGTGCTGTCAGGGCCTGCCGGGCCTACCTCGCACGGACATCCTCTTGGGGAGGATGGTGACAGCTCCCTCAGCCACCTCCTCCAGGTGCAGTACCGGCGCGCTCTTGGAGCCCCAGCTGTCGGAGCCCATCCAGAAGAAGTGGCCTGTCTGGTTGGCCTTCCGTGCCGCCTCCAGCACACGCCTGCGGGAACACACGCCACCCAGCCCGGCCGTGTCTGCCCACGCCATTGCCCCGCCCAGCCACCCCTGCCCATGCGCCCAGGCCCACCCAGGCCCACACCTGTCCCCCTCACAGCCCATGCTGGTACCCTGCCCACTGGACCCATGCCTGCCCAGAGGCCCACAGCGCCCCTCTCACCATAACCTCAGCCTCTGCCTCTCTCTGGACATCCCTGCTCACAGACCCAGTGTGCTCCCCAAGCCCCTCCCCAAGCCCCTCCTGTCCCCTAGGGCCACATCTGTCTCTGCAAAGAGCACATCTGCTTCCCTAGGCCTGCACCTGTCCCAGATCTGACTACACCTGCCCAGCCCTTCCTCTCAGGTTCCTACACACTGGCCCTAACCCCAACCCACATCCCTTGGCCCCTTGTCACATTTACTTGCGTGCGCACGCGCACACACACACACACACACATGCACATATGCTGATGCACACACTCCAACACCCTTCTATAGCTTATCCCTTGCACTTGCTGCTTCCTTCCTGCACTGCTCTCTCCACCCTCCCCCTTCTGTGCCAAATGTCTGGGTCTTTCAAAGAACTGTTCTCTGCGCCCTCCCAGGTGAGGACAAGGGTGTGGGGCGCC
This sequence comes from Talpa europaea, assembly GCF_964194135.1. NCBI lineage: Eukaryota > Metazoa > Chordata > Mammalia > Eulipotyphla > Talpidae > Talpa > Talpa europaea. The sequence goes on along the minus strand of NC_140068.1, from coordinate 96,433,575 downwards.
CAGTTCCTATGACAACGATGGTCTTAATGAAATCAGGTTCCAAGAGCCCAACACAGGAAGAAGCTCACAGGAGGTGCTCAGTCAATGCTCAGTGGCCTCAAAGGCATCTTCTAGAAAGTAGAATCCCCCCAACCCAACTGCTTCCTCAGGGAGAAACTGAAGCATGGAGGAGACAGGCAACCTGGTCAAGATCACACAGCGAGTGAGAGAGTGGGGTACTAGCAGCTGGCCAGGCCCTTCCCAGGGCAAGGCTGGGAGGCCAGGACAAGACTCCAGGGTCATGGGGTTGGCAGCTGGGCCTGTGTGCTCAGCTAGGGCAGGGCTGCCTAGGGCTGCCAGAGCCTGCACCTTCCCTCTCCCATCCCCTCCTGACTCTCGACAACCTCGGACCCCAAACCTGCTACAGCCTCCCACAAAGGACACACTAATGGTCAGCGAGACCGCTCTCAGAACCCACAGTCACAGTCCTATTAATACCTGCTTGCATCCGGCCAGCCAGATGACCAGTGCTCCCCCCCCCCCCCCCGTCCCTGCAAAGTCACCTGCGTTTATTTTTACTTCTGTTTGTTTCTGGAGATGCATGTGGATTTCCAGAAATGCGCCCGCCTCCCTCCACACTTCCTGCAGTCCTCCCCCTTACCCCAGGTGCCTCTTCACTGAGACACCCGGCCCAGCACCTTCATCCTCTCGTTCCAGCATGGGGTGCCGCGGAGCTGAGGCCAGGAGTGGGTACATATCTGGCAGGTGTGGCACCAGAGTAATGAGGGGTTTGGGAAAGGAGTCAGGGAGCAGGGGCTGGTGTCCTAAGTGAGGAAAGAGCTTAGAAGGGCCCCTCTCATCCCCAGAGTTGGCTGATCTGTGGGCAATAGGTATGTTCTATCCTGAGCCAAACCTGTAAGCTTTGAAGGGTTCAGGAGCAGCTTCTGTGCTCAGCGTGGAGTCAGACAGGACTCCCCCTACCTGGCCTTTCACTGCATGAAGCACCCCTATTAGAGATGGTCCCTTTGCTTTTGAGCCCTTAATGATCTTCCAGAGCTTCCCCCTCCGTCCTGCAGGGTCCTGGCAATGTGTCCTGGGGTGGAGGGGGGGGTGATCTGTTTTGCTGCAACTCAGGAGTCCAAGATGGGGTCTTTACCAAGTGGGAAAAGCTGTGGACAAGAAGGGGACTCAGGGTGGACACAGGTTGACAATGGGGGAGGAGCAGGTGAGGTGGGGGGCAGAAAGACAGCCCAGCTGGGCCGTGAATAGGGGCAGCCTCAGGGCACAGGGATTCTGACAGCTCAGGCCTGCTACCTGAGGGAGGCCCACACCCTGTTCCGCAAATGCAGACATGCCTTTCACACCAAACTGTGTGAGGGCCATGTCTCCCCTCAGACTGGGGAATCTCAGACTGAGCCCATCTTGGCCTTGACATCTAGTCTCTGGTAGGTGATAGGTTGCGAAAAGGCAGGAAGAAGATTAAGGGATAATCAAGTGCTCTTTTAACCTAAGTTTCTGACTCAGGATGCAGGGCAGACATGCAGAGAGGCTGTCAGGGCTTCTTCCAGCTGCTCAGTCCTGGCCCCTGAGTTCACCTGTTCCCACTCAGCAGATGTGAAGACTGAGGCCAAGGAGGGGCGAGAATGCCCACAGTGAGTGTGTGCCCAAGCCAGGACTGAACCACCAGGCTTCTCCCCACCACTGAACTCACCACAGGAAGGAGGGAGGGGCTGAGCCAGCTGGCATGCGAGGGCAACTGCTCCCTGCCAGACTCAGCTCTCAGTGCTCTCTGCACATTCCTGCACTCGGTCCTCAAATAACCCCATTAACCCATAACCATTAGCCCATAACTTTTTTTTTAGCAGAAAAGAGGCCCAGGGAGGTTGAAAAACTTGCCTAAGATCACACAGCTCGTAGGAGGGAGAGCAAGATTAGAACCTAGGGGCTCTGGTTGCTAGTCCACGGCCTTAGTCCCTCTGTTAGAATACCTGCTTACCATCCGGGTTGGTAGAATAGATGTAGGAAACAGATGAGGGATAGGAAAGGGAACCTCATGCCATTCACCCACCTCACCTCTCTAGAACCCAGGGTGGGGTCGCCCATGCCTGATTCCCAGCCCCCATCGCACCACCGCCTGCCCTCACCTGATGTCATCCTCATTGGCAAAGATGATGACACCCCTGGCATTGGAGGTCTCCAGGAGGCGCCGGATGATCTTGTCGAACTCCCCAGGCTTGGGTTCTCGTGGTATCTTCACCGACTGGGCGATGCACACGCCCCCTGTGGAAGGGCTCGGTCAGCCTGGGCTGGGCAGGGAAGCACCAGTCGCTGTGCAGTCAGAACAGCCTCAGTGCACGTTTTGGCTCCACCACTCACCAGTCGTATGACCATAGACATATCCTTTAATTGCTCTGTGCCTCAGTTTCCCCATATATAACAGGCTGCTAGCAAGAAGCAATACAGCATTGTGCTCAGAACCTGACTCAAATCTCAGCTCTGCTACTTACTGCTGTGTGATCCAGGGCCAGTTGCTGAAACTCACCGTGCCTCAAATACATCATCTATAAAGCGCAGCTCATACTACCTACTTCATGTGGTTGGTTAACGTTAGTGCACACGAACACGTTAGTATCTGGCACACAGTGTTTAGCAAACACTGGCTGGTTCCACTGTAACCGCCTTGTAAAGTTTTTTGGAGGGAAAAAATCTGAAAATGAGAGCAAATTGCCCATCCTGGGCTATTTGTACCTTCCACACCCCCATTCATTCACACCTCCTAGGGCTCCTGTCCAGGCCCTGGGCTCATCAACACCCCCGTGGGGAACAGAGCACCAGGCTGCCCCCCACCATTGGCACTTCTAGGGCTGTAACCCAAACCCAGCCACATTGTCCTGCAGGTCCCCCAGGCCCCTCAGTGTGCAGGCTCTCTAGCTCCCACCAGACACCCCCACACCCACCCCATTGTATTGGTGATCAGATTCCCAGCAGGCAGCTGAGCCGGGAAAGCCATTCTGACAGCAGGCTTTGGTGGAGGGCCCACTGCCTGCCTGGCTGGTGCTGGGACAGGGCAGAGACCAGGGCCTGCCTGACTCTCAAGCTCGGGCTCCTACAGAAAGCGTAGCCCCCAGGGCTGTAGGAAGACTGTGGGAGCCTCCAGGATGTGGAGTCCATAGCCCAGAGCTGGGGTTCACACCCAGCGGGTAGCTCAGACACCTCAGGGCCCTCTCACTTCTCCCAGCCATTTCTCAGCCTCAGCCATGTCCCTCCAGTGCCAGCCAGGGACAGTGTCACTCACATACCTGACCTCCTGGGGCAAAAGCATTGTGGACCGCTGCTTCTGTGATGACCCACATATGGCACATGAGGAAAGTGAGGCTCAGAGTAGATTAATTGCTTGCCCCAAGCCACACAGTTTCCTGCCCTAGTGAGGTACAGAGAAGCAAGACTCCAGGAAGTAAGCCCCTGGTGACAGAGTCAGGGAACAGCTGATGCAAAAGCATGCTGGATTATTCTTAAATCAAACCAGATGCTTTCCCTATATCGGCACCTTCCTCTGCATCCCACCTAAGGCTCTCGGTCCAGTCCACCCCCCACAGAATCTTGTGGGGGCCCAGCCAATGCCTCAAACCGGGCACCTTGTCTGGGCACCTGGCTGCCACTCCTGGGCACACCTCAGCCTCCAAATGGCCTCTGCTTCAAGCCAGGACTGCCTCAGTCTCCCACACAGACTCCATGCACTCTGAGGGGGGGTGGCTGGGGCTGCATGGGGTTCACCATTCAAGGGGATGCTACCTAAATACCAGGCCGACAGGAAAAGGTGCCAACACCCAGCTCCATGGGAGGAGGTGCATCTACCTACAGGCAGGGAAGTGGCAAGCATGGAAGGCTGCCCAAAAGAGGTGACACTCAGTGGAGCCTCAGAGGGAGAAGGTGTAAGAACCAAAGGGTGGGGCTCTTGGGGAGAACAAGATATGCTCGCTAGAAGGGAACTACGGGCCTGGGGTTACATGACATGTACCCCTTCACACACCTATCCCCAGGCATTGCACTCCTCGTTTTCTGCAGCAGGCAAGGCAGCCATGGCCCTCTGCCCCCCACCCTGCCTCCCTTACTTTCTGCCCTTCCAGGTAGACCAAGTATCTCAGGACTCTCCTAAGGTCCCCAAAGTAGTCCCAAGTGCCAAGAAGAGCATGGCACGGGGAGCTTATGGGGGAGAGAACAAAGGAGGGAAGGACGAGGGTCCTTGAGCAGGACTGGGGCCCCCTCCAGTTCTGGGGCACAGAGAGCCGGGGAGAGCCAGTCTGCAGCCCACAGCACTGGGCCTGCACTAATGGCGGCCAGGAGACACTCGGCTCCCAGCTAAGCCCTCCATATGGTTCCTTTCCAGTCAGAAAGTGGGCCAATTGCAAGCTTCTCCCCCCATATGGGGAGACAGATGGACAAGAGGAGGAAGCTGGATGAGGGTGTGGGGGGTGAGGAGGAGCCACCTGGTCCAGGAGGGAGGAGGGACCAGAGGGCAGAGGGGAGGGAGGCAGGGGGTGCGAGTTAATGGTTCTCAGACAGGGAGAAGCTTGGGTTAAGTACCATTGGTGAGTGACGCTCCCTACGAGATCCTTGGGGTGGGCTCACCCCACTGCCCAGGGCCTAGCTCAGGCTTCATTTTGCTGGGAAAGAAGAATGTGGTGACCACAGCTCTGTTGGCTGGAATGTGAGAGAGTCACAAGGCACTTGAGGGCGAGCATGGTCTGTGCAGGGTATGATAATCTTGCAGCCACCGGAGAGTGAGGGGACTGAGAGGACTCTGGGGACTTTCTGGAAAGCTCAATAACACTAGTAACACAGATGGAGCGTGTAAAGTTTATTGAATATTATTCTCCAAATAACATGGATTCACGCCTCTGAGGTTGGCACCACCAGCACATCTCTAATATGTAGATGAGCAAACTGAGGCCCAGAGAGGTTGAATGGCTTCCTAAAGGTCACACAGATAGTTAGGGTCAGGGCAGAGCAGGGGTTTGAACACAGACTGGCTCCTGCCACCACTCCTTTAGTCCTATGTCCATAACCGAGGGGCAGGGGCCGTGGAGTCAAGGGACGGGGGGAGGGGAGGGGGGCGCAAGTCACACACCGAAACCACCAGCCCGCCTGTGTTCAGTTTCCGTGGCTGCAGCTCCATCACCGTAGGGCCCAGCACTCTCCCGGGACACCTTCTTCCAACCTCTCTGCTAGAGAGGGGGCTTTCCTCCCATCCACCAATCTCTCTCAGTGAATAAGAGCCCATGAGTCCATATTGATGGTAAATACAATCAAATCAAACCCGGGTAGCAAGGAGCAAGCCTACTCCCTGTCTTGGAGGGGCAAGTTGGACCCTCCACCTCCTCCAGGCTCGAGGACCAGCATCATAAGAAGGGAGGGGGCACGGAAGAGTCTTGGGTTCCCCCTGGTCCCCTAGACACTCCTGGATCCCCCCTTGGTGAACCCTTTACTACACACCCCAGCCACCCCATTCCCTGGACAGCACCCAGCTGCTGCGTGCCAGCAGCAAGCTCTGGCCAAGCTGGCCGAGCTATCGCCTCTGATTGCAGAGCCAGAGGCAGGAGGCCACAGCCACATGCCAAGAACATCTGAGCACATGGGGGCTTTAGGGGCCTCAGAGACCTCCTGGCCCACTTACGACTGAGATCGAGGAGACTGAGGCCAGAGGGGTAGAGTCTACCCAGGGGCACACAGTGGCTGGAGTAATGCCCACTCTGGATGAGGCTCTCACCACTGTAGCAGAGGTTTAGGATGCAGACCAGCCCTCTCAGTTATTCTGGGTAAGCAGAGTTGCCCCAACCAAACCCGGGAGTGAATAGAAGGCAGCCCCACACCTCCCTAGGCACCTACCTTTCCCAGCTCCCCATCTCCCACCCCAGCCCTCAGCCTGGTCCTACTGGGAATGCCCAGCCTAATCCCAACCCCTGATCCCCACGCCCATCCTTCACACCCCTCCTCCCACGTCTAGCTTAGGCAGCCCTAATTTCACCTTCCCCTCACCCTGCTCTCCCACCCATCAAAACAGACTCATCCTCATCCCATCCCTCAGGCCCCGCCTCTGTGAGGACAGTGATAGAGAAGAGTCCATGAGGATGTTCTGGAGACCACGTGGTAGTGTCTAGCAAAGCTGAGATGCCACGTCTACAGGCCAGCGTGGCCCCTTGTACATCCCTTCCCAGGAAACCCGCACATGGGTGAGAAACCTAAACACACTTCCACTGCAGCACTGTTTGAAACAGCAAAAAATGGAAACAATATAAATATTTTACAACAGAAGAATAGACTGTGGTGTTTGTGTAATGGAATATTATATAGTTAAGATTAATAAAATAACACTCATTACTCAACACAACAAAATCCTAGAAAACCTAAATTGACTGAATATGCAAACTGCACCATGATCTGTCCCACTCGTGTAGATATTGAAGACCACATATGGTGAGATTTATGACTTAAGGATACACATATATGTGAGCAAGAGCTGCCTGAAGGCAGACTTTACCTGTTGTATTCATTTTCAGTCTCCCCAAAACCTCAAATAATGCCTGGTATATAGTAGGTGCTCAATAAATGCTTGCCGAATGACTAAACAAGGACAGGAAGGGGTCCCATTAACTTTAGAGCCATGGTTATCTTGGGGAGGTAAGGAGAGGAACAAGAAATGAGTGGGGCCCCACAGTAGGGGGTGGAGGTCAGGAGGTTGGGGGGCTACTGGGTAATCCATATTTTATTTCTTTCAAAAATAATCAAAAGTAAATAGGGCAAAATGTAAATGCTTGGTACATCTGGACCGAAGACTCCAGACCAGACAAGACATTCAGTGGTGTCAAGTTCACAAGTGACAGTGGTGATCCCGTCCTCAAGTGTGTGCCTGAGGAGGTCACTCCTGGACACACCCAGCCTTCTTTTGTTCATTTGGGGCCACACGCCCACATAAGGCCCCACATCCACAGTGCACTGGAGAGAAGGCATGTGGGGAGCCCACCTGGGGCTGCCCCTCTCTGCCCTCCCCTGCTGGGAGCTGGAACCCCATCCTATGCCCAGGCTCCAGGCACCTGCCCTGACTTGACCGTGACACAGAGACTCCACTGCTGAAACTTGATGTGGGTTTTCTGTTATCTTTTGTGGTCTCTATACCCTTTCCATTTGCGGTCTTGTGACCTCTCCCTGTATCCCCAGTCCAGCCAACGTATCCATGTCAGTGTCTCCAACTGTGCTCACCCAAGGCAGGACCAGGTCTCCGTGTTTGTTCACTCATTCATTCATCCATTCATTCATTTGAGAAGCACCCTGCTCAGTTTCTGGCACAATTGATCCTTAAGAAATAATAGCTAGTAAGACCCCTTCCTCAAGAGCATCCAGTCTGGCTGGGTGAGCAAGACCAGAGGGAGAGCACAATCACCCCGAGAAGACAGAGGACAGCACTGCTGGCCAGCAGAAGTACGCGGGTGGCAGAGGTGGTCCTCAGGGAGCCAGGACCCAAGCACACTCCCCAAGACTCATTCATTCCACCACTGCCTTTCCTGAGCACCTACTGTATGCCCAGGATGGCTCAGATGCTGGGATGCAGCCAGGAGGACGGAGCAGCTCCTCCCATGCAGCCGACACAGCAGACGACAGTGACCATCACCATCTGACAGCCAGGGCAGAGGAGGAACAGCAGGGTGAGGAGGAGGAACAGCAGGGTGAGGAGGAGGAGGGAGGTCGGGGCTGCATCCCCTCCCTCCACCCATTCTGTCTAGGATGGGAGGCTCAGACCAGACCACACAGCTCTGATGTTTCCCTCAGAGCTGCTGCCCTGCAGAGAGCCACAGGCTGAAAACACTTTTGACTCGTGAATCCCACCGTCAAGTGAGGCTCACTGCTGGGCCAGCCAGGTGGTTCTGTGCCCCACGGCCTAGAGTATCTGATCCTGGCCGCCCTCAGCACAGATGACGTGGGGAACTTTGAGGGCACAGACACTAAGGGACACTGAGGGAGAGTCTGTTTCCTGCCAGGTTTCCCGTCTGGAGGTGTCTCCTAACACACCCAATGGATTTAGGTGGGCCCATGCAACAGTGCACCAGCACTTAGGTTCCTTGTCCCCCCAGCTCCCACCTGTCCCCCCAGATAGCTCTCCCCACTCCACTTATCCTTCCCACCTTTCTGCAAACCACCCCTCCAAGCATCCTCTGATCCCCTGCCTTCATGGGGCCCCCACCTGCCTGCCCACTCTGGCAAGCAGAAAGGCAAGGTCTCCCAACAGAACAATCTGCTTTTGCCCACCCCCACCCCCATGAGGGGTGCAGTGGGGAACCTGGGCTCCCTATTTCTCTTCTGAGCTCTCAGCCACATGATCCAGACTTGGGCATCTACCTCGCCCTCCTTCTTTTATTTTCTCTCACTCACCACAAGATCTACCTTGCCAGGCCCTGAGGCAAGCCCAGAAGGAGCTAAGCGGTCAGGTCATCCTGTAAGCAGTGGGGTGGGCAGAGAATGGGCTGCCCCACTGGGTCAAGTGACAAGGATGAAAGGACTGTGTCCACCCCCTCTTGCTCCAGAGCCCAGGAAATCAGTGTGATGCAGGCTGCTGGTTCTGCCTAAGCAGCACCCCAGGCTCTGGGCTGCAGACTGCAGAGGAGAAAAGTCCTTCTCGGGAGCATCGAGACATTTCCCTGCAGCTGAGCCACGCAGGCGCGAGGGCGGTCCTCTCTCAGCCCCAGCAAGCAGCTGCAGCTCCAGCTCCAGGAGGCCAGCAGACTTGGGCTCCTCTCCTCTCCTCCTCTTTCTTTCTTTCTTTTTTTTTTCCTTTAGTCATTTTAAATTTAAAAAGGAAGAAAAAACAATGAAAACACAAATCCTAGGAAATCAAGTGGAAAAATCTACATTACGGCAAAATGTGAAGGCAGCAAATTGCATCGTGGAAAGAAAGAGGAGGGAGTTCACAACCCAAGGGGCGTCTCCCAGGTTCCCCTAGGTTTGGGGCAGAGAGGGAGGTGAAGGGAAGATATGGGGAGGCTGGGTGTCACTCTGGACCGTATGATCCCCCTTTACCCCATCCTTCCCCATGCCACCCGCTCCCCCCACCCCAGACAGATACTGGAGATTCTTTCTCCTGATCCTTCCCTCCACTCCTCCCAATTCAAAAGCCAGGCCTCTTGGGCCTCCCCTGGTGGCACAGGCTGTTGGGCGCAGCCTCTGCAGCGCTGGTTCAATCCCAGCTGGCCAGCGAGGGTCCCACATGTCTCAGCAGACAGACCTCTCCTGTCTCGCCCGCTGCTCCCCTCAGCAGTGTATTTCGTCAGTCTGCCTGTTCTGCTCCCTGCTCTGTCTCAGGTGAATCCTGTCACCCTCCCGTGCATCTGGCCTGTACCCTGGTAAAGAAAGAAAGAAAAGAAAGAGAGAGAGAGAGAGAGAGAGAGAGAGAGAGAGAGAGAGAGAGAGAGAGAGAGAGAGAGAAAGAAGCCAGGCCTCTTCCCCAAATACTCTCTCAGGAAACAACAACTCAGAGGGGCTAGTGACTAATAAGGAGCTATATTTGTTTTCAACTCAGGATGAAAACTTTGCCTAAATAAATGGCACTATCTTAGTGGATCCCAGGCCACAAAACTGTGGCCAGAGGGTGTTCTGAGGTAGGGAAGATGCCAGGTCCCCAGCAAATGCCTCTTCCCAGCAGCTGTTCCAGGGTGAGCAGGGAGGGCAGTGAGGGGTGGGCCCCGCCTCCAGGCAGCTCTGGATCCAGTGGCATCTAGGGATCCACAGAGGACTTGAAGCCTCTTTGGGGCCAGCTCAGGCCAGTTTCACGGCCACTACCTCTGCTCCTGGCCTACTTGCCCTTGTCCAGTGTCCACAAATCCATGATACAATGCTCCTTGCGTACAGCCCTCAGTGGTACCGTGTGTGTGTGTGTGTGTGTGTGTGTGTGTGAAAGAGAGAGACAGAGACAGAGGCATCTCCTCAGGCCCACAACATCCAGCCTTCCCCCGTCCAGAATCCGCCATCTAACACCTGCTCCCACATGCGCCACTGCAGAGGCTTCTCCCTCGGCCAGAATGCCCCTGCCTGGCACTGAGCAGTGACCCTCTGGCTTCCCCCTGCAGCCCTTCCTTACTGGGCCTGAGTTATCTCCGGGGGTCTGTCTGTCCCTGAGGACCTACCCGGACCCAGCATGCCTGCTGTGCCCACTCAAAACAGACAGCAACCTGGGTTGCTGGGTAAGTGAGCCACTGAGCACCAGCTGACCAGGGCAGGAGGAGTAGCTTGACAGGAGCTGCCAACATGGGCTCAGGGCAGGAGATCTGTAGGAACCCCCGGGCGTCTGCACCTGTTCAAGCCCTCCCACCTCCCCCAGGAGCCTCCCTGCCTCCCCTCAGAGCCACCACCTACATGTCGGCAGGTCTGTATGCTCAGGTGGGCGCTTCCTTCATGCTAGACAATCCACACACAGCAGCTGCCCCATGGGACTTGCCTGAGCTCCAAGCACATTCATGGTCTGGGCATCGTCCTATTCTCTACCTAGATGAAAATTCTTTGCTATAAATGCTTGGGAAACACATGTGCAAAAGAACAAGTGAAGGAAAGTAAAGATAGCTATGCAAATTGGGGGCACCCCAAGGGCCTGGGGCCTGACGACAGCTAGACCAGCAGAGAAAGGTGTGAAGTAGAGTATTCACGCTTCCTGCTAGAGCCAGGGGCCTCCACCCACAGGGGGCGGTGGGCCCAATGCCAGAGGTTTGGCTGGAACCAGGACCAGCCAGGGATTGAGGGACAATGAGGGGGGCAGTCACTCTCATTTCCTGCCTGGAGGTCTCCCCATGCACCCCACCAAAGCATGACTATTGCACCTACATTCGGCTTCCCCACCCCTGCAGCCTGAGTCAGGGTGCTGGCTCCACCACTCCCTGGCTGTGTGACTTCAGACAAGTCACTCAGGCCCTCTGAGCCTCAGGCTTCCCATTGTGAAATGGGAAGGACTTAAAGAAATTCTACTTGGTGTAGTGGAGTGAGGGTCAAAAGCGATGGTGTTTTTGTGAAGGCCAGGGCTGGCCTTCTGGAGCCAACACCTCCGGGGTGTTGTGGACAAAGCCTAGTGGAGGTGGGACTCAAGGCAGGAGGGCAGGAGCGGAAGGACGTGGCCCCATCCCCTAGTTCAGGTCAGGACCCCAAGCTGGTAAGGTAGCGCTGCTGGTAAGGGTCAGGAGTACAGGCTAGACTAAGAATTGTGCCAGGGGAGGGGCTGGTGGGCAGAGCACCCCAGAGGCCCAGGGGCTGTCCAGGGCAGGACACAGATCCTTTCTGTCCTGAAATTCTCCCATATGCGATGACACAAAATCGCTTAAGTCACAAGCCACCAAAACCGCCCTTAGACACACAGTCCCACCCCATCCCCCACCCCATCACAGCACAAACGCAACGTCAGCCCCCACAACCTCACAGTCACAAGATGTACTCGTGGCCACATGGTCACACCTCACACAAACCCACTGCAACGCCAGCTTGTACTGTAACCCACAGCCTCACACAACCACACTCACCACACCCAAACTCCCCCAGTCACATCCCTCACAGTCACAAACCTGTGTACGTTGGCACACAAGTTGTGTAAACACACACCAGTCATGTGGGTGACCCCAAATCTAACTTCAGCCAGCCACCCAGCCACCCAGCCCCACATACTCACATATACCACACGTCTCACACACACACACACACACACACACACCACAAAGACAGACGTAACCTCACAGTCACACCGACACACATTCAGAGTCACACAGTCATGAGTATACTCCACAGACACACATACAGCAGTCACACACAGCACACAATCACACAAACACCAGACACAGACTTGACCCCACACAGACGCACGATAATCCGACCACCAGCAGCAGAGCCATCATGCTCCCCTCACACAGTCCCGTCTCACATAACACCACACCCCTCAGGCCCAACCACCTCGAGGCCTCCCCAGTGAAAACTCAATTTACCTTAAACCCCCTCCTACTAAAGCCCCAGGAGGCTGCCCGTGGGCCAGCTCAGGTCACCTACCTCCTTGAAGCTGCCAACAGCATTAACACCTTCCCATTGCCACTGCTTCAGAGGGCACCTGACTGGAGAGTGCTAATGGGGTGGGTTAGAGACAGGAGGAGGGGAACAGCACTTCTGTCACCCACAACTCATTATCCAGCAGCCTCACGAGCCCCACTGAGACAAAGCCCTGTCTTTCCGCTGAAGCCCTTTCCCTCTGCCTCCAGGCCCCACCTCACCCAGCCCTGCCCCTGTGGAGAACAGGGCTAGATTTGGGGGTGCAGGGCACACAGCCTCTGGGAGTAGGCCTAGGTCTGGGCACAGATGGGAACCATGTCCCATCTCAATCACCTATTTGCTTCACAATAAAAGCCACATCACCAACCTCTCTGAACCTCCACTTCCACATCTGTAAAATGGGATGGCATTATCCCCACCCCGAGACATGCCAAGGTCCAGGGTGTTGTGAGGATTAGTGGGATCCTGTGGACAGGCCCAGAGCCTGGGGGGGGGGGAAGCTGGGGGAGGAAGGGATGCAGGCTGGGGGGCCAGTAAATGCAGCTGTGGGGTTCAGTGGCTCTGAGCTGAGCGCTGCTGTCCCCTGCCCAGGAGGCTGCTGGGCAGCAGCGGAGTTCAGAGTTGCATTATTCATGGCGTTCAGCTCTGAGCTCCGAGCAGAGGGAATTTGCTGAGTGATCGACCTAATATCTTAACACAAACCCATTTAGGCAAAACACCTTTGAAGCGAGAAAGGCAGAAAGAAAAAAAAGAAAGAAAAGGAAGTGAAGGCGTTTGGAGGCAGGTGGCAGAAGAATAAGGGAGGGCAGAGCAGAGACAGCTAGTTCTCGGCCTGTCTCTAGCCCAATACCCCCTTAGGAGATCCCTGCCCCTGCCCGGGGCCCCAGGTCTTCAGAGAGCAGGCCCAGCATTCATCTGAGGAATCCTAAGCTGGTTCAGAGATGGAAGAGAATCTGTCCAAGGTCACACAGCAAGTCAGGGGCCAGCTGGCATCCAGACCCAGGACTGCTAGAGTTAGTTCAGAGTCTCCTGGCAAGAAGCCTTTTATAGAACAAGACCCTAACTCTTCCCCATATGCCCCCAGTTCCAATGACACCCCTGGGGGATAAGGTCACATAGAGTGTTAACCCCTTTCTCAGCCTCACAAGCCTATGCTCCACCACAGCAGGGCCACGTCCCACCCAGTGAAAACTTCCACCCTTCAGCCTCTGTCTGCGGTGGTCTCTGCCGAAATACCCTTCCTGCTTCTGCATCAGCCCAGCCCCATCCAGTGCAGAGACCCAATGTCTCCTCCTCTTTCCCCACAACACACCCCAGATCCTCTACCCAGTTGGAACTCAGCCCTGCTCACATGGCTCTTGTCACAGCCCTCTCCTCCGGCACGTGCCTTCCTCTGCCCATGCTGTGGTCAGTTTTGCTGTGCTGTGCTCCTGGTATGAGGGCTGGAGCCAGGGGGCCAGCCTCAGATGCCAGATCAGATATTGCTGAGCTGTGTGACTTTGGACAAGTTACCTACCTCTCTGGGCCTCCTCTCCTCATAATAAAGCATGAAGAATAAGTGTGTCAATAAATGCGAGGTTCTTAGAACAGTGCCTGGCACACAGGACTCAACAGATGTTTGCTCTGACTGGAATATTATTGTCAGTTTCCTCCATCAGCCCCTTTAAGGAGAGTCTGTGTATATCCCAGTTTCCAGCAGACTGCCAAGCACACAGTAGGAGCTCAGCCAACATTGGTGGAGCTGTGTTTCATTTCTAGCAATGCTGTCTCCCTGGCCTTTCCACCCCAGATCCTTTGGGAGAAGCCAGCCCTGGGCTAGTGGCAAAGACACCTGTGTGGGAGCGGGGCGTGGAGATGAGACCTCTGGCCAGCTCCACTCTGCAGCAGGCATCAGACTCAGTCAGGCAGGGAGGGGCCGGGGTTAGGGGCCAGCAGCTGGGCAGCTGGGCCTGCGGTTTGGACAGAAAGGAGCAGGCGGCTGCAGCCTGGGATAAAATATTTAGGAGCCCACATCCCCAGGAAGTGGAAACTGACAAGCAAAATGAAATGTTGAGATGTAATTACCCAGGCAGGCCAAGCATGTCTCCCCGCCAGTGGCAGGCTCAGTACCCCCCCAACCTGCCACAAACAGGCATTGGGTAATGAAGTCCTCCTGGACCCTCTCCCACACCAGCCCTCACCTCCTCCTCTTCAGGTCAGGGCAGGGGGAGAAATGGCAAAGAGCTCAGCTCTCATGCCTGCAAGCTGACCCTTTCCATGGTAGAACAGCAGGAAATGCAGACAACAGAGGCCTGAGTTCACCTGGTAAATAGACTTCACCCCACTAGGTCTCTGCTTGCTCAGTCAGAAAATGGGGCTGCTGACACCCCCCCCCACACACACACCCAGGGAGGATGGAGACTGTGGATGTGAGTGTACTCCAGAAATCAGCTTTGGTGTAGGATGGTGGCAGGGCAACTGCCTCCCGAGGTGAGACAGCAACAGACACCAGTCTGACCCAGTCTACCATGAGAGGCTTTCTTGAGGTGCTGGGCTGCCTGGGACTCGGATTAGTAGAGCTGATGGACAAAGACCAGGGGCTGAGCCCCAGATGTGCTCCACCCCCCATGCTGGAGAAGTGCTCACTCCACAAAACAAACTGCCACAGGCTCTCCTGCTGCTGTTGGGGCAGGCAGGGGGCCTGTTTGGCCAGATATGGGAGTGGAGAGATGGGAACCAGGGAGGGACAGAACAGAAAGGAGGTTCCAGGATTGGATCAACCTTGAGGAGCAGCCTTGAGTGGGCTTCCGGAGGGCATGCAGCTTGGGGAGCTGGGGGAGGGGAGCTCAGCAGACGCCCCTCCTTCCTGCGCTCCAGAGATGTGGGAGAGGGTGGTGCTACAGCAGGCATTTGGGTGGGACAGTTTGTCAGTGCTGGGATAGTCTCCTGCTGCAGCACAAAGGACATCACGGGAATGGCACCAAATGTGAGTAGGAACCTACGTCATTAGCATATTTGTACTGACTTTTAAATGCCCCAGAGTTGAAAGCTCCTTTCTGATCTAAACCAGGGAACAGAGGACTGTGACCTGCCCAAGGCAGCCCAGCACATATTCACACATGTGCGGCCTGCGCCCTCGTTGGGCTGGCTCCGGAGCCCCACGTAGGTAAGTCCAGCCTCACCTGGCAGTAGCCAGGGGATCCCTCAGGCCCTAAGCCGCTGTGCACCCCCAATCCTGCCCACACCATCTTTCCAGACCAGAGCCCCACACGCGCATAGAACCTCAGGCCACCCAGCCTGGCTCTCCAACGTTCCACCAGAACTGCCCTCCCCCGCACCTTCACTGACTCACCTCCCTGGGGCAAAGCCCAGCGCCTCAGCCATCCTGAGACCCTGCAGCATCATCTGACGCTCCAATAGTGCTGCAGTTTCCAGCAAGCACCAGGGCGTTTCTCTCCCAGTCTTTGCTCAGACTATTCCCTCTGCTTGTGCCCAATTCCCCTTCCAAGACTCTCCCCTCTTCAAGCTGCTCCTGTCCGTTCTTGAAGATCCAACTCAGGCCCTCCCCTCTAGGAAGCCCTCATAGATGCCCCCAGGCTCCTTCTTCTCTGGGTACCCATAAAAATCCCAATGTCTCAATCACCAAACTTAGCACAGTGAATGGAAATTATTGAACTACATGCCTCTGTGCCCACCAGCCAACTTCTAGGCACACTGCCAGGCATTGTATTCACTGACTCAGCAACAATTTACTAAGCACCCTCCCCCAACTCCAATACCAGACTCCATTCTAGATGCTATGGGTATAGCCATGAAAGGACAGACAAGACCCTGCCCTCATCGAGCTGACATCCATCTATGCAGCAGCTGGTAGATGTTGAGGAATGAAAGAAAGAATAAACAAATGAATGAATGAATGAACAGACTAATTTAATTAAGAGCTGGTCTACTATCTATTAGTCTCTTGGTCCCATTCCCAGGCCCTGTCCTTCTGCCCCCACCTTGCTGTCTTCCCTCACTCCCTGCCCTGCTCTCCAGCTTGTGTGCATGCTTGCACAAACTCTCTCCCACACACATACACGCATATCCCACTCCATCATCCCATGCCCCGCAAATTGTGAAAAAAATAATTTTTGCATATATTCTCATTAGCTTCTCCCAATCAGCTCACATCTTAGGTAATATGACCACTGCACAGATAAGGAACCAAACCCACAAGTCGGAGTCTCCCCGTTCTCCAGTCCCTCTCCTCCCTCTCTTCTGCCTTTCTACCTTTCTCTCCCACTTTCTGGGGTACCAGCAAGTTGCCTCCTCTCTCTGAGCCTGTTTCCCTATCTGTAAAATGGGCAGGAAGGGAGACTCTGATAGAAAATAAATGGGCCCATGTTCTCCCCTCCCTCTACCCTTCGGAGCCTCTGCCATACCCCCCTCCATTTTCGTTCTCCTCCCTCCTTCCTCTCTCCTCTTGCCTGTCACTTTGTCCTGCTTCCTTCCCCATCCCAAGGCCTCCCTGGGGCCCCAAGACGTCTGCAAGATGGTCGTTAGCTTTCCTTCTGGCTCATTAAAAATGAGAATTTGCATAGAATATCCATATGATCGTTCTGTCTAGAGCAAAATGGGGCATGGAGATAATACACTGTGCAAGTTGGAGAGAAAGAAGAGGATGTTCACAATGGGAAGAGGAAAAACCCCAACCAGAAAGAAGCCAAGTGGAGCCTTGGGCCTCAGAGGCAGCCTCTCCTCCACTCCAACGATTTCTTGGCCTTTCTGATGGCTTATTCA
The DNA here is from genome assembly GCF_964194135.1 of Talpa europaea. Classification (NCBI taxonomy): domain Eukaryota; kingdom Metazoa; phylum Chordata; class Mammalia; order Eulipotyphla; family Talpidae; genus Talpa; species Talpa europaea. The sequence goes on along the minus strand of NC_140068.1, from coordinate 96,416,772 downwards.
CCTGTTTTTGTCACCTGAAACCAGACATTTTTAAAAGTGTCCCATTTTACAGGTAGAGAAACCAAGAGCTGGAGTGGAACACTGGCTTGTCCAAAGCCACCTGCATGTCCGTGGCAGGCCTGAGGGGTAGCACTTTCTGCCATGGGTTGCACACCACCCTCTCTTAGACCTGCTGTTGCTCCAGGAATGCCGACTCCCTTCCTCTCTCCCAGAAAGAAGACATCATGAAGAACCAAATTCAGTCAGGCAGTGCCTCTCCCCAGAATACCCTCAGGCTCTCCAGGGACAGGTTTACCAGTTATTCAAGGCTCTCTTCCCATCATCCTCCCTCCTCCCAAGAAAGCTCCCCTTCATTGGTCTCCCTCTTCTTGCAATAACAGTTTCACGAGATGCAGAGATTTCTGGAGACAACTGCTTCCAAACCTATCATCCCAGCTATATAATTGCATTCAGACCTGCCTCATCCCAAAAAGGATTCACAGCAGTGCCCAGAAATAAGCGTATTTGGCTAAAAAGGAAATTGACAACAAAATCAAGGGGAAAGGATGTGCACATTACATATGAGGCTCCACTCAGTGGCCAAAGACTGGCGGTTTGTTTGCTGGGGGCCAGAGTCAAGCAGGGCTTCCCCAATGGCTGGTGAGGATGCCGCTATCTATGGTGCTGAAGAACATCCCGGCCCTCTGCCTACAGGCAGCTAGGGAGCAAGGCCTATGGGACAGAGCTTCAAAATATACCCCAAATCTGTCCTTTCCCACCACCCCCAACCCAAGCCACCATCACTTCTCACTTGCACAGAAACAGCCTTCTCCTCCACTGGCCCTCCTGCCAGTTAGAAGGATACTATTAAGTCCCAGTCCCTTTACTTCCCTCTTCAGCTCAGCCTTTCCCTGGCTCCCATTTCACTCAGAGCAAAAGCCAAAGTTCTCACAGTGACCTAGAGGCTCTACATGATAACCCCCCTACCACCACCCCTCTACCCTTGCTTTTTCTCTCTCTCCTTCACTCATCTTCTCTTGGCTCTTCTGCCTCTTGGCTATTCCACCATTGCCAGGCAGATTCCCGCTTCAAGTTCTTTGCACTTGCTCATTCCTCTGCCTGGGGTGCTCTTCCCCCAGATCTCCACAAAGCTCACTCTTTCATGCATTCAGGACTCTGCTCTTATGTCCCCTCTGCAGAAAGGTCTTTCCTGGCCACCTGTAAGGTCTTTCCTAGCCACCTTGAATTAAACAGTCTACTCTATCTGCCCCTCTCTGTCCACTTACACTTGATTCTTCTTCACAACAATGCCCACCAACTCCTATCTGAAATTATATAATGACATATTACTTATTTATTATAAGCTACCTCTGGTCTTCTCCCCAAAAGTGAGTTCACAAGGTCAGGGATCTTTATCTGTCTAGTGCACTGCTAGGGTCCCAGTGCCCTAGTCCAAGGTCTGGCACACAATAGGTGTTAAATAAATACTAATTCAGGAAATGGATGAATTACTGTGCAGAGGTGAAAGATATAAGGGCTAAAGAGCAGAACAATGCCCCCACTTCTCATCAGCCACTCCCCATGGAGCAGGCTCTGTGTGATTTGGAAGGCTGGTCACCTCCTCTGTAAATGGGGACAATTCTCAGGGCTGCCATGCAAAGGCCAAGGCTGAGGCTGGGCTCAGTAAGGATGGTTAATGAGTATTCCCTAAAAGTACATAAATTAAAACAAAGGAGGTTTGGGGTCTTCACACAGGCCAGACTGACTGGAGGTATGTGCAGAAGGCAGAACCTGTTCAGGTTCAAAGGTTCTGAGAAGATCACTGGGTAGGTGGACCTGGAGAATACAAGGCAAAATAAAATGGCTTTGGATATCCCTCAGCATGCAGCCCCTTGAAGAAGGCCCACAGCCCCTTCATGAGTTTACAGATAGTCCAAGGAGGGGAAGGGACTTGCCTAAGGTCACATAGGAGTAGGGGATAGGGCTGAGACAGGAACCCTCCCCACAGGATACCTAGCAGCCCCATACACCAGCAGCAGGAAGCATCAGGATGGAGAGGGAAGAAAATGGTGAGCTTACAGAGTCCTTCCAGAGCTGCAAAGAATAAGGGGGAGGGGACTTGCTTTATCTGCATTTCCAAGGAGCTCAGAGTGGGGGGCTTGGGGCTTGGGGCTTGGGCTAGGGACTCCACCTCAGATAAGAAAGCAATGTGAAATCCAATTGTCAAAAAACAGGTGAAGAGGGCTTCCTGGAGGTCAAAGCCAAAACTGGACTAGGGGTTGAGGTGAGAGGAAGTGGAGGAAGAAGAACAGGTCAATGCTTTCTGCCACTTGCATTTCAACAAAATGGAAGGGATCTCTCACCCGTGGCAGCCTGCCATGGTGAGGACAGAACCCAGATAAAGAGGCCCAGGGCAAGGGAAAAGGAAGAAACAAGGGCAAGAAAATGAACCTGAAGAAAATGGGGTTCAAATCAGATTTACTTGTCAGAAGGTCCAGTGGTAATGAAACCAAAGAATATGGAGTTAAGAAAACAGGTTTTGTGGATGTGTCTACTTTGTGGCTCAGGTTTGGGCCCAAGGATATAGACACCAGAAGTCAAAGGCCACCCCACAGTACCTGACTTCCATGCGGCAAAGACAGAGAAATAGAGATGTGTGCGGGATGCAAAGATAGGGGATGTGATAGGGGATCAGAAGCCCCATGACCCTTTCACCTGCATTTTAGTGATGAAGCTGAGGCTCAAAGAGGGATTGTGAGGGCCTCCCCTGGTGGCGCAGTGGTTGAGCGCTGGGTTGCGAGGCTGCCCGCAGCCTCTGCGGCACCAGTTCGATCCCAGGCCACCAGCGAGGGTCCCACAAAAAAAAAAAAAAAAAAAAAAGAGGGCTCGTGACCAACTGAGCATCACACAGCCGCCCAGAGACAGAGTCGGGACTAGAACTTAGCCTGACTCCCAGCCCAGGGTCCCCTGCCTCACGGCCCATCTGTTGACACCTGGCCCTTCAATAGCTTGGTATGTAGTGTGGTGCCCAGACATGCACGCATTACTGCATTCAATGCTCACACAGCCTATACGGGAGGGACTCTTCACATGCCCATTTCACCAGGTGGAAATGAGGCCCAGAGACCTAAGTGGCTGTCCAAGGTGGCACAGCTCGTTCTGGCAGAGCCTCATCCAGGCTCATAACTACTCCACTCCACTGTGTCATCAGGGGTAGAATAGGATTCAGAAAGCTAAAGCCACAAGGGGCTGCAACCAGCATAGGAAAACTCTTAAAACCCAAAGAAATCTTCAAACATGTTCCAAAAAAGGGGCTGGTAAAAGAAGATGTTGCTTCCCGCCTAAGAGGGAAGGGATGCAAATTCAGAGCAAAAAGGGCTCAGCACCTAACACCTTCCTCTTCCTGTCATTCCCGTCAAGCTCAAAGCCGAATGCGGATGGGAGTGTGTTGCGCTGTGACAGGCCAGAGCGCACGCAGTGGGAGAGAGCAGGAAGAGTGTCCCGATGACACCCAACCCTGGGGACTCACAAAATGGAGCTGCACCAGTGCCTGCCACAGGAGAGAGTGGCGGTGAAATCAGAGTGGACAGGCGAAGTCCCTGTGGTGGGCCAGGTGAGTGCTGGGTCCATCTTCATAGCGGGACAGAGATTGACCTGGCAATCACCGGCAGCACCTTGCCAATCTCCAAGAGCCAGTCAATAGACCCAGCTGGTTTTTGATGGGCCTCCTGGGCTCAGCAGGGAACACGTATGCCAGCTTCACTTAATTTCCACCCACAGTAGAGTGACGGGGTGGGGGACAGGGGACAATGACGGGGCGCAGACCAGGGAAGCAGAAGACACAACTAAGTTCAAGTTCAGGTCTCAAGTTCAGAGTGGGCTGGCTACTGAGCTAGAATGGTGGGGACTGCCCTGAGGTAGGGCCCGCTTCCATCCCACACCCTTGAGGAATGCATGGAGAATGCCTGGTCCGTGGGTAGGCCTGCTGGGTGCCAGCTGCCAGGTTCCTGCGCCCTCACTCCAAGAGTCAGCTGGAGGGAGAGTCCAGAGGCCTTCCCCAAAGAGGACGCTACAAGATGCTCTCATGTACACCAAGCTAAAGGCAGTGGCAGGACCCCTCTCTGCTTCCAGCTCACCTGCTGCTAATTTCAAGCACATCCCATCTGAGTGATGGGAGAGGGTTATATGGCCGGGCTGCATCCCCATGCAATTGGCGCTGATACTTTCTGAACCAAGAGACCCAGTCCTGAAGTGCCACCATTTGTCACCCACTCCTTCAGGTGCAGAGGGTTATTCCTTCTGAGAGAAGCAGCCTAAGTAAGTAGTTTTCAGTGAATGTCTAAGGATGTGCACCATGGGCCAGAATCATGGAGAATGAACCACGATGAGCCTTTGCTTATGAGGACACCAGGCATCAGGGGCCCTGTCCAGGGCCCACACATGTCAGAGCTGGACCCTGGGGAGGAGCTGCTGCACCCCACCTAGTATAGGCGAGAGGAGGCCCCAGAAGGCAGCGATGTGCCCGAGGGACATGGCTGCTCATCTGCTCGCTCATTTGTCATTCTACAAACATCTGTGTGCAAGAGAAGGTGAGGGGCATGGAGCTGAGGGGGTCCTGTCCCTCCCCAGCCGCAAGGAGACCACAGTGAGGTGGCAGAGGCAGCGGGAAAGCTTGCTCCACAGGCACTGGGGCAAGTGTGACTGGGGCGAGCCCAGGGCAAGATCACACTCCCTCCCCACAAGAGCAACTCTGTGTGTGGAAGACGTGGTGAGTGCTGGCACTGGGCTGGTTGGACAGTGACCCCCCAGGGCCCTGAGCAGTTTGGACATGGCAGGTGGAGGTGGTGTGTGTTAACACTCCCTAGGGCATGTAGGCACGACCCCAAGTGCCAAAAAATTTTAAATATAGAAAGGGGAAGATGCTCATCCAATAAGAACTCCACTCTATCCCCTCTCGTACTGGTCCCCATCTCATGACCGCTATCTAGGACCAGGCCAGCTCCCTCACTGGGGTCCCATCTGCCTTGTCCACTCCTACCTCCAAGCTCTCACTCATGCTGTTCCCCCACCTGGTGTACCCTTTCCTCCCTCGCCTCTTTTCCAGGACCCCTCTGCCAAGCCCAGCTGGACTGCCTGTCTTGCTGGGCTGGAGCCCCCAGCAGCCCTGGAGCACAGGCATCAGCACAGGCTCACTCTAAGGAGCACCTCCTGTATGCAGGGCACGCTGCTGCATGCCACTCCTCCCATGCCCCCCGTCTTCTCCCCTCACACAATGGCTGGGCACCCAGTAGATGTGAAACAAACCTATCAAGCCCAGGCCAGCTGGGCATGGAAGGCTGAGCATCTTCCCCTTTCAGCTCCGAGAGCAGGCAGAACCCCAGGATACTGGAGTGAGAAAGGAGAGGAAGCAAGGGCCCGTATTTCACTCTGACACAGCTGCCTTCCTCCTCTAAGAAAGGATCTCTGTCCTAGGTGAGCCAGCAGACCAGGGTGACAGATGGGGAGCTCTGTAGGGAGGAAGTCTGGGGTCCCCAGCAGCCTGATTTAACTCAAGATACCCATGCTCTGCAGCCTGAGTTTGGCCGTGTGTAGGCTGAGAGCAAAACCCCTCAGACCCAGGCGTGAGAAGAGGATTAACAAGTGAGTAGTTGGGAGCTGGAGTTCAGTCAACAGCAAACTTTTATTGAGTAACTAGTATGTGCCAGGGTGTACTAGATGCTGGAGATGCAGGAGAGAACAAAATAGGCAAAAAATCCTCTCTGTCTTTGTGGACCATAAGCCAAAAAAATAGCTCGTCAAGTGCTAGAAAGAAAAATAGAGCATAATACAGGGGATGGAGAGAAATGAGCTGGTGAAGAGGCTAATTTAGAGACAATGGTGTCTCTTAGAAGGCCTCTCTGAAAGAGGGGACACTTGGGAAGACACTTGAATGCACTGAGGGCTACATGGTTATCTGGGGAAAAGTCTTTCCAAGCAGAGGGGCCAGTCAGTGCAAAGGCCCTGAGGTGGGCTCACACCTGGATGTTAGAAGAGCAGTGAAGAGTGAGAGCTGAGGTCGGGGAGGTGAGAGTGAAGCAACAGAAAGGGGAATGGATACTTTAAGTGTCCACCCTCTGGACCTTGGGAGTTTTCTGAGCCTAATCTCGCCTCTCTGGTCCCCCAGGAACATGAGCAGTGCCAGGCCCTGGTGCTCTTTCCAGGTGACCAAATCCCCTCATCCCCTCAGGAGGCAAGTGTTCCATTTACAGCCAAAGAAGATGAGCCCACAGTTGTCACACAGCCAGAGGATAAGGAGGCGCCCCAGCCATGGGCCTCCAGCTGCCAGCCCTGCCAATCGCTGCCCGTGCCGCTGAGCCGACGGGGCCATCTGAATGCAAGTCTGACACTCAGCCCTGGGAGCTGGAGCTGGAGGTCAGACCAGCAACAGCTTGACTCACCCACGCCTCTGGAATATCAATGGGGGACACGAGGACACAGCCGTGAGATGTGACTTCAGGACTTCCCACTGCATCTGGGACAAGATGTCCTCTTAGTAGCAGGCCTGAGGCCCCAGACCCATTCCTGCTACATCCGAAGAAGTCAACTTATTCCTACCCTAGAAGCGCAGGTCTGGATGTGCCCAGGGGAGCAGAAGCCTCCCCTCCCCACCGAAGAGGAGTCCATAAACGTTACCTACTAGCATCACCCCATCTTCTGTCACACACAGGAACATGGGCTCCGACACTTGACACTTCTGGGCAACATCAGGCAGGCTCTTTACCTTGGTTTTCCTCATCTGTGAAATGGAGCACCAGTACACTGGGGGCCCCACAGATAGGAAAGGCTGTAGGGAGATACAAGTTTATGACCCCAACCCCTAAGCCCCGAGAGTGTCCAAGGCTTTAGGACAGGTGCTGAGGGCAGGGCTACATCTAGGCCACCCCCTCAGGCCCGTCGCTCCCACCGGTGACTCACTAGCATTATCTCCAGAGCCCAGCAGCGGCCTGCTCTGCATGCCTAATTCCAGCCCTGGCCACGTGCTTGCCCTTCTGCCTTTCCCTTGGGCAGCCTCCACCAGGCAGGGCGGAGGGAATCCTGGCTGCAGCCAGAGGCACAAGGGTGCGTACACACATACAGATGGGGAACTATACCAGATACCTCGTAAAGCAGCACAGGCACACAGGCCTGCGCACACACACCCCACAGAGGCAGGTCTAGAAATTCACTTGTGCACCCCTCCCCCCCATACAAGCACACAGGTCCTTCCCTGGACATCTGTGGAACCCACTCACTGCCCTCTCTACACCCCCAGCTGTCCTGTGAGATAGTCCTGTGAGGATGTCTGTGGCTTTGGGTCTACCCCTGTCCCTGGACACGGTTTCAGTCTTGGTCAGGGCCCTCAGCCTCCCCTGAAATGGCCAGGCAACAGGAAAGCCTGGGGCCTGGGCAGCAGGACCCCTAACAATTGCCCTCCAGTGAGTTCCTGAGCTCCCCCCTCCATGGGCCAGGCATACACTTCATCCTAACAACAACAATTTATTCCCATTTCACAGATGAGGAAAGTAAAAGCCAGAGAGGCTGAGTGACCTTCCCAGGACCACACAGCCAGACATAGTGAAGTCAGAGCCATCCTGTCTACTGGAGCCTCTGCGATGTGGGCCCGGAGGCAGGGTGCATGGGATAGAAGGGCAGCGTCTGATGGTCTGGTTCCAAATCCTGTTCTGACACCTTGTGTGTAAGACTGAACAAACCACTTCACCCCTCTGAGCCTCAGTTCCCCCATCTGTAAAAAGGGGACAAAATCACCAGGCCCAGTGTTGTCACCCAAATTCCTGCTTGGGCAGGTGGGTACCTGGCACAGGGTTGGCAGGGCTCGGTCAAGGGCTACAGGACCCGCTAGGCCATAAACCACATGACTGAGCGAATGCAGTGGGGGGCATGGTACTGAGGGGGGCTGGGAAATTGGGTGCCACAGCTCCTTTAAGCCCTGTGCCAACAACCCAGTCAGTGGGGTGCGACCCAGGAGCAATCTGCCCAGAGGACAAAACTGGGTTCCGGTCTTAGTGCCTCCACATCTGGCTGGATGGCCCTGGGAAAGTGACCATGCTCTGTGGGCGCAGTTTCCTCATCTACAGAATGGGCATAATTATGCTCCCCGGCAGGCTGCACCAGTAGCTGGCACACAGGGGCACCCAGAACTTGCTGGCCATGCTCCCTGCAGCTCTGATGAGCACCCTGAGACCAGGAGCCTGCCCTCCACACCCGTCCCAGCCCCACTCTGCTTCCAAGCGCTCCTCTGAGCAACGCACAGATGATTTATACTTCAGAGGACAAATCAATACAATATACGGCCAAAGACATCTTTAATCTTTCACAGGGATTAGGCTACAAGGTACAGCAGCCTCTTTCTACTGGCCGCTCAATTCTGATTTCAATTTGGCCAGCTGGAGCGCGGCTTTCTCTCTCCTTTTCTTTTCACCCGCCTAAAGACGTTCCTCCAAATCAAATTCCACTTATCAGGCGGGGCAGGGAGACCTAGCTGCCCACAGAGGAGGGCAGGCTGAGCCAGGGCAGGCCGAGCCAGGGCCCCAGGGCTGCATGCCTGCATAGGGGCAGCAGAAGGGGCTGGGGGCGCAGAAGGTCCAGCTGGGTGGAGGTCAGGTCCTCAGTGATGGGATGGAGCATCGGGTCAGCAGCACTTTGAAGGGAAACCTCTGCCAGGGCAGGAGTGCCCCCGAGCTAGAGGCCCTGGCAAAGTAGCTAGTTATCTTATTTTTCTAAAAGTCTTTTTAAGCAACTCAAATAGACTCTTTTTTTTAACTACCCTATGCCTGATCAGATGCTTGTAGAAAATTCAAACAACAGACTTAGCTTCAACTAAAACACAGTGTCCAACCTCACTCCAATCCCTTGCCTCTCCCACTCTTAAAATGTGAGCTCATGTTACTTAAGGCCGTGTGTGTGTGTGTGTGTGTGTGTGTGTGTGTGTGTGTGTGTGTGTGTGTGTGTCATACCCCTATCCCTTGCATAGGGCTGGGCTGCTCGGGCCTCAGCAAATGCAGTGGGAAATAGGAACAAATGACAGAGTAGACACAATACAAATGCAGTGAAGACCTCTCATCCTGGGGCCAGACTGCCTGGGTTCAAGTCCCTTTTCCACCTCTAACTTGCTGTATGACCAGGTACCCAGTTATTATTTGCTCTCTCTGGGCCTACCCTGTGAAATGAGGGCACCTGCCTCCCAGGGTAGGGAGGGGTATCCCTCCAGGTCCACAGCATAAAGCAGGCACTCACACATGCCGGCACACAGGAAGGATTGCAGAAGGACTGGAGTGGCTTCTAAGTCCCTTAGACCAGGGATTGAACACTAGATGCCAGGCTTTCTGCCCTCCCCACCACTCAGCACAGCTGGCCCCAAATCCTGCAGAGGCGACACCTTAAACAGAAAGGCAGTGGGTTGTTTAGGAAAGGACTCAGGTTATTGAGGAGGAGAGGAACCAGAAGAGCAGGGTTGGGAGGACCAACCCAGAGACAGGCCCACATCTGAGCAGAAGAGGACAGGACACATGGGCAGCCGGGGGGGTGGGGGGCTGTGACACCAGGGGTCCCACACTGCCATGGGGGTCTAGCGTACTGCCAACAGCCTGCCTGGAGGTAGGAGTGGGTGTTCCTCCTGCCTGGGGAGTGGGGAGTGGCCTGGATCCGCAGCCATCAGTCAGCCTGCCCCACTTCCGCAGTCCTGCTGCCCTGCCGCCCTCTCCACTGCGCAGACACCAAGCAGGCCGAGCAGCAGCTCCAAGCAGCTCCGGCTGTACAATTAAAGGGGCTTATCTGAGATTTATAGCAGGATTATGCCCGCAGGGTGTTACCAAAACGCCAGCCTCTGGACACTGTGGTCCTTAGGAAAAGCAATTAGAGTCCCGGAGTTATACTGGTATAAATATAGATGCCATCCCCCAAGGTCGAGGGCATCATAGTGAGCTGTTTAGTGATGGGGCCTTGGGAGAGGCCAGGAGAGGGGCACAGGGCAGTCTGCAGGGAGGAGGCAGGGGGCCTCCCAGTTTCTCCACACACACAGCACCACCTCCCTCCACCCCATGACCCTCGGTGAGCCACCCCCTCTTGGCGAGGCTCAGCCAACCCAGGCAGAGCCACCCCAATGCCGACCTGCTGCCCTAGGCGCCCATGACCACAGCCCTGCACAGACTGCCCTCCCTCAGCAGGGCCAGCAGAATTGCCCTGCTCAGAGACCCAAGCTAAGGACCAGTCAAAGTGCCAACCTGTGTTATCTGTTAGCCTCTTAGCACTCGCTGTACCTAAAAGCTTTATCACTGCAGCTTCTGAGGACAGCAATTAAGGGAGTGTAGGGCTCAATGGAAGAAAGGTAGCACGTGGTAAGTAGGGGAGGCCTCAGGAGAATAAGTTGCTTTCCCTAAGTTCCTCAAATCCCACCCATGGGGTCCCTACTTCACTGAAGCCAGCAGCACAGGCCCCACTCATGGGAGATGTGACTCCCACTGCCTGCCCCTCACTCCCACCAAACAGATGGCCGCCAGTCTCCTGGGCTGGAGGAGAACATGCCCGAGAACATGCCACACAGGGAATAGTCACAGTCCTTCTCTCTGCCTGGCCAGGTCTACAAAGATCATTCACAACCACCCCCGGCCCCCAGGAGTCACCCAGCCACCAGCAAGGCCACAGCCAATGCCCAGTGCTCCAGGGAGAGGCAGAACCCACAGCATGACCTGGCAACTGTGAATCCCCAGTGCCCAGCAGGACCCTGCAGGCAGGCACCTGACTCACCGTCCTCGCGGGACTTCTGGATGAAGGCCTCTACGCCGCTCTCTCCATAGCTGCCCTCCGAGGCCAGCGTGGCCACATAGTTCCACTTGAGGGCACGCACGATGTCCACCATGGCCTGGGCCTGGTATGTGTCCGAGGGCACCACTCGGGAGAAGAAGTCGTAGCGGCTGTTGTCGCTCAGGTCGGGGGCTGTGGAGGCGTAGCTGATCTGGGGGATCTGGAGGCAAGAGGGGCTGCTGATGGGAGTGGCTGGCACAACCCACCCTGCCCAGCCAGCCCAGTGCCCCTATATACACCTCCTCCCTCCCACCCCCATAGCCCTGGGACCACCCAGCCCTGCCCACAGGCACTGTCTCCTTTCATCCCGAGGGAGGTCCTGAGATCTGGGCTGGACAGATCCTAGTCTACTTGACAGGGGAGGAAAATGAGGCCCAGAGGGGTTGGGCACAGTCCTGCCCCTGGCTCCAGCCCCTGAGGGTCCTGCTGCCTCCTGCTTCCATCTCCGCCCAGCTCTCCTTGAGGCTGTCCCTCCGCCTGCCACCCACTCCCACTCCTCGCAGGGGTGAGGCTGGCCTCAGGTTGAGAAGTGACCAGCAGGCAGGTCAGCACCAAGGCCACCTCCCCAATCAGGTTTCCCAGTCAGCCTCGCAGGGGTCCTGTGGCTGGGGCCCCCCCAACAACACATACCTACACACCCAGGGGAACACACACACACACACACACACGGAGCCTCTGGGTGCCCTGATTTAGAATGAAGAGCTGAAGATCCCAGCCAGTGAAAACCCCCAGGTGAGTAAGATGATACCTCCTGGGGGTGGGGTGAGCACAAGGGTGAGGAGAGGGACCCTAAAGGGTCCTTTGGGCCATCCCCTATACCCAGGCAGCTCCTCTTTTTTTGTTTTTATTTATTTCTGCATATAAGAACTGGGGTACAGGCCAGAGGTGCAGGGGATGAGAGGATTTACCAGAGACACCCAGACTGACTGAAATACACTGCTGAGGGGAGCAGTGGGCGAGACAGGAGAGGTCTGCTGCGCCATGTGGGTAGCTCCCTGGCCGGGGATCAAACCCACGCTGCAGAGGCTGTGGACAGCTTCACAGTGCTGTGCTTAATCCCTTCCACCACCAGGGAGGTCCCAGGCAAGCTCCTCTTGTCACCACCCAGCAGACTCTGCCCCCAGCCTGGGGTTCTAGATTCCCTGCCCCCAGTCTCAGGAGGCCAGAGTAAAGGGTGGGGACAGCTCCAGGAAGTCCCTCTCACCATAGCCTGGGACACAGGCCCCAAGAAGCAGCCTGCCCAGGCCCCACAATCTCTCTACTGCAGACTGTGGCTCCCCCAGGCAGAGAATACCTTCCTGTCCCACAGCCCACACCTGCCCCCCCCCCAGGCAAAGGGGAGGCTTGGAGCCCTTCAGCTGCCCCTCCTCCTGCAGTGGACAACTAGCATCATCCTCACAGGACTTTGACAGGGCATGTGGACCCTCATGCACCTCCCCCTATTCCCCAACCCTGCACACCCTAGGGTCCCCCTTGGAGGGCTGTCCCTCCGCCTAGGTGCCCCCAAGGCTGGTCAGAGTCCCGTGGTCTCTATTTCCATTTTCAGTCACTGACACATACCCGTCCTGTGTGCCCTCAGCGCGACCCTCATCCTGGGTGACAGGGTGAAGGGTGAGCATGCTCATCTGGCTGACGTCAAGCCTAAGATTTATCCCGCCAAGGAATCCTTAAGATTCAATCTTGGCCAAGAAACTTGTAGCCAGAACTTCAGTATCTGTGGCAACCGAGGGCGGGAAATGTTGCAGAGGTAAGAAGATTGGGACAGCCCCAGACCAGCAGTTGCCTTCCCACCTAGGCCTATCCCCAGGAATGGGGGTGGGCGCTGAAGAGGGGGGGCTTTCACTGAGGATGCACATTAGGAAAAGGGCACGGCTCAGCACTCCAGGGGAAAGCCCAAGTCCCTGGGTACTTAAGGGGGAAAGGAGAGGATGGGGAAACATAACTGGTTTCCTAGATTTTCCCAGCAACTTGGGGTGAACTCCCCAGCCCTCAGCTTGGAGTTCTTGCTAATTATATAAAAGGGTAAGAACTACACTGCTTGTAATACCAGACTTTGGAAACAACCTACATGTCCATCAGGAAGGGATTGCTAAGGGAAGCTGCAGCCATTCGAGGAACACCAACAGAAGCAGCAGGCTTCCACTGTACTGCTCCAGCTTCCCCAAGACATAGGTAAAAGCAGTGGCAACAAAGCCGCAGAATCTCTGCAGGAGCAGGAGCAGCCCCGGCTCAGTGTGAGGGGGAGGAAGCCAATACTCTGCAGGCTGTGCACCAAAGGAGAGTCAGGAGGGGCCGTTCACCTGACACTTGGTTCACTTAGCACATAGGACCACAGGTAAATAGAGCACCTGTTTAGAAAACAAACCACACTTAAATCTGCACCAGCGCACACGTTGTCTTTGCTGCCTGTGTCAGCAGAGTCCAAAAACAAGCCCAGTCCTCCTGGCCTTGGAGAGCACTCGGCAGGAAAACAGCACCCCTAAAATAAGGACTCTGCGAACACATCTGATGATTAATTTTAAAGTATTGGTTGACTTGCAAGAGTCTATCTCTCAGGGCAGTTTCTCAGCCTCAGCACTAACGACACTTGGGGGGAGTATTGTTATTTGTAAGGGGGGGCTGTCTTGTGCATTATAAGATGTTTATTTAGCAGCATCCCTGTAGCCACCCACTAGATGCCAACAGCACATGCCTTCCCAAAACTGTCTCCAGATGTTGCCAAATATCCCAGGGGCAAAACTGTCCCTATAGAGATCCCCTGATTTAGAGATGTGTGCTGAAATATTTAGGGAAGAAGTGACAGGTGCAATCTGGGATTTGCTTCAAAAGAATCACGGTTGCCTGTGGAAGAAGAAATAACTGGCCGAGCACAACTGCTGAGTGGTGAGTACTCGAGGGCTCATTGCCCTAGTTGTTGAACTTCTATATGTGTCTGAAATGCCAATATTTTAAAAATTTTTTAGTAATAAAGCAAAATGAATGTTGTGCCAGGGCCATCCTTCCTAACAGAAGTGCCCTGAGTTGGGAGCAAGAGAGGGTGGTGCCCCCACGGTGAGCACTGCCCTCCTCTCCCCGGCCTGCAGGCACCAGGCCCCAGGGTTTGTCTGTTTGCTGGGCACCTCTCTCTGCCTGGTCCTCAGCAAGGGGCGCTCATCACACGCTAAGATTCACTCTCCTAATTAGTAGAGGCTTGTCTGCTGCTTCTGATGTTTCTCCTAACTTGGAGCCAGAGTCAAAAGGCAGAGGAGCAAGAGAGCCAGGGAGGTCTCAGGGCTAGGGACAGAAAGGACAGGATGGTGAGGCTCATATAGGGGGACTTCTCGGGGCAGGGGCAGGGGCAGCTTTTGACGGATGGACACCCAGAGCCCCACCTACCCTGAGCCCAGCCTTGCTTGGCTGCCTTCAGCCCCAGTCTATGCCCTAAAGTGCAGCCCAGGTGCCCGCCTCAGCACAGCCGCCCTTTCCTGTAGTGGGTCCCTGCAGGAGAGCCCCACCCTGATTTCAGGAGCCCAGGTGGGCCTCTGCTCTGGCCCCAACCATTCCTGAGACCCTGGATCAGGGCCCCCGCCTTCAGATGGCGGGGATGTAGGGGACAGCCTCCTGCACAGAGTCCAGGAGATAATCCAGCACCCTCTCCCCACCTCCAGTCTGCCAGCTCCTCCTACCCCACCCCCACAGGGGATGGTTTCAAGTAGAGATTTGGGAGCAAAACTGTTGGGGTTTAATTCCCAGCTCTGCCACAGCCCACTGGGAACCTTGGAGCCAGTTGCTTCACCTCTCCACGCCTCAGTTTCCTCAGTTATAAAATGAGAAGGGTCACAACCACGTCTCGTCTCATGAGGGTGTAAATGTCACGTGCAGACTCTGAGGCACTCGGATCAGCTCTCACCTGAGTTAGCCCCCCCTGCCCCCCAATCTCTCCCTTGCAGCCTCAGACTCATTTCCATTTCCTCCCAGGGCTCCCCTCTCCTCCTCCTCCCATGCCCAGCTCTCCCCTAGTCAGTGCTGTGCTTGGTGAGCACACCCCCAACAGGCCCCTCTGCCCAGTGCTCACCAAAAAAGAGAACAGGCCCCCAAGGTTCTCCCCCTCCAGTGCACCCTAGCCTGGAGTGGCGAGGGGAAGGGTGGGCCACCCTGGGGCCGCCATGGACAGGGAGGCTCTGACATCTGGCCTGAGGGAGCTCTGCTGTCTCCTCCGCTCCCGCTGTCTCAGCAGCCCAGTCAGAGGGGAGGGGGGGCTTGATTAACATTCTCCTCAGAGAGTGTTCCTCTCCTCACAACAGCAGTGCAAGAGGGGAGGGAGGCAGCCAGGCCCACCCCTATGCCAGCTCCTCCATCTCTGCCTCCTTCCTCCTGTCACCCAACACACTACTACACACCTCCAGTTCTAGGTGCTGGGGACACCGAACCTGCTGTTGTGCCCTCATGGGGCAAGTGTTAAGAACCCAGATACCAGCAGCACCTGACAGCAGCCTCCCTCCTCCAGGTCCATCCAGCTGCCCTGTACTTTCCTCTCTGCCTGTCTTCCTCTGCCCACAGAGCCCATGATCTCATCTCCCTACATCTCAATCTCCCCTGTGCATCAAGGTTCAATTCAAAGGTCACCTCCTCCAGGCAGCCCTCCCTGAGCCCTCCTCCTCTAGAGATGCTGCTCAAACCTCCCACAGCATGGAATCAGGCTGCTCCAGGGGCTCTTAGGATGTCTTCCAGGTATGGATGCTTGATCTACTTGTCAATTCAACAGGCATTCTAAGGCCCGCCGCTGTGCTAGGCAAGGTCACAAGGGGAGTTAGGGAAGGCACTGGACTCATCCCACCACCAACACGTCAACACCCATCCTGGGAGACACCCTGGGACACCTCTGAGTGTCACACAGTGTCTGAAGTTGTCACCCAAAGAGCCTCATGCTTACAGGCTGGTGACTGAGGAGGAGGGAGCATGAATAAACCCCCCCCCTCATTTCTGGAGTGACAAGGGGGTCCAGACCACGTGGGCGGAAGACAAAAGCTGCTTCCAGGCTTAAGCAACAATGAAGATGAATGCCAAGTGCATTGTGTGTGTGCACGTGTGCGCACGTGAGCAAGAGCTGGAGCTCATGCCCCAAGCGCTCGAGTGCACAGAGGCTCATTCACTTACTCCTCCTGCCGGCAGTCACCGAGCGCCAGCAGCCCGCCAGGCACAGCTCTGAGTGCTGGGGATAGATGGGTGACACCTGCCCTGTGGCCTCCCACGCTAGATGGAGGCAGGAGGCAGACAGGAAGATGACAGATGGGGACAAGGGTTCAGGAGGAAAAAGGAGAGAGAGCAGCTGGGGAAGACAAGATGACATTTGAGCCAAACCCCAAGGAGATAAATGAGGGCGCCAAGTGGACATCTGAGGGCAGGCATTTCAGCAAGGCCCGTGCGTATCTGTGTGCACCTGTGTTTCAGCATGTGCATGCACGTGTGTTCATGAGCACTCACATGTTTAGAGCCTGACTATTCTCAGGTGGCCCCAGGTCTGGCCAGCAGCCCCCACGCCTGCCTGGCTATGACAACGCTCACACAGGCGGAGCCCTGGAGTGCATATGCTCAGCTTCTGGCTCCCAGACTAACAGCATCTGAGGACCCTGAGAGGGGCCGGTCCACGTTCCACCAGGAGGCCAATGTTTCATTCAAGGCTGCCTAGAGTGGTGTGGGGTGAAACTCCACCTTAACCTCTGCCAGGCTTAGGGCACCCCAAGTCAAGTGGCCCAATGTCCAGGGTCAGCACCATGGCAGATCCCTAATCCTGTGAGCTTCAAAGGCACCTCTCCACTCCTCTTCCCTGATGCTTGGCAAAACACTAAGCTTCCAGCACTTTCTGGAGTCAGCCTGGCCAGGACTGTGCCACCAAGCTTTGCCAGCCACTTTGTGACCTTAAGCAAGCAAGCAGGCTCTTGGGCCACAGTTTCTCCCCTATAAGGGAGTCGCAATAATAAAAGAGGACAGCACTCATGAGCACATGCCAAGCGTTAAGGAAACAGTGGCCTGGAAGCCCTCAGCAAGCACAAGATATTATTAGAGGGAGGCAAGGCTTGGACCCCTGAGGCCATTCTGCAGATGAGGTAACTGAGGCTCAGGCAGATGAAAGTGACTGTGAGGATCAGAGCCTCGCAGAGAACAGCTCAGCCCCTCAGCCGCTCTGCCTCCCGATTCACCATCCTCCAGTCCTGGCCTGGGCCCTGCCCACTCTCCCAGCTGACTGTTCTCTCTGTTCCACACACAAGCCAAGCCTGCCAGCCACTGATTGAGGCTGGGATCCTGCAGCCACCAGCTCAGTGCAGCCCAGAGCCAGGCAGACTTCAGGCCCTCTCTGCCCTGCTGCAGCCCCTCTCATCTTGGGAGCAGTGGGCCCTCCCTGCATGGGGCGGGCAGATCCTGGGGTTGGCTATCTGCTGCTCACCCTTTTGATCCCCGCTGCTGGAGGCCCAGATCGCTGGCTCTCAGCATCAGCTGTTTTCTTCACAGATAAAAGGCAAGCAGGCTTTCAGGTACATGAAAGCTGCAGCGTGGAGGAATGTGAGTCGGGCGTCCAAAGGCTCAGGGCACCGTCCCCCGACACCCCTCACCCACCTGGGCCATGCATCCTCTCCCAAGGGTCTTTGCAGCAAAGACACAGTGCCCAGAGGAGTATGAGGTGCTGCCAGTCGCCCCTTCCTCCCTCTCAGGGAACTGGGGGCCAGCAGGAGTGTGTCTCACTGAGTCAGATCCAGTCAGCCCTGCACAGCCCCATGGAGCACCCGCACCACCTCTCAGCCAGGGGCTGAGGACAGGGAAGTAACCTGGGCAGGGGGGTGTGCTGGAAAAGGGGGTTCCTCCATGCGAAATGGCTGCAGATTGACATGCCAAAGAGGAATTCACCGGGGTCCTTGGAGTGGGGCTGTGAGGAAAGTCAGACTGCCAAGCACCAAGGAGAGAGTGGAGGCTGGCAGCACGGGCCTTGGGTGTAGACAGACTGAAGAGCAGGAAAGGGGTGGTGAAATGGGGGGACACAGGATGAAGGGGGTTCAAGGCAGGTGAGAGAGTCATGAGAGACTGAGATGCAGCAGGGTGGGGGCTGCAGGGAGCCACAAGAGGGGCAAAGGTGGGACCCAGCCAACAAGATGGGCACCAAGGGCCTCTCACTCTCAGCCCTGACCAGGTCTGCCTCTAATATGGACCTGGGGATGCTGGGGGCCTGGGTTGGAATCTGGGTGGTCTTTGAAAAACCAGCCTAGGCCCAGATAGGAGGACCCCCTGCCCCTCATCTTAGGGCCTTACACTGGGGGCCTTTCCCTTCCCCTACAGTCATTGGGCCATTTGAGGGAACACGAACCACTTCCCCAAAGACCTTCATGGCATTCAGGTCAGACAGCCTGAGTGGTCACTCCTGGCAGCCCTCATTAATCAGAGCTCAGTACTCTGCGCTGTGGACAAAGAAGAGCTGCTGACTCCAGTCCCAATCATCCGGTCACTCGGGGCCTGGCCCTGGACCCCGGGCCCCGGCCCCAGAGCAATCGATCAGTCTGCCTGGCCCACCCTGGTCTCACCACCCCGGGGAGCCCAGCCTCAGGGCTCTGCCCCTTCCCCAGACCTGCAGATCAAGAGGCCCTGGCCCTCCTCGGCCCCTGTCACCTGTGCCCTGGCCCGTCCTCTCCACAGTAGCCTGCAGTGTTTCCCTCAGCCACTGAGAAATGCCCATCAGTCTCCATGCTGCAAATGCTATTTTAAAGGACACTAAAATTTGCCTACAAGGCCCATTCAATCCCTTTGCCTCGGCTGCTCCTGAGGCCAGCCTCTCCTCCTACACCCTCCTGCGCACCCACACTCCTCAGAAACTCCATTGACTCATTCAATTTATTCACTCAATAATGGCTTACTGAGTACCTACTATGTGCCTTGCACAGTTTTCAGCGCTGTGGTGAACCCACAGAGACAACCTGTGCTGTTGTGGGGCTGACGTTCTAGCAGGAGAAACTCCCTGTATATCTGGCAGGTGATAAAAGCCAACTCCCTGTCCCTTGTGATCGCCCAGGGCCACGACATATCTCACAAATGAGCTGGGATCAGGGAATGTCCTCTTGGAGGCCAGAGCATCTCATGGCAGTTGGGAGACCCTCAGGACTCAGTGCCCTCTGCTACAGCAACCAGCCTGGGTCCCCAAGGAGATGG
Organism: Talpa europaea; assembly: GCF_964194135.1. NCBI lineage: Eukaryota > Metazoa > Chordata > Mammalia > Eulipotyphla > Talpidae > Talpa > Talpa europaea. The sequence continues at coordinate 96,397,782 of NC_140068.1, read as the reverse complement.
GCAGAGCACTCACCCTTGTGGACAAGTAACAGAGCTTGTATTTCAGTTTATGTATTTTCCGCCCCAGGGACTTGGGGACTGTTTGTTCACACAGCGTTACCTCACCTGTACTGACTGACTCAGATGACATCTCAGGCTTTGGGGGAGCCACATAGCGAGTGTAGGGTAAATGATTGTCAGGCTTTTCTGCCCTTAGGATTGATGATGGATGGTCCTGAATGCATGCCTGATGGCGGGCACCTGGAGTGGGGTGTGGGCATGCGTAGGTGGGTTCACCTGGGCTGAGACGGGGCTTATATGGGCGGTATCACAGAAAACCAGCAGAGCACCAGAAGGAGAACAACCAAGAGAGCAGAACGGAACCAGCAAAAGTAGAGCAGAGAATGAGAAAGAGCAACAGAACGAGAGAACGCCAGAGAGCCCACAAAGAGTGAAGATTTGCTGCCTACCGTGTACCTGGTAAACTTAATAAAAAGCCTGAAAAAGCCACCGAGAGCTCCACGACTGTCCTCCTTCACCCGTCTGCTTGGATCATAGAAATCCTGCTCTGTCCCTTCCTGCCGCTACAGTGAGGAAGAAAAAAAGGTCCCTGCACTCTGAGCCCCAATATTTTTTAACTTATTTCATTTATTATTTCTCTCCACCTCAAGAGCCTGCCTGAGTCACGTTCACACTCACCACAGGCTGGCTTGTGCTGAATTAAATTGAATTAAATCCACACAAGTACATGCACATGCAGCCGTTGCCATTATGAAAACCAGCATTTACCAAGTGCTCACCATGTGCCAGAGCTGTCCTCAGAGGTTCTGCCCGCCTTAACACCTTTAACCTTTCAGCAACTTCTGCAGTAGGCCCTTTGACGCCCTCCATTTTCTCCAAGGTACACAGAGGCTAAGAACTTGCCCAAGGTCACACAGCTAGTGGTTAAAGCAGGATCTGAACCCAGAGGGTGTGGCCTCAGAGCCCACGCTGCCCTCCCTTACCCGGTGGACATACACACATGTGCAGGACCTAAGAACACACATGTGCCCACATGTCACTAGCCTAGTGACAAGGCGGGCACCCATACCTCCTGAGAGGCAGGGACCCCAGGGAGAGCCCAGCCTATTTCCTCTCACTCTCCACTCCCGGCTGCCACAATTTGGGCTGACGAGGCCCATCTGTCTCCAACAGAAAGGATAGGGCAAAGGTGGGGGCCGGGGGCCCCAGAGGGTTGTGTAAATGGCTCTGCTTTGAGCAACAGCTAATTTCTAAACATAATTATTAATTTCATGCTTATCATATGCAAACCTCTGTCTCCCAGACGAGATGAAATTGATTTAATTAGAAATTCCATCATCAAGGCTTTTGGATCCAAGCTTTTAATTAGGATCACCAAGCCCACCCCAGGCTGCCAGAGAGTGGGCTCTCAGCCCCTGACTTCTTTCCCCAAGGCCCCAGCCACTGCCACTGGTGCGCCACGGGCCAGCTCGAGGCTGTGCGCCAGGACCTCCCAATCTCCCACACCCACAGCAGGGCCCACAGCCACAGGAGGCCCGTTTTTCCACCTGGCACCATAATAGGGAAATAGTTTGAGCTCGTATCATCTTATAGCCAGAAGGACTGGGGCATTTAAGGTAGGCAGAGGCAGGAGAAATAACAGTTCTCTCCTTTTCCTGCAAAATTCATATACCAGCCTTCCTTTGGGAACCCGTCCTAAGTGCTAATAAAATGCCCCTTACAGCCCAGCTCAGGATAGTCTGTCAAAATTATCAGCAACACTCAGCATGTTAACAAAGCATTTTCACACAATGCGTCTGACCTGATTTCTAACCACTCCCATCTTGACCTTGCTCCTGTGCATCCAGTCCCACCAGCATCCTTGCTGTTCCTCCAATGTACCAGGCATGCTCTGCCTCAGGGCCTTTGCACTGGCTGTTCCCTCTGCCTGAATGTTCTTCCCCCAAATATGTATGAGGCTCTCTCCCTCACATCCTTCCAGACTACTCAAATGGCACCTTCTCAGGAAAGCATTCCCCAACCTCCCTATTGAATAACAATCCCAATTCCTTCCCCAGTGCCTTCTCTACCTCGGTTGCTTTGATTTTCCCAGTAACAGTGATCAATTTCTGACATGCTCTAAATTTATCTACTGGTTTCATTTATTCTTTTTCTAAAGACTTATTTATTTATGCATACAAGAACTGGGGTATAAGCCAGAGGTGGGGGTGGGGGGTGAGAGGATTCATCAGAAACAGAGTGGGGAACAGAACAGGTGGATCTACTGAAATACACTGCTAAGGGGAACAGCCGGCGAGTAAGTAGAGGTCTGGTGCACCATGTAGTCACCTCCCTGGCTGGGGATTGAACTCGTGCTACAGTGGCTGCAGATAGATTCATAGTGCGATACTTAACCCCTTGCGCCACCAGGAAAGCCCCTGTTTCATTTCTTTTTTTTTGTAAAGATTTATTTATTTATGCATACAAGAGCTGGGGTACAGGCCAGAGATGCAGTGGGGTGAGAGGATTCACCAGAGACAGAGTGGGGAATAGAACAGGCAGACTGACTGAAATACACTGCTGAGGGGAGCAGCGGGCAAGACAGGAGAGGTCTGTCTCGCCATGTGGGTTTCTCCCTGGCCGGCCGGGGATGGAACTCATGCTGCAGTGGCTGCAGATTGCTTCATAGAGCGATGCTTAACCTCTTGTGCCACCAGGGAGGCCTATTTCATTTATTCTTCATATTTCCCTCCTCCCCAAAAAAATTGTCAGCTCCACAAACCCAGGGCCTTTTATCTCACTTCCCCACTGTGTCCTTGGACACCAGGCACAGCACTTGGCCTGGGGCAGGGGCTCCATGACACTTCATTCCTGCCACACAACCAGCCTGAGGACAAGCTCCACAATGCTGTAAGCAACTGAGACCGGTGAAGAAACAGAGGCTCCAGGCCTTGAGCCCACACCCAAGTCACAGGACCAGTCTGTCCAAGTTCTGACCCTCACATGGTCCGCCTGTGCAAGCCAGTGGTGTGGCCCTGCCATGTGTGGAGATGCCCAGCACACAGGAGATGCCCTGAGGTCTCCTCCCCTCCCTCGGGTGTTCTCCACCTCTGCAGGCCTGGTGCACCTGTCCTCCGGAACTCACAGCAACACCCCAGAAGGCCGTGGTTGGGGGACTGTCCCACGCCTACGTTGTCTTCCCCTCCCTGGGACCTGCCGGATCTCTTATCAGGAGAGGAAGCAGACACTTGGATTAATTTCCAGGCCTGTTCTGAATTATGTTTTCCAGGGGAGAACCAGACAGATGCAGGCAACAGGCCTTTGAACAAATATTTCCCCAGAAAGTGCTTTATTCAGTCCCTTGTCTCACCCTCTTAAACATTATACGTTTTCTTAGGAGCCCAGGTATAAAGGGGGGAGCAGATAAGGCAGGGAAGCTGGAGAAGAATAGAGGGCACAGAGTGGAGAGCCTGGGCTGGGCTGACAAAGGAGGCAGTCTGATGCAGTCTCAGGAATTACCGCAGATAAGCGCACCCGGGAGAGCGGGTGGGGGAGCGGGTGGCGCAAGGGCAAGAGCAAACAAGATCCTCAAATCAGCACTTGTCCTATTTCATAAGCCAAATGTAGATCAATAAATTACACTCACTTTTGCAGGTTTTACATGCTGACTCCATAACCTTGTCAAGAGTGATATATATGGAGGAGGCCAGGTGATGGAGGAGCCCTGAGGCCTGGGGAGAATGGGCTGGGCCCCTGGGGGAGACCCATGGGGTCACAGCCCTGTGCCCCCTTTCCAAGCTCACGGAGGTGAGAAGTAGGGTGCCACACCCGCTACCTCGCTACATGACCATGGGCAAGTCACCTGCCCCGTGAGCCTCAGTCTCCTCATCTGTCAGCTGAACACAGATGAGAATCTGGGCTCTGTCACCTCCTGAGCTCACAGGGGAGACTGGGTGTCTCCATCCAAGATGCAGGAGCTGTTATTACACCTTTTTTACACCTACCAGCTGTGTGGGTAGCTAACTTAGACTCCTTTTGTTAATCCTCACCACATTCCTGAGGCAGGAAACCTTAGCCCAGATTTACACAGAAGCTGAGAGAGTTAAGGAAATCCCTGGGCCACCCAGCCTCAGGCTGGAGTCGCACCAGGCCCCCCTGGGGCCACGCGTGGGCCAGGCAGCGCTGGGCACGAAACCATGCTGGCAGGCCAGGCCCAAATGTCCAAGGGCAGGGGGCTCAGCCAAAGCAGCTGCCATACCCCAGGCAGCCAAGTTGAGGGTGTGACACAACAGGGCTGGGAACGTGTAACTGTATGGGCCCAGCCAGGCCTCCCTGAGAGCCATGGGGGTGTCAGCCATCATCAGAACAGGACCTGAAGTGACTGTCCAATGAGCACTACTCCATGCTGACCATGTCACGAGGATTATCTCACTTAATTTTCACACAATAACCCCATGAAGTGAACACTATCTTCATTTCTTAGATGAGAAAGCTAAAGCCCAAGAAAATATGAAAACAAAATCACAGCAAGTGATTTTTGCCATAGCAAGTGGGAAACAGGATTGGAACCCAGGTCTGTCTGACTCCAGCACCCAAGTGCTCTCTCTTGCCCCTATGCCCTACGTGTGTACTCCACGTGCATTCCCAGCGCTTGCCCTATGCCCACATCATACCCCGGAAAGTAGCCAGAATGGGGGTCAAGAAGCCAGGCTTTTCCCACCACGCCCTTTGAGCATGCCTCCCTAAGCCTCATTCCCCATTGTTCAGTGGGGGTTAGTAACCCCCACCCCAGTGGACTCACCAATCAAGGGCAGAGGGAAGGACCGCCACAAATGGGCAGAATGTCCAAAACCTGCTGATCACCCACAGGCTGCAGGACAGGACGACCTCACTGAGTGTGGTGCACCTGGGATGTCCATAATTACACCCCGGTCCTGCACAGTGCCCTCATGCACACTGAGCGCCAGCGGTGGGGGTGTGGCCACGCTGAGAAAATTAACCAGGGTGTCTGCCCAGTGCTCTCCCAAGTCAAGTTAATGTGCTGTGCCGCATGTAATATATGGCTCTGTATTAATATGATATGATATAATGGGATGTATTAACATTATTGAACACATGAGCCGATAAAAGTCACATCACTGTCACTCCATGTAATTTATATCACAGTCCAAGCCAGAGTCAGGCTGGCAAGGGGGAGGTCCCAACAGAGCTCTGGGCCTTCCACCAGGGAAAGAGCGCCTGAGGCCTGGACGGGGGAGGGGAGCCAAAAGCAGCAGGGAAGGAAGGAGCAGTCAGGCAGGCAAGGCAGGCTCAGAGCAGGAAAAGGCCCCCTGCCTCTCGCCACTGTTGCCACCAGCCTCCCACTGTGCCACCACCCTCCGCAGCCTTGCGAGCTTGCCATAATGGAACAAACTTGAATTCTAGTCTGTCACTAACTCACCATGTGATCTGGAGCTAGACCCTCTTCTTTCCTGTGCCCCAGGTTTCTCACTAATATCATAACAGCCACTATAAAATAATAGGTTGTGTTCCCTGAACACGGATTATGTGCTAGGCACTGATGTCAGCACTGCATGTGCATCAATTTTATTTAGTCCCCACCAGAAACCTGTTATATACAGAAGTACTAGCATTTAGCCCATTTTACCAGTCATGGAACTAAGGCCCCCAAGAAGTTACACTACCAGCCTCAATATACACTTCCAGTAAGTGGCCAGCCTAGGATTTGAACCCTCACAGCCTGCTGTCAAGCTGTGCAGCCTCCACACAGACATAAGGATTGGACCGAATCACCTCTGACCCCTACAGCTGTTTGGCTGCCCCTGCCTCCAGTCTGGAAGGCCTCGGCTTCTCCAGAAGGAAGGCAGGTATGATTTGGGGCGAGTCTGCCCAGACCCTTCTCCTTCTCTCCACCTCCTGCAGAAAGCTCCAAATGTTCAATTCCGCTCAGCGGCCACATTCCACTACCAGGTATTGGGATGTAATGGGGACCAGCTGCCTGACTCAGGGACCCACTACATTGTGTCCCAGCAGACCCCACTCACCACAGAGGTCACCCACTATTGAGGCACCTTTATCAGTCCTGCCTACCTTATATTTCTCCTCACCCCTGGAGTCCTGAGGACACCCCAGGAAAACAGCCAGGGGTCAGGCCTGCCCCAGGACCTCCTGCCATGGCGCTTCCACCATGACATCGCTTAATTCACGGCTGACAACACCCTTCGAGGTAATACAACTATCCCCAAGCACAGGCAATGCTTGGAGACAGGAAGAGAAGCTGCCAGCCCTCAATCGCTCAGCTACTGAGTGAAAACGGGCTTCCTAGTGCCTGAGGCAGACATCTTTCCACCCTGCTGCCCGGCCGCAGTCGCCAGCACATCAGGGTCTTGTCCAGACAATGAAGGGACAGGCAAGCGATGCCCACAGGCTCTCCTGTCGCAGGTCCAAGGTTATCCAATTTCCAGCAACTGGTGATGTGAGCTGATACCTCAATGAGAGGGAGGCCCCAAGTGGCTCTTGGTCCCTTCCACCCTATCCTACTCACGCAGGCCCCTGGGGTCTCTATAAAGAGGGTCAATGAGGCTCCATCCCAGTTGACCCAGTTAACCCAGCAGACAGAGAGTAGTCTCTGGTCACAGAGCCTCCCTAGGGCCAGCACACAGCAGGCATCTGCCACGTGAATTCAGGAGCCCAGAGTTCAGCCCAAGTCCCCCAACATCTCCCCATCTGCTGCAGGGCCCCAAATCCCCATCTCTGGGGTCAAAAACAGGCTCTCTGCTCAAACCTACCCATGTCACCTGAGTGGATGGAGTGACCCCCTACAGCCTCCAGGAAAGTGCCCCAGCCTGTTTGCCTGCCTCCTATGACAGGCAGCACACCATACAGTGGCCTGTTTCAGCCAGGCATTCTGGAATTCTGAGCTGAGATCTGCCTCCCTGTGCTTTCATGTGCTTCCAGGCCTATTCTCTGGAGTCACCGAGATGCAGCTTATGTCCTCAGCCAAAAGGACCCCCCAAGGCTCCATGGTGCTCTATTTTATTCACATCCTCCTGCAGTTCTGCTCAGCCTTCCACGTTACTCCCTTTCACCTGGCATCCAGGCCACACACAAACACATACAGGGACACGGTGGTTCACTCATAGGCAAGACCACCACTTAAAAGGTGAGTTGATCACATCACCCCCTACCCCAAACCCTCCCTGCTTTGAAGAAAAGCCCAGGCCCTGTGAAGGCCGTCTCACTGGTATCAGCTGTTACCAACCTGCTCCCCCACACTTCCCTCCAGCTACGATGGCCTCCTTACATGATCCCTGAACATCTGAGCAGTCTGACCTCACGGCCTTTGCACTTGAGGTGCCCTCTGCCTGCTGGCTTTCTCCCACAGATCCAAGTGCACACCCCATTATGTCTCCATCAATCCTCACCTCAGAGAGAGTCACTCAGCTCACCTAAAGCAGCCCTACCCAACTCCGGGTTCCCATGCCCCGACTTTATGTAACCTGTCTCACTTTGAGTATGCATCTGGATCAGTCTAGAGCTGGGCCCCGAAGGACTGGCAACCCCAACAACCTGTGAACCCAGAGCCAAGGACCCCTTGGGCTCAAAAGGTCAAGACACTGGCCCTCCCCTGGCCAAGCTACAGGGCCATCTGCCGGGCCCAGCAGCTCTCCTTCACCTAATCCCCTCCTCCCGCTCAGGCCTGGAGATGAGGAACACAGCAGGAAGGCCCTTCAGGATGGCAGGTGATGGGGGGTGGAGAGTCAGGAGCCCATAGGGAATGGCCTCTCTCCAGAGGAACTCTGTACCCCACAGCTGCAAGGTGCCAAGAGGAGACAGGTCTCCCACGGACATCCTCAGGACTACCAAGGCCAGGGGACAGCACTAGACAACCCAGGGTATCAGCTGGTGGTGACAGGAGCCAGGGAGGAGGAAATCCGCCAGGACTCACAGGGTCAGTCGGTCCACACAAGCTGAAGGAGCTGCACGCCAGCATGTGCCCCAGGAAGTCCCGTGTAAGTCACACACTCACACACCCAAGTGCTCACCCACACCCACTCACACACACCCGTGTGTCCATGCCCAGGTACACATGTGTATGTGGAACCCCTGAGATACCCACATTCAGTAATACAAGCTCACACAGGTGTGCCAGGAGGGATGCCCCACACAGACATTCCTGGGCTCACAAGCACATGCACTATCACAGAGGCTCCCAGTGACAGTACACTCAACTACGCACACACACCATGCACACACACACACACACACACACACACATACTCGCGCGCACATACTGCTACAATCCAGACCAGCAAAGGCAGCAGTCACAGCTCACTCTAGGAAACACAAAAGAATGTTCATCACCCCCTGAATCTCACCGCCCTGCCCAGCTGCCCATCAAACAGCTGGAACTCTTAACTGCCCACCATGAGCAGGAAAGTGTCAACCTGCCTGCCCCCATTAATGCCCAGCAGGGGGCACTTTTTGTGCAGGGCTGAATGCAGCCAGCAGGAGAGCCAGCCTGGCAGGGGCAGAGCTCAGGTGGGCGAGAATTGATGAGCTGGGAAAGGGTCAGAACGGGCAGCAGCCAGGTGATCGTGTGGGTGGAGGTGGACTGAGAGACTGGGGGCCACCTTGGAGCAGCCCCAAAGCTTGTGCCCTCCCGCCACACCCACCTGTCCTGCTCCCTCGGATTCCACAGTGGGGGGCTGCAGTTGGCAGGCTCCCCCTGGCCCCAGGCACTACTGGAGGGAGGGCTTCCTAGCCAGCACCACCCCTTTGGCCCACTCCATTTCCTGGCTGTCCAGATCTTCTAGGAGGCTCCAAGGAGGCAAGGACCCCCATAAGACCATGGAGTCTAGCCTGGAGACCCTGAGGTGGGGAGGCCTCTTCCCTCACCCAAAGTTGTAAGTAAATAACTTTAGTGGGAGGTGGGGGCGCCGAGTCATTCCAGTGCCGCTGAACCCTGCTCCGGCCCTGGGAGAAGAGAGCCTTGTGTGTAATTTGTTTTAATAATCCTGCTGAACTGGGAGAAAATTAACAAACGAGAAACCAGCTCGAAATTAATCAAACTTCTCCCTGTCCATCCCCCCACCTTCCATCTTAATGAAGGTTATTTATCCAACGAGTGATAAAACACAGAATTAAATTAAACAGGCCCTTTCTTTCCGTCCTCTCCCCCGCCCTGGGGAGGCAGTGTCTGCAGCTTACAGCTCTATAAGCAGATCCACAATTCCCGGAGGCCAATCAGAGAGGTTTCTCCAGAAGGAGCCCCTCAATTAGCGTGTTCCCAGTTTGGGGCTCACTGTCAGCTCTCTGCCAAAAATATGAAGGGAAGTTAACTCAACTACCCTCCCAAGACCCACAGAGGGAGGTTCCTGTGGGTGGCCCTTACCTGATGGGGGTGGGGACTCACCAGTTTCTCTGTGGGGAAGAGAATGCTGTAAAAGGGGAGCATGAACACTCCCCAAATGGCTCCAGCTGGAAACACCTCATGGGCCAGAGCTCTTGGTGGGAAGGGCCTGGCAGGCCAGGTGCACAGGGGGGAAGCTGGGGAAGCCTCCTGTGAGGACAGATCAATTCCTGCAGCCCAGGGCTCAGCCTCACAGCTGACTAGCAGATCGCTGGGCCTCTGTCTCTCGGAATCTCTCTTCCTTACAGCTTTGAAATTCATTTATGTTTCAGCCAGGGCCGCCTTCTGGAATCACAGGTTCCTAAGTGACAACTCCGGGGTCCTGCCTCAACCATTCCCTTCGATCTCCCCTGTGGCTTTGGAAATTGTCTACACAGGTCATGCATCTTTTGACATTTCATTCAACAGACAACACACGTGACAGCAGCCCTCACAGACTACTCCACATAGCATAGGTGTGCGGACTGTACCTGCTAGGCTTGTGTGGTTACACTGTGACATTTACATGATAACACCATTGCCCACCATGCACTACTCAGAATCCTCCCCGCCCCCCCCACTCCCCCCCCCACAGCGCTGCCGCCATGGCTAAGCCAGGCTTGATCGTGACCATCATCTCCCAGCTTTCACACATTCTCTCATTTAAACTCCACATCAACCTGATAAGGGAGACATTTCTCAGGATGCTCACCTCACAGGTGAGGAAAACTGAGCCTTAGCAAGGACCCCAGCTGGGCCTACTAGCTGCAGCTTAGGGTGCCAGCCCTGGGGGCCAGGTTTGGGGGAAAGTAAGACAGGGCCCTGCAGAACCGCCAGACTTCCCGGAAGCCTCTTGGGTGGGGCTTTCTGTGAGGAAGGCTGGGGGTTGATTACCCCCCCCCCCAGAAATGGAGGGAAAAGTGGAAGGAGGGGAGAAGGGGAGGAGAAGGGGGAGGAGAGGGGAGGGGAGAGAGGTGAAGAAGGGAAGGGAGGAAAGGGAGGGAGGAAGGACCACAGAGGAGGGAGCACAAATAACCCCTGTCCACTGGAGCCTCTGACTGAGCTTCAAATTCCGTCTACCTGGTCCTGCCAGGGAGCACCGTCAACACTGTAAATCTGATCCCTGAGCTCTCGGCTGAAAACCGTGCAAAGGCTGCCCATGGCACCTGGAGGCCCGGTCACCGGGCTCCCTTCCTGACTTGCATGGGTCTGTACTCAAAGGCCCCCTCCCTGACCACCTTGTTGAAAGAGCCCTTCCCCTCCCCCACCACTCTCAAACCCCTGGCCCGGGCAATTCTCCTCACAGCACCGGCTGCCCCTTGAATGATTGCTCACGTTGTTTACTGTATTTCTTCTCTTCTAGAAGTCAGCTCCATGTGGGCAAGTATTGTATGTGTCTCTGTATTCCTACTCCAGACCAACACCTGAATCACTAACTACTTGAGGTGAATGAATGAATGAATGACACATTTCTTAAGACCACCAACTCTAATCTGAACGGTTCCATCAGTCTCCTAATCACTCTGCCAGTCTCAGGCCTCTGCCAACAACCAGTCCTCCACCCATACACAAAGGAGGATTTCTAACCCCCAAATCCAACCGCGGCACTTTCCTGCAGGAACAAGTCCACACTCTTGGCCTCGGCCCTCCAATTTAACCCCGGCCCCTTTCCACTTATCTACCACATGCCCCCCCACCATGGTACACGCACGCCCTATTGATCCGTACTAGACATAACAAGTTTCAGCCTCCCCTGCACCTTCTGCTTAGAACACTGGAGGGCACTGACCACCTCCTCCAGGCAGCCACCCATGCATTCCCTGTGAGAACTGATCTCTCCCTCCTCTGAGCCCCCACGGACACTCACCTGCACCTCCCCACAGTCCTCCCACACCCCAACTTGAGCTGTGACAAATCACAAGCGTGTCACACTCCCCATCCAGGAAGGACCCAGATTTATTCACTCTGGCAATCTCTCCCATCCCCACCACCTGCTCGGCTATCTTGCACTAACTTAGAGCTCCATAAATATTTGCTGAATCAAATGGAACCAGTTCAAACACAACCCAGGGAGAGTGCCCATTAAGAGGGGCCTTTCCTCCAGGTTGCTGGCATTTCAGGCTGGTCCGAGGACAAACGGACCTTTAAGTGCCACTTAATTGCAGCACACAGGAGCAGCTGGCCCCACATTCCTCTAACCTCACCTCGGTGGTTGTCTGAAAGGAAACCAATTCACCAGGTTGAGAGGTGACCATGGTCCTGTTAAAATGGCTACGTGCTGCCATAACAGCACTAGCCCATAATAGCAGCTCCTGGCCCACCAGGCAGTCTGCATGTATGAGCACATGTGTGGCCACCCCCATGGGTGAGGACAGCAGGCACAACACAGCCACCACTGAATTATTTATTCCATACATTGTTAGCGCAGCAGAGAGAGCAACCATGTCTCCAGGCTTCAATTAAAATATCAAGGCACCCGCACCGTCTGCCCGACCACATGCCCAGCTCCCACCAAAATTGGCAGGATAGCACCTCCTGGGAAGCTGTAAGTGCCCCCAGGGTCAACGCTGCTGCCCCTCCTGGCCTTCCATCAGCAAAGTCCTCTTTCAGAACCATGGACAGTGGGCCCCCAGCCAGGGCTCCTCTAGGGGTCTGGGTGAACTTCAACCCAGATGTTGCCCCTGAGACACCCAGCAAACCTTTCAGGGCTCTAAAAGACCACTTAGTAAATCGATGACCTGAAAGAGCTTTTCCAGCTTCCCAAAGGGACCTCGGACAAGCCTTACTGGGTTTAGAACCGGGCTCCAACCCTCCGCCAGCTCCCAGCCCTCCCTAAAACATTTTCCAGCATGTGACTGGTAAGTAGAAGTTCAAGGTTCTCACCCCAGCTCTTCTCCAGGCTCCGTGATGAACTCTGAGTACCTCACACCACCTCCCTGGGCTCCATTTGGTCCACTCGGAAAATGCAAAGAACGAGAGCCAGGCTGTGACCTCCCAGGACTGTCACAATGGAAAGGAACTTTGAAAAGGTGAAAATGAAGTACGAATATTGGCCATGCCAGAAGAGGCCTTTAATTATGTACAGGTGGGTTTCTGTGGCCTCCCACCATTACCCCAAGTTGGAAATCCCTGATTCTGGAGCACAGACTCAGGACGAAGAGATGACAGTTCCTTCAGGAGCTGACTGGGTCACAAGCTAACTAGGTCACCCATAAGACTTAATTCAACAACCCCCGGACTAGAATAGGAGGCCAAGTGAAATCAAAGTGGGCGAACTGAAAAAGAGCAAGCAATTCCAAACACATGCCGCCTAGGACTATGGAATGAGCACAGGCTCCGGGAACAGGCAGAGCTGAGGGCTCTGCTGGCTTTCTGGACAAGCCTCAGTTTTCTGTAGAATGGGGCCAGTGGTACCGGCTTCCTATCATGACTTATATTAGATAACCTATGAGAAATTCCTGACACAGTGCAGGCACATAAATTCAACCGCTTGTTTATCAAGCAGCTACTATGCTCCAGGCCTGGAGATAAGAAGTGAAGAAGACAAATACAACCTGCCTTGTAAAGCTAACACTCGAGTGACCAGTGTTGTTATGCATCAGGATGACGGGAGAGGTAGCACTGGAAATGGGCCTCAGAGCACAGGTGGAATTTGCAAAGCCAAGGGAAAGGTGAAAAAAAGGTATAATTCCCCTCGAGAGATGTTTGGCAGTGCCTCCTACAGCTAAGCATTCATGCAGCCTGTGAGCTGGCAATCTACATGGAAATACATGAAATGAGTGCTTATGTCCACTAAAAGACATGTGCACAAATATTCAGAGGCGCTTATTCATATAACCAAACACTGGATTCAGCCCAAAAGTTTAGCAGCAGCAGAATGGGTAAATCAACGATGAACGATGCAATCACACAATGGAATAGCATAGAGCATTGAAAAAGAACAAATTACCAGTACAGTCACGTGCCGCATAATGTTCTGGATCCCTAAATATAGCCTAGGCGTATAGTGGGCTGTACCATCTAAGTTTGTGTATTCACTCTATGTGATGTTTGCACGATGACAAAATTCCCTAGTGATGCATTTCTCAGAATGGATTCTGGTCTTAAGTGATGAGGGACTATGTACTCAAGCGCACGGAGAATCTCACCAAAGTGAGTGAAAGAAGACAGATACATTGCTTTACATCCTTGCCAGTGTTTTGACAGTATAGGATGTCTCTCCTCAGATGTAGTCACTATAGCATTCCCACCACCAAAACATCCATAGTTCTCCATAGTCCATTGTGCTCTTGCCTTACCTCTACCTACCTCCCCCACCCCATCTGAAAGCTGCATGTTTGTAGAAAGCTTTCAAAAAAAAAAAAAAAGCCAGATACAAAAGACTGACTGTGTTATTCCGTTTATATGAAACTGATCAATGCTATTAGAAGCCAGGCTACTGATTAGTCTTGGGGAGAGGGGAACACTAAGAAGAGCTCAAGGGAACATTCAAGGCACCTGAAATTTGTGGATATTACATAAGTTACACTTAATTTTCTTTTAATATAGAGGACAGAAAAAGTGGATAGAGTATTCGTCAGAGGCTAGGGGCACAACAGGAGTAGAGCCCAGAACACTGGACATGGATGAGTTTCAAGAGTGGCCAGGGGAGCTGCGCAGGGGTGGCGGGGCCAGAGAGGGGGGCTGGTGATGAGGTGGACAGGATGGCTGCCAAGGCAACGGTACTCGGGGAGCCCCAGGGGCTTCTACCTCCTTCTCCCAGGCCCTTCCTGCCACACATCCCACCTGCCACACAAATAGCATAGGTGAGGTCATCTCCCCTCCCTGCCGTTTGGTCCACTGCCCACTCCCACTCTCAGGTGTCATGCTGGGCTGAAGTCCTTGAGCTTTGTTTGGGTGATTTGGTGGCTCTCATACTGAGAAAAATCAAGTGAAACCACAACCCCCAGCCCCATGCCTGCAGTTCAGCTGAACACATCTCTCCATACCACGCCCACAGCAATGCTAAGGACACCTGGTTCTGCTTCCCACACTCCACCTGCTATGTCCACCTTCCCACCCCCACTCTTGGGGAGCTCACCTGAGCACCTGTCTCTCCCAGGATAACCACTCCAATTAGGTAAGGCCCTCCCACCTCTTGCTTCCCAACACCCAGCATTGGAGCTTCACTGTCATGTTTCCTCCTGGAGACAGAGCCCTCTGGAAATGCACAGACACAGCTGAGGAAGCAGCCCGGAAACCTCACACCCCACTAGCCACCAGCAAGACGTGGCACGTAAAAGATGATAGGGCCCCCCGATGGATGATTACATAGCCATTAAGCACCATGTTTCAAAGACTATTTAAGGATATTGGAAAAAGCTTCCAACTGTAGTCTGACAGGCAAAAGCTGCCCACAGAACCACATAGATGTTATGGTCCGTAAATGACACAGGAGAAGGGCTAGAAGGAAATCCACAAATGCATCAAGGTCCTCAATCCAGATAGAGGATGAATAGGCACTTTCCATTTGCTTCTTTATGCCCTTCTGTTTTCTTCCAAATCTGCAGTCAACATGTTGACCTTATAATGGCACCATAAGGAAAGAGTCAAGGACATCACACATTCACACAAAGGGGCTGAAGCTGACTGTCCTGTGCCTCATGGGTACCAATCACCTTCAACACCACCCACAGGCTCCTTTACTGAGTCACTAGACTAAAAGGACCTGCCCATGGCACCCAAGTGTGTGCAGAGGACTCAGCACCAAGTTGGGAGTCTGGGACCATGGTTCTAAGCCCGGCTTTGACCTAACTAGCTCGGTGGCCTCCCACCTCTAGATGCATTTTGCCGTTAGAAAACTGAAGGGCAGATAGTCAGAATGATTTGCCAAGGCCCTTAGACTGGTTAGAAAAGAGAAGGGAGGGCATACTCAGGACAGCACAGGCCGACCTGGAACAAGGTACTCCTTGAGGAGTAGAAGGAAGCAAAGGCCCGGCCATATCCACCCCCAAGCTGATGCAGGACCCAGTTTCCTCATCTATAAAAGAGGGTATCTGTCCTGACCACTTTGCAGTATTTTCTTAAAGATTTATTTATTTCTGAACTGGGGTACAGGCCAGAGATGCAGGGTGGGGGTGAGAGGATTCACCAGAGACAGAGTGGGGAGCAGAACAGGTGGACTGACTGAAATACACTGCTGAGGGGAGCAGCGGGCAAGACAGGAGAGGCCTGCAGTGTCATGTGTGGGTTATCTCCCAGGCCAGCCAGGGATCGAACTTGTGCTGCAGTGGCTGGTGGCAGCCCGATAGCACTGTCTTTAACCCCTATGCCACCAGGGAGGTCCCACTTTGCAGTATTGTTACATGGAAAGATCCAGAAGTGACTATGAAAGATTACCACTTGTGAGCATTGTGATTAATTCCAAGTTCCCCTTTCCTGTTCTCCACCAGGCCCTAGGGCCCCATCACTGATTCTAAGAAATGCTCAGAAGCCACTGACAGCAGGTACCTGGGTCCTGAGAACTGTGCACACACTCACTTGAGTGTTGGACCCCAGACTGGACATGAAATAGAGATTTTCCAATTGAACTAGAAACCAAACAAAAGCTAAAAAAGAATCTCTCTTCCTTGTCCAATAACAAAATTTGAAGCCTGTAGTAGATCCTCAATAAACATTACCAAATGAATAGAACTGTACAAAGCTAGAACAAAATCCACTCACTTGACCTCTCATGAAATAGGGAAATGTTCATTGTTGAATCGGATGCCAGCCACCTAATTTCCAGTAGGCTCTGTGCCTGATTACTTGTAGGAACAGAGATTTTTTTTTTTCCACATAGACACCTCTGTTTAAAAATTTTTGATTGATCTCTCTAGATCCTGTGGGGACCGACAAAAGAAATAGTCTTCGCTCATGCTTTCTCTCTCTCTCTCTCTCTCTCAATGGCGAGATCAGACAAGGTGAAAACCAGTGGTCAGCACTGACTAAGGGAGCCCAGGGACAGGTGAGGAATGATACAAGCAGGGAGGGTCACTGATACGGGCAGGGGAGGAAGAGGTTTGAAACTGGCCAAGAAGGATGGAGAGAATGAGTAAGGAAGGTTCAATAAGGGGAGTCATGTCTCTCTCAAAGGGTGTTTGATGAATTATGCAAAATTAATATAACAAATATGTACAATGTGCTCAGGTGATAAGGTTTTCTATCTCTCATCTCACCTTGGAGCAGAAGTGAGGCCGTGGAGTCCTTTATACTTCAGACCATGTTAACATGGAAAATAACAAGAATTTTGACACCTCCTCCAAGGAAGAAGTGGGAAAACTCCTTTCTCAATACCCTAAAAAGTGTCCAGTAAAATTAGGTCTAGATGCATTTTGCCGTTAGAAAACTGAAGGGCAGATAGTCAGAATGATTTGCCAAGGCCCTTAGACTGGTTAGAGAAGAGAAGGGAGGGCACACTCAGGACAGCACAGGCAGACCTGGAACAAGGTACTCCTTGAGGAGTAGAAGAAAGCAAAGGCCCGGCCATATCCACCCCCAAGCTGATGCAGGACCCAGAGTTACCACCTACAGAGCCTCATTAGTGAAATGGACATGCAAGGTGCCATGGGATCCACATGACAGCAGAGTATGGTGGGGAAGTGGTTCTGCTGGGATCGGTGCCCCCAGAGTGATGGGGCAGGGGAGGGCAGGTGGAGCTGGGCCTGGCCAGCAACAGTAGTTACCCTCCCCGTCAGCTCTCAGCAACTTCCAGGGCATGGATGGCCTAGAGGCCCAGCTCCCCAAGGCCTCCTGGACGCAGGGAGTTCTCCAGCTCCAGTGGACCTGTCCAGAGCCCTGGGGATGCTCCTGCCCCCAGCCGTCCCCCACAGACTCACCAGGAAACAGGGGGCCCACTAGCTCCTCGTTGGCAGCTTCCAAGCTGAGGGATGGAGTCCTGGGGCCAGCTGGACCCTGCACCCAGACTCTACTACATGAGGCTACACAGGGGTCAAGTCAGCATCGGCCACAGCACCTCCTCCAGGACCCACCCAGCTGGCAGCAGAACTGGGGTCCCAGCCCAGGGCACCACCAGAACCCAGCCCTCACCCCTTGCGAGCAGGAAATGACAAACTCACTGCCCTGTTAACAGGAATGTTCCCTGCAGAGACATGGGAAGTGGCCAGTGCATGGAGCATCCATCACAGCTCTTTCTGTAAAAGCACAGGATCAGAAAGCACTGGAGTGTCCATCGAGAGACCGTCGGCAGGGAGAGTGGTGTGGCCTCGCAAAGGACAAGCCCTCGCGCTCTGCGGGAAAGTGATCACAAGAACACTGCGAGGTCACCGATAGGGGCTGCGGTCACGTGAAAAGAGTGAAGAGAACAGAGTGGGCAGCACGGCGCCCTGTCCAGTCCTGGAAGGGCCTGGGAGCAGTGGCTGCGCCAGGGTGAGGCTGGGGCTAGGAGATCCTTGGTACCGTGAATATCCATGGGGATGTCGTATGCACGCAAACAAGGATACTGTCATAGACAGGAGGACAGGAATGTCATGCTGGGGAGTCCCAGGACCCCCAGGGCCACTGGATACAAAGGTCATTCTGGAGAGAGAAACATCTCAGCATCCCCCCACGCACACCTTTTTTCCCCTGAAATGCTTAAGAGAGAAGTCAGGACTCGGGGCCCGGGAGAGCCCACCCAGGCTGAGAGCTGAGGGGAAAGGGGCCCCGTCCAGCTGACTAGCCAGGCCACCGCATGGGGGAGGGAAGGCAGATGGGGGCCACTTTCCCCTTGTTGGGTTTGTTGTACTTTCCTAATTGATTTTGTGTCTCTGTCACCGGGATACTTAGGACCATCTTAGGAAACCACTTAAGCAATTTAAAATAATCAAAGTACTTATAAAGCACTTAACATTTCCTCACACTTCAGGCTTCCCATAAACCCCCTTCTAGCTGTGACCCAAGGCCTTGCAGTCAGAAGCCACCACATCAGGGAGGTGGCCCTGGAGACGGCCGCAGGACAGCTGCCCCAGCACACCAGGGGATTCTCTCCACCAGGCCTTTAACTCCATCAGGAAACTTCCCCTGCAGGTAGTGCACCCCATAGCCTAACTGTGTCCCGACCCTAACGCCCAGGCTCTGTCCAACAAGAAGCTTTCCCTGACACCCCCAGGCTGGCCTAGGGGCCCTACTCTGTGCTCCCAGGGCACCCCACTGTCATGAAATCACGGCCTGGTGCACTCCAGGGTGTGGGTCCTTGGCCCACACTCTCTAAAGCATGGCACAGCGTCTGCACAAGCAGGGCCCTGTAATGTTGGCTGAGTAGAACAACGAATCCTAGTCCGACTTCACAGGAGGAGGAGGGGAGGCACAACCCCCTCCCCCAAATAAGGACAGAGCCCAGCCAGGCAGCAGAACCTGGACATGCCAGGCCTCAAAAGCACCGTGCTGCACCCCCCAGAGGCAAGGGCAGCCCTGACTGAGCCCTCACCATTACTGCCATTCCCATTTTCTAGATGGTGCCCCCAGATTCAGAGAGGTCCGGCAACTCACCCAGTCACTCAGCAAATGAAGTGGCAAAGCTGCAAAAGGCACCTCCAAATGAAGGTCCACAAGGCCCTGGGAGCCTGATGAAACAGGACTCCACACCCTGAGGGGCTTGTCTAGCACAGCTGTCTTAGGCCCAGACAGGGGGCGGCCTGTTTTAACCAGTCGGGCGGGTTGTGAGGAGTGGGGGGTCCCATATGGGAAGCAGGCTTAGAAACCAGTGCCCCTCAACAGGGGGAGAAGTTCAGGAGGCTTATTCTCCCAGGTGTCTGCAATTCTGCTCTGGACGTGACCCACGAGGCCCTCCCAACTGCACAAGGAGGCCCTAGCAAGAGTGGTCACGCAACATCGTCAGTAAAGCCAGAAGATCATCAAGGAACTTGCCTGGATGACCACAAGAGGATGAACGCAGAACACAGCGCTGTCACGGGGGAGAGCTACACAGCAAAGAAAAGGACCCGGCTTGGTGTGCAGCCTGCGGCACCCAGCAAGAGCAGCGAGCTACAGAACGCACAAGACGATCCTGCTTTCTCATGCTGAAAACACGCAAAACAAAACTGTGTTATTTATGGAGATGTATATTTTTAAGTGCATAGGAATAAATAGATTTAAAAACAACTTACACAGGACAGGGCTGCGGTTGCTCTGAGGAGGAAGCGATGAGAATTGGATAAGGAGGCACCTACTGGGGCCTCTGCTGTATCTGCAATGCTTTTCTTCTTAAGAGGAAAATGAATTTTGATGCTATTAGGGCAAAATATCAATATTGGACAAAGCCAGGTGGTGGGCGCATTGGCTGTATCGTCTCTATAATTTCCCATATGTTTGAAACAGTTCCTAAGTAAATAGGACGCTGTGTGAGAAAGAGAACGCCTTCCTGCGTTCAAGATGCCATTCATTTTCAATGAAATAAAAGGCTCATCTGTGTAAACTGTGTGTACCCCACTTCCCACTGCACCCCACTTTCCTCTGCAATCTCCCCTCAGAATAGAGTTGACTCTGGAAGTCCCCTCGTGACCCTGCACTAGTCCTAACCCTCAAACACCTCCCCTGGGGATGTTCCGCCTAGAATTCATGCCTAGAGTTGCCCTTGTCGGACTATTCTGGGCCACACTGGATTCCCTGACAGCTTCCAGAACCCAGGCTTGGAAGAAAGTGGCACTTAACATTGGTGGGGGGCAGGGGAAGCTACACTGAACACAACCCTCTCCCCCCACCCACCACCTGATAAGGTTAATGCTGCCATCCTCTTGCCCCAAACTACAGCCCAGTAAGGGAGAATGAAGTAAGAGCTGACTCTCCACTCACAGTATGACAGGAGGCACCACAGGACCCTGCCCAGAGCGGGTGATGATCAGCGGGCTCCCTCCCTCCAGGGTAGCCCCTCGGCCCTTGGGGACAGCTGGGGAGCAGGCAGCACAGTGGCCCCCAGGAGGCCTGGTTCTGCCCTCATAGCAACTGCACTGGGCCAGGCCAGGGCTGAGCAGAACTTGGGCCCCTTGGGCCCCTCTCAGCAGACCACCAAGAAGACGCAAAGGGGACCAAAGGATTCAGGTCCAAGAGTGAGAGATTGGAAGGAGGGACAGGAAGAATCAATCTTCTCCTCACACAGAGCTACAGTTTCTTGAGTACCTACATGTCCTTGGCACTCGTCACTTTACATTGTCCTACTTTATATGCACAACCACCCTTACAGATCTAGAAGCTGGGCTCAGAGAGGTTACATGACCTGCCCAAGTTCACAGAGCCAGTAAGGTGGCCGAGTCAGGATTTTATGCTTTTTTTCTTTAAAGACTAATTTATTTATGCATACAAGAACTGGGGTAAAGGCCAGGGGTGCAGGGGGCGAGAGGATTCACCAGAGACAGAGTGGGGAGCAGAACAGGCAGACTGACTGAAATACACTGCTGAGGGGAGCAGCGGGGGGGGGGGGGGGAGGGGGAGACAGGAGAGGTCTGCTGTGCCACATGGGTCAGCGCCCTGGCTAGTGATAGCATGATAGCACTGAGACTTAACCCCTACACCACCAGGGAAGCAAGTTCACACCCCCTGGGAGTGGCCAGGTCTCCCCACCGCCCTGGGAAATGTGCCATCAGCCCTCGCCATCTATGGGCTGGCAAAGCAGAGCCCAGAGCTGCATCTACACTTGCCCACAGCTACATCGACACTTGCCCACAGCCAGGCTGCACTTTCAAGGGATTGTTTCTGGGGCTCTGCAGGGGGTACCTTGGGTCAGGGGAGAGGGGGGCTTGGGAGAGCAGGACTGGGTGGGTTGGGTACCCACCAGGAAGTGCTCAGCCCACGGCCATCATTAAGGTGTGAGGTGGGTGGGTGGCCGGAGTGGGCATGAGGCTGGGGCACGTCCAGCCAGGATCAGGTGGGCTTGTCCAGCTCCTGTCCTTAACTGGGGCCCCGGGATGAGGCCACCCACTTTACCTAGATTGAGGCCCAGATAAAGATGGGGCAAGGGTCCCGTGTACTTCATCAGTCTGCCTGTTCTGCTCCCCGCTCTGGCTCTGGTGAATTCTCTCACCCTCCCGCACTTCTGAATGTACCCAGTGCTTGTATGAATAAACAAACAAACAAACAAATAGATAAATAAATAAGTAGAGACAGAAAGGGACCAGGAGGAAAAAAGAAACGGCAGGAACACAAGATACAGAGAAAGCCACACAGTCCGAGGGGATGAGAAGGGAGCTGGGGAAAGAGAGCGTCAGACTAAGGGTGTCCTCTCCCCTCCCCCACCCAAGCGCAACCATGGTGGCCCCAGAACCGAGAAGAGAGGCCTGAGCCTGCATCTCATCTCCTCACCCGGGCCCTGGCCCTGGAGCAAGTGGCAGGCGTAAAGGTCAATTGGAATATAAAGCAGAATTTGCCTTCTTTTCATTTCCAACATGTCTGGGTCATAAAAATGCTAGTTTAATAAATTGGGAGGAAAGTGAAAAGGAGACAGCTCATTCAGGGCTGGGAAGGGCTGAGCTGAGCGGTCTGAGCATGTGGGTCCCACCCCTGCCACAGGCACCCTCACTGGGTTCCACACCTGGTTCCCAGGCCGGCAGCCTTCCTGACTTGTCTGACCGCCTGTCACAGTCTGTCTCTCTGGGTCAGGCGCTGAGGGTAAAGGGGGTGACCAACAACAGCCCTGTCCAATCCTGCCTTTGCATGCCCGTGGACTTCGGGAGACCCAAATGTCACCAGGGAGACGTCATGCCCCAGGATCAGGTCAGCCCTTGGAGGGTCAGAAAAGGTGGGTTTTTGAGCCAGGACTTGGAGTCTGAGTGCCCGTCAGACATCAAGAAGGGCACTCCAGGAGGAGGGCAGGGCCCGGCAAGCGCTGGAGGGAAGGTTTGGGAAAGCACTGCATGTGGTCAGGGAACAAGCAGGGCCAGGCAGGCTGGAGTGCGACCAGCAGAGAAGACCAGAAGGGCCACTGGGGGCCAAGGCAATGTTGTGGCCAGCCTGACCACTGGTGAGCTCAGCGCAGCACCCCTGCAGGAAAGGCGACCAGTTAGAGGCGAGGGGTCAGAGCCCAGCAGCTTCAATACCCCCACTTCACAGAGAGGGCAGCTGACCCAACCAAGGTCACACAGCAAGTGGGCAGCAGAACCATGCCCAGGATGCAGGTCCCCAAGCTGCAGGAGGGAGCCAGAGGTCACCCAGCTCCCATAAATCAGTGTGAGGGTCAGAACGACCCTAGGTCATCATGCAAGGGGACTCAGGTACACTGACTGGCTCTGCCAAAGCCAGCAACATGCCCCTCTGCATCATCACCAAGCACTGCTCAGACCATACACGCCCCTCTTCTGGGGGCCCCCTTGGGTGCTCTGCCAGCAGGAAATGAGAACTAACACGACTGATCCCTACTGTGTACCCACCACACCACCAGCTCCCCACTATATTATTCTAAATCCACACCCCAAAAGGTACATGTGATTTTGCCCATTTTACAGATGAGATAAAAGAGGTCCAGAGAGGCTGAGCTGGCAGAGGATAAGTTGTGAATGCTGTGACTTTCCCTCCCCAGTCACCTCTTCGGGGGCTGGGCCTCATTCACCCCCAACATTTATTAAGCTGACAAATCTCTAATAATATCCTCAGTGGCACATAGGGATACCTTTTTTCAGGGAACAAGGCTTAAGGTGTAAGGATTCCCTAAGTCAGGGAGGCGCCAGAGGTGGTGGAGGGAGGAAACACATCCAGAGGCCAAATAAGGTGGGCCCAGCAATACCCACACCCAGGACCTTACGCAGGGCCCCCCCAGGCCACAGCTACCATGCTTCTGCCAGTCTGGGGGGGGTGCGGCTGCAGATGCCCACTCCCATTCCCCTCTCCCTCCACAAGGCCATTTGAGCAAAGTTTCCTGAGGATTCACTGTGGGTCTGGCCTCAGCTGGGGACACCAAGGTACAGTTTAGATTCCAACAGGGCTCAGATGATGGGTTCTGGCTCACCCATTCAATTCCCAGGTCACAGCCCGAGGCAGTCCTAGATAATATGTAAACTAATGGGCGTGGCTATAGCCTCATAAAACTTTATGGACGTTGAAATTTGAATTCCATTTAATTTCCCTGTCATGACATATAATTCCTTTGTTTTTTTTTTCAATCATTCAAAACACTAAGACCATTCTTAGCTCAAGGGCCATAGGAAAACAGGCAGCAGACCAGATTTGGTCTAGTGGCTGTAGCTTGCTACCCGCTGGTCTAGAGGAAGAAGCCAAGAGCAAACAAGAAAACAAGCAAATATGCACATGATTGCAATTTGTGATGAGTGGCATGAAGGAAAAGATAGGGTGACAAGATAGGATAACCTGACAGGGAGCTTCTTGGAAGACAGTTCATTTAAGTTGAAAGCGGAAAGTAGAATCCAGCCTTAAAGAAGGGGAGAAGAACATTCTAGACAGGACATAGCAGGTACAAAGGCCTGTGGTGGGAAATAGTATGATGTCTTCCAGGAAGATAAAGAAAACCAGTAGAATACACCCAGGAGACACAGCAATGAGGGAAGGATAGCCATGTTGCACTGGACCTCTCAGACATACAAGGAGTTTGGGAGTTTGCATCTTAGCTCAAGGGCAAGAAAAAGTTTGAGTGAGGGCCTCCCTGGTGGCGCAAGGAGTTAAGCACAGCACTTTGAAGCTATCCACAGCCTCTGCAGCGAACGTTGGATCCCCAGCGAGCCAGGGAGTGACCCACATGGTGCAGCAGACCTCTCCTGTCTCACAGCTGCTCCCCTCAGCAGTGTATTTCAGTAGATCTGCCTGTTCTGCTCCCCACTCTTGTCTCTGGTGAATCCTTTCTCTTACACCCCAGTTCGTGTATGCATAAATAAATATATCTGGGCCTCCCCAGTGGTGCAGCGGTTGAGCGCTGGGCTGCGAAGCTGCCCACAGCCTCTGCAGCACCGGTTTGATCCCCAGCAGCTGGCGAGGGTCCCACATGGCACGCAGACCTCTCCTGCCGCGCCCTCTGCTCCCCTCAGCAGTGTAATTCGTCAGTCTGCCTGTTCCGTTCCCTGCTCTGGCTCTGGTGAATCCTCTCACCCTCCCGTGCTTCTGACTGTACCCAGTGCTTGTATAAATAAATAAATACATCTTTTTTTAAAAAAGGGGGGGGAAGAAAAGAATTTTAAAAATAAATCTTAAAAAAAAAGAAAATAAAAAGTTTAAGTGGAGGTGAGGTGTAGAGATGGAGAGGTAGGGAAGGGGGGCTGGGAAAGAGTAACAGATTTTTTTTTTTTTTTTGTGGGACCCTCGCTGGTGGCCGGGGATTGAACCGGCGCTGCAGAGGCTGCAGGCAGCCTCGCAACCCAGCGCTCAACCGCTGTGCCACAGAGAGGCCCAGAGTAACAGATTTTGTTTTTAGAAAAATCACTGAGCAGGAGCCTCCCTGGTAGCACAAGGGGTTAGGTCTCAGCACCACGAAGCTATCAGCAGCCACTGCGGCATGAATTCGATCCCCGGCCAGGGAGCAACCCACATGGTGCAGCAGACCTCTCCTGTCTCGCCTGCTGCTCCCTTCAGCAGTGTATTTCAGTCAGTCTGCCTGTTCTGTTCCCCGCTCCATCTCTGGTGAATCCTCTCACCCTCCCACACATCTGTCCTGTACCCCAGTTCTTGTGTAAAAATAAATAAATCTTTAAAAAAAATTTAAAAAAAGAAAGAATAGAAAGATCGCTGAGCAAAGGTTTGTTGAAAGCACAGAGAAAAGAGAGAAGGTTTCTGCAATGACCTGGATGAGAGACCCTGGGTTGGAAGGAGGTGAGTTGGAACAGTCATTTCCAGGGCGCGCAATGAAAGTGGAGCCTGCAGGGTTTGCTGACAGTGCAGAGAGAAGGGCGGAAAATGCCACCAAGTTTTTTGGTCTGGGTGCTGAATTGTCTTCCAGGGAGACAGGCAGGCTGTGGGAGGGGAGAACTGTCTCTGAAATACAATGAAAATGTCTTAAAGACACAAAAGCCACATCCTAAACAGAACACCTGATGTTAGCTAAGCCACAAAGTTGCCCCAGGAGCCCTGGGCAAGGGGCTGAGGAGTAGCCAAGCCAAGCACCAGGCAAGCAGCTTTCTCTAGAAGCAATCATGTAGCATGGCCAGACTGGGAGTGTGCACCGAGGGCTAATGTGGCTCACCAGCCTCTCCAGCCCAGTCTCTTTGGAGAAGTTGGGGCACCTGTCCAGTCCCCTGCTGGCTGGTTTCCCAGCCATCATCTTTCCTGCCTGTCCTTCCTGCCCCCCTCCACTCCACCCGATTCCTCTTCCCATGCCCCACTGTTGTGACAGCAAGAAAGCTCTCATTATCGAAAGTTAAGTTGGCTACTCAGTCTCCACACCCTGCAGGAAGACACAAGGGGCCCAGCAGATGGTGGGCCTCTCCAGGATCAGCCTCAAAGGTCACCGTCTGTCACTGCCCACTCGCCCCAGCCTCTTCCGCATCGACGGAGTCTCTCATGCTGACTTAAGGTCCAGCTACAGTGCAAGCTGTGCGGTGACATTTCCTGTAGGCTGACTATGTGCCAAGCCTGAGGCTAGGTCTTTTCTGGACATTAATTCTTACTTTCCACTCCTGGTCTATGAGACCATGAACACCCACATTTTATAAATAAGGAATATGAGGCACAGACTAAACAATTTGCCAGGGTGGCAAAGGCTATCTGGCTCCAATGTCCAAATTCTTGATGACCACGCTGTGCTGCCTCCTCTTCCTTGAGCCTTAGGTTTGTTTTTTTTTTTCAACACAAAATGTTAATAAGGGACTCAATGAAGTGATTTCTGGATCCCTCTGAGCTTTTACAGTATTTGAAAACTGCTTTCTTCAGGGCACTTAGCATGTTTTTTCTCCACACAACAGTGGAGAAAAACTGCTTTCAGGGAAAAAGCTCATTGGCTCATTCATACTGTAGTGCAAATGACTGATAAAGTAGATTGAGGTTCTCTATGCAATCTGACTGGCCCCGGAACCTGGGCTGTCCCCACAACACAGCACTGTATAGACCAAATCCACTGGTTTTAGATCTCCTCCAAAAGGTATTCTTTATTTTTTCTAAAAGATTTATTTATCTATGCATACAAGAACTGGGGTGTAGGCCAGAGATGGGGGAGGTGAGAGAATTCACCAGAAACAGAGCAGGGAACAGAACAGGCAGACCAACCGAAGCACACTGCTGAGGGGAAGCAGCGGGCGAGCCAGGAGAGGTCTGCCTCGCCATGTGGGCTGCTCCCTGGCCGGCCGGGGATCGAACCCGTGCCACAGAGGCTGCAGATTGCCCCATAGTGTGGCACTCAATCCCTTGTGCCACCAGGGAGGCCCCAACAGGTATTCTTTACATGCATCAATATTCCCTACCCTAGGAGTATAGAGCCAATGAAGATACAGGAAGGGGGTGCATATAGGAGAGTAAGGAATATGAGCTGCAAGACCCATGATTTCACAAAGTCAAGGTTTCTGATCCCCAATGAAGCCTGGGCTGGAGTCCCACTTCCAACCCAGTTTATTTAGACAGGCCATCTAAAAGGAGCAGGTTTGGTTGCTAAGGACCTGACTTCTGGCCCTGGCCAATCACTGAATCAGTAGAATGGAGAGTTGGTCCCTGCCAGCTCTGACAGTTGTGGGTTTTGCTCACACCCTGGCGATAACCATACCCTATTAGTATTCTCCAGGCAAGAAATCACCCCTATTGCCCCCAAACCCAGAGTTGCTCTCTGGGCTGTACACAGGAAATCCATCTTTGGAGAAAAGAGAGCTATAATCACAGCCTCTGGTGTAAGTTCCCAGCAGGCCCAGCTAATAGTCTTGGTGGGGAGCAGAGCGGAGTTGGGCCCACAGTAGTGCCCTTTGAAATACTCACCTGACATGGCAGCGCTCCTGCCCCCCCAGGTGCCCCTCCCTCACCCTCTCCTGCCTGAGGCTCCTGCTCCTGAACTCCCTCCCCAAAGTTCAACTTTCTTGCCTCAATAAATGGCTTTTAAGCTTCTCACCCAGCTTCTCATTTCTATCAGTTTAATTATTGAGGAGTTCTCTTGTCGCCAGCCTGGAACATTAACACTGTTAAAAGGAACCCAGGGAATGCAGACCATAGCCATCTGTCTCCTTCTGGCTCTCTCCCCATCTCCCCTACCTTATTCCCCTCCTTTCCTCTCCCAACCTGCCCCCTGTGTCCCCCATTCTTTCTCTCCTCCCCAGGGTTTTACCTCCCAGTCCTGGCTGGTTCTCTGTGCAAACTGGGGGGGCTCCATATGCCCTGCCCCAACCCACTCATCTCTGTAATCTGAGGAGGCACACACAAATGAAGGCTACCTCCAAGTGCGACCAGATGGGCAGAGCAAAAAGGAACACCTGTGAGGCCCTAGGCTGGAGAAGCTCTCTGGCCCCAGGACCTTCTTGCCAAAGCCCACTCCCTGGTGCGGCACTGGGTAGCTCATCCCAAAATATCCATGTTTCTGAAAACATGTTTTTTTTTTTTTAATTTTATATTTTTTTACATCATTTTTCATTTTTGCACAATGTGTGCATTTTCATCTTGGTTATAGTCCCCATACAATCCCCACTCCCCTTATTTTGACCGTAATCCCTCCTACCCTCCCCGTCCCTCCCCACCCCCCCCCAGGGTGTCTGGTTTCTAGTTGCTTGTTGATTTAAGGCCTGAGGCTGGCAGCAACCATTCTTGGAACCTTTACCATGTGTCAAGGGACAGGTCTCAGCTTCTTTGATCCTCCCCACATCCCTTCAAAGTAGGCATGGTCTCACCTCTGGGAGCTGGTGGGGAAGGACCCTCACCAATGTGGAACCCCAAGTACTCAATCATGCTGCTTTACTGTCTTCCTCTATCCCACCCAGACAGGCTGACAAGGAACCCAGGTTGCCCCCTGTCCCCTCTGCTGGATGATGGCCCAGGTCATCTAAGACAGGTAAAATGATGACTCTGCTGGTCCAAGCCATCACCAGGCCCTGGTCAGACAGTCAAGACCTGCTCCCCTCCTCCCTTCAAAACTGGGGAGTGGGGGGACTGACCTGGTTGTCCATTCGCATATAGCCCCACCAAGGACAAGCATCAGCAACCCTCCCCAGGACTATTCCAAGAGTGTCCACTGCAAAGGCATCTCCCTTTAAGTCTCCAGTTTCCTCTTCAATTTGCATTCTTCAAAATACATCCATTTGTTTTAACATTAAAAGAGTGCTTTCATCCACATCACTTAGTAAAACCAACACTAGGGGAATAAGGCCCAGAAGCCAGGACCACCTGGTACACTGGACTACATGGGCCCTCAAAGTTGCAAAATGCCAACCTCACCCTACACTGTGGCTCGACAACTCCAGCCTCCTTTCGCCCATCCCCAACACATTCATGCCCCCTGCTGCCCCAAGTACTGGTGCATCATGGGATGGAAAATGGGTTCCTGAAAAGGTTGCTGAGAGCTCCAGCCTCCGACATTCAGTCAAATAGCCCTTCTCAGTCCATGGTCTAACTCTGGAGACTGAGGACAGAAGCCAGCTCCAGAAGCCAAGCTGTGACACCAGTGGCTTCCACAGTCTCCTACTCTCCTATTCTCTCTCCTCTCTCTCTCTCTCTCTCTCTCTCTCTCTCTCTCTCTCTCACACACACACACACACACACACACACACAAATCCCACATGCATGCATGCACATACACACACACAAACATACAGAGCAACAAGGCAGGCTCTGAGAGAGGGGAGAGGAGCGGGCACATAATTATTGGTAAAATGCTTGTAATGTTTTTCTCTCTACCCGGTAGCTTTCAGTTGTTTTAGCAGCTTAGCGAAGCACTTGGCTCCAATTGAATTGCAAATCAGCAGCTCTTGCCCCAGGAAGAGAGGATGGGAGGCGGCAGGCAGGGGGGCAGGGAGGGATTCCAGAAGGAAAAGGAGAAAGGTGTGCTAGGAGGAAGGGCAGAGGAAAGAAATGAGGGAAGCTTTTTCGTGGCAGAGGGCACCAGAAACCTGGACAGCCTGCTCCCTGCAGGCCTTTTCCCCTCCATCCTCATCTGCATGGCCTCAGTAGCCCTGTGCTTTATCCAAAAAAATCAGGACATATTTTTCTCACCATAATCTTGAGGTGAAGCAGGAG
Organism: Talpa europaea; assembly: GCF_964194135.1. Taxonomy (NCBI): domain Eukaryota; kingdom Metazoa; phylum Chordata; class Mammalia; order Eulipotyphla; family Talpidae; genus Talpa; species Talpa europaea. Next base: position 96,368,327 of record NC_140068.1, on the reverse strand, counting down.
GCCCATGCGGGGCTTTCTAACTACCCAGAAGAAAAACAAATCTTTCTTGGGAATTGCAATCCCAAATACTCTTTTAATACACCTTTTTATCTACCTATATTTCTTTTTTTTTTTAATTTTTTTTAAAGATTTATTTATTTATTTATACAAGTACTGGGTACAGTCAGAAGCACGGGTGGGTGAGAGAAGCGGGGAGCAGAACAGGCAGAAGGACCGAAGTACACTGCTGAGGGGAGCAGCGGACGGCAGGAGAGGTCTGCGCGCCATGTGGGACCCTCCCCCGGTGGCCGGGGAGCAGCCGGGGATCGAACCGGTGCTGCAGAGGCTGTGGGCAGCTTCGCAACCCGGTGCTCAACCGCTGCGCCACTGGAGAGGCCCTCTACCTATATTTCTTTCTACCTGTCTGTCCTCTTACACATCTGTCTGTCTGTCTACCTTCTCTCCTCCCCTTCTGTCATTCACCGGCACTTCCTTTCCCTTCTAGGTTCAGAATTCCCTCACGGAAGAAACAGTTGAGCAAGAAGCTCCCAGGCAAGTGCTGTTTCAGCACCACGGTCAGCACCACAAAGCTGGACCTTCTCAGACCTGTCATTCTGCTGGGCCTCCAACCACAGTTCTCCCCCAATTTTCAGATACTACTCCCAGGACAAAACTCTCTCCCTCAGCGTCAGGAAGAGGCGTGGAGAGAGAAGCTGGAGGGCCAGGGCTATTGGTAGACCATCTCTGGGGCCAACCAGCCAGGCACTAACCTTGAAGAGGCGAAGGATGTTGGCCACCATGATGGAGACAGAGCTCCCCGAAGCACCAATGACACCCACCACACGCTCAGGCTTGGTGATGATGGGTGGGCCGCCGCTGCCACAGCGGACCTCCGTGCCATCCTTTTCGATGAGTGCCTGCACAAAGGTCAGTGACTGCTCGAGAGCGTGAGTGTCCCTGGAGCAGGTGTCCAGAATGCGGGCGCCCAGCGTGATATTGGGCAGCAGGTCCGGGTCATTGTTGATGCGATCCAGAGCAAAGAGCATGGCCTCCAGCCGGTGGATGCCCTTTTCCTTCTTAAGTTCTCCACAGGCCTTGCCCTCTGAGCCCCGGCCGTGCACTGGGAACAGGCCTCCCAATGTAATGTCTCCATCTATGCGGATGGAATTCATGTGGGGGTGACCCTTGGGCTTCCCGAGGGAGGAAGGCACCCAGGGGCCATAAAGGCTGAGGAGTAGGCAAAGGGGCAGCCGGGCCCACCACCAGCCCCAGCCTCTCTTCCCAGGCATCTCGGAAATCCCTAGAGACCCATGAAAGGCAGGCCTACTCCTAGCCTTGGCAGGCCCCTGGCCCCACAGCCTGGGCGGGCATGGGCAGAGCAGCCCACACAAGACTTCCCAGGGCAGATTCAGCAGCAGGGTAGCTGAAGGTGGCCCACAGGGTGCACCATGCTGGGGGGCTTCGTCACTCAGACAGTGCTCAGTTGCCAGCACAGTCCATGTCCACAGACAGCAAGCAGTGGCTGGAGTGAAACAAAGCTCTGGTCTCAGTCCCCACGTCCTGCAGTTCTCTTCTTGGGAGAGGATGGTGAAAAGGGAGTATTCTTAGCTTGGCATATCTTCGCATCAAGGAGAAAACGGTTTCAGTGCTCTCCTCCTACCAACCTTAGAAGAGAGAGAGAGAGAATCAAACAGAAGCCCAAAGAAGACATTAGCTATTCTGATCTCTCATCAGGAGCCTGAGAGATGCTGGAGGTTATCGCCAGACTCACAAACCTCCTAAACTTGGTTTCCTCCCAGCTGCTGCTCAACTTTGGTTCAAATGGGAGAGCTTAAGGCAGAAATTAGGTCATGTTTGAAGATTTCTGAAGGCATGTGCCCACTGCCATGAGAACCCTGGGCCTCAAGAGAACATGATCCCCAGGGCACAGCCCCACACTAGCCTGAGGGACCATCCTCAACACTTGGCTCACAGGAGTAGCAAAAAACCAGTCCCACCAGGCCCAATCCCATGTGAGAGATAAGGCCAAAGCAGGAGAACATTGTGCAGCAGAACCCCAGCTAGAACCTGGCCTCCCAGCTCTGGTCCAGAAACACGTCGGCTTTGGGGGACTCAGAGGTGCAGAACGTGAACAAGGCCCTCTGGAGAAGACATCAAGCTAGGAACTGCTCATTCTGAAGGCAAAGCAGAAGCTGCGGCTGCCGGGGGATCAGGACATTCTTCCTGAATCAGCAAGAATGAGGTGGACCCTTCCATCCCAGCTACCCCGCCACCCTGGCAGAGGGCAAACCCAGGGCTCCAGAATGAGGAGTCAGCTTCCGCTTTGCCTGCTGGGCCTCTCTCCCCCTCCCTGTTTCTGTCTTAATCTCTCAATTTCTCGATTGCTCCTTCTCTCTCCCCCACTTCCTCCCTCTGAGAGTGGGGCTCAGGTTACAGCCTAAGCTACTGCACATTATTATGATCATCGTCATTATTATTGTTGTTGTGATTAAATATTTATCTGCAAGGTTAGAGGAGAGAACACCAGCTCTTCCTCATTCTCACTGCTAATTTGGGCTAATTTCCCCTGGGGTTTCTTCCCTCACCCCAGCCTCCCTGCTCAAAGCCAGCAACCTCCCTCTCCTCAACTTAGGAGGCCACAGGAAGAAGGGCTGAAAGCTGGGTTAGGGTTTGACTAGGGGACTGACCTGAGGGGGCCCTTGAGGCCCCCCTTTCAATGGGGTTGCCAAAAAAGACTAGTAAGGCCATTTTGTGCCTCAGTTTCCCTACAGTTGGAAAAGGGGCTTTGTTCTCAGATTGGGAGGTTTCCCTGGAGACATGGCCCCTCCACCCAGGCCAAGCTGTAGTCTCAGAGCCACCTGCACCCCTCCTGTAACCCACACCCCCACCACACACACACACAGAGGTCCTACTGCTCCAGTTTTGAGGAGAGAGGCAGGGAGAAGAGGGTGCAGCACCCAGAGTGCAGCCTCAGGTCATGGGTCCTCAGCTTCTCTGTCAAGGGCCCTCTGGAGCCTCACCTCACATCTCATCCCCTCATCAAAATGCTCCCTCTTTCATTAGTTCCTCAGAGGCTAAGAACACACTATTCATTCTCTTTAACCCCATTCTTCAGGTGAACCAACAGTCACACAGTAAGTCAGGATGGGTCAGAGCTCAAAGTCAGCACCAGTCACAGCAGAGAGCCCTGAGGAAGGCAGCTCCTCCTGCCATTCTCCTTCCTGAGGCCAGGATCTGGCGGCCTAGGACTGGGATCAGTGCTCTGGGGAAGGTTGAGGAGCTGTTCAAATCCAGGGGAGGGGGCGGCTACACCTGCAGGAACTGTCATCATCACTCACACCCTCGTAGGGAGCTGATGCGCTCCCTCCCAGCCGGCTGCAGGGTGTGAGCGGGTGTGGGCTACTCTGGCTGATGCCAGCACCAGCAGCTCAGAAGACAAAAACTGGAAAAGACAAACTGCACCATCCTGCTACTACCCTACTGGAGGCGCAACATGCCCCCTCAGTTTCAAAATCTGTAAAATGGATGGTCTGTGCCTGCGGGGCATTTTCAGTTGTCACAATGTAAGGGAGTCACCTACTAGCCTGCACCCACACAGGGTCAGAGATGCTATCAGAGGGGACAGCCCGCCCAAGGAAACACTCTCTTGGCCAAATGCCAGCATGACCCTGTGGAGAGATAACAGCAAATGACAGCTCACTGCAATAATGCCAGCATGGCCCAAGTGCGATGCCTTCACCCCTAGGACCGAGGCAGTCTTTTCATCCCTGTCTCACAGCTGAGGAAGCTGAAGCTCTGAACCTCATACAGCGGCATGGAGACCAGGGACATTAAGCTCCTGCAGGCTGCCAGCGCCCTGAACACACCACACACTGGCCCGAAAGCTGTCTCAGGCCCTACCCAGTTCTGACATCCTGAGGTTCAGGCTTGGTTTTCCTGAATTTCAAATAGAGGAATTTTTGGCATGGTGACAGGCCATGTGCCGAGGCTGCAGCAGGGCAGACTCAGGCCGGAGACCAAAGCGCGGCAGCTTCTGACGGTGGGGCTCCAGCTCTTTCCTGCTCAGGCTTCTAGATCTTTCCTGAGGGCTCAACACTGGCTTCTCCTGGAAGCCTAAGTGCCCCTAACTGAGCAGTGCACACACGCGCGCGCGCACACACACACACACACACACACACACACGCAGAAAGGACAGAGGGCACGTGAAGGAAGCCTCAGAGAGGAGAAAGGTAAATATTTCCAGGATTAGAATTAAGACCCCCAAGGAAGTAGGCCAGGCCCAAACAGGTCAGACAGCCCACAGGGCCTCCTCCACCAGGCCCCAGCCCTACCTATGGCAAATCCCACTCCATCCCTCAGTCCTTCCAGGCCTGCCTTTTCTGAGCTTCTCCAAAGAGCTGGGCAAACCTCCGCCTCTTTTAGACTTCCCTCCTTCCTTTGATCATGTAACAAGAACAAGGGAAAAGTAAAAATACCTGGTAAGTGAAAGGAGCCACCAAGAGCAGAGGCTGAGGATGGGGGGGAGGGGGAGCTGGAGGAGTCAAGGCTGATCCCCAAGGGGCTGCCTCCCTTTGCAGGGGAGAGAGGAGCAGGGTCAGGGAAGAGGCTTGGAGGCCTCAGACTTCCCCCCTTTCCAAAACAGTCAGACAAGCTCAAACCTGGGGCAGTTGGGGGTCCCTTCCCTGGGGCAAAATCACCAGGGTGGCTGTGGGTCCAAGTCACTCTGCACCCCCACCAGGTCTTTTCTCCATACCCTTGCTTCCGGCCACTCCCCTCTCTCCCAGGCCCCTGGGTTGTCCTTCCTCTCTGCCCCAGCTAGATCTCAGGCTCCTGGGGAGGACGGAGCTCTGCAGAGAGGGAAGAGAATGCAGTCATCTCCACAGCAATCTCACTGGCCAACAGGGTTTTCCGGAACATTCTCGGCAATGAAGAGCAATGTGAGGGGAGGGGAGCCAGGGTGATGACTGCTGTCTACCCTGCCCTCCACCCACCTGAGGGCCTCTGATGTCTAAGGATCTGCAGAGAGGAACTCGAGAGCCTCAGTTGTTTCCACATGCAAACAAGCACAAATTCTGTGCCTTCCTCACATTGAACTTAAATCCTTCCTTTTGTGACCAGGGCCTGAGCCAAAGGGAACCACAAACCACAAAACAACAGATCCAGAGAAAGATACCTTGATTTCACTAAACTCCAAATTAATTTTTACTGAACTTTCTTTTTATTCTCTCAAAATTGAGGAAATAAAATGAAACCCAACACCAAAACAAAGTGGGACAGGAACGGGGGAGGGGGTAGTGGGGAGTGAGGGGGGCAGTAGAGACCCTGTGCTTAGTCCCCTGTGCTGGGGGCCATAACCAGAGTGCTCATTGCTGCTTTCAGCCCTCAGCTGAAAGCTGAGGATGCAGGCTCCAGCGAGGGCTCCAGGGATGCCCAGAGATGCCCCAACTGCTGCCCCCCACCACTGCCTGGAACCAGGCACCCGGCCCCCTCGAGGTCCTTCCCCCCAGCTTTCCCAAGTTCCTGCCAACATTTATTCCTCTCTAGTCACCTTGGCCTTTGCCTTTGCCAGGCCTAGCCCAGCCCAGCCCAGGTGCTCAGAAAAGCCGAGGGATTGTGAATGGATGAGTGGAGTCTGTTTTGACTCTCCCAAGCTGTTTGGATGCCTCATCACCCACATCTCACATGCCTCCGGAAGGTGGAGCCGGCAGCTTTGCTCCCCAAAGGGGAAAATGAGGGAGAACACCAGACCTCTCCCCACCCCACCTTCCTATACCACCCCCACCCCACAGAAGCCAAGCCAGCTGGGCCTGAGACACCCGGCTGCAGGCCACCTCACCACCTCTGTAGCTCCCTTCCTCTCATCCCTCTGGGGACCCTCCCCCAACACTGACAGTGCAGAGGTGTGGTTTGCTGGACAGTCTCCACCCACGGAGTGGAGCGGGCATAAGAAGCCTCAGTGCACCAGTGACAAAGTCCACGGTCTGATCTCCACCGTGAAGCAGCTCAGTCCGTGGGAGATTATGTCATACTCGTCTCCATGTCTCTGCATCCCAGCATAGCCTGGCATCTGGCACCCCCATCAGGGTTTGTATATTTGAATGAATGACGTGACATTAGTGAATGATTCTGGGCTCTTCCAACCTTCTCTCAGGATAATCTACAGCCACATTAATAGAAAGAACATCCCTGTTTCCAGATACTCATCCACTCCAGATAAGAGCAAGGAGGGCACAGTGGGTGTATGATCCCCATGCCCCCTTCCCTTCATGCCCTCTGAGCTGCTCAAACTCGCCAGTCTGATCAAGAATACTCCCAAGTTTGGAAACCCCAGACCTTCCAAAGCTGTCCCCTCCCTACTCCACCAAAACAAAAGCCTCACTCTGAAGTGACTGGCTCTGTGCTGGGCATTGGTGGGCACTAGAGAAATATGTTAGGAAGGGAAGAAGGCAGGGTGATGGGGAGGGATGGAAGAAGTAATTCCTAAGCTTAATTCCAATGGAAATCAGGAGGGAAGAATGTCAAATAAGTTGCTGGTGCTTCCCCCACCCTATGATTCCCTCCAGTCTCCTCCCTGTGAATTTCGCCCTCAAGTAGCAACTAAAGCCTCTTCCTCCAGGAAGCCTGCCCTGATTGCTCCAGTCGCATTAACTCCACCCTCCACAAGTAGCACTATAAGTGTGCGTGTGTGTATGTTGTTGTTGTTATTTACACTGATGAGCCTGGGAGCACATTAAGGGCTTGCATGAATGGCATAGCCCTTTTCTAGGGCATATCTCCCATTTCTAGCCCAAGGCTGAGAACTCAGAAAATTCTCAGTAAATGATCAGACAAAGTTGAGTCCCAGAGCTAGCACAGTAGCCACCCCAACTGAAGCAGAGCCCAGGGCAGGGGATGCTCCAGCATTCCAGCTTCACAGAGTAGCATTCAGATTTTGCCCTGAATTTTTACCGCCCTCTCGAGTGGTCAGGCATGGAAACCAAACCCTTCTGCTACACCATTCAGTAATTCAATGTGTCATTCAAATAGGTGCTGAGGGCTTCCCTGTGGCGCAGGAGTTAAAGACAGCACTATCAAGCTATCGCCAGCCACTGCAGCACAAGTTCGATGCCCACCTCTGCCAGGGAGCAACCCACATGACGCAGCAGACCTCTCCTGCCTTGCCCGCTGCTCCCCTCAGCCGTGTATTTCAGTAGATCTGCCTGTTCTGCTCCCCACTCTCTCTGCTGAATCCTCTCACCACCCCCCTGCACCTCTGGCTTACACCGCAGTTCATGTATGCATAAATAAATCTTCAAAAATATATTTAAAAAAATACGTGCTGAGCACCTACTATGCCAGGCTCTGCTCAGGACATTGGAGAAACCAGAGCATAACAGACACAAACACCAGCCCGGGGGAGCCATTGTCCCAGTGGAGGAAGCACAGGAGAAAATAATGTATCCATACACAGATACGAGACACTTGGGGAAATCAAGGAGCCATGAAGAAAGATAAGGCAGCTAAGGAAAAGGGGAGCTTTTTTTTTTTTTTTTTTTTTTTTGGAAAAAAGTAATTGGGGAAGGCTTCTCCGAGAAGGTGGCATTTGAACATAACTTTAAAGTAGTAAAGGTGTGAACCTTGGGTATCTGGGAGAAAAGCATCTCAGACAGAGAAAACATGCAAAAGCCCTGGGCATGTGCTTGGCTGTCCATGTGCAAGGAACAGCAAGGAGGCCAGTGTGATCAGAGAGCAGTGGGATGGGGGAGAGGCAAGACAAGTCAGAGATGGTACTGAGCACAGGAGCAAGGAGAACCCTGGGGCCAAGGTGTACACGGAGAAATCAGGGCCCAAGGGAGGTCTTTGAGCACAGAGAGAGGCAGGGATTCATGACGAGAGAAAGCTGAAGTTCCAAGGGCAGCCACCTGCCAAGGCCACAGCAGTTCACTTCAGAAGGAGGGCAAATCAAGCATATCTCATTGGCCCTTGGTCCCACCAGCTGAGTCCAGAAAACACCCGCCTCTGACCCTCACCCAGAGCCAGGGGTCCAACCACCAAGGTAATGCTTTCCCAGATCTCCTCTAATCTCCACTTCCAGGTCTCCACTTTCATGTAGACCCCTGGGTCTCTCACTCCCACCCCCCCCCATGCCATTAGCACCCCCAGTTTTCTGGCACAAGACCCAAGTGGGCAGTGTCTTTGTTTGCAGCTGTTGCTTTTATGGGCTTTGCCACTAATGCTGTTTCTTCCTCTCTCCTCCTTCTTCCTGTCTCCCCCTCCTTAAATCAGAGCCTGCCCAGTCCCAGCACTACCCTGGAAGGCCAGGCCCCACTCACTTAGGGGGTCAACATTCAAGTTCTTCTATTGCCTCGCACTACCATGGACAGAGCCACAACTGTGGGTGAGACTTCCATCCCTAGGCCACTGAGACCAGGCTCAGAGAAGGGCAGTAACATCTGAGACACAGCCAGAAACTAAAGAATCCGGTCAAGTGCCCAATCTGTACATCTATATTCAAATCTAAAAATAACCCTGTAGCCGTAACAGTATTTTTACTAGAAGCCCTGGTCTCAACCAGAAAACAGGCCCAGGGGCGAGTTTCTGTCACTCTGAGGGGCCAAGGGGTGACCAGGAAGGCAGGACCCCGGCTCCTGGACCTGACGCAGGTGGTGCAGCCTGGGACAAACAGCTGGCTGCGCTGTCCTGGGACTCTGCACATCACAGCAAAGGCCACCAGAGCTTGCTCCCAAAGAGCAGAGACTGAACTAGACACATAACCTGCTCGTCAGCGTGTCTGCTCGTCAGCGTGCCTCGGCCCCAAGATGGCACGGGCTGTCATTACAGGCTGGCACTTCCCAATTATAGCAGATAATATCTACCTTAATTGAATGGGGTCCTGATAATGTCATTATGTACTGTGTTCCCCAATTTATTTAATATACGTGTATACACATATATTTATGCCTCACTGCTGCCACGAGATTGCTGAATGGTGAGGTTAATAATAAAACATTTCGACGGGAGTCATCAGCTTTAATTTAAGGAGTGATTTTTACTATCCTTGCGGAGCTCATTTTTCCAAGGAGCCAAGAGAAACACAGATGGGCTGGAAGAGCCCCCCTCAGGTCAGAGGGCTAGGCGGCAGGCAGGCAGGGCTCCGAGTGGGCTGGTGGATGCTGGCAGCCTTCCTCTTTCCTAAGCAAGTACTTTTAAATGTCTCCTTTTCAAGAGCAGGCCCGGGTAGGGTGGAGCAGAGGGGAATTGAGGCAGAAGCCCCCAGAGCCTGCCTCCAGGACTAGAAGGAGAAGGGGGCTTGTTGGGGACACGGAGCTCCAGGCCTTGCCTTGGGGTGGGAGGCAGCAGAGTGACAGTGGAGAGGCAGAGGGAGGCCAGAGACAATGCTGTGAGGTGAGAAAGGGAGCTCCCCCGAGCTAGAGAAAAGGCAGCCTGCACTCTGCCAGGGCCAAAGGCAATGAAATCTCGAAATGAATTTTTGATAGTCCCCTGCTAAATAGAGCAGGGTAGACAACAAAACAAGTCTTCCCTGCTCCTTCCAGGAACCAACCCCTGGGGGGAACCACCAGAAAACTGGTGTCCTCTGCTCCCTCACCCAGGAAAGCCCCTCGGCCTCCTCCCTCAGGTCCCCCTGGTCAGCCAGCAGCTCTTCTGTGAGCCCTGGCAATAGGGCTGCAGCCCAGATGCCAGCTCCCCCATGACTCCTCCGGGCAGCAAAGGTTGTGAGCCCTCTGCAGAAGTGAGATAACCTTCCAGCCAGGAGCCAGCAGGCCCAGCCGCCCAGGCTGCCAGCAGGACCTGCCCAATGCGAAGTTGAGCTCTAGGCCTCAGAGAAGAGGACAGCAGGGGTAGGCAGGCATGTCTTGGGGTGGGTGGTAATTAGGGGTTGCGATTCCACACTTGTCTAGGGGAGAGGATATGTCTACTGGCTGTAATTATAAAGCTCAGAAGACCGTGGGTCCTAGTCGCATCTTTTCCTGCCAGTTGTCCCCCCTCCAGCAGGACAGGTACAGGTGTGGCCAAGCATTCTGGAGGCTGAAGTGAGGATCCCTCAGGATGGGGGTGGGGGCTGCAGAGCCCTTCTGGCCTGACCCTTCTGGCTAGCATACTGCTCACTCATTGGCTTGCTTGCCTGTTCACTCACTCGCCACTCTCTCACCTACCTCGGGCAGCCTGCTGCTGCTGTGCAAGGCGCTCCCTCCTGGAGATGTCAAGCCTCCAAAAGAATGAAGCCGCCCAGAGGCAGGTTGGGGGAGGAGGGATGAGGGAGGAAGGGCTGAACAGCCTACACTAGGCCACTGAGGCCGAGAAAGCAGCTCAACTCCTGACATGCTCCTACCTCCCGTCTCTGCCTGCTCAGGACCTGTTTTACACCAAGAGGTGTTTGCCACCCCACCCCACCCCCAAAACCACACATCTCTCTCCTGAAAAGCCACCACAAGTAGAGCATTCCTTTGGGTTAAGTATTGCCATCTTATTGCCATCTTCCTCTCTTAAGTGCCAACGTCCCTGGGAGGGATAGCCCATGACGTGACTAAGGCCTGGGGGAGGATAACTTTTGGGGTATTTTTGTCACTGATATGAAGGTAGTAACAGATGGAGCAAGTTTATGGCTAAAAGGACAAAAGTGGGGGCAGGGGAGGTGAAACCTAATTCATAATTCACCTAATTCGTAAGTGGGTAGGCATTCCTACCTCAGTGCTAGGCAGGGGCTCAGGGGCACCATCCCAAAGCCCCACAAATCCCACCCCAAGGACAGAACTCTAAGGGTTAAAGGCCCTTCAGGAAGTGGTCCTTTGGGGGCCAGGGAGAGGGACAGGAATCTGACTCCTGCTCTCCACTATAGCCAGGTCCTTTTCCAGGCCTTCTCCACGAACCCCCAGGGCCTTCCCAGGAGAGGCAATAACCCCCTGGCCACAGGTAACCACACCCAGGAGCCTCCAGACTTCTCTGTGGGAATTCTCTCTGCCACCTCAGGAAAGGTCCTGAGGAAAGGCTGCTGCAGAAGTTGTCCCACCACTAGGCCCTGAGGCCTCTGAGGTGCCAGGCGGGCATACCAGGCACCAAATCCCAGGTGGCTTCAGGGAGAGAAGTAGGGCAGGCCCAGGGCACACCCCAGCGAAAGTGGGAATTAGAACGATTTTCACTTCTACCATGAGCTGGCCCCAGGATGTGAAGCTGAGGAGCAGGCTGTGGGGCTGTGGCATCCAGCCTGGAAACCCTTACAGTCCGGCCATCCTGCCGGCCCTGAGGCCCACTGTCACCCTCTGTGGAGGAAGGGATGGACTGTGCTGGAAACACACACACACACACACACACACACACACACACACCTCCCTCTCCCCCAACACCAGGGTTTTCTGCCAGACCGACAGAGGAGCAGACAGACTAACAACAGCTCCAGCAGACACGTGGCTTCGGGCACCCCAGTAGGCAAGCCCAATTCCGCGGAAAATCCGCTCCCTCCCACCCGGGGGCAGGGGTGGTAAGGAGAGGAGGGAAAGAAGCAAGAAGCCTCCTCCAAAAAGGACGGGGTGTCGAGGGCGGGGATGTGACTCGTGGCCTAGGGGCAGGGGGCGCTCGTTTGTCCCAGCCTCGGGACTCCCCGCCGCCGCCGAGGCTGCCCCATTTCAGCACAAACAGCCTCAGACCACCCCAGTGCGGGGGCGCCTCGCAGCACCCGCCTCCACCTCCAGCCCCGCCCCCGCGCGGGGAGGGGGCGCCTGCCGTTCTCAGGCGTCGGGGAAGCCCGACCCCGGAGGGGACCCCCCCAGCACACGCACGCGCGCTCGCGCGCACACGCGCACACACACACACACACACACACACACAGAGTCCGTGTGCCCGCCTGGTCTACGCGTAGAGGTGCGGGTCAGTCCCAAGTGTCCGGAGGCGTCCCACCCTGAAGTCCTGGGGTCTTGGGTGGACCCCCGGCCCCGGGCGCCGTCCCGATCCCCTTCGCCACCGGCCAGCGGGCGCCGGGCGCTAGCTGCTGGCCAAAGCGGCTCTGGGGCAGGCACAGAGCGGGACGCGGTACCGGGAAAGCAGCCGCGGCGCTCGAGGCTGGCGCTGTCCCCCGCCTGGAGTCATGAGGCAGGGGTGCAAAGGATGCCCCGCTCCCCCCGCCTGCCCTGCCTCTCCGCTGGGCGGGGGGGGGGGGGGCTCTAATGTCGCCGCCCCCACCTGAGAGCTAGCACGACCCGCCATCCAGGGGAGGCTGACACAACCCCCACACGGACACTTTCCCCCGGCCCGCAGAAAAGCCGCTGCCCCATCCCTCACCGGGGGCAATCGCAGAGCCGCCCCGGCCCCGGGGGGCGAGCCTCCAGCCCCGGACCCGCTCCCTCGGGCCGTGGGGGCACCGTTCCGGGCCGCCCCGAGCGCGGGAGCCAGTCAGAGGCACCTCCCGGAGCCCCGGGGTCCCCGCCGCAGCCCGCGCCCCAGAGGCCGGAGGGCACAGTCCCCTCTGCCGGGTCCCCGCGGGCCACAACTCACCGCGCGCCGGCGAGGTCTGAGCCGCGGCGAGGGGTCGTTGCGCGCCCGCCTGCCCCGGGGCGCAGGGAGGCGGCGGCCGGAGGCTTGGTTCTCGCGGTGCCCAGAGTCCGGGCCGCGGCGGGCGGCGCTGACGCTGCGGACCGAGCCCGGCGCGGGGCCGCCCGGAGTCCGGGACGCAGCGGGAGGAGCTGGCGGCCGCCCGGCCGGAGCGGCCGCCCAGCGCGCGGCGGTCGGCGGCTGCCCCGGCGAGCGAGCGCGGGCGCGGCGGCAAGCCCTGCCCGGGGCGCCGCGGGGCCCGGCGTCCGACCCGCGGGAGCCGGAGCAGCGGCGCCGGGAGCGGGGTCCCGCCGGGGGCGCGCGGCTGCGGGGGGAGTGGAGCGGAGCCGACCGGCGAGCGCAGCCGGCCGAGATGCGGGCGCCCGGGCGCCGCGGCAGTGGCAGCAGCAGCAGCAGCAGCAGGAAAAAATGAGAGCGAGCGAGAGAGCGCGCGGGAGAGCGAGCGAGCGAGAGAGGGAGCGAGAGACAGAGAGCGCGAGCCGGAGCCGCGAGGAGGACGCGGAGAGGGGAGCCGCGGGGGGGGGCGGGAGCGCCCGGGAGCGCCGGGGGGCGAGGGGACCGCGCCGCTCAGCCCCGCCGCCCGCGGCCGCCGCCGCACCGGGGAAGGCGCGAGCCCCGCCTGGGAAGTTTGCGCTCCGAGGGCGGCCGGGCGCGCGGCGCTTCCGCCGGGCTTTTAAGGAGCGAGCACCTGGGCGCCCACCCCCGACCCCGCATCGCCACCGCCGGAAGGTTGGGGCCGTCCCTCCACCGCCGGAAGCCTGGAGCTGGCACAGCCCGGCTACCCCTGCACACCCACCCCGCGGCGGCTCCCCCTCCCACCACGCCCCGCCGGCGCCCTCTCCTGGAAGCCCCCTTGCTCCCCCTTCCCCCGCGGGAGGGGGTTCTCCCTGATCCAGGGGACGAGGCAGGGACCCCGCCTGGCCCCGAAGGCGGAGAGTCAGGGGACACAGCCTCCCGACACACACCCTGAGAAGTACAGCAGAGCGCAGCGCTGCGAACGGCTCGCGCTCCTCCCCACCCCGGTGCGTCACGAGAACCCCCGCTCTCGGGGCTGCTTCTCACACAACCGCACGCACGTGGCGTGTGCCCCCCTGTGGCATATTCATCGCACACCTCGCTGCTCCTGGTTCCAGCACATTTGCGGGAAGGGGTGGGGGAGACTGGCCACAGCCTGTAGGGGGGCACCTTTCCACTGAGACGACGCCACCCCAGAACCCCTCCGGGCTCGGGGAATCGCCGTCCCTTGGCCCACAGCCCGCAGGGCTCTCTCCAGCGGGATTTGCAAAGTGTAACAGGTGGCCTGGCCGGCAGGCTAGAATAACCCTGGAGAAGAATTACCTCACCAGCGAGAGCCCCGGTTCTCCTCCTGGCCAGGGGGCGCTGTGAAAAATCCCAGGAGAGGGCCAGTCCGGGAGGCAGAAGGAAGAGAGGGAGGGAACCATGCAGCCCTCTTAGGATGGCAAGAGCATCTCCTCCCAGACTGCAGAGACTTCAATTAGAGCTGTGACGTGTGACTGTCCTTGTCCCGGGGAGGGTGCTCAGCACAGGGCCAGGGAGCTGGGGGACAGGGTGGCTGGCAGAAGGCCTGCAGACGCTGGCCAGGCCCTCCTCATCAGGACCTCAGCTCTCCTGGCTTAACTGCAAAGTGCCTCTCTAGGCTCAACTGTTCCCTGGCCTGGGGGAGACTCAATCCCCCAACCCCCACATACAGCCCAACCCCTAATTTCCACAGGAAAAGAAAAACCCTACAGGTCAGGGGGTTGTCTGGGATAGCAGGACCTGACCCTCCCCCTGTTGGTCTGCCCTTTCTCCCTCATTGCTCTTTCTCCAGTGCTTGCTTGCACCCCTTCCTGAAGAACAGCTCAGGGTCCCACTCCTGCAGAGTTCCAGACTGCCAGGTCAGAACAACATCGTCACCGTGGTTCATCTAGTGCCTGGCACTGTGCCTGACCCATTGTGTGAGCTCATGGTTTGGTGAAAGAATAAATATAGGCAAAATGTGGGCTCTGTAAGGTTGGCCCCAAACATGTGCCATTTACCCAATCAGACTGGGGTCTCTGATGGAAGGGCAGCATTCATACCTTTTTTTTTTTTTTTTTAATGCAACGAAAGCTCCTGCTCCATTCCCAGCCCGAATACACAAATGACTGAACACCACCCTGCCCTTGAGGAGTGGCCACATGCACCTCAGCATGACGCATTTTATAGAGATGTAAGCTAAGGCCACGAAAACTCCCGTCCAGCGGCTCTGCCCAGCCAAGTGTGCACTGCTCTCTGCTTGCGGGAAACTCGTTACCCCCAGAGAAGCCACGTTCTTGGGAACAGCCCGTCCTTGGGAACCTAACCCGTGTGTGCCTAGGTCCTCCTTCAGGGTCCTCTGACTCCTACCTGAACGACCATGAGCCGGACCTCAGAGTAGGGCTGCCGGAAGCTGTCAGAAGCCACTCAGTTGAAGTGGTGCCAGGAGGCTCCAATTCAGCCTGCCTGGGCCTTGAGAAGTGACACCTCCTATCCTGAGGCTGTGTCTGCCCCAAGGAGGGGGGTCTTTGTCTGATTCCTGTAAAGGTACACTACAGACTGGCACCGGGGTCCTACTGGCAAGGCAGTCACTGAAAGGGAAGGGAATGATGCTGTATTTCAGCAACCAGTCCTGTGTCTAGGTGCCCATAAGTGGGGCCCACTGCAACTTTTTATACAAAATATAGCCCTCAAGATCCTTTTGTTGAATGAATGAATGGATGGGTGAATTAAACTGAAAATTACATAGACGATGGTTTACTAAGAACCAAAACTCACCCAACCACTCTCCCCCACCCCTCAGCATTGCCTTCCCTCTGGCCATAATTATCCCGCCCCCCAGCAGCTGTGTCACAGAAGGCTGGACAGGCTATATTTTTCAGGGGTTAAAAAAAGAAACACTGTTAGCTGGCAGATGGCTGAATGCGTGGACTCGTCCACTTTGAAGGTTCCCAGCCTGAGGCCTAGCTCTTCTGGGCAGCCACCCTGGGCCCTTCCAGACTTCCCAGCCTCCCAGCCCATTGTTCTCAGCCATCCAGTCCTCACCTGTGAATCCCAGCTCCGAACAGCTGGGGCGCCCTCTTCTCCCTCTTACTGACCTGTGACTGACTTGACTTACAGAGACAGACACACAGATACACACACACACACACATAGACCTACACACACACACACACACAGATACTCTCACATACCTTCAGGAACTTCAGTTGGGGTCCTCTGTTGTAGGGGATCTGGGGCATCATGTGGCAACAAGAGTGCTACAGAGCTAACTGTTGGAGAAAAATGACCTCGAGGAGTCACGTGGGAAGGGCCTTGACTGAAGCCCAAAGCGCTGTCTTCAGCCGCCCTTCCATACCCACAGTCTCGCTCCAACTGGAGGTCAGGCTGGGAGCCAGAGGCCAGGTCCCAGGTGCTAAGACTGTGCAACCTGGGAGAGTCACCAGCATCTCTGAGCATTCACTGGTTTCCCCATTAGTGAGGCCAAGGGCCTCACTAAGGATGCTGGGATTTGGGGTTGGATCTCATTCTGAAACCTTTAATGGAGGCTGACCTGACTGATACTGGTGCGGTAAACAGGGCGGCCACTCTAGTCCACCAGTGGCTACACGCACAGGCTAATGCAAAGCAAGGGAGACACTGTGCAGCACTGAGGCACAGGGTTTGGGGACAGGAGAGAAAGAGACGGGTGGCCCTAGAGAGAGCATAGTACAAAGTCCTGTGCCTGTGTTTCATGCCGCTGTGACCTGGAAGTTCTTCCTGAGTTCTGCCCTGGCTCCCTCCTGCTGCAGCAGATCCCTCCCTCCTCTTATTTGGCCTCCCTGGTAAGGGAAAACACTTGCCTGCCCCTTCCCACCCATGTGGACAACTCACACTTGCCAAGCTGCTTCTGTGACTTCTTCATTTCAAAAGAATCCTAATAGAGAGGCAATTGTCTTTGAAAATCCTGAAGTTTAGAATTTGTTCAAATTTATCAAAGTGAGTTTGAAGGTGCGAGGGCCAGGGGAGAGCCTGGCAGGCCTCGAACACTTGATAAATGTCCCCATGTCGAGTTGACCCAGCCTCTGACTCAGCTTCCATGGCTGATAGGCTTCAATTTGAGTTTCCCCTAAACCAGGCCATTAGATGGAAATGTCTCTGATGAGGGAGTTTGTTTAAACAATAACTGTCCCCTGGCAGGACATTTCCAGGATGAAGAGCTGACTGCAAAAATAATGCAATGGCCCTAGGCTGTCCAGAAACTCATAAGTCACCCTGCAGGCCTGCAGGAGGTAAGGTGTCCTTGGGCTGGGGTCAGAGGTGATGCCCTGGGTGAAGAAGCCCGGGGGAAGTGTCCTCCTCTGTCTCTCTTGGGTACCAGGCACCAAGACTCCTCTCCTTTGGCCCCATGGAGGTATTAAGTCTCAAGGGCATAGTACTCTGACATTCCCCCATCCTGGGCTCTGACACCACTGAGGGTGTGCAGAAGAGAGACCCCCAGGATCTGCTCTTTTCTTATACCATATGGATCTGACCCCCAAGAATCCTACACCCTCCAAAACTTTTTCAAGGCTTAGGCTTGGAGTAATGGGTTGCCTAAAGCAGCAATTACCTTTCCACAGTTCTATAATCCAAACTGTCCTGAAAACCACAAGTTTGCCCATAAGTTTTGGGCAAACTCATCTGGCAGCAAAACCTGATGTGAATTCGAATTGCTGTCACTTTCTGGCTCCCTTGGAGGAAGATACTGACTCACTTTAGGTATACAAGTAAGCATATTGTTTCAGGGATACTGCCCCAGGCCTCTTGGGGGCATTGTATAATATGTAATATTTGCACCATATTATCTTTCTAAATTCCAAACAGATCTGGCCCCAGGAATCTCTAATAAAGGTCTTTACACCTATAACCACCCCATTTAGACCAAGGACTTTCCAGCGTACATCCTGATGGACGTCCTCCTACCTGCCTGACAAATGGAAAGAGGAGAGAGACCGGACAGACCACAAAGAGGAAATTCTGAATCCAGCTCTGCTATACCCAGTCCTCAGGACCAGATGCAGAATCCTGATGAGGTATTAAAGAATTTAGGATGGAAGGGGTCTTAACACATGCTGTGGAAGCATCCCACAAGATTTGGGGTGCAAGACAGGTGGCACAAGGCTAGGCTGGGGTCCCTGTCTCTGCCTCTTCCTACTTGCTGGGCGGGTAAGGCATCAGGAAAGGATGGTCACCAAGTGGGTGGACAGAGAATAGCTGTTGGGGGGGGGGGCAGTGAAAAGAGAGAAGTGTCCCAAGGTCAACTTTAACTTCTTTAAAGGTCTACTCTGGGGCTCCCTGGCCTGAAAGATGATGCTCCCTCTTTCCTGTCCCTTCCTCAGCCTCAGTTTCCCCACCTATAGGGCTGAAGAGGAAGGGGATATGAGGAAGGAAAAGCAGAGGAGGCAGTGATGCAATCTCATGTTCAAAGGTGGGTGGGAAGGGAGGGGCTGCTGGGGTAACACCTAGACCTACAGAAGAACAGAATTTACAAGAGCCGAGAGCCAGAAGGGGAGTGAGACCCCTGTCAGGCTGGCCGTATGGCTCTCCACAGCCCGCAAGTATTCAGTAGGTACCCGATAAATGTTCACTGGTTAAACAAATGAATGATTGACCCACTTAAAGGATGCTTCCTCTTTCTCCTTGATTTCCACTTGCTCCAACTCCTTCCACTCTCTTCTCTCTCTTTTTTCAAGACTCAGGATTTTCCAGCCTCTTTGCCGCGCTACAATTTAAAACTATCTATCATCCCTCTCTCTCCACTTGTCCGGGGGCTGTCAGCCTCGAGCCAGATGTCACTAGGATGGATGTCATAAGCCCGGATGTCAAAATACAATTAACATTTAAAAGCCCCCAATGCCTCTCCGTGCCTGTGGCCAGCCTGCTCCTTCTGCTGAGTGGAGGGTTCTGGGCACCAGGAGGGGCAGCCAGGTGAGAGGCACAGGAGGGGCCGCAATCCAGCAGGCTTTGGGATCCAGCAGGCTTTGGGATCCAGCAGGCTTTGGGAGGAGGCTGCAGGAGGCCGAGGAGAGCATGCGGAGGGGCGCCCAGCCTGGGCAGGGAATGCCTCTGCTTCACCTGCCGCTCCTTCTCTGGGTGGCTCCACACGCTTCTTCCCAGTCCTTTTCCACACATCCGATCTCAATCTCACACTCCGTGGACCACCCTGGTGGCAGACACAGTCCACAGCACCCACTATTCTAACAGGCATGCGTCCCATGCCACTCCCCTAGTTTGAGCCTCAGTGTCCTCAGCTGTCAAATGTGGATCATGATGCTGCCTGGCTTGCTCCAGGCTGTTTCCGGGATGAAAGGAGAGACTGGGATGCAGAAATGCTTTTCAAGCGTAAGGCATCCATCCCTGCGTTGGCAGCCTTAGATTGTGTCTGGGGACAAGAGTCTTCCAAATGGACCCAGACACTTGGGGACGGAAAAGACCACAGCCCAGCTGGCTGATTGACAGCTGAGCTGGGAATCCCAGGTGGGGGGGGGAGGGTGGTCCTCTGTCAACACCCCTTGACCTTCCTTAGAAACCTTCTGGACAGGGCTGGTAGGAATCCCCAGTGGCTGCTCCCTTCTAACGGGTCTCAGACAGTTGACCAGACAGAAGGCTGGACATGATCCCAGGACCTCCTGTGAGTGAAGATTCAAGAAACATCGATTCTGCTCATGCTGTCTCACAGGCTTTCCACCTTGGCTGCTTAGGTATCTGCAGCACCCACCACGGAGAGCCTGCGAAGCTGAGCTGACCCAGAAAACAACTGATGAGCTGTCATAGTCAGGGGTCTGGGGTCACAGCTGCCCTGCCTCCACATCCCAGTTATGCTGGAAAACCTAGCCACTAGCAGGGGGCTCTACTCCCCTCTAACGAGGCAGCAGCATTGTGCAAACACCTCTCACTCTCCTCCTTCACTTCAGCTTTCTCTTACCTCCTGTACCCACCCCACAAAGACCAACACATTACCCGGACCCCCCAAAGAGGATGAGGCAGAGCTGAAAAAGAAAAGCCCACATCCGCCCCTCTTCTACCCTCGTGGGCTGCATTTTAATGGCGTTTGATTGGATCGAATGCTCTTTTAATTCCCTCCTGGGACATCAGAAGGAGGAGGGTAGAAAAGAATCTTTAATTCATCAAACTGAAATATTAATAGAACTCCATCAGCTGGAGTGGGGTAGGAAGCCCCCACGAGTGAAGACATGGGGGACAGGAAAGAGAAAGGTGGGGGAATGGCTGGGATGAGGAGGTAGAGCTCAGCAGCTCTGGGTGTGGTCATAGGCAGCTATATTACTACCCGAGGACCCATCCCCCGGGCTTCCCATCCACCCCAAGACCCAACCCTTCCCCTCCATCCCCATACCAGGGCCTTCCCTCAGCCCTTCCTGAACCAACCTTTCAGGGTACAGATGAGCAACTGAGGCTCAGGAAGGGGGAGCCGCCAGCCCAGGAGTGCACAGTGGTTTCACTGCAGAGCTGTCTGACCTCTGCCCAGGGCCCCAGTTCTGCACAGTCCCTGCCCGAACTCCTTTCCCTTCAATTTATGGCTTGTCTTGTCCTAGCCCTCTAGGAGTCTCAGGAATAGTGGGGACTCAGACATTGGATTAACCCACTAAGTGCCACCTGCCTGCTGGCAGAGCCCAAGTCACCTTCTCCGGAGGCAAAGGCTTTCCCCACACACTGCAGAGGTTCTGGCTGAGAGCAGACCCAGCCCCTAGACCAGGAGGATCCTTAGGGGCACAAAAATAGAAGCCAGGACCATGAAAGACCCCATATGTTCCTGGGGGGCCATTCTCCCTCTCACCTATGGCTGAATCACCTTGACTTCTTACCCAGAAATCCCCTCCCTGACCGTCAAGGCCCACCACCCCTGATCTAGAACTCCAGTGCATCCATTCCATTCATCTGCCTCCCCCAGATTGGGAGAGAGAATCTTTTACATTCTCCCACCAGCAACCCTCCCCCCCCCCAAATTTCTTCCATCTGGCTAATTTATAGTCGGTGGGCAACAAATTCCCGTGCGCTGATGGGTGATGGACACACAGATGAATGGTTAGATGGATAGATAGTCCTCACCTTCCCCAGCTCCAAAGTTCAGAATTCAGGAAGTGTGGGACAAAAAGAAGCAGAAAAGATGGCCCCACTTCTCTCTGCCAGCTCCTGCAAAAGGGTTTATGCTCTGGCCTGTGCTGGCACCCTGCCTTGGCCTCCTCAGGATGAAGGGCCCATTCGGCCCCACTCCACCCAGTCCCAAATTCAAGGAGGCTACCTCTTGGGGAGCCCCAGGCCGAGAAGGTCCGTGAGGAGCCTCTCTTAGGAGAGCCACGCGCTGGACCTCCTGCCCACCAGCGCGGCCAGGAGCCCCAGCCACGGCGAGGGCTCCCCTTCGCGGGCCAGCAGCGCCGCCCGGTGGCCGAGCGTCCTCACTGCACGCTGGGGCACTGTGGGGTGGGTCCGGGCTGATCTGAGCCGGACCCATACCCGGTCTACACCGCCCGCAGCGCTAGGAGCCTCCTCCCTCCTACGCCCAGAAAGACAGTCGACTGAGAGGGTTGTTTTTCACCTGAGCAGATTCTGGGAGGAGCCAGCGGGGGCGGCTGGGGGTCTATTTCAGGGCTGTTTCCCAGCTGGGCCACCGCCCCCTCCGATTCGTGCTCTGCGGGCTCACCTGCGCTGACGATTGGGAGGGAGAGGATTCTCCCGACAGGCCCTCCCACACCCAGAGGGGCCCGAGCCTCACCTGGATCAGGAGATGGCAGGTGAGGGACGCCAGGATTCTTCCGTGACCCGAAGGCAGAGTAAAGAGGTTTGGTTTTGTTTTATTGGTGGGGAGAAGGGAGCAGCGGTTTCGGTTTTCCTGAGAGATGTGAAAGGGGGGGGGGGGTGCGCTGGCCACAGGAAGTTGAACGGTCTAGTCTCCCAAACCTGCTCCGGCTTCTCGCTCCCAGTGTCAACATTTACTGTGCTCCCACTTTGTGTCAGAAACGTAGTTGACATACTAGAATCACCTGGAAAGCTTTTAAAAGTCCCGATGTCCATGCACTCCCCCAAATGAATTATATCAGAGCCCCTGGGAGGCTTCAGGCTTCCTCCTGGTGAGGATGCAAAGTGCAGCCACTTGTGCAATTATGGTGCAGGCATCACAGGCTCCGCGGCTGTCATGGGGCAGCCCCTGTCTTCCTCACCATCCCCTGAGAGGTAGCTGGGATGGTCCCTGCCTTCACAGAGGCTCGGAGAGCTGGGACTGACTCCCCTGTGCATGCCTGTACAAACCAAAGCACCATGCAACTAAATGAAAGAGGTGATCACAGACCTGCATCCTTATTCAGGTAATATTTTTACTGAAAGTACAGCCTTGTCTTCTCAGGGGCCCCAAGACTGGGCTCTGAAAGATAGAATGGAGACCTGGGCAGATGGGCATCTCAGGCATAAAGCTGTTTCCACATGTGGAGGTGCAAATGGCAAGGGGTACATGGGTGAAAAGAGCTGTGTGTGTGTTTCACCAAACACACAGGTCAGACCAAAGTGAAGTACTCATGATCACAACTGCAATTTGTAGACAGGGTAGAGGCCCTGGCAGCCTATTCTAGGCCCTTCCAAGGAAGCCAGTGTTCCAACTACAGCACTAACAACTGGATACTGTCACCATCAGTCCCTTTTTCCAGATGAAGGGAGGGATTGAATTCGAAGGAGTGAAGCGGGGGCCTCCCTGGTGGCACAAGGGGTTAAGACACAACCTATGAAGCTATCTACAGCCACTGCAGCACGAGTTCGATCCCTGGCCAGGGAGCTACCCACATGGTGCAGCAGACCTCTCCTGCCTTGCCCGCTGCTCCCCTCGGCAGTGTATTTCAGGCTCCCCCACCCTGTCTCTGGTGAATCCTCTCACCCCACACACCTCTGGCCTGTACCCCAGTTCTTGTATGCATAAATAAATAAATCTTAAAAAAAAAAAAAAGGAGTGAAGCGATTTGGCCAAGAGCACTCAATGAATCTCCAAGTCCTGTCAGTTCCGCTCCAAAATATATCCTGAATCTATGCAACACGGATGACACTCACAGACACAATATTGAGCCAAAAAAGCCTGATCCAAGTATGCATGCTGTGTGAGTCCATTCATACAAAATATAAAAACAGGTCAATGTCAAAATCAAAAGCCCAGAAATAGATCCACATCTATAGAAATACTTCATGATAAAGGAGCCGTCGCCAATGGTGAAAGGAGAGCCTCTTTAACAGAGGAGGAATCTGGACTGCGATACATTTAAAAAGTGAGCTTGGATCACTCTCTAACACCATGCACAAATGAAATTCTAAATGGATTAAAGACTTAGATATAAAACCTGCAAAAAGAGAATGTATAGAAGGAAACATGGGCCATATGTTTCATGACATCAATGCTATAGATGTTTTTGAACACTAGAACCCTATGACAAAGGAAATAACAGCAAAAATAAACAATTGGAGTTACCTTAAATTAAAAAGCTTTTACACAGAGGGAGAAATATACGTAGATTAAAAAGACATCCTACCAGAGGGGAGAAAATATTCATACACTAAATAACTGACAAGGATTAATATCCAAGATATACAAAAACTTATTCAATTTAACGATTTTTTAAAATCCAATTAATAAATGAGCAGAGAGTTCATCAAAGGGATATGCAGAAGGTCGGGAGACGAAAGCGGTCCATTGCTTTTAGGAAGAGCAATGTAGGGGCCTCCCTACATTGCAAGGGCGCAAGGGGTTAAGTCTCAGCACTAAGAAGCTCTCCGCAGCCACTGCAGCATGAGTTCCATCCACTGCAGCATGAGTTGATCCCCCGGCCAAGGAGCTAACCCACATGGCGCAGCAGACCTCTCCTGTCTCGCTCATTGCCCCCCTCAGCAGTTTATCTCAGTCAGTCTGGCTGTTCTGCTCCCCACTCTGTCTCTGGTGAATCCTCTCACCATGCCCCGCACATCTGGCCTGCACCCCAGCTCTTGTATGCATAAATAAATAAAATGAATATTTAAAAAAAAAAAAGAGCAATGCAGGTCAAAACCACAGTAAGATGCCATCTCACACCCGTGAGAATGACACATATTGAAAAGACCCCCAACAACAAGTCCTGGGGAGGATGCAGAGAAAGAGGAAACCTATGACAGTGTTGGTGGGAATGTGAGCTGGTGCAGCTATTTTGGAAAGCCATCTGGACTTAGCTGAAAAAAACCTAAAAATGGAAATACTGTATGACCCAGCAATCCCACTCATGGGCATCTCTCTGAAGAACATGAAACCATCAGCTCAAAAAATTATATGCTCCACAATGTTTATTGCAGCATTATTTCTAATAGCTAGGACAAGGGAACAATCTAAAGATCTGCTGATAGAGGATGGATTGAGATGTATATCCACACAATGGAGTATTATTCAGCTATAAGGAAAGATAAAATGTTACCATTTACAGCAAAATGAAAGGAATATTAGGAAATGATGTGTTGTAAAGCAAATCAGAATGACAAATACTGGACATTTACATAGCAGATGATTCCACAAAGCAAAATACGTATAAAAACTACTAGTAACTAATAAACGAAGCAAGGCATCTGAGATTGGGGCAGGGGGCGGGGAAGAGGAAGAATCAAATGGGTAGAAGGGTGGGTGGAGGGGGAAGTAAATGTCAGGAGTCATCTCTCTCTTCCAACATATGTATCTGGGGACTCCTCTCTGCGACAACGATCCTTGACATAGTCATGCTCTGCAAGTATGTGACCCATGTCCTTAGCAAAGACAGCTGGCATCCCCAAGCTCCATATAATTCCTGGTCCAACTCCCTAGCCACCCAGCTTAAGGGGCAAAACAAACAAATAAACAAACAAAACAACAGATAAATGTAACCTGTAGTGAGAGAGGTCAAAATTCTGGTTACCCTTGAAGTGGGTAGTGATCAAAAGTGGCATGAGGAGCATCTGGGGCTTGTATGTTCTGTCCTAAATCTGGATGCTAATGACATGGGCACATTCACTCAGTAAAAGTTTCAATAAGAGGCCTCCCTAGTGACACAGTCTAGGGAGGTAGTCTTATCAAGCGATCACCAGCCACTGCGGCATGAGTTCAATCCCTCACCAGGAAGCTACCCAAGCGGCATGGCAGACCTCTCCTGTCTCACCCACTGCTCCCTTCAGCAGTGTATTTCAGTCAATTGGCCTGTTCTACTCCCCACTCTGTCTCTGGTAAATCCTCTCATCCCCCACCCCGCACATATGGCCTTCACCACAGTTCTTGTATGCATAAATAAATAAAGATAAATCTTTAAAAAAAAAGTTTCAGTGAACACACAGATTTCTGAAGCTGCCCAGAAATGTCCCCTGGCCTCAGGATGGCTTAAAGCAAGGGCTCCCAAGCTCCTTCAGCCCAAACCTGTGTCCCCCTGTGACCCAGCTCCATCCAGGTAGCAGGAAACATGTTACCGCTAAGATTTTTTTGATTGCCAGCAATAGGATGACTTGTTAAGCAAAAATAAAAAATATCGGGAACTGATTTGATAACACTTGTGTAAGTGGCTGGTGGTCACTGCTGTCTCACTAAGACAACCTAGACTGAGTTCCAGGTTCCTTAAGATTATAGCAAAACTGGGGCCTCCCTGGGCCTCCTTGGTGGCGCAAGGGGTTAAGCAACGCACTATGAAGCAATCCACATTCTCTGCAGCATGAGATCGATCCCCGGCTGGCCAGGGAGATACCCACATGGCACAGCAGACCTCTCCTGTCTCGCCTGCTGCTCCCTTCAGCAGTGTATTTCAGTCAGTCTGCCTGCTCTGTTCCCCACTCTGACTCTGGTGAATCCTCTCAACTCCCGCGCCTCTGGCCTGTACCCCAGCTCTTGTATGCATAAATAAATAAATCTAAAAAAAAAAAAAACTGGGGCCTCCCTGGTGGCGCAAGTGGGTTAAGAAGCAACCTATGAAGCTGTCCGCAACCACTGCAGCACAAGTTCAATCCCCCAGCCGGCCAGGGAGCTACCCACATGGCACAGCAGACCTCTCCTGACTCGCCTGCTGCTCCCCTCAGCAGTGTATTTCAGTCACTCTGCCTATTCTGTTCCCCACTCTGTCTCTGGTAAATCCTCTCACCCCCACCCCTGCACCTCTGACCTAGACCCCAGTTCTCCTATGCATAAATAAATAAACATGAATCTAAGAAAAAATTTTTTAAAAAAACACTGCTTCTGGATGACAGGGGGTGACTTAAAAGGAAAAGGCGTTCCTTGTTGGTGTTGGAATCAGTAAAGGTGTTGGAGACTTACTGGTGAATGGAGAAAAGGGAGTAAGCTATGAAAGTTTAGGGTCTTAGAGAAACAAGAAGAATCACCAAGTTAAAAGTTACATCAATCCCTCCTCCCCCAAAAAAAGTCATCCATTTTTTTTTAAATGTCACCTGTTCCAATAGAAGAGGGTATTCTTGAACTAAGAAACCTAGTAAGTCACCCAAACCTCTTGTCCTCTCTGCAAATGCCTATTATTTCTGGTCAAGGAAAATAGAAGATATTCCAAAGCATACAGAAAAAAGAAGACAATGTTCAGACAAATCTTTTAGAAGAAAAAAAAAAGAAAATGAGAATCAAAACATTTCAGTTAATGAAAATTCTTCTCCAGACAAAAAAAAACACCACCAGGCAGATGAAAACTCTAACACAATATTCCAACCTGAACTAAATATTCTAAACAAGCATTGCACACACACATGCCACATATGCAAATAATTTAAATCAGAAAATTTAAAACATCAAATAGAAATGCACCAAACATAAGAAGCAGGAAATGACAGCTAACAAAAATCAGAAAAGAAATTGAAGAAAAAGGGGCTTCCCTGTGGTTTAAGGGTTTAAGTCTCAGCACTGTAAAGCTATCCGCAGCCACTGCAGCAGCATAAGTTTGATCCCCAGCCAGCCAGGGAGCAACCCACATGGCACAGCAGACCTCTCCTATCTCACCTGGTGTTCCCCTCAGCAGTGTATTTCAATAGATCCACCTATTCTGCTCCCCACTCTGTCTTGGGTAAATCCTCTCCACCACCACCCCAGAACCTCTGTCCTGCACCCCAGCTCTTGTATGCATAAATAAATAAAAATAAATCTTTTTCAAAAGGAAATTGAAGAAAATGTCAAAATCACTTCAGAAGTGAGGAATACATAGCAAGGTGCTTGAAGGAAATTTAGTGCAACCAAAATATAATAAAAGGAATGAAAGGAGCCAAGAGAACAAAAATGAAATCAATAACAATGTAAAAAAAAAAAAGAGCCGAAAGAAAGAGATAGTTTAAGAAGATGATGATCCAAAATACACATAATTGGAGTGCCCAAATTAAAAAAATAAAATAGTAAGGAACATAGTATATTACTATTAATAAATAATATTTCCTTATTACCCTCCCCAATGGAGAAATTTCCTCTAAGTTGAAAGGACTTATTAAGTATTTTGTTGGATTTTTTTAAAGATGAATTTATTTATGCATACAAGAGCTGGGGTACAGGCCAGAGATGCGGGGGTGGGGGGGAGTTGAGAGGATTCACCAGAGACAGAGTGGGATACAGAACAGGCAGACTGACCAAAGTACACTGCTGAGGGGAGCAGTGGGCGAGACAGGAGAGGTCTGCTTCACCATGTGGGTTGCTCCCTGGCCGGCCGGGATTGAACTCATGCTGCAGAGGCTTCGGATTGCTTCATAGTGCTGTGCTTAACCCCTTGCACCACTAGGAAGGCCCTTTGTTGGTTTTTTTAAAGATTTATTTATTTATGTATAGAAGAACTGGGGTGTAGGCCAGAGGTGCAGGGGTTGAGAGGATTTACCAGAGACAGAGTGGGGAGCAGAACAGGCAGATCAACTGAAATACACTGCTGAGGGGAGCAGTGGGCGATACAGGAGAGGTCTGCTGCGCCATGTGAGTCACCTCCCTGGCGGGGTTTAGAATTCGTGCTGCAGTGGCTGTGGATAGCTTCACAGTGCTGATGCTTAATCCCCTGCACCACCAGGGAGGCCCCCTTATCAAGTATTTTGAAAAGCTGACCTGGAATGATAAACTCTGAGACAAATCTTTGTAAGATCTAGAAAAAGGGGGGGAAGGTAACTTTACCAAGGACAATACCTTAACCAGGTATCCTGCTCAGCATCACCACTGAAGGGACAGTGTGTGCCCCCCAGGGACACGGAGTGCATGGTACTCCCTGGGCTATCTCATCATGAGGAAGCTACAAGTGAAATGTGGATTAGCACATTCCACAAGATAACTCTTCAAAAATGGCAATGTCAGGAAGACAAAACATAGGGAGTATTCCACGATATTAGACACTCAACTAAATGCAGCGCATAATCTTGGTTGGAGCCTGGATTTTTTTTAATAGTTGGTGGGGGGAGAGAGCAAAAAAAAGTGATTAAGGACATTATTGCAACAAATTTAAATATAAACTGTTTTAGACAATATTTTATGACAACATTAAATTTATAGTATAGTAACTTTATTTTTTTTTTTTTTAGATTTATTTATTTATTTATACGAGCACTGGGTACAGTCAGAAGCGCGGGAGGGTGAGAGAATTCACCAGAGCCAGAGCGGGGAATAGAACAGGCAGACTGACGAAATACACTGCTGAGGGGAGCAGCAGGCGGCAGGAGAGGTCTGCGCGCCATGTGGGACCCTCGCTGGTGGCCGGGGATGGAACCGCGCTGCAGAGGCTGCGGGCAGCTTCGCAACCCAGTGCTCAACCACTGCACCACCAGGGGAGGCCCAGTATAGTAACTTTAAAACATAGCCCCCAAATTCTTCGACACTCCTCCAAGCAAGAGGTGAGCCTATGTCCTGGCCTGGACAGGCTCTGTGGCTATTTTCCTAGAAGGGTGGAAGTGATACCAGCCAGAGCTTGGGACCAGGCAGCGTCCACTTCCCGCTTCTCCCTGACTCCTGGGCCCAGCTGCCATGCTGTGAGGCAGCCCAGGGCGCCTGGAGGGGCCACCAGTAGGTGTTCTGGCCAGCAGTGCCCGCCGAGGTCCCGGTCTCAACCACCAGCCCCGCGAGCAGAGGAAACTTAGGTGGGGTCGGCCCCCCACCCCCCTGCCCCCCCCAACACAGGAGGGAGCCTCCGCTCCAGCACCCCGCTGAGCAGACCAGGCCGCAGAAGCAAGATCCATGCGGTAAGTGGTGGTGTTTGTAGACGCCAAGTTGTGCAACAATAGATACCTGGAGACTGAGAAAGTGCTAAGGGGGTTAAGGATGGAGTGTTACTTGAAAATGATTCAGAAAGGGGGAAAAACATCCGAGTGTGCATATGAGCGCGACTGTGCGGAAACATTGCCGGGCGATGACTGAGCAAGCAGCGATGTCCATTGCCGTGTTCTTTCAACTTTGCAACTTTTGAAATTTTTCGAAATCAAAAGTGCATGGGACCGGATGGTGCATTAGAGAATGGGGAGAATAGAGACTTTGTTGGAAGCTCCTGGCTTAAAGAATTGGGGGGGGACCCCACAGTTGGCTGGCCAGGTGTCAGAGGGGACAGAGAAGGAAGCGGCAGTTTCAGGGATCCTCACCTTTCCGCGCGGCGGTGGGGGTGGCTGATCTCTGATTGGTCGCTCCCGTTGATGAGCCCACCCCCCTGCCTGTCAGTCTTACCAGGGAGGAGGGGCAGGGAGGCGGGGCACTGCCCTAGAGAAAACCTGGAGGATCTCATCTGAAGGTGAGAAAGCAGGGATCTTCTGCTACATGGCCTCAAAGGGCTCCTGAGTTGGAATTCTTGCCATTTTCCACAGGAAAATGGGATCGATACCACTCTGTGCACCCCAGTTTCAAAAACTCCACAGGGAAGAGATTTATTCTCTTCTCCTGGGTCCAATTAGCTTTGGCCCCAAAATAGGATTGGCGCGGTGGCATCAGGTACCTCTTCCGGACCCCTCCCCGTGGCCAGGAGGCTGGGGTCATGTACGACGTGGCCGCTAGACATGTTGTGGAGGGAATTCAGAGAAGGGGATTCTGAATAGTCCACTGCGCGGGGCGAGGCCACTGAGACCCTGCGAACCCAGAGGCGGTGCCGCAGGCAGACCCCAGTGAAGACAAGGAAGCTGGGGGTAGAGGGGGAGTGGGGGCTTCCAGACCTGGGAGAAACCTGTTATGATGGGCCCTTTTGGGTGCCCTTGCCTGCCCCTTACCCCATGAAGCTTGGCTCATACCCACCCGGGCATTTTCTCCCAAGCACTTGACTCTTGTGCCTAGACCTGTAGCTCCTGGCCTGGGATGTTACTGCCCCGCCGGCCGAGGAGGAAGAGAAACCTGCCTCCAATAAGGAAGGAGGAAGAAATGAGTTCCCTTCCGAAAACCCATTTGTGCCCCTCCCTATTCCTAACCACAGTCCCCCTTTTCTAGCTGAAGAGGGGACTTCTGTTCCTTCCAGCCCAAGCCCTCAGGTTTGCAAAGCAAAAAGCAAAGGCCAAACCAAGCAAGTGGGAGGAGAACTCAGCAGGGCCGGAAGTCTGGGGTGCGTGGTGAGGCAAAGTGAAGAAGATGGGACTTGGAGGGTAGGCAGGACCCTGGGTCTGAGACTTAGCCACAAAGCTTGGTCTTGGTGTCTGTCACTTACCTCTGGGGACTAGCTGTCAGACGGCAGTGAAAATCTCTCCCTGTCCTTGGCAGCCGATGAGAGAAGGGGAAGATGAAGTCGACTGTGATGGGGGAGCTAGTCTTGGGGCCTCTTCCCTCACCTCCTGCGTCCCTTCCTCCAGCCTAACTTCCAGCACCAGCATTTGGCAGCAGGACACCCTCTCAGCATTGGGACTGGCTGTCCCTGCCATTACAGATGAGCAGGGGCGGCTAGGGATGCCTCACCATACAGGAGCAGAAGCTACTCCCGCTTCCTGTGAGCGATTCAGGACAATAGAAGGGGCAGATCTGTCCTCACCTGGGCTGGGAGGACTGAGAAGACTGTGATCACTGACTCCAGAGGTAAGTGTGGCCCCTTCTTTCAGGCTTCCAGTAGTTTCCAACCCAGCCTCTGGCACCAGTGGCCAGCAGAGGGCACTCCAACACCCCTTTTGGTCATCTCTACTTCTTTTCTCCTTCCAACTTATTCCTTGTTTTTAAAGGTGCTTGGAACCAGGGTGGGCCTGAAGAGAGAAGATAGAATAATGCCTACCATTTATTGAGCACCTACTGTGTCCCAGGTACTGTGCTCTATCTTTTGCAGTGTTTATTTCCTCCCCGTCAACACCCTTTCAGGTAAATATCATCTCTCCCATTTATAGGTGAGAAAACAGGCTCAGAAAGTTTGTCTTTGGAGACATCTTCCACCAATGCACACATCTCCTGATGGCTGCACCATTGTTCACTCAGCAAACTGAACTTAAGTTAAAGGCCTTGCAAAAAGAATGGTAAGGAAAACAGCTCCTCAGCCTGCTGACCTGGTGGCCGGGCATGGAACCTGGGGAGGGAGTGGGGGTTCTCTCTGCACTGGTAGGGCCTCCCACCTCTGCTCCATGTATAGGGACTTTGCTTTAAGGAAGGAGGGTCAGCATCTGGTCCCATGGTTCAGGCTAGAGGCCTCTCCCTTCTAAGCCAGGGGATAGGACTCCCTGGCGGGAAGGGGTAGCAGGCCCAGAAGAACTACATCTTCCACATCAGCAGTCATCATGCCACACCCAGCTAGAGTAGAAGCTTAGCTTCATTCCAGAGGCCACCCACCCCACTCCCCTGCTCCCTGCACCCACACGCATTTAGAGCCTCATGCTGAGCATAACAATTGGGGCACAGAATAGTTACCCTCTGAATTTGAGGTCTGGCATAAGTCACTTGATCAAAACATTTCTCGCCAGTTCAATGCTGGGCACTGAAGACATCAAGTTGACCAAGTTGTCTTCAAACATTATAGCCCCATGTGGCAGGGATTGGCACTGGTGTGGGGAACCCTGAGGCCATCACCCCAGTAGCAGGGTCACCACAGACACAGCACAACCGAAGCCAGATGGCATGTGTCTCACCCACCATCAACAGGATGGGCTCATGATTCTTCACCAGTTCCACAGTCTGCTTTAACTAAATCCAAAATGTGGAAATCTCCTTCTACAAAAACCAATTAGGTTGAGATAATTTGCTTTACCAAAGCAATAAATACGAGACTTTTAAGGGCCTCCCTGGTGGCGCAGCAGTTGAGCGCTGGGTTGCGAAGCTGCCCGCGGCCTCTGCAGCGCCAGTTCAATCCCCGGCTGCTCCCCGGCCACCGGAGGAGGGTCCCACATGGTGCGCAGACCTCTCCTGCCGCCGCTGCTCCCCTCAGCAGTGTACTTCGGTCCTTCTGCCTGCTCTGCTCCCCGCTCTGGCTCTGGTGAATTCTCTCACCCTCCCCGCGCTTCTGACTGTACCCAGTGCATGTATAAACAAACAAACAAACAAATAAATAAATAAATAAAACATGCCTCTATTAAAAAAAAAAATACAGGCATCATCTGCTTCTCTAAAGTTAACATTAGTCACTTTGATTTCATGAAAGATCTTCATTAATACCAGTTTTCACCAATTAAAGAAATCCAAAGAGGATTTTTGCTTTTTACAATAAAAGGCAAAAAATGAAAGTAGTGTTCAGCATTGGTTTTGCAGCAGCTGTACTAGAAGCAGTGTGTACCCCAACCAGCAAAAGTGGGCCCACCAAGCTCCTGTCAAGAACAACTTTACACAGGCTATGTATGTATGTCTTTCCTGCTTTTACTACACATGAGTGATAGTTTAGGTTTTATCTGTTGTTTGGTATGGTTTAGTAGGTTATTTTGAGAGTCTGGGAATGCTCAAAAATCTTTCCATGTAAATTAATAATAACTACTTTGTTTCATGCCATTTTAAGTTAAGAAAGTTTTCATAGAAATACTCTAGTTTCAGACAGCAGGGGAAACCTATAATACTTTTTTTATTTAAAAATGTAGAGAGATAAAATATTTTTTAAATATAAAAGGGCAGTCCTCCCTGGTGGCACAAGGGGTTGAGCCCAGAGCTGTGAAGCTATCCGCAGCCTCTGTAGTGGCGGTTCGATCCCAGGCCGACCAGGGAGCTACCCACATGGTGCAGCAGACCCCACTTGTTTCACCCGCTGCTCCCCTTGGCAGTGTGTTTCGGTCAATCTGCCGGTTCTGTTCCCTGCTCTGTCTCTGGTGAATCCTCTCGCACCTCTGGCATGTGCCCCTGTTCTTGTGTGCATAAATAAATAAATATATATATTTTTTAAGATTGATTGATTTATTTATACAAGCACTGGGTACAGTCAGAAGCGCGGGAGGGTGAGAGAATTCACCAGAGCCAGAGCGGGGAGCAGAGCAGGCAGAAGGACCGAAGTACACTGCTGAGGGGAGCAGCGGGCGGCAGGAGAGGTCTGCGCGCCATGTGGGACCCCCCCCATCTGGTGGCCGGGGAGCAGCTGGGGATCGAACTGGCGCTGCAGAGGCTGCGGGCAGCTTCGCAACCCAGCGCTCAACCGCTGCGCCACTGGGGAGGCCCAATAAATCTTTAAAAAATAAATAAATATAAAAGGGCAGAAAACAAGACGATAACCATCCATCATCTCACCATAGAAAAGCCAGGCGTATAGGAGACAGAAGCTAAACTGCGGGGAAGAAGTGCTGGCTCACACGGGCAGACCACGGACAGCAGGGTTCGAACACAGTCCCTGCCTCTCTCTGAGGTTCATCTGCCCACATGTTCACTGCATTCTCTGCAGACTTTCTTCCCCTGTGTGGGAAGCATGACTGAGCCTCACTCAACTCACATCCCTAAGATGCAGCCAGATACAAAAAGTGCCTCTTTCCAATTCAAATTCAGAGATGCCCAGGGAAAGACGCTGATTGGCCATCCTGGGTCATGTGACCTGCTCCTACAGCTGAGAGGCAGAGTTCCTTAATCGCCAGTCATGTGACTGGCTGGGGGAGAAACAAGTAATTATAGTTCTCCAAAAGAAGGGGCCACTCTTCCTGAAGACAAAGAGTAACTGCAACAGGGTGGTCCCCAGGAAAGGGGGAGGTTCCCTGCCCCACCCAAGGGAGGGTGGAGCTGAGCAGGAAGAGGAGAAGCTGAAGAAGAGACTAAGGAAGGAAGCAGGATGGAGCAAGGAGACCTGGAGGAGGCACATGGAGCCTAGAGACACGTGAAGAAACTGCGCTTGTCTTTTGGTTATGGACTAGGTGACACAGATGTGGGTGAGACCCGTGGGGAGGTGACAATGGCAGCTTTTATCTTGATGTTGATTTTGCTCTTTTCCTTCCGGGCTTGTCTGGTTGTTTGTGACCCTTTTCTGTGGGTCCCCACTGGAAGATGTTTTAGACTTGTGGCAGGCTTTGGGGCCTTGCTCTGGGCCGACCCCATATGGATGGAGTTTTACCCACGAGGGGATGGGTAACTTTGGGTGCTTCATTTAGAAACTAGACTCTTTGCCTTACCTGTATTGTTTTCTAGTTTTTATTAAAGTTCCTTCCCATTAAAGTGTCATATGTTTTGTGTTGATGCGGCGGATGGCAGAACCCATTTAGAATAGGCAGGTTTGTGGGGGTCTGGGGTGCCCCTCTCCCTGTCCTATAACATAACCATTTAATACCACCGGGGAAAATCAACTTTAATATTTGGTCTTCAGTGCAAACAACTGAACCCATGCAAGATGGTTTTCGTACAAAGGAAATTAATAGAGGCTACAAGGATCTTCTGCTGCTGGCATTGTGGCATCATGATTAAGAAGAACAGATAAGCACTTGTATTTTTTGTGAAGCTGATCTGAAGATACAGGGGATATTCAAGGATATGCCCTCCTGAATAAGGACTGGGCCTGGCCACAGCTGGAACAGCAGGCAACCAGACAAATTTCCCTCTGTTAACCGTGAAACTGAACCTTAAGCCAGCCCAGAACAGAGATCAGGAGTTTGGGATGCCCTCGTTGAAGGTGAGAGTAAAGTCACCATAGATCAGTGGTCCCTCCTGGTACCAGGGAAAGTAGAAAAACAAACACTGCCTACAGGACTCCAACCCTGTAGGGGCAGGAAGGCCACAGTGCAGGTTTTGTGATCCAGCAGAACGGGTAACGGATAGTCTTGGAGCCCTCGGTGGCTTTCTCAGGCTTTTATTGAGCTGTTATATGTAGAGCACCAACCAGGTACACGGCAGGCAGGGGTGCCTGGGGGCCAGGAGGCCAGGAGGCCTTCTGGGCCCCGGGCAAGTCTTCACTCTGGACTTCTCTGGCTTTCTTTCTCCCCTTCTCTCTCCTGCCTCTTCTGCTTCTGCTTCTGTCAGTGACTATCTCTCAATACTCCTCCCATGGCCCACAGAAGTAAACAAGTCAGCTTACAACAATGTAACAACTACAGGTGCCCCATCAGGCAGGGCAATCCTAATGGTAGGAGGGCAGAAAAGTCTGAAAAACCATTTACCCTACAAGCCCCCAGTGGGGTCCCACAGAGCTACCAACTTAAACCAATGATGAACTCACAAAGACCACCAGACAATGAATGTAAGTGAACACAAAGAACTGAAAATTTAGATTCCTAAGGATTTGAGGACTTTTAGAAGCCAAATATAGAACATGTTTATGAAATACTCTTTAAAAATAAAGGAGGCAGTCACAAACCAGTCAACAAAAGACAATTAAGAATAAACAGATGGGTTTTTAAACATAACTACAAGCAATGAAAATATAATGATTGAAATTTAAATTTCTATTGAAAGCATATTAGACACAGTTGAAGGGAGAATTAGTGAGGTGATTATATAGCCAAAGGTGTTACCTGGAAATGAAAAGCTTGAAAGAGATTTTTGACAGATAATGAGGATAGAATTAAGAACAGACTCTGATAAGGCCTCCCTGGTGGTGCAAGGGGTTAAGTCTCAGCACTATGAAGCTATCAGCAGCAACTGCAACATAAGTTTGATTCCAGGTGAGTTCAATTCCAGGTGAGTGAGCTGACCCACATGGCGCAGCAGACCTCTCCTGTCTTGCCTGCTGCTCCCCTCAGCAGTCTATTTCAGTCAATCTACCTATTCTGCTCCCCACTCTGTCTCGAGCTACCCACATGGAGCAGCAGACCTCTATCTCGCCCACTGCTCCCCTCACAAGTGTATTTCAGTCAATCTGCCTGTTCTGTACCCTGCTCTGTCTCTGGTGAATCTCTCAACCTCCCACACATCTGCCTGTACCCCGGTTCTTGTATACATGAATAAATAAAAAAAATCTTTTAAAAAAAAAAGAGATAACGGTGACAAAATCTTCAGAAGTGGTGACCAACACAGAACCTCAAAGAAAGCACATATTCTAAGAAATCAAATAAAGAGAAAGCCACACCTAGAAACCACAAAACACCAAAGACAAACAGACCGTAAATGCAACCAGAGGAAGAGAACAGATCCACCCAGACTCAGAAGTTATAATACATGTCAGGGACAGCAAAATAATCCCTTTAAATATTATTTCTGTATTCAAACATCATTTAGCATGTTGAAAATACTAGTTCTCAAAGGGAAAATAAGTGTCAGGTTATCATTATGTGCCCAGTAAAATCACCCTTCAAACACCAGGCTGAAATAAAATCATTTACATAAATTTTTTTACATCTGATAAGACCAAAAGAGTGTGAGTATAAATGAACTTAAACTGGGTGTTATTGTAGGTGCGTGAGGGGGGGAGGGCGGGAGAGAAAAGGGATGGAAGTGCTCTCCACAGCCTTGCTGGTGAAGCCTCACTGGAACAATCCACACCCATCATCAGGAGAGAGACACACACAAGAATACATGTAGTGTAATTCCACCTGTATAAGTATATAAAATTCAAAAATAGGCAAAACCTATCTTACTATAGCAGATGTATATATAAGTGAAACTAATGAGAAAAACAAGGCTATGTCTAACCTCAAAGCCTGATAGAAGATGAACAGTGACGGAAGTGACCGAGCTTCTAGTGTTTACACCCCAGCTTTTGTATGCATGAATAAACAAAATAAATCTTTAAAAAAAAAAAAACTACAGAATCTCATAAAGAGGGGATAGGGAAAAAAAAGAGGAAATGAAATATTTAAGAGAGAACAGTGACAAAATCTCCAGAAGTGGTGACCAACATAGAACCACAAAGAAAGCAGATTACCAGGCTTCCCCGGTGCCCGCAGCCTCTGCAGCCTCTGCAGCACCAGTTCAATCCCCAGCTGCCGGCGAGGGTCCCACATGGCACGCAGACCTCTCCTGCCGCCCGCTGCTCCCCTCAGCAGTGTACTTAGTCAGTCTGCCTGTTCTGTTCCCCACTCTGGCTCTGGTGAATTCTCTCACCCTCCCGCGCTTCTGACTGTACCCAGTGCTTGTACAAGTAAATAAATCTTAAAAAAAAAAAAAAAAAGAAAGAAAGAAAGCACATAACCATTCTGCCCATTTCTGTCCTGCGTGCTTTCAAATACATGTGTTATATTCATACGCGTCTAAAAGCTCCAAACAAAACAAAACCACACAATTCTCATACCTTCGCTGAGGATGCCCGGCCAGGGGTCTGAAATGCCCGAGGAAACAGTGAGCAAAACTAGTGGTGAGACTTCGAGGATACCCACTGTAAAGTAACAACAGAAAAGTAGAATTTGAGGGTGCACAAGAGAAGCACATCCCGAAACACAGGACAAAAGCACCTGGGGGGCCTCCCTGGTGGTTCAAGGGGTTAAAACACAACCTATGAAGCTATCATTGCAGCAAGAGTTAGATTGCCAGCCAGTTAGATTGGCACAGCAGACCTCTCCTGACTCTCTTGTGATGAGGATTCTTAGTTTACTCTTAACAACTTTCTTGAAGCCTCCATGGTGGCCTAGAGGTTGAGTCTCAGTGCTATCAGCCATAATGCCTGAGTTTGATCCTGGCCAAGGAGCTGATCCACACATGGCGCAGCAGACCTCTCCTGTCTCTCCTGCTGCTCCCCTCAGCAGTGTATTTCAGTGGATCCAGCTGTTCTGCTCCGCACTCTGTCTCTGGTGAATCCTTTGTTGCATCAGGCAACACCACACTGACAAAGACACGGGAGACGTGGAGCAGCCTACATAATGCTGAATGCTGCTTGAGAGCAAGATCCTGGCCGTTTTTCTTGATAGAATAATCATACAACATTAGCTACATGGGTTAGGAAGACAATGAGAAAAGGGTGGGTGAAACTCAGAAATGTCATCTAAGGCTTGGGGGGACATGAATCTGTGAACCATGTTATCAGATTGATGACCGAGTGTTGTAATCGAAACTGGACCCCAGACCCCTGGCCATGGTCCTAATCTTATCAAAAAGGCATTCCACTGGTCAGCTTCCGGGGTCCCTTGTCATACATCAGTCCTTGCCCCCCCCCCCCCGGTGTTTCTGGTCATACCTCATGATGTATGAGTCTGGAGTAAGTTTATGCAATGGTCCTCAGCCCCCTAGGAGTTCCCGGTCATAACTCTTGATGCACACCCTTCCCAGAGTGATCGAGCTTTCTGCTCTTGATTGATATGAAAGGCAACTTGTAAGGTTTGGCTCCGATGGCTGATTGACTGGTACTGAAGGGCAATTCTGACCTTGTATAAGAAAGCAGAACTGCAGGTAACCATAATGGCAGCCAAACAGGCCGCTTAAATTTAGCAGACCCACATCCTCTTACTCCCCACACACACACCTCTGGCCTACACCCCAGTTCTTCTTTGTAAATAAATAAAAAACAACTTTCTTGCATGTCATTGCCAGTGTTAACTACAGTCACCAACTCCACCATGAGATGCACATCACATCCCTAAGCGTATTTGCCTTCTAACTGGAAGTTTCTGCCATTTCACCACCTTCCTCTAATTTCCCCTCCCTTGGGATCTTCCTTACATCATTGGGAAGGGAGGTTAATATATATTGTTTAACTACATATTCTGTTAAGTTCATTGTTTTAAGATTGATTTATTTATGATTACAAGAACTGGGGTGTAGGCCAGAGGTGTGGGGAAGGGGGGCGGCGGGAGTGAAAGGATTCACCAGAGACAGAGTGGGGAGCAGAACAGGCAGACTGACTGAAATACACTGCTGAGGGGAGGTCAGGCAACACAGGTGAGGTCTGCTGTGCCATGTGAATATCTCTCTGGCTGGGGATTGAACTCGTGCTGCAGTGGCTGCCAATAGCTTCATAGTGCTGCGGCTTTACCCCTTGCACCACCAGGGAGGTCCGTTTCTGGAATTTTTTTTAAAGATTTATTTATTTATGCATACAAGAGCTGGGATACAGGCCAGAGGTGCGGAGGATTAGAGGATTCACTAGAGACAGAGTAGGGAGCAGACAGGCAGATCTACTGAAAATACACTGCTGAGGGCCTCCCCGGTGGCGCAGCGGTTGAGCGCTGGGTTGCGAAGCTGCCCGCAGCCTCTGCAGCGCCGGTTCGATTCCCAGCTGCTCCCCGGCCACCAGAGGAGGGTCCCACATGGCGCGCAGACCTCTCCTGCCTCCCGCTGCTCCCCTCAGCAGTGTACTTCGGTCCTTCTGCCTGCTCTGCTCCCCGCTCTGGCTCTGGTGAATCCTCTCACCCTCCCGCGCTTCTGACTGTACCCAATGCTTGTATAAATAAATAAATAAATAAATAAATAAATAAATCTTTAAAAAAAAAAAAAAAGAAAGAAAATACACTGCTGAGGGGAGCAGCCGGCAAGACAGGCGAGGTCTGCTGCGCCTTGTGGCTTAGCTCGCTGGCAGGGGATCAAACTCGTGCTGCAGCAGCTGGGATTGCTTCATAGTGCTGAGATTTAACCCCTTGAATCAATAGGGAGGCCCCATAAGAATATTTTTAAAGATTTATTTTTTATTTATTTATGCATAAAAGAACTGGGGTATACTCCCGAGGTGCAGGGGTGGTGGTGGTGAGAGGATTCACCAGAAACTGAGTGGAGAGCAAAACAGGCAGATCTATGGAAATACAGTGCTGAGGGGAGCAGCGGGCAAGACAGGAGAGGTCTGCTGTGCTATGTGAGTCAGCTCCCTTGCTAGGGATTGAACTCATGCTACGGTGGCTGGCGATAGCTTCATAGTGCTGAGACTTTAACCCCTGCATCACCAGGGAGGCCCTCATAAGCATTTTTTAAATCCTGCTATACACTGTTAACAAAAGACATTAAGGCATAAGATATAGAAAGTTCAAAAAGAAAAGGGTAGAAAAGGAAATAGTCAAATGTTAACACCCCTCTCGAAAAGCCTGACATACCTTTATTAATATCAGATTCACTTAAGGTTAAAAAGAATTATCAGCAACACAGAAAGTCACTCAATGATGACGATAGTCAAACTGGTTCAAAGATGTCACGCTAAATGCCTGGTGGGTTGGTCAAGCACAAAATGGACAAACCCACATGGAGAAGTGAAGTAACTTTGCCAGTAACTTACAAATCAAGGAGACGAAGAGTCAGCAAAGAGATAGGTGATTTGAATGATGAAATAAACCATCCAATGGATGAGGATAGAAGTCTACACTGAACAGTTAGGGAACAGGCACTATTCTCAAGCCTGCGTGGAATACTCACAAAAAGTGATCACATGCTACTTACTGAGCAAGTCTCAAGAAATGTGGATGATTCAGTATCCTGCAGATCACAGTCTCTGACCACAACATAAATACATTATTAGACCTTAACAAAAAAAAAGAGAGAGAGAGATAGGAGCCTCCCTGGTGGCTCAAGGGATTAAGTCTCAGCACTATGAAGCACTCCCTAGCCACTGCAGCACATGCTCAACCCCTGGCCAGGGGCCTGACCCACATGGCACAGCAGACCTCTCCTGTCTCGCCCGCTGCTCCCCTCAGCAGTGTATTTCAGTAGATCCACCTGTTCTGCTCCCCACTCTGTCTCTGGTGAATCCTCTTATCACCCCCCACACACACCTCTGGCCTACACACCAGCTCTTATATGTTTAAATAAATAAATAAATCTCTTAAAAGTGGGGGGTAAAAAAATCAAAGAGAATATAAACACACTCAAACAGATCTGGGAGCTGGGAGTGTGTGGGGAATAGAGATGAAACAAGATTGGCCACATGTTCATAATTACTTCTGGGCCTCGCTGGTGGATACCTAGGGGTTCATTATGTCATCTCGTCTCTTTTATATATTTTTTTCCTAATAAACAATTTTGATACTCCAAAATAACTGTGTCAAATAATTAAAGATAATTTTTAAATATTTAAAAATAAACATTAATGGAAAAACATCAAAACTTGGGAGATTGTGTGAAGGAAGGAAGTAAAGGGAAATATACAGCATTAAAAGCTTAAAAAAGAAGATAGGGTCGGGAGCAACATGGCGGCGAGGAGACGCTGCGAGTAAGATCTCCCATTAAAAAAAAGTTAATAGGGAGGAAAAGCGGCAGGTCCCAGTGAGAACTGGGACACGGAAGATAAACGGACGACTCCAGCAAACTGCCCGAAGAAGAAAGTTGCCATAAAAGGGGACCAGAAGGGAGGGAAGCGCAGAACCCTGCTCCCCTCCCCCGCCCACAAAGTCGGCACTCTCCGACCAGCAGAGAGGAGGGAAATAACAAACCAAAACGGCCAACAAGAAAAAAGGACGCAGCAAGTGGGACTGTGAGTGGAAAGGAACTATTGCAGCCACCACACCCCTTGAACGGGAGCTGAGGCGAACCCTGCAGGATTCGCCGCGGCGGTGAGCGAACGGCTCCGGGCGCCATTAGAGAAGAACAAAGACCCCGGGAGACACGCACACAGCCCGGGCTGCTGGTAAGCTTGCGTGGATAGCGGCGCGCTCGGCGCGCTTGAAAAGCAAGTGCAGACCAGTATCGCGGCTGCCCAGGTCCCCGCGCCTGCGACCTAGGCTTGGGAGACGACCTAGGCTTGCCAGGAGACGCTCGGAGGTCCTCACTGAGGTGAAGGTCCCTCCCTGAGTAAGCAGGAACCAGGCGCCCAGGCAGGGGAGCGGTGCAAAAGGCGCCATTCCCGCGCCACTGAACTGGGCTACAGCCCGCGTCCTGGAACTGAGGGCTTTGGAACTGAGACCCGGGGCATGAAATTAGGGGCGTGGGTTCCCCACGACGGTGGGGCACAAGGCAGACACAGCACCCCAAAGCCGTTGAGGTGTACCCTACCATCCCCGCTCTGCTCCCTGTCCCACGGGGTGGAAAATCAGCTCCCCAAGGGCTCTAGGAGAGATCTCTGGCGCCACCTAGCGACTTGACCCCAGCACAGGCTACTGAAGGAGCTAGTGGCCAGCTGGGGAGTTAGCCCACACCCGGCCCCTCCGAACAAGTAGTCTGAGCCCACAGGGAGAGCGAGCACCCACAGCCAGGGCAGACCAGGCACGCAGAAGAGTGTGCCTGACACCGTACGCGCAGGGAGTGTGTCCCACATCACCATTTTAGAACAGGGACATTTCTTCAGTAAAGACTACCTGCAGAAGGCTTCCTCAGGAGCCAGAGGTGAGCGGGGGAAGTTCGCCCACGCCAGACCCCCTCTGGCCTGCAGTCCAAGCCCAGAGGGGGAGCAGGAACCCACCGCCGGGGCAGACCAGGCGCACAGGGGAGTGTGTCCCCACATCGACATTTTAGGACAGGGACCTTTCTCCAATAAAGACTGCTTGAAACTGACAGATGACTCCTGGAGGAACCAGAGGGGAGCAGAAAAGCTCACCCAAGATGCCGGCCAGTCCCAACTACACAGTGTCCCAACGCATACGGCAAATTAGAAAACAGACAGTAGGGAGGAGAAGAACCACACGCAACCTAGCAACTCTCCAGAGAAAAAGCACACCACAAAAAGAAAACCAGCCCTCAGATTGCAACGACAGTAACTTGGAAGAACTTCTGAGCCTTCCAGAAAGAGAATTTAAAATTGCCGTGATTAAAAAACTGACAGAAGTCATAAAGGAAAACAATGATAAGGGAAAAATAATCAACGATCAGAAGAATGAAATTGAGTCCCTAAAGAGGGAAGTAAAAGAAATGCAGGAGATCAAAGAATTAGTGGAAGAACTAAAGAATTCTGGGAAAAGCAATGAAAGCAGAATTGATGAAATGGAAGAACGAATAAGTGCTCTTGAAGACACAGAAATAAAAAGAACCAAAACAGAAAAGGAAAGAGAAGTACAAAGGAAAAAGAATGAAGAAAGACTTCGGGAACTATCTGACTCCATGAGGAAAGGAAATATAAGAGTTATAGGAATACCAGAAGGAGAGGAGAGAGAAGTAGGAACAGAGAAAATATTCAAAGAGATAATTGAAGAGAACTTCCCAAATGTGAAGAAGGAGCTGAAAATTGATATACAAGAAGCAAGAAGAACACCAAACTTCCACGACGAAAGAAAAAATACAGCAAGACACATAATAGTAAAGCTCCCAAGAATCCAAGACAAGGAAAAAATAATGAAGCTGGCAAGAGGGAAGAAACAGATAACATTCAAAGGAAAGCCAATCAGGCTGACATCAGACTTCTCCGAAGAAACACTACGGGCAAGGAGAGAGTGGAGGGAGATAGTCAACAGACTCCAAGAAAACAGATGCCAACCAAGAATACTCTATCCCGCAAAGCTCTCCTTCCTCTTTGAAGAAAGAATATGGACCTTCTCAGACAAAGAGAAACTCCGAAATTTCATTGCAACTAAACCCCCACTCCAAAAAATACTACAAGGAGTCCTAAAGCCAGAACCTCAGAGGGACGAATAACAATGAAAGAAGGCCAAAAAAAAAAAAAAGTTATTAAAAGAATAAAT
This sequence comes from Talpa europaea, assembly GCF_964194135.1. Taxonomy (NCBI): domain Eukaryota; kingdom Metazoa; phylum Chordata; class Mammalia; order Eulipotyphla; family Talpidae; genus Talpa; species Talpa europaea. The sequence continues at coordinate 96,325,061 of NC_140068.1, read as the reverse complement.
AAAATCAAAGGAAAGACAAACACAATGGCAAATACAGATGTTAACATATCAATATTAACTCTAAATGTAAATGGACTAAACTCTTCAATAAAAAGACACAGAGTTGCAGCCTGGATTAAGGAACAAAACCCAACCTTTTGCTGTCTCCAGGAAACACATTAAGCTACAAAAGATAAAAATAGGCTCAAAGTTAAAGGATGGAAAACAATCCTACAAGCAAATGGACCAAAAAAGAAAGCAGGAACAGCTATACTTATATCAGATAAAACAGATTTCAAACTCAAAAAGATAAAAAGAGACCCCAATGGTCACTACATTATGATCAAGGGGACAATACTTCAAGAAGAAATAACACTCATTAACATATACGCACCAAACGAAGGAGCACCAAAATATATGAGACAACTGTTGTCCTCTCTGAAAACAGACATCAGAGAAAACACATACGTAGTGGGAGACTTCAACACACCACTATCAACAATGGATAGATCAACAAGACAAAAAGTAAGTAAAGAAACCAAAGCTCTAAATAAGGACCTAGAGCAATTGGGCTTAACAGACATCTACAGAACACTAAACCCCAAAAAAACGGAGTACACATTTTTCTCAAGCGCGCATGGATCATTCTCCAGGATCGATCACATACTGGGGCACAAGACAAACATCAACAGATACACCAAGATTGAAATCATATCAACCATCTTTTCTGACCATGAAGGCATCAAACTAGAAATAAACCATAAAAAGAAGGCAAGGAACTTTCCTACCTCATGGAGATTAAAAACCACACTACTGGAAGACCACTGGACTAATGAGGAGATCAAAGAAGAAATTAAAAAATTTTTTGAATTGAACGACAAGGAGGACACCAATATCCTAAATGTATGGGATGCAGCAAAAGCAGTAATAAGAGGAAAATATATAGCAATAGAAGCTCACATCAAGAAACAAGAAAGAACTCAAAGAAACAACCTAATCTCGAAGCTCAAAGATCTAGAAAAAGAACAACAAAAAAACCCCAAAACCAGTAGAAGAAAAGAAATAATAAAAACCAAAGCAGAAATAAATGAAATTGAAATTAAAAAAACAATCCAAAAGATCAATGAAACCAAGAGCTGGTTCTTTGAAAAAATCAATAAAATAGACAAACCCCTAGCCAGGCTCACAAAGGAAAAAAGGGAGAAAGCACAAATAAACAGGATCATCAATGAAAGAGGAGAAATCACAACGGACACAGCAGAAATCAAAAGAATAATTAGTAACTACTATGAACAGTTATATGGAAACAAGTTTAACAATCTAGAGGAGATGGACAAATTCCTACAACTCTACAATCACCCAAAGCTAGATAAAGAAGAAATAGAACACCTAAACAGACCAATTACAATTAGCGAAATTGAAATGGTAATCAAAAACCTCCCCAAAAACAAAAGCCCAGGACCTGATGGATTTACAAATGAATTCTACCAAACATTCAGAGATGAATTAGTGCCTATCCTTCACAAACTCTTCCAAAAAATTGAGAAGGAAGGGACAATACCAAACACGTTCTATGAAGCCAACATTACACTAATACCAAAACCGAACAAGGACAACACAAAAAAGGAAAACTACAGGCCAATCTCCCTAATGAACACTGATGCAAAAATCCTCAATAAAATTTTAGCCATCAGAATCCAACAATGTATCCATAAGATAATTCACCACGACCAAGTAGGATTCATTCCAGGGGCACAAGGATGGTTTAACATCCGAAAATCAATCAACGTTATCCAATACGTCAACAAAAAGAAATATAAAAATGATAATATCAATATGATAATGATAATATCATAGATGATATTATGATAATATCAATAATATGATATGATAATATGATAATTATGGCTTTGTAGTATAGTTTGAAGTCTGGGATATGATAATATCAATAGATATGATAATATCAATAGATGATAATATCAATATGATATTATCAATAGATGCTGATAATATCAATAGATGCTGAGAAAGCTTTCGACAAAGTGCAACACCCATTCATGATAAAAGCCCTTGAAATTCTTGGGATACAAGGAACATACCTCAACATCATAAAGGCCATCTATGACAAGCCAACAGCCAGTATCATTCTCAATGGTGAAAAGCTGAAAGCAATTCCATTAAGATCTGGAACAAGACAAGGATGTCCACTCTCACCACTGCTTTTCAATATAATACTGGAAGTCCTAGCCAGGGCAATAAGACAAGAGAAAGACATCCAAGGAATCCAAATAGGAAAAGAAGAAGTCAAACTATCACTATTTGCAGACGATATGATATTATACATAGAGAACCCCAAAAACTCCACAGAAAAGCTAATTCAACTCATCAGTCAGTTCAGTAAAGTGGCAGGATACAAAATCAACACGCAAAAATCAGTAGCCTTCCTATACACAAACAATAAATCTGAAGAAGAAGAAATCAAAAAAACCATCCCTTTTGTTATTGAAACAAAAAAAATCAAATATTTGGGAATAAATCTAACAAAAGAGGTAAAGGACCTATACAAAGAAAACTATAAAACACTGTTAAAAGAAATAGAAGAAGACACAAAGAAATGGAGAGACATCCCCTGCTCGTGGATTGGAAGAATAAACATTATTAAAATGGCCATCCTTCCAAAAGCAATATACAGATTCAATGCTATTCCAATCAAAATTTCAATGTCATTCTTCAAAGAAATAGAACAATTATTGATGAAATTCATATGGAATCACAAAAAACCCCGAATAGCCAAAGCTCTCCTGAAAAAAAAAGAAGGGAATGGAGGCATTACACGCCCAGACTTCAAACTATACTACAAAGCCATAATCATCAAAACTGCATGGTATTGGAACAAGAACAGACATACAGACCAATGGAATCGAATAGAAAATCCAGAAATAAACCCACAGATTTATGGTCAACTAATCTTTGACAAAGGAGCAAAGACTATGCATTGGAGCAAAGAAAGTTTGTTCAATAAATGGTGCTGGGAAAACTGGGTCGCTACATGCAAAAGAATGAAGCTTGACCACCACCTCACACCATACACAAAAATCAACTCAAAATGGATTAAAGAACTAGACATAAGACCTGAAACCATAAAATACATAGAAGGAAATATAGGCGAAACACTACGTGATTTGCACATCAAAGACATCTTTACAAACACATCACCCAAAGCAGTGATAGTGAGGGCAAAGATAAACAGCTGGGACTACATCAAATTAAAGAGCTTCTGCACAGCAAAAGAGACAATAACAAAAACAAAGAGAAACCCCACCAACTGGGAGAACATTTTTGCACCCAACACTAATGATAAAGGACTGATCACAAAAATCTGCAAAGAGCTGATGAGACTCAACAACAACAAAGAAAATAATCCAGTCAAAAAATGGGCAGAAGAACTAAAAAGAAACTTCTCTGAAGAGGAAATGCAAATGGCCAACAGGCATATGAAAAAATGTTCAACATCACTTGCCATCAGGGAAATGCAAATCAAAACTACCATGAGATACCATCTTACACCAGTGAGAATGGCACATATTAAAAAAGCTAGCAACAACAAATGCTGGAGAGGGTGTGGAGAAAAAGGAACTCTTCTACACTGTTGGTGGGAGTGCAAACTGGTCCAACCACTGTGGAAAGCTGTGTGGAGATTTCTGGACCTACTAAACATAGAGCTTCCATATGATCCAGCAATTCCACTCCTAGGTATTTACCCAAAGGACACAGAAACATCAATTCCAAAGAACACCTGCACCCCTATGTTTATAGCAGCACTGTTTACAATAGCTAAGCTTTGGAAACAACCCAAATGCCCAAAAATAGATGACTGGATCAAGAAGATGTGGTCCATATATACCATGGAATATTACTCAGCATTCAAAAAAGATAAACACATGCAATTTGCAGCAACATGGATGGCGCTGGAAGGGATCATGCTCAGCGAAATAAGCCAAAAAGAAAAAGAAAAATACCGGACGGTCTCACTCATAGCAGGAATCTAGAAAACTTAAATAAGGGACCAGGAAAATGAATAACTATAAGAAAGTGAAAATCAAAATGAACAAAAAACTATGAACCAGAGACACTTTTAGGGGGGCGGGGGCGGGAGGGGAGGGATTGGAGTCAGAATGGGGGGGCTGCAATTGTATGGGGAATATAACAATAAAATTTAAAAAAAAAAAATAAATTAATTAAAAAAAAAAAAAAGAAGAAGATAGGTTGAAAATGAAAACACCAACTGCCGAAGATAGAGAAAGAATAGCCGCACAAGTGCAAAAGAAGGAGCAGGGCCTCCCTGGTGGCTCAAGGGGTTAAGCACAGCACTATGAAGCAATCCGCAGCCACTGCAGCATGAGTTCGATCCCCGGCCAGGGAGCTACCCACATGGCGCAGCAGACCTCTCCTTTCTCGCCCGCTGCTCCCCTCAGCAGTGTATATCAGTCAGTGTGCTGGTTCTGCTCCTCACTCTGTCTCTGGTGAATCCTCTCACCCCCCACACCTTGGCCTGTACCCCAGTTCTTGTATGCATAAATAAATAAATCTTAAAAAAAAAAAAAAGGAACAGTCAGGAAATGACAAAATTGAAAGCAGAAATTAACAGAAAACAACATAAGGGTTGGTTGTGTGAAAAGGTCAATTAATTTGGCAAACTGCTGGTGAGACTGACAGAGAGGTCACAAATAAACAACTAGGAACACACCATTAGGAAGCTTCGGGAAGTGCAGATGCTATGCAAGGGCAAAGGATGCCATGAGGGAAGTGAGGGCACGGGGAACCTGGGAGAGAGCCAGGCTTGCAGTCCCATTTGCCAACGTCACTCATCTGACAACCGAAAGGGGTTGCAACTGCCTGCCCTCCTGTGTCTGACAGACTGAGCCTGGTCATGGCCCCTGCTCTCTTTGCAAGAGAGAATAGAAAGTGTTTCTGTCTTCTTCCTCAGACAGGCAGTCCTCTCCAAACTTAGGCGGTGTGATCAAAAGATGCTAAAAATGGCCAAGAAGGCAATTTTTATATATTTTCAACCACAATTTTTTTTTTAATTATAAGGTGCAGGAGCAGCCACAAAGCATGTCAAAGGACCATTACCAACAGTGCTTATTAAGACTCCAGGCAAGAGGGCCTCCCTGGTGGCCTTAGGGGTCAAGCACAGCACTGTGAAACTGTCCGCAGCCTCTACAGTACGAGTTGAATCCCCAGCTGACCAGAGAGCTATCCACATGGCTCAGCAGACCTCTCCTGTCTCACTCCCACAGTGTATTTCAGTAGATCTGCCTGTTCTGCTCCCCACTCTGTCTCTGGTGAATCTTCTCACACACACCCACACCTCTGGCATACACCCCAGTTCTTGTATGCATAAATAAATAAATATATATATAAATATAAATCTTAAAAAAAAGACTCCAGGCAAGGCTGAGAAGAGTCTGAACTTTTGCCCTTCTTGCAAGCTAACAATTTAAGCTGCCACACTTTCAGGGATGTTGGCAGGAGACAAGAGAATCCTGGGTGGAGACAAAGGACATTGTTACTTGAAGCACAGCAAGCTGTGGAGGAGTCACATCTACAGGAACCACGTCTGTGTAGCTATGAAGCCCAGGTGGATGTCCAGCACATAGTGGGGCTGCGTCACAGCTGAGGAGCCCCAAGCTTGGGGGACTACAAGCAAATCCAGCCAGTCTTTACCCTGGAAGTCGACCTCAAAAAGTGACATTTAGGGCCTCCCTAGTGGCACAAGGGGTTAACCACTGCACTATGAGGCAATCCACAGCCTCTGCAGCACAAGTTCAGTCCCCAGCTGGCCAGGGAGCAACCCACACGGCAGCAGACCTCTCCTGTCTCACCTGCTGCTCCCCACAGCAGTGTATTTCAGTCAGTCTGATTGTTCTGCGCCCCGCTCTGTCTCTGGTGGATCCTCTCACCCCCCCATACCTCTGACCTACACCCCAGTTCTTCTATGCATAAATAAATAAAAATCAATTATTCAAAATAAAGTGAGGAGGGTCTCACTGGTGGCGCAAGGAATTAAGCACAGCACTGTGAAGCTATCTGCAGCCACTGCAGCACAAGTTTGATCCTCAGCCAGGGAGGTGACCCACATGGCGCAGCAGACCTCTCCTGTCTCACCTGCTGCTCCCCTCTGCAGTGTATTTCAGTCAGTCTGCCTGTTCTGCTCCCTGCTCTGTCTCTGGTGAATCCTCTCACCTCCACATCTCTAGCCTGTACCCCAGTTCTTTATTTTAAAAAAATAAATAAAAATAAATAAAATGAGGAAAAAGTTTAGTGCCCACAACCTAGTCTTCATCTTGGACACTGTTACTCCAGGGGCTCTCTGAATTAGGCTTTGAGTTTCCTGGTATGCAAGGCAAAAAAAGAAGTTATAACATCATAGGGTCTAAAACATAAACAATAAACACAAGACATTTTATTCAGAAGAAAGCTGGCTGTTCCTATACTAAAATAGCAGCATCTATTTTACCATCTATTTGCCCCACCTCCTTTACCATATGTTATAGTAAAAAGCATCCTCAGTAATAACAGTATCTCTTACACAAATACAGTAATATTTCTGTTGTTCTTCCCTACAGCATCCCTGTGGAAGGATACACATATCCTACACTTGGATTCAATAAGAGAAATTCTAGAGCAGCCAAAAACCTCATGGGATTCTCAGAGGTATGACATGGTGACAGGGCCTTCAAGGCTGACCCGATTTGCCTGAACCTGCTCTGGCCTCATTACTGGGCCAATGAGGGGGTTTCCTCACTGACCAGCCTAATAACTGGGTCTCCAGACAGTGGCTTTGGCCCACGGCCTTCTGGCAGCCCCTCCCACATCTGTCGCAGACATCACTGGCCCACCCCAGGACTGGTCCCCAGGCCCCGTGCAAGCCAGCTCAGCTGGCAAGACAGCTGTGAAGATATTTGCTCTCCATGTGATCAACAAAAGATCCTGATCTCTTATACATCAGTAAGAAAAAGATAAACAAGCTAAAAGAAAAATAGGCCAAGGATCTGAACAGGCCTTCCAAAGAAGAGGGCTGTCCATGGCCAATATACGGGAGAAATTGCTTAGTCTCAATAATAATAATAATAAGTAGGGAAATATAAATGAACACTGGAATGAAGTATCATTTTACACCCAAAAGATTTGCAAAAATTACTGTCTCATCAGAGCAAGTGAAGAAATGGGAAGGATATGGCTTGTTCTTGGGAATATAAATTAGTGCAAGCCCTTGGGAGAACAATTTCACAATTCTTTTTTGGGGGGCGGGACAGAAAAGGTGGATTTATTGAAATACAGTGCTAAGAGAAGCAGCAGGTGAGACAGAGGAGGTTGGCAGCCCATTTTTTTAAGATTTATTTATTTATGCATACGAGAACTGGGGTACAGGCCAGTGGTGTGGGAGGTAAGAGGATTCACCTGAGACAGAGTGGGGAAACAGAACAGGCAGACGGACTGAAATGCACTGCTGAGGGGAGCAGCGGGCGAGACAAGAGAGGTCTGCTGTGCCATGTGGGTTGCTCCCTGGCCAGCTGGGAATCGAATTCATGCTGCAGTGGCTGTGGACAGCTTCATAGGTCGCATCTTAACCCCTTGTACCACCAGGGAGGGCCCCCAATTTGACAATTCTTAATAAAGCTGAAGGTGCATAAAGCATCATGACCCAGAACTTCCACTTCAAACTGACAACTACAGGGAAAGTCTCTGGCTTGTCCAAGGAGATGCGACAGAGAAGGCCCAGTGGTACCGACCACCATCAGGGAGTATTAAGCCAGGAGGGACAGGTAAACGTGATCGTCATGAGGTGAGAGACACCAGAGATTTCAGTAAGTGGGTTCCATTTACACGGATCAGCACTGACAGGACTTGAAGTATAATGTTAAGATAAAGTGATTTAGGGCCTCCCCGGTGGCGCAGCGGTTGAGCGCTGGGTTGCGAAACTGCGCGCGGCCTCTGCGGCGCCGGTTCGATCCCCGGCTGCTCCCCGGCCACCGGAGGAGGGCCCCACATGGCGTGCAGACCTCTCCTGCCGCCCGCTGCTCCCCTCAGCAGTGTACTTCGGTCCTTCTGCCTGCTCTGCTCCCCGCTCTGGCTCTGGTGAATTCTCTCACCCTCCCGCGCTTCGGACTGTACCCAGTGCATGTATAAACAAAAAAAACAAAAACAAACAAACCAGCAAACAAATAAATAAAGCATGCCTCTATAAAAAAAAAAAAAAAAAGATAAAGTGATTTACAAAATTATATGTAATATTACGATATCACTTATGTAGTATTTTAGAACACAATACCATATACTGTGTGTGGATATAAACCTATATGGTAAATGTTTTAAAATGTGTTAGGAAATGATAAAATACTTCAGGGAGCAAGAAAGAGGGAAGCCAAGGGTGGGATTTTGTTCTTAACTATATATATAGTTCTTAACTATATATTTTGATCTTAACTATATATATATATATATATATATATATATATATATATATATCTGTGTGTGTGTGTGTGTGTGTGTGTATTAAAGTCAGGGGCCTCCCTAGTGGCACAAGGGGTTAAGACGTTCAGCACAAGTTAGATCCCCAGCCAGGGAGGTGACCCACATGGTGCAACAGACGTCTCCTGTCTCTCCTCCTGCTCCCCTCAGCAATGTATTTCACTGGATCCGTCTGTACTGTTCCCCACTCTGTCTCTGGTGAATCCTCTCACCCCCCACACCTCTGGCCTATACCCCAGTTCTTGTATACACAGATAAATAAATCTTTAAAAGAAAAAAATTAAGATTAAGCCCAGGCTGTCTATGCTAAGCTAATTCCTGGTTTTACTTTGTCTTTCCTGCCTCTGCTCTCATTCTACCCCAATTTTGCATTGTATTTGATTTTTTTTTTTTTTGCTTTTTTTCTTTTCTTTTCTTTTCTTTTTTTGCATACTTTTTTTGAAAAATTGGGAGGAGCCCTCCCTGGTGGCACAAGAGGTTAAGACGTGACCTATGAAGCTGTCCGCAGCCTCTGCAACACCAGTTCAATCCCCGGCCAGCCAGGGAGTTACCCACATGGCACAGCAGACCTCTTCTGGCTTGCTCGCTGCTCCTCTCAGCAGTGTACTTTGGTCAATCTGCCTGTTCTTTTCCCCACTCTGTCTCTGGTGAATCCTCTCACCCTTCACACCTCTGGCCTATACTCCAGCTCTTATATGCATAAATAAATAAATCTTTTAATAAATGAAAAAAGAAAAGAAAAATTCAGAGGGCCTCCCTGGTGGCACAGGGGTTAAAGTCTCAGTGCTATCAAGCTATCACCAGACACTGCAGCATGAGTTCATGAATTCAACACCCACCCCCCACCCCCAACCCCCGCCCAGGGACCTAACCCACATGGCCCAGCAGACCTCTCCTATCTTGTCTGCTGCTCCCCTCGACAGTACATTTCAGCCAGACCACCTGTTCTGCTCCCCACTCTGGTGAATCCTCTCACCTTCTGCACCTCTGGCCTGTACCCTAGTTATTTATTTTTTTTAAAGATGTATTTATTTATGCACACAAGAATAGGGTACAGGTCAGAGGTGGGGGAGGGTGAGAGGATCCACCAGAGACAGAGTGGGGAACAGAACAGGCAGATTGACGAAATACACTGCTGAGGGGAGCAGCGGGTGAGGCAGGAGAGGTCTGCTGCGCCATATGGGTAGCTCTCTGGCCAGGTGGGGATTGAACTCCTGCTGCAGAGGCTATGGATAGCTTCACAGTGCTGTGCTTAACCCCTTGCGCCACCAGGGAGGCCCTACACCCCCGCTCTTGTATGCATAAATAAATAAATCTTTTTTAAAAACCCAAAACAGGGCCCAAAATAGGGCCTAATTAAAAGCAAAACAAAAGAGCAGGCTGCGGTTATGCAGTGATGGCAGCAGGACAGAGACCACTGCTTCCCAATCCACCTGGAACCCCCTCTTCTCTGACACCACCCCCTCCACAATGCACACAAGAACCCAGCTGCCCCAGCCTGACAGACCTTGTCCACACAGCCTGGAGGTCACCTGCCCTAGTTTCTTGCTGGAAAGCCTACCGGCTCATCCACCCATAACACACACACACACGCACACACACAGGCACACACACTCCTGCCAGAACGCATCCCAGATGGCCACCGGGGTCGAGCAGAGAACATGTGCCTTAGAGCCAGCCGGCCTGGGCTCAAACAGCAGTTCTGCAGCATCTCGGCCATGTGACCCTGGGCAAGTCACTGTGACTCACGGCAGGGATGAAAGAATGCAGGAGAGAAGGAACTCCATGATGCAGAGCTGACCTGCCTGCCCTCGGTGCTGTCCTCTGGTCGCACAGATGTTTGAGAGGAAGCAGTGGTTGTGCAATTCTACCTTGTGTGTTTCAGTCATTTTAGGGATTCACTGAGATAGCAGCTGCTCCTCTCCTCTCAGAATGGCCTGCCCCTGCCCTCCACACTACCTCAAAGAGTGGTCCTCAGGCCAGCAGCATCACCTCAGCTGGGAAATCGTCTGCTGGACGCGAATGCACGTGGGAACCGGAGAAGCCCTGCTCTGGCCCAGGAGAGCAGAGCGACTTCCCCGTGGCCCAGAAACTCTAAAGTCACAAAACTGAGAAATCAGGCACTAGATACTCCTTTATTTTCAAAGTTGCTTCCAGGGCAAAAGAGCCTGCTGCCACCACTTCCATCAGCACCCCCACCCCACCCCACCGAGCCCAGGGGAGAGGACCACGTGCAGAGGCAGAACTCACAAGCAAAAGGGGACAAGGTTGTGCCTTCTCCCTCCCACAGGCCTCCATCCACCCACCTGCCCTGCAGGCCAATCAAGGAGGTGATCTGGGAGGGCTGCCTGCACGGAGAACTTACTGACAGTCCCATTCCCTGGAGCGGCAGCTCAGTGGTCAACAAGTGACCTCCCCCAAAGCCATTTGAACAGCCCTGTTCCTCCAGGAGGGCACCAGGGGAGGAGAGATGAATGAGCTGGCAGAGGGGTGAGTCATGGTACACCAAGACTGTAATGCCCCGGAGTATTCCTTCAGGGCTGCTGCCAGGCTCTCCCTACCGCCTGGGGCCTGACACAGGGCTCCCTTCTCACTGGCTCATTCCAACCCCAGTTCCTTGTGCTGCAGGGTCCCTGGGCCTGTAGGGCTCTGCAAGGCCCTGTGTCCGCTCGTCATGAACATACATCTCTGCCATATGGTGGAGGGCAGGCTGCCTTTCTCTCTGCCTCCTGTCCTGTCCATTTCTTTTGTCTGCTCAAATTGAGGACCCATTCAGGAAAGTCAACATCCAAACTGTAGGAAGAACAAATAAAAGGACAGGAAACAGACAACAGAAGGGCAGAAATTATTCAATCCTAACAGTCAAAAAGTAGAAGGCACTCAAATATCCAACAACTGATGAACAGGTAAGTAAAGTGTGTCACAGCCAGAAAATGGGATATCATTCAGCCAGAAAAGAAAGGACACCCGGACACAGGGGACAGTGTGGATGAACCTTGAAACATGCTGGGTGAGGGAAGCCAGACACGGAGACCACAGTTGCAAGACCCCTTCCACATGAATTGCCCAAAAGAAGCCAAGCTACGGAAGAAGAAAGGGGGGGCCTCCCCTGGTGGCGCAGTGGTTGAGCACTGGGTTGTGAGGCTGCCTGCAGCCTCTGAGCGCCAGTTCGATCCCCGGCCACCGGCGAGGGTCCCACAAAAAAAAAAAAAAAAAAAAAAGAAGAAAGCGGAATGGGGGGAGGTAGAGAATGGCTAAGAGGCATGGAGTTTCTTCTTCAGAGTAATAAATGTATTCTAGAATTGACTGTAAGATGGTGGTTGCACAACTCTGAGAATGTACTAAAAAAATTTGAACTGGACACTTCATTTTTTTTAAGATTTATTTATTTATGCATGCAAGACCTGGGGTGTAAGCCAGAGGTGCAGGGGGTGAGAGGATTCACCAGAGACAGAGTGGGGAGCAGAACAGACAAATCCACTGAAATACACTGCTGAGGGGAGCAGCGAGAGAGACAGGAGAGGTCTGCTGCGCCATGTGGGTAGCTCCCTGGCCTGCTGGGGATCTACTTCATGCTGCTGTAGCTGGCAAGAGCTTGACAGTACTGTCTTTAACCCCTGTGCCACAAGGAAGCCCCCTGAACTGGACACTTTAAATGGGTGCGGTGTGTGTATGTACTCTATAGCTCAGTACAGCCATTGCTGGGTTTGTTTGTTTGTTTGCTTTAAGCAAGCATTCAAGAACATTTCTCTAAAATGAAGGACATGCGTTTCCAGACTAAAATGGCTCATTGGGTGCCAATATGATGGAAAAAAACAGACCCAGAGTCCATCATCATAAACTTTAGGCACAGATAATTGACTTCCAAAGAGGAAAACATAGGTCTAAATAGGGTGAGGAGCCAGAATGGCTTCAGAGTGCTGGGCCTACATTAGAAACCCGAGCAGAGAACATGGGAGTCACTCTCAAGAACCCCCAATCATACTCAAGACTGGACCAGAGGCAATCATGGCTTCAACATTCCGAAGAACCCCCCCCCCACACACACACACACACAGACTATATAGCCAGACAAACATGTAATCCAGTGGGAGGGTAAACCAGAGGTTTTTGGGGAGCAGCCTTGTCTGGAGAGGTTTTCCACCCACCAGCCCTTCTCACAGAGTTAGAGGATGTTCTCCACCAATAGGAAGGAGCAGGCTGGATGACATGGGCCACAGGGCAGAGGGATCCACCATCACAGAAGGGCAGAGATGCCCGGAAAAGTGGAGAAGCTGGGGGACCTCCCTGGTGGCACAAGGGGTTAAGACGCAGCCTATGAAGCAATACCTAGCCAGCAGCATGAGTTCAATCCCTGGCCGGCCAGGGAGCTATCCACATGGCGCAGCAGACCTCTCCCCTCAGCAGTGTATTTCAGTCAGTCTGCCTGTTCTGCTCCCCACTCTGTCTCTGGTGAATCCTCTCACCCCCCACACCTCTGGCCTGTACCCCAGTTCTTGTATGCATAAATAAATAAATCTTAAAAAAAATAAAGTGGAGAAGGAAGAGCCCAGGGCTCCAGTCAGACCACAGAGATGTTCTGCCATCTTCTAAAATAAATAAATAAATAAACTCAATGTACAAAAAATGGGAGGCCTCGCCCAACGTTCACCTGCTCTTGATCATTTGCTGATGACATTCCTTTGGCCCTGATGTCCACCTGGCTCGGCAGGGTCCCTCATGCCTTGACCACTGCAGACTGAGGAGTGGCTATGCAGAGGAGCCTTCCTCCCCCGCCCCTTCCCACTAGACACTCAGATGTGGGCCACACCACAGACCTGCAGGGACCCCCAAGTTTTCAGGACTAGAGTCCTTACTCACCGATGTCTCCAGAAGGGGCGCTTGTCCCCTGTCAGGAAAGCGAGGCCACGTGACCAGAGGCTCTGTCCAGTTGACCTTCCTGACAGCTTTGCTTGGCCCTTCTTCACACTGGCTCTAGTTTCTGCCAATTTGTAAAGTGACCTCCTTTTTCATTCATTTACATGCAAATCCTGCTGGATGAAACTTTTTAAAGTTTCTTTTTTGGTTGAGGAAGAAACGAGCCTGTGAAAAAAAGAAAAAAAATGAGTGTGCCAGTGCAAAACAAGAAGGTGAGAGGTAACATGGAAAGTCTAAGGCCAGAAGTCAAGCCAGAGAGGCAGGCTTTAGGGCTGAGCCTGGACCACAGGGCGGCAGGCTTGGCTGAGGGCTGGAACTTCAGTCTGCAGGTGAGTGGACACCACCTGAGGGTCACTCTCAGAATGCCCTTTCCCTCCAAAGAGGAGCTGTGCAGACCTAGTTAGGGTCCTGGGGCACCCTAGGGAGTCCTGTTGGAGCCCACAGACCCCCACACTGGCTGCCCCTTGCCCTAGGCTGCCTGGCCTGGGGGGGGTCTCTGACAGTGGGCAAACCCTGCATTGCTGACACCTAGGCTGCCTGGACAGAGGCCCCACAGGTAAGCACGGAGTTTGTCTCGGTCTCACAGTCACACTCAGAGCCCCTGGTCCTGGACAGCAGTCAGAGCCTGTGCTGGTCCCAGCTTTCCCCACCTGTCCTCAAGGATCAAGAGAGAGTGGCCACAAGGGGCCTCCCTGGTAGAGTAAGGGTTAGTCTCAGCACTGTCACTGCTGTGGCTTGAGTTCCATCCCCGGCCAGGGAGCTAACCCACATGGTGCAGGAGACCTCTCCTGTCTTGTCTGCTGCTCCCCTCAGCAGTGTATTTCAGTGGATCCGCCTGTTCTGCTCCCTGCTCTCTCTAGTGAGTGCTCTCTCTTACACCCCAGTTCATATAAGCATAAATAAATAAATCTTTTTTTAAATATTTATTTTATTTGTGCATGCATGCAAGAACTAGGGTACAGGCCAGAGGTGCTGGGCAATGAGATTCACCAGAGACAGAGTGGGGAGCAGACCAGGCAGATTGACTGAAATACACTGCTGAGGGGAGCAGCAGGCGAGACAGGAGAGGTCTGCTGCACCATGTGGGTTGCACCATGGACAGTGGGATTGAACTCGTGCTGCAGTGGCTGCAGATAGCTTGATAGCGCTGTCTAATCCCTGTGCCACCAGGGAGGCCCCCATAAAATAAATCTTCTTAAATAGGTGGGGGGGAGAGTGGCCATGCCAGGTTAGGTTTCTCACCTGGGCCACAGATGAACATCTGGAAGGGCTGCGGGAGTCCACGCATGATAAAGGGAGCCACAGAGTGCCTACTGCGTGGTGTTTCTCCTGCAGCCCCAAAAAGGGTCCTCATCCCCATATCCCTGCTCACTGGACTGGACCCCCTAGTAGCGCTTCCTTATCCACCTTTGTACTCACCACAGCCCGCAGGGGGCCCTCAGAGCCTTTGTTATCCCTCAAAAGACAGGAGCACAAATTGGGGGTTCATCACAGTGTCACAGCCTAAGAACCCAAACTGGCCCAACCCTAGCCCAGGCGCCCCACGACCGCCGACTCCTTCAGAGCAGCGCGGCAACGCCGACCACTACCACGAGGTGGCGCCAGGAAAGCTCCTGAGACTCCACCCGACCCATCCGGGCTCCATTTCCTACCCCAAGGCGCCGGCTGCGGCGGGCGGGCGCCCCTCAGCCTCACCCCGCCCGCGCGGCGCCCTGGTCGACAGTAGAGTAGACTTGGGGGCAGCGAGCCGGGAAGGGCGGAAACAGGCGTGGAGCCGCCGGGACGTCGTGGAGGGAGCCCAGGGACCGCCTCGCTGCAGGGCGGCCTGGAGACGGCAACGCAGCAGCGTTATGGGGTCCGGACGGTGCCGCGATCAGGTGTGCAGCACCCCCTCTCTGCAGGGTCCGTTGGGATGAACTTTGCTCCTCCTGCATTGCGAAAGGGGGGAAGGGAATAGGACGTAGAGAAACAACGGGAGACATTGCCGATGGCAGAGCACCTCCCGTGCCCGGCTCCGCCCGCGCCCGGCCCCAGTCTTCATGGGGATGCTCCCGTCGCTGGCCGGTCCCAGAGCTGGAGGACCCCGCGCCCGGCGGCGCCGCACAGCCCTCGGCGGGGGGACTCATGCAACCCGAGCTCACAGCTGCTGCCCTCTCCGCCACCCCACCGCCCCCCATCCACACAGGGCCGCCTCAGCCTCTTGTTAGGACAGAGGTGCTGCCCACTGTGCTGACCTGGAGGCAGCGCGGCCACCTGGCACGTGCCGAACCTGAAGCCCAGGTGCCTCCAGGCTCCCCACCCAATCCCACCCCTGAACTGGATTCCCTCCCTCGCACGCTCAAGCCCTGACCTGGAGAGCAACGTGGAGGCACGGAAGGGACTGAGCCCCCCGCCCGCCCCCCGCCCCGCCCCCACGGGAATAACACTGCCTGCACCTAGGCTGTGTGCCCCTGGGCCCGTCGTCCAGCCTTCCCGCACCCCACTGTTCTGAGGGGTGCTCACAGCCACGCTGGAGAGTTGCTGGAACTACTAGAAACCAGAGCGTGCATGAAAGAAAATTCCTGGTGTAGTGGAGCCCCAAGAAACTGGTTATTGAATAGCGATTTTTCATTCCCATTTGGTACCAGGCCCTCTCTTGGGGCTCCAGGGACCTCTCAGATGAATGAGCTGTGACTGCTGCCCTCCAGGAAAGACTGCTGGGGAAGACAAGGTCTACCTTCTGCACCCCACCCCCCAGATCCAGGATGGGGGGTGCGGTTTGACCCAAGAGAACCACGAAAGCGTGGAGACGAGGCGGTGTTTTGCTGACACTAAATGTGGTGACGCTCAGTGTTGGTGACATCTCTGCCGTGAATGTGCGCGGGTCACAGGACGCGTGGCTGCCCTTTCTGAGCAGCGCCCCGCGCCAAGCTCCTCGCTGCATCCACTCGACAAGTGTGTGCGGAGGGCGGGCTGGCTGCCGGGCAGGGCATGGCCTTGCACAGCCCCGGGGAGCCCCCCACGGAGCAGACAGTGGGGGCGGGGGAGGGGTACAAAGGGCAAAGAATTCCTGGCACCGACCCACTGACACTCGAGGTAAATAAGTGCCTCTGAGGGAATCGCAGTGGCCGCGAGGAGGGCAGCTACGTGGGTGGAGCCCTGGTAGCATCTGCCCAGATGCCGGCGAGGAGAGGGGGCGTGTCAGGCACAAATTTTAAAACAATAAGAATCCACTAGAAGTCCGTCTGCTTTTTATTATCACTGCGCACCAGCAGTTCTAAACAATGTCCTCCCCCCACATCCTTTTGTTGGTTAAGACCTCAACAATTATTTCACTTACTGTTGACTTTTAATAATGTATGTTTCAAATTAGCACGTTTTTATTACTTATCCTTTAATAAGCATTGTGTTCTACTTGGAAGTTAATGGGGAGAATTCCCAGTCCCTTAGCCACTCCCCACACGCGGGTACCCAGCGCCCCTGGTCACGTGGACTCAGAATTGTTCACACTCACTTCAGAGGAAAGTTGCATCTTGAATTCTTGCTGCCCTTCCCTTAAGCGGTGGGTTTGAGGAAAGCATTGCTAGCAAGGTTCTTTGTGACCATTTGTTTAAAAATTTCCAGCTGGAAAGATATGTGAAAACTGCCAGAGTCAATCCTGAATAACAGAGTACTGCAATTTCTGGAACTTATTGTGAAATGGATTTTTTTTTCCGAATTTCTGTCACACTTATCCTTATATATATAAGATTTATTTATTTATTTATTTATTTATACAAGCACTGGATACAGTCAGAAGCACGGGAGGGTGAGAGAATTCACCAGAGCCAGAGCGGGGAACAGAACAAGCAGACTGACGAAGCACACTGCTGAGGGGAGCAGCGGGCACAGCAGGAGAGGTCTGCGCTCCGTGTGGGACCCTCGTAGGCGGGCGTGGGATTGAGCCCGCTCTGCAGAGGCTGCCGGCAGCTTGGCAACACAGCGCTCAACCACTGCGCCACTGGGGAGGCCCTATCCTTATATTTTAAGCCTTTCCCTATTTGTGTGTCCATTGCTTCATATAAGAAGAAAACTTCCAAATAAAAATTATTAGGAAATATTACTTGGTCGATTACGATTAATGCTAAATTGACAATCTGCCCAAGCTATTTCTTGAACATAAATATATGATTCTGATGAAGTCACTGACAGTTTGCAGAAGGCTGGAAAACAGATGTAATGTTATTACCCATCCTGCAATAGATGTAGAAATGCATCTTTCCCTTTTGTAAAAAAAAAAAAAAGAAAAGTATTGATATAATTTAAAATGATTAATTCATTACTTTTTACTTCCTTTTTGTAGTTGTTTTACTTTATTTTTACTATGATTATATATATATATGAAATCCAATAAAAGTAAAATTTCCCTACATTTTTATTGACCACTATTGCTATTCATGTCATAGTTATTATTGAAAGTAATGTATAGGGCCTCCCCGGTGGCGCAGCGGTTGAGCGCTGGGTTGCGAAGCTGCCCGCGGCCTCTGCGGCGCCGGTTCGATCCCCGGCTGCTCCCTGGCCACTGGAGGAGGGTCCCACATGGCGCACAGACCTCTCCTGCCGCTCGCTGCTCCCCTCAGCAGTGTACTTCGGTCCTCCTGCCTGCTCTGCTCCCCTCTCTGGCTCTGGTGAATTCTCTCACCCTCCCGCGCTTCTGACTGTACCCAGTGCATGTATAACCAACCAAACAAACAAAGAAACAAATAAATAAAACATGAAAAAAAAAAAAAAAGTAAGTAATGTATAGAGGAGGTTTTTTTTTTTTAATCTGCTCTGGATATTAATACTGTAAGGATGCCACCACAGGCAGAGAAGGCTTCCCTGAGGATGTGACATCCCAGCTGAGGCTTCATGGGTGAACTAGAGATGGCCAGGAAAATAGGGTGGGGACAGTGCTTCAGGCAGAGAAGAGAGCATGTGCAAAGGCCCTGAGACAAGGCACAAGTTGGTGTGTAGGACTCAATACCACCACTACAGCTAGAGCAGAATGATCAAGGGGAAGTGCCACATGGAGACAGGAAATAGGGGCCATGTGATTAAGGCAGGATTTAGTTGAGATGTGAGAAAACCAAAAATAAGAGACTTAAGCTGGATCACAGGTTATGTCTGTTCCCATTAGAGAAACCCAGTGGCAGGCAGGTGATCTAGGACAGGTATGTGCATCCGCCCCTTCTGGCAAGTTCCTCCAGTCTCAGCATGGGCTTCCCCCTCATGGCCCAAGATGGCTGCTTGAGTATCTGCCATCATGTGTGTATTCTTTCTTGTCAGCAGGAAAGAGGAAGGGGCAAAGGAACACAATACCTGTATGCATCCTATTGGCCAAAATTTAGTCACAGGCCCCACCAACCTACAAGGGAGACTGGGAAATGAAGTTTACATTTAAATGGCTTTGTGCCCAGCTACAGAAAGGGCCTTCTATTTCTAAAGAGAAAACGAATGGATAATGGGGTGGGGGGGGCGGCAACTGTCTCTGCCACACCATAAAAAACAGATGCTTATCCAGGGGCAATGGTGAGCCATCAGAGGTTTAAAGAATGAGAATCGTGTGGTCATAGAGGTGGTAAGGGATGGCTGGGGTGAGCCGGGTGACTTCAAGGAGGCAGGAGGAGGCAATGACCCAGACAGGGTGGATGGAGGTGGAGTGGATGTGGATGGAGAGGTAGAGAAAGGCATCAAAGATGCAGAGACCAAGGTTAAAGGGTGGAACAGCTACTGAGACTGGCCCAGGTAGAAGGGAAGCAAGTTTGTGGGTGTCATCGTGAATTCAGTTTGGGATTTGTGATGTCCAAGGAGCCTATAACACACCCAGATGAAGGTTCTGGGGTCAGTCAGTTGGATCTACAAGTCCAGAGCACAGCGTGGGCCAGAGGGCAGATAGGAGGGCAGATGCCATGGTGAAAAGATGATTCTAACGCCACCAGCCAGTGAACACACGGATGCCAGTGAGCAGGATGAGCCCGGGAACTCCAGCAGTGATGGGAAGAGGAGAAGGAAGAGAGACAAACAGCAGGAAAGAAAAGACTCATGGAAACCAAGAGTGTTGAGTGTTGTTGTTTTTCTGTTTTGTTTTGTTTTTTTAATTTATTTTTACAAGCACTGGGTACGGTCAGAAGCACAGGAGGGTGAGAGGATTCACCAGAGCCAGAGCGGGGAACAGAACAGGCAGACTGACGAAATACACTGCTGAGGGGAGCAGCGGGCAGCAGGAGAGGTCTGCGTGCCATGTGGGACCCTTGCCCGGCAGCTGGGGATCAAACCAGCGCTGCAGAGGCTGCGGGCAGCTTCGTAGCCCAGCGCTCTTCCGCTAAGCAACCAAGGAGGCCCAAGTGTTGTTTTTTTTTTTTTTAAAGATTTATTTATTTATGCATACAAGAGCTGGGGTACAGGGGGTGAGAGGATTCACCAGAGACAGAGTAGGGAGCGAAACAGACAGATCCGCTGAAATGCACTGCTGAGGGGAGCAGCAGGTGAGACAGGAGAGGTCTGTTGCACCATGTGGGTAGCTCCCTGGCTGGGGATAGAAGTCGTGCTGCAGTGGCTGCGGATCACTTCATACTGCTGACGCTTGTGCCACCAGGGATGTCTCGAGTGTTGAGTGTTTAAAGGAGAAAAAGGAGGCCTCCCCACCACGTCCTAACCTGACCTGTACTGATGCAGGATAATGATGGGAGAACCTGTATCAGGGGTTGGCAGACCTGGGTTCTACACCTAGCCCTGATGCCTCCTTTTCTGGAACTCAATTCTTCATGTCAAACGAGGCCAAGTCACCACCCCTGCCTGGCTGGCACTATTGCTGCCTCTCCAACACCACTCCTTCTGACCCCCTAACAGATCATGGTTTTACTGGAGTTACTATAGAGACAGCCATTGCCCCATGTCCATTCTCTCCTTCTTCCAAGATTGGAGATTCCCACTGAGCACATGACCATCTAGCTAAAAACTACAACCCCCAGCCTCTTTTGCAGTGAGGTGTAGACTCATGACTGCAGTTTGATCTACCCTTTGATCTGGAAGAAGATATTATCTTCTAAGGGTGTTTGCTGTACAAACCTTGAGAGATGTGCAGAAATACAAGAGACCTAAGAATGCACTGTCTTCTAACATTGCAGTAATAATGGATTTTGAATGAGCAATGGTGTCATTATGCCACGGAGACATGAGGATGAATTACTGTCAGCTTCTGGGAAAGATCTTCCCTTCTTTCACTGCACAGCATTATGTTTAGATGTGATGTTTGGTGACAGGCAGCCATATTGTGACCCTGAGGAAAGCCATGTTTGACCTCTTGGCAAGGGCAGAGATGAAGGCTGAAAATAGCCTTAGTCCTGAGGACACCATTGAGCCACACAGTTAACCAGCACTGGAGCCACTTCACCTCTGGCCATCAGGAGAGCAGAATTGTCCTCATTGTTGAAGTCATTTGAGTCAGGTGTTCATGTTGTATCATCCTGAATCTAGCCAACCTGCCTTCCTTCTACAAGTGTTATGGGTCCATCTGGTACAAAAGCCCCTCTCAGTGCTTCCCCATGAGAGCTGGCTTTATGCCAGGGGGTGGGATGAAGTAGCTCCATTAAGGGTTCTCTTCACCTGAAGCCATGGGTCTAAGTACCTGGCCTGACCTTCAGCAGAGGACTGGGCCAGTTGGCTTAGTGGGGTCTTTTCCAGCTTTGAGCTCTGTGGCTGTGTGACGCTACCTCACTTCCCCAGCACAGCTACTCCTACACTCCATTGGAGAAAGTTCGAGAGAAGGATCCCTGCATTTCTATTAGGGTGAAACAGGGGAGAGAGGAATGGAGGCATGACCCATGTCCCTTTGCGGCTCCAATGGGAGCTTATTCTGCTTCATATTTGCCCTCCCTCCCCCACCCACGGGAAGCCCCAGCAGAGGCTGAGGCCAGCCTGGGAAGGGTAACATTTGATGGAGGAGGCTGCACAACCTTGAGGGAGTGGCTGCTCAGAGAGGAGCCTGGACCACCAGGTGATGACTCGGGGGTGGGGGTGGGCACCCTGAGGAGCAAAACCTGGCGACACACTGGTTGGTTTCAGTGTAGATTGAGGCTGTGGATGACAGATGGTTTGTCAGTTCAGTTCATCAGGACTAATGGGCTGCTCTGTTACCCGCCCACGGAACACACGGGGTGCAAATTTGAAGGAGAGCTTTTTGGAAATGCTGGTTTTTAAGTCAAATGTGATTCTAATAGGGGGACTTAGGCACTTTGAACAAGGTAGGGAGGGGACATTTAGGCCAAAAGCAGGGACTTTATTACCCTCAGATCTTCAAATGACCCTCCTTCTCTTCTCAATTTATTTCTTTTAAGGTGTATTTATTTATGCATACAAGAATTGGGTGTAGGCCAGAGGTGCAGGGGGTGAGAGGATTCACCAGAGACAGAGCGGGGAGCAGAACAGGCAGACTGACTGAAATACACCGCAGAGGGGAGCAGCAGGCGAGACAGGAGAGGTCTGCTGCCCATTGTGGGTCAGCTCCCTGGCTGGGGATAGCTTCAGAGTGCTCAGACTGAGCCCCTTGCACCACCAGGGAGGCCCTTCTCTTCTCAATGTAATTCAAAAGCACCTAGAGTGTGCAGATGAAAAGGACACAATTGCCATCCACTGCTGACTCAACATCCTGGAAGGGGCAGAGGATAGCACCCCCTTCTTAGCTCAGGCTCACTTCCTCCAGGCAGCCTTTCCAGAGTACTTTCTGCCCTCATGTCTCCTGGCTCCACTGGGTTATCCTCCTGCTCCTATCCTCCAGAACAGTAGCCAGATTGCATTGAAACTCTTCCCTTGTGGCTTTTCCCACCCACTCCCCTGGCCAGGCACAGGGAGCAGAGCAGGGGGCATGTCCTGAGAGGCTAAAAGAGATGAGATCCAGCTGGGAGATCCAGCAGGAAAGGCTTTAAGGAGAGTAGAACAGAAGGAAGGGGCTGGCAATGGAATGGCCTGTGAGATGGAGGGAGCACGGGTGCAGCGAGACAAGGCCAGGCTGGGGGAGAGCAGAGAGATTCAGCTGGCAAGGCTGGATGGCAGAGGCTTTGAGTGCCCTTGGTGCTGCAGGCATGGGGAAGCCCCTGGAGAACTCTAAGCAGGGAAATTAACCATCATAAAGCTTTATTTGAGCAATTGTGATGTGCCAGTCACCGGCTTAAGCGTTTTACATGTATTTGCTCTTTTTTAAAAAAAAAGATTTATTTATTTATGCATCCAAGAACTGGAGCATAGGCCAGGGGTGCGGGGGATGAGAAGATTCACCAGAGACAGAGTGGGGAGCAGAAAAGGCAGATCAACTGAAATACACTGATGAGGGGAGCAGCAGGCAAGTCAGGAGAGGTCTGCTGAGCCATGTGGGTCAGTTCTCTGGTCGGGGATGGAATTCATGCTACAGTGGCTGGGGATAGCTTCATAGTGCTGAGACTTAATCCCTTGCGCCACCAGGGATGCCCCATTTTGCTGAATCTTTCAACACAGGGCAGGTCATGCCTGTCTCCTGGCCCAGCTGCTGCACCTCCATGAAGCAGGCCCAACCCTGTGTGCTAGCCAGGCCCAAGGGATGCCAAGAACCTCAAGCCCTGCCACTGACACCCTTGTATGTTCCCTCCTATGTTGAACAGAATGACTGTGTGGCCAAAAGGATATTGCAGGACTGACAGTGCGTGGCTTCTGCCTGCTCTCAGTTTGGGGTGATCTGCTCTGGGGAAGCTGGCCATGGTGTCAGGAGGAGCAATTCAATGGAAAGATGCCCAGGGGAGGTTCTGAGGCCTCGTGCCAACAGCTATGAGAGGGCACTGCCTCGAAAGTGGCTCTCTCTGCCCCCATCATGCCTTCAGATGACTGCAGCCCTGGCCAACGTCTCACTGCATGTCATGTCAGACCCCAGGCTAGAAGCACCAAGGTCCCTGATTCCTACTCACCAAGCTCTGGAGTAATTGATCTCTCATCAATAGGTAACTACAAACTCTATTCAGAGTGCGGCACCTCCTGGCTGTGTGACTGTGGGTGTCTTTATCTCTGACCCTTGGGCTCTTGCTCAGGCCCTTTGGCTAATCTCCAGGTAGGTGCAACCAGCAACCCCCATTAAGGTCCTTCAATCATGGGAAATTGGCATGTCCCAGATGAATGTCTCTTGAATCCACCTCCCACCGCAGTTCAGGCCCTCAACTTTTTTCCATTTAATTACTGAAACAGCCTCCTTGTGGAGTCTCCTGCTGTGTATAAGGCTTCAAATAACAAAATCCTAAACTACCAGTGGATTACATTAAACAAAGGGTATTTCTCACTCATGTTCAAGAAGTCAAGGCGCAGTCCAGGTCTGGCATGGCGTGCCACATGCCAGGAGCCCCGGTGCTTTGTACCTGCTTGCTCTGCGGCGTGCTGCTTTCATTCCCAATGTCTCCTCATGATCCAAAACAGCTACCTGTGCTCCGGTCATTTGCGTCCACATTCTAACCATTAGAAAGGCATAACTGGAGAGAAAGAAAATATCCTCTCTTTAAAAAACATTTGCTGATGGGCCTCCCCGGTGGCGCAGCGGTTGAGCGCTGGGTTGCGAAGCTGCCCGCGGCCTCTGCGGCGCCGGTTCGATCCCCGGCTGCTCCCTGGCCACCGGAGGAGGGTCCCACATGGCGCGCAGACCTCTCCTGCCGCCCGCTGCTCCCCTCAGCAGTGTACTTCGGTCCTTCTGCCTGCTCTGCTCCCCGCTCTGGCTCTGGTGAATTCTCTCACCCTCCCGCGCTTCTGACTGTACCCAGTGCATGTATAAACAAAACAAAAACAAAACAAAAACCAGCAAACAAATAAATAAAGCATGCCTCTATAAAAAAAAAAAAAAAAAAAAAAAAAAAACATTTGCTGATGGTGCAAGGGGTTAAGTCTCAGCACTAAGAAACTATGGGCAGACTCTGCAGCATTAGTTCGATCCCTGGCCAGGGAGCTACCCACAAGGCACAGCAGACCTCTCCTGGCTCCCCCGCTGCTCCCCTCACAGTGTATTTCAGCAGATCCTGCTCTGTCTCTGGCGAATCCTCTCACTCCCCACACATCTGGCCTAAACCCCAGCTCTTGTATGCATAAAATAAATCTTTATAAAAAAAATTTGCTGGGGCCTCCCTGGTGGTGCAAGGGGTTAAGTCTCAGTACTATAAAGCTATGGACAGGCACTGCAGCACGAATTCAATCCACAGCCAGGAAGCGACCCACATGGTACAGTAGACCTCTCCTATCTTACCCGCTCAGCAGTGTATTTCAGTCAATCTGCCTATTCTGCTTACCACTCTGTCTCTGATTAATCCTCTCACCCCTTGCACCTCTGGCCTACCCCCCAGCTCTTGTATGCATGAATAAATAAAATAAATCTTTAAAAAAACAACAACAGGACCTCCCGACGGCGCAACAGGTTGAACACTGCACTGTGAAGCTGTCCGCAGCCTCTGCAGCATGGGTTCGATTCCCGGCCAGCCAGGGAGAAACCCACATGGCGCGGCAGACCTCTCCTGCCTCACTCGCTGCTCCCCTCAGCAGTGTCTTTGGTCCATCTGCCTGTACCCCAGTTCTTGTACAAACAAATAAATACTAAAATAAATAAATAAACAACAACAAACATTTGCTTATTCCTCACTGACCACACCAAACAAGGGAGGCAAGAAAACAGTCTATTTTTGAGGATCATCGTGTGCTCAGCTAAAAAATACAGAGGGTTAGGGGCCTCCCTGGTGGCGCAAGGGGTTAAGCATCAGAACTATGAAGCTATCCACAGCTACTGCAGCACGAATTTGATTCCCAACCAGGGAGCTACCCACATGGCGCAGCAGACCTCTCCTGTTTCGCCCACTGCTCCCCTCAGCAGTGTATTTCAGTGGATCTGCCTGTTCTGCTCCCCACTCTGTCTCTGGTGAATCCTCTCACCCCCTGCACCTCTGGCCTGTATCCCTGTTCTTGTATGCATAAATAAATCAATCTTAAAAAAAAAACAAAAAACAGAGGGTTAATACTTAGGATGAAGAGATCAGGCTTATGAAACAACCAACAGATTAAGCTGCACCCACTACCTTCCCCAATAGCAGGGTTTTATGATCACTTCGGCTTATTTGTTCTCAAAATAAAAGAATACAGCATAGAATACTATGGACAAGAGAGGGATCACAGAGAGCTGGTGGCTGCACCATAAGCAGACCCCACTCTGGCCCGGGTTTCCTCAGCAGGTGTTATTTTATAATTAGGGACATGATGCACACAAGCAGACAACAAAAGAGCACCCCAGTTCTGACCTAAGTTACAAAAGAAATTGAAAACAAATATTTAGAGTTATAGCTCTTAAAACAGCGAAGAAAGGTGACCCCATGTTTCAAGGAAATAAAGTCTTTGCTGGTTCAATTCTTCGCATCAGGAAAAATTATTATATTTTCTTTGCACCTTAGGTTCTGGGCCTTGAATATATAAAATAGAGTCAGTTTTCTTCCTTGTAAATATAAAACTTTTATTGTTAGGTGATAGTAATGAGGAACAAAGATAAAACATGATTGAGCTCCTTGGTTTTTAAAAGAGGCCACACAATGAAAGAAACAGCCTTTAGGATATTCACAGAATCTTAGGAGCTGGAGTGAATTTGAGGTTCTTCCCCTGCGGGGGTTATCTATTCTTGTGCTATTTGAACCTTATCATAAGCATGGATTACACAGGTAAGTAGGGAAAAAAGACATTTAAAATAAGTAAAATAGGGCCTCCCTGGTGGCGCAGGCAGTTGAGCGCCGCACTGTGAAGTTGTCCGCAGCCTCTGCAGCGCGGGTTCAATCCCGGCCAGCCGGAGAGAATCCCACATGGCGCCGCAGACCTCTCCTGTCTCACCCGCTGCTCCCCTCAGCAGTGTATTTTGTCAGTCTGTTCCCCTCTCTGTCTCTGGTGAATCCTCTCACCCTCTGGCGCATCTGGCCTGTACGCCAGCTCTTGTACAAAAATAAATAAATCTTTAAAATTAAGATAAATAAATAAATAAAATATAGCCACTACTCCCTCTAAATAAAATAATATGCATTCATTAGAGAACATGCAGGGAGATGCACAGACTATTTTAATTACCCACAATTTCACTTTTCAGAGAGATCCCGCTGATTATATTTTAATAGGATGACTTCAGTCTTCTTCCTACACACATATATGTAGATAGGCAGAGAGAGAGATTTTAAAAACAAACAGGTTCATCCTGGATATAGTTTTTCCCCCAAGACTTTATTATAAAAATTTCCAACAATAGTAACATACATTTGAAGAGGTGTATACCTGCAAATCACAGAGTTGCAAGCCAGTTTACCTCACCGGAAAAAGAACTCCGAATTGGCAGCAAAGTGAAAAGAATTGTTCTGTCACCGCTCACATCCACCCCCTAGAACCTCCCACTAAGTGTGTTATACTTGCTTCATCAGTTATCCAACTGGTCAAGTTATTTTAAAAATTATCATACAGGGATCTCCCTGGTGGCCCAGTGGTTAAAATCTCAGCGCTATCAAGCTATTGGCAGCCACTGCGGCATGAGTCGGATCCCTGGCCAGGGAGGTGACCCATATGGTGCAGCAGACCTCTCCTGTCTCCCCGCTGCTCCCCTCAGAGTGTATTTCAGTAGATCTGCCTGTTCTGTTCCCCACTCAGTCTCTGGTGAATCCTCTCACCCCGCCCCATACCTCTAGACTGTACCCCAGTTCTTGTATACATAAATCTTTTTTTTTTTTTTTAAAGATTTATTTATTTATTTATACAAGCACTGGATACAGTCAGAAGCGCGGGAGGGTGAGAGAATTCACCAGAGCCAGAGCGGGGAGCAGAGCAGGCAGAAGGACCAAAGTACACTGCTGAGGGGAGCAGAGGGCAGCAGGAGAGGTCTGCGCGCCATGTGGGACCCTCGCTGGCGGCTGGGAATCAAACCAGTGCTGCAGAGGCTGCGGGCAGCTTAGCAGCCCAGCGCTCAACCACTGCGCCACCAGGGGAGGACCCATAAGTAAATCTTACTAAATAAATAAATAAAAATCTTTTTTAAAGTATCATATAGGGCCTCTCTGGCGGCACAAGGGGTTAAGACTCAGTACTATGAACCTATCCACAGCCACTGCAGCAAGAGTTCAATCCCCAGCCAGGGAGCAACCCACATGGTGCGGCAGACCTCTCCTGACTCGCCCGCTGCTCCCCTCAGCAGTGTATTTCAGTCCATCTGCCTGTTCTGTTCCCCACTCTCTCTGGTGAGTCCTCTCACCCCCCACACCTCTGGCCTGTACCCTAGTTCTTGTATGCATAAATAAATATTTTTTAAAAAAAGTATCATACAGTAACAGTGACCTCTTTGGAATGTGCAGTAGAGGAATTTCACATGTATGGATGCATGTAACCAGCACCATCAGGATTCAGAACAAGTCACTCTTCCCAAAAACTCCTTCATGCCACCCCTGATGGCCATTCTGTTGCCCTTCTCTGAGCCTGGCAACCAGTTCTCACCAATCTGTTCTCATCATCATGCTTTGACTTTTCTAGAATGGCAGAAAGGACTGGCTTTGTATGTCCTTGTTGTTACGTGTAGCAAGAACTCTTTCCTCCCTCCTGCTGAGTAGCAGCCGGTCATGTGGAGGCACCAGCAGGCCCTAAGCCACTCACAGTTCACACAGCTGTAGATGCTGCCGCATTTCGGTGACTGTGAACAGACCCACTATCAACATTCTCATAAAGGTATATGTGAAATTACGTTTTCATTTCCGTAGGGTAAGTATCTAGCAGGGGTTGCTGGGTCACCAAGGTTTTAATCTGAATCACCCCGCAACCCCACGATGTTTATCATCTGGGCTGGTGCTTATTTGCCATCTGCATCTCCCCTTGGGTGATATGCAATTTTTCCCACTGGTCATTTTGTTACTGTTGAGTATTTTTTTAATGTATTCTTGAAGGCAAATCTTTTGTCAAATATGTGATTTGTAAATATTACCTCTCAGTCTTTTCATTCTCTTGACCATGTCTTTTAAAATCACTATTGAGGACCCCCCTGGTGGCGCAAGGGTTAAGCACAGCACTGGTGAAGCTATCGGAGTTCAATCCCCAGCCAGGAAGGAGACCCACATGGCATAGCAAACCTCTCCTGTCTCGCCTGCTGCTCCCCTCAGCAGTGTCTTTCAGTCAATCTGCCTGGTCTGCTCCCCACTCTGTCTCTGGTGAATCGTCTCCCCCCCCCCACCTCTGGCCTGTACCCCAGCTCTTGTATGCACAAATAAATCTTTAAAAAAATAATTTGATGGATATAAAACAATGATACTTTACTCAATTTTAGCCATTTGTCTTATTAAACATTCATGTTATTTTCTTTTATTATTATTACTATTATTATCATCATTATAATGATGAATGAATTTCAGATTCTGGGGCAGAAATCCTGACCCCTTTTCTAATTATGTCAGAGGGGAGAGTCTTAGAAATGGGATTTCCAGCCCAAGAGGCTAAACCCTCTTTAAAAAAAGTACTACACGTCTCAACTGCTTTCCAGAAAGGTCAAACCAACTCATTCCCATCAGCTACAAGGAACACACTGAGTGCTGAAACACTGCCAGCACTGGGGAGGATCCTTTTAAAGCTCTGCCGTTTGATAGGAGGAAAACTGTATTTCCCTTGCGTGGTAAAATAATCCTTGCTAAAATCCAACTATCTCACCCCTGCTAAAAACCTGCCATGACTCCCTATTATAAGAATAAAGTCCATGCTCCTGACTGACAGATGGGAGTCCCAATATCAGCTCCCTTTCACTCCCTTCACTACCAAATTCTGCTGCTTCCTTTTCCTACCCTGTACCAGGCACTATAGTCTGACTGGTTATTTCTGAAACCCACTACAAAAGCTCCTTCCCCAAGGTTCTATCTACTTAACCTGGAATGCAGGTTTGTGGGCCCTGCTTACCATTCCCCAAAGTACCCAAGAGGGTACCTAGGAGAATTTTAGAGTGGTGGATTTACAGTCAGACTGGCTGTTACAGACCAGCTCTGCTGTGTGGCGTTGAGAAAGTAACCCAACCTCTCTGTGCCTCAGTTACCTCAACCCTAAACTGGCTGTAAGGACAGCAGCCACCTCATAAGGTTGTTGTAAGGATTAAATGAGTTAATAAGGGCACATCAGAACTGTGTCTGGCATTTGAGAAGTATTAATACATCTTAGCTACTCTTCTTGTTGATATGAGCCCCCTCTGAGCCCTGACCTCTCTCTCACAGGAAGCCAGTCACACACAGTCTTATTCCATCCGTTGTGTTGCTTCCTAAATGCATGAGCTTCGTTCTCATGTAAATGAAGCCAATAACCCTAACCTGCTTTACAGACTCACTGTGATGATTTATAAAGCTAATAGGTACCCAAGTGCTTTTTAATGCTGTATATCACTCTGCTGAGTGTTATCACCAATGCCCACCCCTAGTCCCTTGGAAGGAAGTTACAGGATAATCATGAGCTGCCATTTCCTGGGTGCCCAGCACCCTGCTACCTCATTTAGTGCTGATCCTGTGGAGCAGCGGCCAGGGTCCTGGCAGGAAATGCTACCGGAGACTTCCAGGAGCCTAAAATGGAGGAGATGTTTACAAGGCTGTTGAAGGGTGAGGGGAATCAAGGAGGGGCCACATGGCATTGGGGCCAGCAATGGCTGGAATAGCATTGAGACTCCCGGGGCTGAAGGGCAGGGGGCAGATGTGCTTCCCCAGCTGCAGCCAGACCCACGACGAAATCAGGGCCATGACAGGGAAAAGAGTACCCTGACTTCACTCCTTGTCCCTGGTCCAACAGAAACTCAGCTAGCCAGTGGACCCAGACCAAGAGGTTAGAGCAGGGAAGGATCAGGAGGGGAAGGGTGTGGCTAAAGGGGGATACAAACACCAGGAGACACGATTATTCACCGCCACCTCCTCCCATTTCGCAGATGAGAAGATTAAGTCCCAGAGACATGAAGTAACTTGCCTCTGTCACGGCGCTGCTGGGGAAACGGAGTGAAGGCAAGCTCGGGGCCATGGTGTCTCCCAGAGGCTCCCAGGGCTGACCACCGGCACCGAGGTGTTCGCAGGACTCTGGAAGACCCCGTGCCCCGGCCCTGCCTCTCTCCTGAGGCCTCCCCGTCACTTGTTCCCCGTGCCCCCCCCGCCTCCCCCTCTATCCGCCGTGGCCTCCGAGGTGGTGTTGGTTCTCTTTCCTCGGATCTGCCTTCTCCACCGTGCACCTCTTTCCTCTCATCTTCTCAGTCTTCCCGTCTCTCCCTCGGTCCCTGACCTTCATTTCTCTCAGCCTTTCCCGGAGCGAGCTCCCCGCCGTCTCAGTCCCTCGCCGCCCTTAGCCCCAGCTCGGTTCCCCGCGCCTCCCCTCTAGCCTGGGTCACCGGGCCTGGGCCTTCCACCTCCTCCTCACGCGCGCCCCTCCCTCGGCCCCGCGCCCTCCATCGCCACCCCCGGGACCCCGTCCCCGCGCTCCCCGCGTCCAGCGCCCGGCCGGCCCTCGGCGCCCCGCGGCAGGCTCGGGGCAGGGCCGCGGGGCGGGACGCGCAGGCTGGCGCGGCGCCCGCCTGAGTCACACGCATGAGGCAGCGTGAGTCAGGCGCGGAGGGAAGTCCCTGCGGAAGGGGCTTTCGGCGCCGCGATCGAATCGAGGAAAGAGAAAGTGCGCGGACGGCTCCTGGAACACGGTGACCTTGTGGGAGCCCAGCCACGCCCACCCCTGCCCGGGCGCCCGGCTCGCGCGCCCCCTGCCCCACCTGGCCCCCCGCCCTCCACGCCGTTCCAGATGCGCGCGCGGAGGGTGGGCGCACGGGGGCTCCTGCGCCCGGAGGCGGGCGGGGCTGGGACGGGGAGGAAATCGGGGTGCCGGCGGCTTTCGCAGGCTGTCTCCTGCGCCTGCACAGGACAGCCCAAAACGGCCTGGCGAGTGCCCCAGCCAGCGTCGCCCACCTGCGGTAGACCCCAACCCACTTCCCCACACAGGTGAGGACAGGGTGGCAAAGGGACCCCAAGAGGGTCGGCCGGTCCCGTGGGGCAGCTTGGGATCCTACAGGGCTGAAAGATTTTTCAGGCTCTCGTAAGCCGGAGATTGACCTAAAATCAGATCCGCTACATTCAATTAAATAAAAATGTATTGAATACCTATAAAAACTCGAGCCGGAAAAAATTTTTTTACATAAATGAAATCTCCAGCCAGGCGCTGAGAACCTGGGATACCACCGTGAAAAATATAATGAACAAAATATGTAGACTCCTGCCCTCCAAGAGCTGACATTCTGGGTGTGTGGGGGGAGACGATAAACAATAATCAAATGATCTAGACCACCAAGTCCCAAAGAAAATAGAAGGGGAGGCACATATGTAACACTTACCAATAGCCACATTAAAATGATAAAAATAAACATAAAATTAACTTTAATGATCTATTTTATTTAATCCAATATACCCATGTATTATCATTTCAACCTGTAATAAATATACCCCCAAAAAAGTATTTCTACATTTTTTTTTATACTAAGCCTTGGAAATCCATTAAGTACTTAACACTACCAGCACTTCCCCATTCAGACTTGCCACACTTCTGTCTCAGCGCCATCTGTGCCCAGTGGCAATGGGCAGCACAGTTAATGTGACAGAAGGCTATGGAATAAAAAAGGAAAGTGGGGGAAAGTAGGGAATAAAAAATGGAGGTAGGGAGAGTCAGTAGGGGTGGAACAGGAGTCAGGGAAGTGAGACCTGTAGCTCTGAGTCCTGGCTCTGCCACTGGCCTTGGCAAGTCATCTGATACTGCTGAGCCCCGATTTCATCTATGAAATGGGGACATGACTCTTGCTGTGTGGACTGGAGTAACGTGACTAAAACAAAGACTCAGGCACTCATTAAATTTTTTTTTTTTTTTAATCCCCCTGCCTGGCGCTGTGTGTGGCAGTGCCAGAGCATAGCCCCCTAATCTCAGAGTCATATTCCCTCCATCCCGCCCCTTTAATGGCCACCCAAAGCAGCCTAGCCCACCACCCCACTTCTAGTCCTTTCTTCTATTTCCATTTCTACCCCTTGCTACAGCAAGCTCATCTCCCTGGGCCTCAGTTTCTCTGTGTGTGTAATGGATACTTCAAGCTCTTGTGAAAAAGTATTGTAGACCTCATAGGTACCATCCAGGTCAGTGCCGAGCTGGGTGGGGCACTACCCAGCCTCTCTGTATGGAAAGTGAATTCCTTTTTTGGTTGCTGGGAGAAGGGTTTCTGCCCACAGCAATGTCACCCCCAAAGCTCTCTCCCTCCAAGGGCAAAATTGCTGAGTAAAAAGGTGCACAGAACCAAGGACAGATCACAGGGCACGGTGCAGGAGAGAGGGCTCTAAGCCAAAGGGTTGCTGTGGAACAGGCTCTGCATCAGCTTTATATACCCCACCTCTGCCAGAGCAGGTGGGCCTATAGTTCCACAAGCCTAAGGGATGTATGGGGATCAACTAGGAGCCACTTCCTGGGGGATTAGAGGGGGTGGGGAGGTTGCAAGTGGGATGAAAACAGACCCAGAGGGGCCCAAAGAAGGCATTAGGATATGGTTTGGGGGATGCAGACCCACCCTAATCTACCCTACCCCCCAAGGCCTGGGAACTGACAGGACACCCACGGTGGTGACCCAGAAACCTAGCTGTCAGCAGCTCCTGCCTCGCACTGCCCCGGTAGAGCGCCTTTACTTGCTGCAGGAGGCCCTGGAAGCTGCTAACCTGCTCACCTGCCAACCCCCAGAGACGCACCCCAGGCGCTCCAGATCTGAGTGCAGTATTTCCAGTCATCCTGACCTCAAACTCAGAGCTAACAGGGTCCCGGCCTGAGTTTGTCATCAAATTGTACCCCCCAACCTCCCCGACCCGGGTCACTCAGGTCGGCTAGTCCCTGAGGGCCTTAGACCCCTAGCGATTGGGTTCCTATAAAGTAAGAAAACAAAGGAAACCCTCCCTCCCGCCAATATTCACAGTGAAGACTAGGCCTTGGAGGACGTGAGACACCCAGGATTTACGGGGTGGGAGAAAAACTCGGAGACTGGGTGAGCAGGTAGCAAGCGTGGGTTTAGGCCAGGTTGGCGCGCGGGCAGCCGGCTGCGCCACTCCCCGCCGCCATCTCCTCCTAGCCAGATTCCAGACCGGCAGGCTCGCCCAGCTCAACCCGCCTCCCTCCTCCTCCGCTCTCCCGCCAGTGGCTACCTCCCCTCCCCCACCCCGCTGCTCTCCCCTCCCCCCAGCTACCCACTTCCTCCGCCCCTCCCCCAGCCCCTTCGCTCTCATTCATCCATCCATTCACCAAACTTTTGCTGAGCGCCCAGGGCCCCTTAAGGCCCTAGTGCGTAGCATGCGAGTGTGGAGAAGAAAACAAAGCCCTGGAGGATTCCCACAAATCCCTGGCCTGCGGTTGGCTCCTCCCCCAGCCCCCAGCCCACCTCCTCCATACCCTAGGCCCCCTCCCTCGGACCTCCGGTCTACTCTCCTTTACCTTCTCAGACCCCCGCACCACAACGTGTGGGGTAACAAGTCACAGTGTGGTACCCATGTGCTCCTGGGCTCAGACAGGTAGCACCCCCTCCTGACCATTGCCAGCATGGAGACCCCTGTCCACACTCTCAGTCCTAAGAAAGAAAGGTTCAGGGTTGCCTGGAGCGGACAGAGCACTGCATGATCTAGGACACATCTCCCTGTCCAGAGACAGAAGGAAGCAGCTGGGGTCCAAGGACGCTCCCCATTTCTGGTAGGAGAGAGTCTCCCCAAGGCTGGTTATGGAGGATGGCCACTCTTCAAGGCCCCAGAGATCACTGCTCCCCTTCCCCCAGGCCAGGACATATTCCCACTCTATTTGGAAAGCAAGCAAGGAACAGAGGAGAAACATGTCAAAGACCATAAGAAACTCTCCGTAAACTGGGGTGTGACATAGGTGGAAACAGGGGGCTAATTCTACAGGATTTGACTCTCCAAGACCTTGAGCTGGTTAATGAGCTGACTTGGACATCCAACCCTGCTGGCAAGTGGTAGGGCCTCAAGCCAGACTCCAGAACACCTCCCAGCCACCTCCCAGCCCAGGAGGATAGATAGGGTCATAGGCCTACAGTCACTGCCCTGCCACTTCCTTTCCCTGGCTCACCCCCAGGTGCTTTCATAGGCTGCACAACTTTAAAGTGTGTGTATTTGCAGCCATTCCTAACTGGGAGGTGGCAGCAAGCTGGAAGGCATTTTACCTGCAGAACCTGCTGCATTGTAAAGTTAGTAGTTCCTTAGACCAAAAGTAAACTAAACTGTCTTGTCCTCTGCAAAGCATAAACCTTATATTCACCTAATATGCACTGGGTGAGCTGCCACCCACCACTGTCTGGCCAACAAGCAACCCAGCTAACCTGCCCCAGCCAAGGTGGTTGTCAAGTGGCTGCCAACTCGTGATGGCAAAACTTAGGACCAAGGGAAAATACAAATTTCCCATGACTGGTGGCAAACTATAAAGATAGTGGCTACAGAAACGAGTCTGTGAGCAGGGGATCAGTTGATGATGACGTTGCAGTGTTTTTACGCTGGTAAATCAAAACTCAGGTGTCTTGGGAGAGTACAGAAACCATCTCAGGCAGGGTTACCCTGTCACTCGCATGACTATTTGCCCTTTACTCTGTCTTGAGTTTTGGGGACAGATGTCCTATTCCCGGCCCAATGCCCAGCAGCTTGGCCTTTGCAGATGACAGAAATCACTTTGGTTAAATCATTCTTCTTCATTCAACCCATTTGCTTTAGTTTTCTTTTTTAAAAAGATTTATTTATTTATGCATACAAGAACTAGGGTGTAGACGGGAGGTGCAGGGGGTGAGAGAATTTACCAGAGCGAGTAGGGAGCAGAACAGGCAGATCTACTGAAATACCCCACTGAGGGGAGCAGCAGGTAAGACAGGAGAGGTCTGCTGCGCCATGTGGGTCAGCTCCCTGGCTGGCGGGATCAAACTCATGCTGCAGTGGCTGGTGATAGCTTAGTAGCGCTGTGTCTTTAACCCCTGCCCCATCAGGGAGGCCCTCAACCCATTTTCTAAGCTTGAATACTTGTGAAGCCCTTGGGGATACCCCAATGAATATCATAGATGAGATTTCCTGCCCTAGTGGAGCTGACATTTCCTGGGGAGAACTAGACAGAAAATACCATACATAATTACGTTTATTGTTATTAGTTCCATAGACGAATTGATTATAGAGTATGTTAGAGACTAATAAGTTTAATGGGGGGAAAGTATCGTACAGCAGACAAGGGATTACAGGAAGAGATGTGCAATTTAAACTGGGGGGACAGGTAATATTGAACAGAGGACAGCAGTGAGAGGACAGCTTTGAGGATCTCTAGGGGAAACGCTCGTCAAGCAGAGGGAACTAGTAGTGCAGAGATTCTGGGAAGAGCACAGGCCTGTCAGGCCTGGGGAGCCTCCAGGAGACTGGTGTGACTGAGCAGAGCAACAGGTAGGAGGTAAGTGTGTCGGGGGCGGGGGGAGATTGCAGGACTTTGTGAGGACTTTTGTTTTTATTCTGTGTGAGATGGGAGCCCGTGAAGGTGAAGGAATTTGAGCAGAAGACAGACATGCCTTATGATTTAGGTAGAAAAATTTAAGCCCTGGAAATTAGGTACTTAAATAAACATTGGCAGAGGGCCTCCCTGCTAGTGCAGGGGTTAAGACTCAGCTCTAGCTGCTCCCCTCAGCAGTATATTTCAGCAGATCAGCCTGTTCCGCTCCCCACTCTGTCTCTGGTGAATCCTCTCTCTCACACACACACACCTCTGGCCTACACCCCAGTTCTTGTATGCATAGATAAATAAAATAAATCCTTAAAAAACCCAAAATAGCAGAAGTGGAGGTGGTGGCTCCAGTCGGGGCTTCCTGGAATATCATGGAACTGCCTGCCTCTGTCTTGGTAGGGGGTGTGAAATCAGAACCCCACCTAAATGGCTAAGTTGTAATCCAGGGGCAGGGGGTCGCGCTGCCACCAGACATGTCCCTTGACGACCACAAAGTTGGTGACTGGGTGCTGGATATTCTGGAGAAACCCTGTGTCTACATAGCTCACACAGCAACATTTCCTCCCCCTCCAAATTTCACTCTTTCTTTGGTGGGACCTAAGTCACATCCAAAACTGCTTCAATTCAATCCTCCAGAACCATGATAAAAATAAAAAAAAAAAAAATAAAATAAAAAAAAAAAAAAAAACAAAACTGCTTCAAGGGCCTCCCTCGTGGCGCAAGGGTTAAAGATAGTGCTATCAAGCTATCCGCAGCCTCTGCAGCACAAGTTCGATTCCCAGCTGGCCAGGGACCTCTCCTGTTTCACCTGCTGCTCCCCTCAGCAGTGTATATCAGTAGATCTTCCTTTTCTGCAGCCCACTCTGTCTCTCACCCCCCAGCACCTCTGGCCTCTACCTCAGTTCTTGTGTGCATAAATAAATAAGTCTTAAAAAAGCAAACAAACAAACAAACAAACAAACAAAACTGCTGGGGCCTCCCTGGTGGCGAAAGGGGTTAAGGTGCAACCTATGAAGCTGTCCACAGCCACTGAAGCATGAGTTCGATCCCCCGGCCAGAGAGGAGACCCACATGGCACAGCAGACCTCTCCTGACTTGTCTGCTGCTCCCTTCAGTACTATATTTCAGTTAATCTGCCTGTTCTGTTCCCCACTCTGTCTCTGGTGAATCCTCTCACCACCCACCAACACCTCTTGCCTGTACCCCAGTTCATATATGCGTATGCATAAATAAATCTTTAAAAAAAAAACCTGTGCCTATCTCAATGCCTGACCAATCTGGACAGCAAGGCTATCCAGCCTGGGAATGCAAGTAGTGGAAGGCAAAAGAGGCAGAACCTCAAGTTATTTAATAATCCCTCTGAGCCTCAGTTCTAAAATGGGGGCAACAGCATTACTGCCCTGGTTGGGGTGATGGGGGATCTGAGAGCATATATGCGTTTAGCATGTGCTTGGTCTGCCCTCACCCAATTCCTCAGGTCCTTTCCCCTGCTCCTCCCACCCCTGCAATTGGAGAGTTTGCTGGGTTTTCTTGGATCCCAGCCCTGAAGAAGGAGGCTGATAAAACAATGGTGTCCTGGGACCATAGAGTGTGGATGCTGGTTCAGGGCAGGGGGAGCAGAGCAGTGCCTGCCTTCTGGGCCCTCCTATTCACTGGAGAGTTTTTCCCTAGAAAGTTGGAAATAGAAGAGGCCCTCCTCCCACTCCAGGCCTGCCAGGCTTCCTGGCAGCAGAGCTCATGGTCAGCAGGGCCTGATCCTGCCAGATGACCAGATGTACTAGTAGCTGGGTGACTCTCTAGGAGAGTGGTCAACTGTGTGCCAAGGTTGACCACTATCTGCTTAATTGGGTCAATCCTGGTTGGAATGAGCCAGACCAGGTTTTTACCTGTTGCCTGGTCATAACTAATAGTGTCCCGTTTTACCTTTTGTTTTGTTTTTTAAAGATTTATTTATTTATACAAGAGCCAGGGTACAGGCCAGATGCTCGGGAGGGTGAGAGGATTCACCAGAGACAGAGAGGGGAACAGACTGACGAAAAACACTGCTGAGGGAAGCAGTGGGCGAGACAGGAGAGGTCTGCTCGCCATGTGAGTTGCTCCGAGGCCAGCAGGGATTGAACCAGCACTGCAAAGGCTGTGGACAGCTTCACAGCGCTGCGCTCAACAGCCTGCACCACCAGGGAGGTCCTTTTTTTTTGTTTTTTAAGACTTTTTTTTTAAGATTTATTTATTTATGCATACAAGAACTGGGGTACAGGCCAGAGGTGCAGGGGGGTGAGAGGATTCACCAGAGACAGAGTGGGGAACAGAACAGGCAGAGTGACTAAAATACACTGCTGAGGGCAGCAGCAGGTGAGAAAAGATTGGATGGGATGGAACTCCTGCTGCAGAGGCTGTGGATAGCTTCATAGTGCTGTGCTTAACCCCTTGCACCACCAGGGAGCCCCGCCCCCGTTTTTACTTTTAAGTGTACTATTTGTCTGTGAAAGCTGAGCATATCTATCCTATGAGCCAGTAATTCCTCTCCTAGGCATATCCCCCACAGAAATTTGCGTATCTACTCACTAAAATGTATTCTAGAAGAGTCACAGCAGCACTATTGTAATGGTCCCAAACCAGAAACTATCCAAATGCCCTTCAACAGAATGGATAAATAAATTTTAGTACATTCAGACCACATAAGTAGGATGCAGTGTGTTCTGCAGCCAAATGCAGTAACATGGATAAATCTCAGACATAACATTGAACAAGGGAGAATAACCTAGAATATGTAAGTCATGATTCTACTCATACAATGTACAGAAAGGGTGAAACTACAAGATGATGGTTAAGGAGGGGTGGAAATATTCTGTTTCTTGATCTCAGTGTTAGTGACAAGCGGTGTCCACTTCATGAAAATGCAATGAGCTGCACAAAGATTTGTGCATTTTTTCATCATTGAAAGGTCGACTTTAAACTGTACTTTTAACTGTTTACTTTAAACAATAGGTCAGACAATTCTTGTTCCTCTTTTCCCTGCCTCCTCCAATCTACCTACCATGGGGCCCCAGACACACACAGAACATTATTACATCTTACCCCCCTGCCTTTTGGAAAACTTCAGCTAATTCAACCGCTAAAACAAGCCATTCACAATTGCAGTTGACTCAGAAATAAGAGGTAACATGATAAGCAAATAGGCTGACTAGACAGATGCAATGAGACATAACCCCCCAGGGAATACCAGGAGCAATAACCTACCACTGCATTTCTAAGCCCAGACTGGGAGACTGTCAGGCCCCTACAACTCCCCCTGGTAAGGCAGGGTAAGAACAAGTCAAAAACAATTTCAACAGCCCAGGTGAAAATGTGCTTAAACAATTCACTTGTCCTGTAAAATAAAGTTGACCTGAACTCCCCATTCCTTGGACATTCCCATTGGGTTCATTGAAGGTCATCCAGTTGTCCTTGCAGAAACTATTAATATATATCCCAACTCTGACAATATGAAAATGCTTCCTCTGGGCAAGCTTGGTTTTAATAGCAATCAACTCCCATGGGGGACCCCTCAGTCTGACAAACTTGGTTGAGGTCCCTGGCCTAGAATAGTTCTTTCTCCCTGCCAGCCACACACCTGTCCGAACTCCATTAAGGCCTCTCAAACCCATCTCCTCCAGACTTGACTACCACAGCCATTGCTGCTCCTCCAGCAGCTCCTACTAAGTCTATCTTTAAGCATCTGACCCTCTAGTCTACGTTTCAAAGGTGCAGGGAACTTTGCTTGGCTGACTAGTTCTACTCCAGTTTGGGCCAGTTCCGGGTACATAGTAGGCAGGGCCTCAAAAGATACAGAATGTATGAATACTTTCTGTCTCATGGAATCTCCTGGACTGTTACTCAGCTTTCTCTGGTTGTGTTCCTGGTTTCCCCAACATGAAGTTCGCTGGGGCAAGGACTATGTCTTATTCATCTTTTTATTTCTACCACTCACTCTTGCTTAATACTTAAAGAGGAAAGGAAGTGACTTCTGGTCATTTGCAATCCAGAAAGCAAGGAGGTGGAGGTCAGCGGGTAGAGTTATTTGGATTTCAAGGGTGTGGGTAATCCTGGAGAGGAACAAGCTACTATATTTGCCTACAAATTTATTTATACCCACCTCCTTCCAGAGTTTGAGGTGGCTTACAAAAATATACATAATACAAGGTAAAAAACAAGTCTGTGAGGAAATCAGGACGAGGAAAAAATTAGAGTAGGAAAAATAAGATCAAGTCGACTTGATAGAAGTGGGCCAAAAAGTTGGTTAAGTTTTCCCAAAGCCCACTAGCGGCCGAAATCCCTCTCCCTTTCAGGGACCGCCACCTGCCACGCAAGGACGGGGAGAGCTGCCCCGAGGTTAGAAGAGCCCGGGGAGGGGGCTGCACGGACGCTCCCCCGAGCTTCCCAGGCCACCAGGCCCAGAGCCCCGGCCTAGACGCCTAGGGGGCTGAGGGGTGGGAGCGACCCAGGCGCGCGCCTTCTGTGAGGACTCTCCCCGGCCCAGACGTGGGAGCCCGCGTCGCGGGCTGGGGCCAGTGACCTGAGGAGGGTAGAGTGGGAACTGAAGGCGCGTCCTTCCCGTCAACGCCGCAAAGGTTCTCGAGCTGGCGACTCAAGGCCCTCCAGCCAACTCCACCGCGGCCTACTAAGCGCGGGCTCCGCCAGCAGGGCACAAAGATGGAGGGAGCGAGCGCGCCTTCCACCCCGCCCCACCCCCACCCCCGGCTCCAGACAAAGGGGCAGGCCGCCCCTCCCCCAGCCTCTCCCTCGCGCTGCCCCTCCACCCCCTCTCCCCTCCAGCCGCCCCTCGGTGACTTCCTCTCCCCTCCAGGGGCAGCCCAGGGACTTCTCAGGAACCGCCTTTCACCTGGGCGCGGGGCAGGGAGTCAGCTCGCGGAGGGCGGCCTCCGGGCCCACCCCTCAACCCCGGCGGCCCGGGCCCGCGGCCTCCCCTTTGAACCCGCTCCCGTGGCCCCCAGCGCCTTCCAGCCCCGGCACCCCCGCCCCGCCCGGCGGAGCACGTGCTGCCCCCGGCCCGGGGCGCCGGCCCGCGGCCTCGGGTGGGGGCTGGGCCCACTCCGCTCTGCTCCCCACCCCCACCGGAAACATTCCTGAAACATTCCTGAAACTAGGAGGCCCGGCCCCTCCGGTTCCCCACCCCGCCTCCACTGCGGGCTCAGGGCTCTCCTGGCGTCCCCCACTCCCCACCGCCGGCTCGCCCCTGAGGAGGGGGCTGGGCCCGGGCCTCGCTGACCGGGGAGGAAGAAGGGGAGCAAAGAAAAACATGAGTCACAGCCGTGTGTCACTGGGCCGCATTGCAACTCCCTGCATCACGGGAGGTGTGGAGGGCCGCCTCGGGGACCCGGGGCGGGGAGGTGCGCGCGCGAGGGCCCCGGCCCGGCCTGCAGGGCGCGCCTCTCCGCCAGAGCCTTTCTTCTCCCACCGCCCTCCCCGCCATCTTTTCACTTTGGCTTCCTCCTCGTTTGTGCAACAAGTCTTTGTGGAGCCCGGCGCCCGGCGGGTGAGCCCGGCGGGTATGGCGCTCGCGCGCGCAGCCCCTGCCCTCAAAGTGCTTCCAGGCGGCCGCGGGCTCGCGCTTCTGAACCGCTCAGAAAACCAGAGCGGAGGGAGCCGCAGCGCGAGGCGGGACGCGCGTCTCCCAGCCCCGGCCGGATCTCCCCGGGGAATGGCTTTACCTGCCCACGAGCAGTTGCGCCCGAGGGCTGCACCTTGATTATGATTCACTCGTGGGCACTAATAAATTAATAAAACTCTGCATTTCACAAGTTTCACGTTTGCATTTCACAAGACTAGTGTTTCACCAGCCAACCACGCGGGTTGGCACCGAAATGCACAAGCTGACACCTGTCCGCCCGGGGGGGGGGCTATTAGCCGCGCATCTGGGCGGAGGGGGCGCCGGGGAGGGCAGCGAATCGGCCAACAGGCGCCTTCC
This sequence comes from Talpa europaea, assembly GCF_964194135.1. NCBI lineage: Eukaryota > Metazoa > Chordata > Mammalia > Eulipotyphla > Talpidae > Talpa > Talpa europaea. The sequence continues at coordinate 96,283,126 of NC_140068.1, read as the reverse complement.
TCTCCGCCCGTCCCCGCCGCCGGACCCCCGCGGGCACGGACGCCGGCCCGCAACGGCGCGCCGGGGGGGCGTTAAGCCCACGCGCCCGGGGGCCCGTAGGGGCGACTCCCCCGGAAACCCCAGCTCCAGGCAAGTGAGGACGCCCTCCCCCCGCGACGATCGCTCTGCGCGCCCTCCCACGTCTCCCGGCCGGGGGCGGAGAGGAGGGGGCCGCCGCCCGCGCTGCCAGCCCCGGCCTCCCGCGCGCCGCCCCCAGGCGCCCCGCGCGGCGCGCCACTCCCCGCTGGAAGCACCCACCCGCGCGGTGGCGGCGGCGGCTGGCGGGCGGCCGCCCTTTTAAATCCCCGGGCTCATTTGCATGTCCCCGCCCCCTCGGTGACACGGCTGGCGCGGGCGGGCCCGTCCCCCGTGCCCCTGGGTCGCTCTTTTTAAGCTCCCCTGAGCCGGGGCTGCGCTCCTCTAATTGGGACTCCGAGCCCGGGCTATTTCTGGCGCTGGCGCGGCTCCAGGAAGGCGTGAGTTCGCGGCCCCTCCGGTGGCTTCCCTTTCCTCTATCTCTCATTTAATTGAATTATTTATTTATTGAGGCCGCGCACGGGCCGTGCCGGCTTCCTGCCCCTCGCATCCTCGGGGGGGGGAGCTCGCTGCCCCCCCTGGACGTGACACGGCGGCCCCCCGCGGGGCCCGGGCGGCGAGCACGCGGCGGCGGCGGTCTCTGAGCGGCTCTCTCCGGTTTCAGATCCGCATTCGCTCCCAGCGGCGGCGGCGGAGCCAGGCCGGTCCCCAGCGCCCAGCCCGTCGCCCGCGGCAGCCCGGAGCGCGCCCCGCAGGCCGGCGGCCGAGCTCGCGGTGAGTCGTCCCCGGGCCCGCGGCGGCGGCGGAGGGGGGCGCCCGCGCCCCTGCCTGCACGCCGCCCTCCCGCGAGCCGCGGGGCTGCAGCGCGCGCCTCCGGCTTTATTCCCAGGCCCGGGCGGCGCGAGCCGGGGCGGGGGAGGGCCGCGCGGCGCGGGGGCGAGCGGCCGGGCCCGGCGGCGCGGGAGGGCGCCCGCACCCCTTCCCCCGCGCGGCGGGCGCCCCGCGGGGGGCGGGGACCGGGGCAGGCGCGCGGTGGGGGAGGGGGCGCGCGGCTGCGGCGAGCGCGAGTTGTGCACCCGGCGGGGCTCGGTGCACCTCGCGCGGCCGCCGCTCCCGCCCGAGCCCGAGCTCGGGCCCGGGGTGTGGGGGGGCGGGCGCGGAGCGGGCTGCGGCGCCGCGGGAGAGTGGGGGGCCGGGCGCTCGACGCAACCTGGGGAAGTTCTAGAAGTGAGGGGGATGGGCAGGAGCCCCTCAATTCCGCCCTACCCCCCCCCGGCCTTGCTCGTGGCTCCCCCTCCTGAAGCGGATGAGGCCGGCACGCCAGCCCGGGTTTGGGGCTTCACCCCGACCCCACCTCTGGCCAGGCCTGCGCCTCTTCAGCCCCCGGGGCCGGGCCAGCCCTCCGCCCCCACAAACTGGTTTCTCAGCTTTGCTGGGCGCTGTTGGAACTAGTCCTTTGACTCCCCGTTTCAGTTCTTTTCCTGGGGTTTTATTTTGCGGGGAGGGCGCAGGGGGGGGGGCGGCTTTCTTCCTATCCCCCGCGCCCGCGCGCGCCAGGTTTCCTGCCCCAAGGCGGGCTTGGGTGCCCCCTCTGGCAGGAAGTGGGGCCGGGTGCACCCGCGTGGCGGTGCATGCGGTCGGGGTGCACCGGTTTCCCGCGCCTACGAGAACGGCCTGCGCCCCTCCCCCCGCGCCCTGGTCCCTGGTCTCGCCGACCAACCTGCAACGGCCCGGCCGGGACGCGTGCAGAGCCGGCCCTGGGCGGGGGCGGCGGGGACTAAGCTAACCTGCGGGCGGGGAGGAGAAGTGGCGTCCGGGTCGCCATCCTGCCTAACCTACTTGCTGTGTGGCCTTGGGTTTATCTGAAGGCCTCTCTGGGCTTTTTTTTTTTTTTTTTTTTTAAGAAAACAAGAGTGCCCCGTGATGATAATCTAGGGTCTTTCCTGCAGATTCCCGTAGCATTCGCGAAGCACACGTTGAGTGTACGGTATCCGGAGTGTAGTAACTTGAAGCCAGAAAAGTCTCATTACAAACTGAGGCAAGGGGTTGGGCCCTAAACGCGACTTTGCCAAGCCTCGCTGATGTTTAGAAACAGGTGGAAGAGACAAGCATTTGTTGGTCTCATAGAGAGGGCCTCAGGCCCATTCAGTTGGTGGCGGGGGGGGGGGGGGGGGGGTGCGGCAGCGAGTGGATTAAGGGTCCCCAGTAGCTAGGAGGGGGGGGCAAGCACTTCCAAGGAGACTCTCTGGATCATCCCCAGACAAGCCAGCCGGGCTCTCTGGGATCAGGGACTGACTTCCCCAACTGGAGCCCCCTCTGTGAGGGGGGCTCTACCAGACCTCAGGTGAGGTCAGCACTCATTTAGCTGATTAATTTTGATGTTTAGTTTGAAGGGGAACCTGTGGTGTAATATAAGATTCTAATCACTGCCTGTAATTACAGAGCAGGCCAAGCCACTAATGATGGAGCACGATAAATCACCAACCACCTTGTTTAAAAGGGTCTTCAAGACTGAAATACTAAAAAATGGGATAATTACCAAGCAAAGTCCTGCTGTCTGGAACATCTCTAGGCTTGAGAATGGGGAGCCATGGGGCCCTCCAGAGATAACAAGTTTTGCTAAAAACATTTTCTCCTCTCTGGGTTAAAATTGGAAACTGCATATCTGAAGGGGGGGACCAAAAGTCATTTTCAGATGTTTTAGTTCTTATTTTTATCAGTGAAGATTTCTCTTTTAAGCATTTTATTTATTTACTTACTTATTTTAAAGATTGATTTATGCATACAAGAGCTGGGGTACAGGCCAGAGATAAGGGGGGGGGCAGGGATGAGAGGACTCACCAGAGACACAGTGGGGAGCAGAACAGGCAGACTGACCGAAATACACTGCTGAGGGGAGCAGTGGGCGAGACAGGAGAGGTCTGCTGCACCATGTGGCCAGCTGGGATCAAACTTGTGCTGCAGTCTGCGGAATGTTTAAATTACCGGTTTGATGCTCAGTGGTGTGGAGAGTTGGTTGAGGCAGGTGCCCTACCATTACCCCCATTTTTACAGATGGAGGGGCTTTCAGAAGTGCAGCCATTTGGGCCCACCTTTTGCCCACCCAAGAATATGTGGAGCCCATAGGCTTCCCAGGTCACAATGACTTGGGAGTAATAACTGGGGGGATGGAGATGCTGGGGGGCCCTTTATCCTTTTTAATCCTCTAGAAGAGGCTCCCAAACCCGGGTACAGGTGCTCCTTACAGTGGAGGTTTTAGATAACTCCAAATTAGTGAGGCTGATTAAACCCAGCAGGTCTGTAAGAAGAGAAAAGACTAGAAAAGGACCAAGAAGCTTTTAGGGTTTGCCTTGCTACGCTCCACGGGCAGCTAGCATTTGTTCAAAGGGTCCATCTTGGAGAATTCCCTACCCCTTATGTCAGCTGTCATCCAAGGGAAAGACCTCATCTGAGTAGGTGGGCCTAGGGGTGAGAGAAAACCCATCTTTCAGCTTTGAACTCCCCAACCTCACCCGCTGCTGCTGATTCCAGCCACTTTCCAACCTCTTCCAGTCTCTTACCAACTTGAGTCCCCCAGGCATTCCCTGGAAGATAGCAGGGGCAAAATGGTGGGTGGGCACCATCCCTGGCCCATGCTGGTTGTGCATTGTCAAGGCTGGCCCTCTTACTTGGTCTTAAGCATGAGTCTTAGCAGATGGGCAGCAAGGTGGAGGGCAGGAGGTTTTGATACCCATGGCTGCCCAGGGCTCATTCTCTCCTCCTAAAGAGAAAAGTGACAGCAACTGGCTAGAGAGAGGGCCCTGGCAGTGCGAGGACCTTCACCTTGCCCACATTTATTTGCCCAGGCTATTCTCACCCCAGTCAGGTCTAGGCTGGTGGCAGGACAACCGAGAGCCCTTCTCAACAGGACAGCAGGCACGGACTAGGGCCAGTGGCCCAGCACCGCCCTGTGGCAGCTTCCTAGGCTGTACTGTACTGGCCTGTTGTGGGCAGGGTGGGCTTCCTGTACCGCCCTGGTGGAAGGGAGTTTCCTGCCCTCTACTTTGAGGGTGGTGTTGAGGGGATAGGTAGGAGGTGGCTCTTGAAGCAAAACGTTTGTTTAAAACCACTTTTCTTGCCTTCCAGCATCCCAGCCATTGCTCTTCCACCTGCTCTGTAGAAAAAGGAAGATGAGTGAGTCGAGCTCAAAGTCCAGCCAGCCCTTGGCCTCCAAGCAGGAGAAGGACGGCACTGAGAAACGAGGGCGAGGCAGGCCGCGCAAGCAGCCTCCGGTGAGTCCCGGGACGGCGCTGGTAGGGAGTCAGGTGGGTGTCTGAACCTTTGCCTCAGTTTACCCCTTTGGGCTAGGGAGGTAGCGGCATTTTGGCAGGCAAAACCAGGAACGGAGGGGTGCAAAATCATTCCTGCATACATGTGTCCGCCCCATACAAGTCTGTGTGCCCCCAGCACATGCTGGTCCTGGTCACATCCTCCTGGGACCACCCAGGAGAGAAGAGAGGGCTAAGGCATTTGAGTTCTTTTCTGAGCCTGGGCCACAGAGTCCAGAAGTGGCCCTATGGTCATCTAACCAGCGCTTACACTGGTAAAACACCTACCCTGTATTTCAGTCCATTTGGACTAGTGTGGGTATAAAACGTAAAGATGAGTTGTAGGAACAGAAAATCCGCACCTGAAAGTCTGGGGTTTGGGTTAGACTTGTCCTGGCTGATATTGCTCAGTCAGTTTACTATAGAGGCTTCTAAATGCTTGTCAGTTTCTTACTTCCTCATGTCACTGATGTCAAAAAGCACTCATTCCTGGGCCTCATTTTGAGTGACCTTGGGCTAGGCTTTGCCCCTGGCTCTGTAGAAAGAAATGAAGCCCAAGAAGTGGAAAATGTTGGGGTGTTGCTGGTATAACTGTGGTGCGGTCCTACCTTAAGGTCCTGCAGGGTGAGAGGGCCAGCCTGGCACCTGCGGGTACCCTTGGGTGTGGCAGACAGGCTGTGGGGCGCTGTCATGTAATGGAGGTCTTTGTTTCTCTCAGTGAGTGTCCTTGAGCACAGGGGCAGCTGTTGGGGAAGCCCAGTTACTTTGCTGGGGAAGAAAGGACAGGAGCTCTTGACACATCAGGAAGTTGTTGTGCATCAGAGCTCGAGCGTCCCCCGCTGTCTGGTAGAGGGGTGTCTGTAATGACCAGTTTGTGGCATGAGCGAGAAGGAACCTGGAGTGTGGAATGCAGCTGCCCCTGTGCCATCCCACAGTGTTGGGGGACACACACACACATCCTTTCAGCCCGCCCATGGCCTCTCCCATTCTCATACATGCCTTTTGATTGGGGATCAGTGGAGGGGGTGTCAGGAGTCGACAGCCCCCCCCAGAAACAGGAGCAGATGTGCCTTCACTGCTCAGCTTCTGTGTATTATGCACAAGCATTTTATTCTGACCCTGGCTTATTCAGGAGCAACAACAACAAGGATCTCTGGGGTTCCTTCTCTTGGGAGGCAGTCCAGGGGGATTCTAGTTTGCAGGTAGAGGCCGGAAGCCCCTCTAGAAGCCTCCTAGGAGATCCTCTTCTGTACCCGCAGCGGCTGCCAGCATGTATCACCTGAGGGAGGCTGGGCAGGGGCCTGGCGCAGTGCTGGCCAGTTGTCATGCAAGCACACATTCTTCCTTTAACCCTCATGATGCCCTGCAAGGTGAGTCTGAGCAATATTTACAGATGAAGAAGCTGAGGCTCAATCATTGTCTTGCTTGGATGTGGGCAGACCTGCCCCCAAGGTCCTCTTGGCAGCTTGTCATTCTGTGCCTCTGGGGAAGCCAGGCGAGGGGCTTTGCCAAAGCTGGTCAAACTGAGAACTGTGAATGAGTCCTAAGACTTAAGCTCTGTGGTTCCTGTGCATTCCTGGGTGATGATTCGCTGACCTAACCCTGCTGGGGTGGGCAGAGGGGCTCTGTCTTCTGAAGGGGGTGGGGCAGGGGGCACCTGTGTCCCTGACTGCCCATCTGTCATTACAGAAGGAGCCCAGCGAAGTGCCAACACCTAAGAGACCTCGGGGCCGACCAAAGGGGAGCAAAAACAAGGGTGCTGCCAAGACTCGGGTAAGGCTTGAGGGGCCCCTCCTGGTGGACAGTTCAGGGCCCTCTCCCCACAGGTACAGCTGTGGGGGTGTCTGAGAAGGGCCTCTGGTGCCTCTTCTGGAATAAGGGACGGCAGTGGGTCTTTCTAATTAGGGGAAATAAGGTGATGGCTGAGGCCTCACTTTTGGGGCCTGGTGGGCCTGCCTGGGACACTAGGACAGTGGTGAAAAGTCAGATGTCCTCTAGCTTTCCTGGTTTGGGGAAAGGCAAGGTGGGGAGAAGGAAGAAACAGCTCCACTAACTCGGGCTGAGTGGTACATTCTGTCCTGGGGTGCTTTAGAGCCCCGGAGGATATGGGTGAAGGTCAGAGTCACAGTGGCATCAGCCTTCAGAGTTTTGCTTTTTATTTTACTTATTCTGAAATGCGACTCATATCCTCTGAGTCATGGGTGGGGGGCGTGTGTGTATGCTGGGGGAATGGTGGCTGGCCAGTCATCCCCAGCTGGGCTCGGGTGGACCTACTGGGGTGAGTCCTGAGCAGAGGTGAGTAGTGAGACCCCATATACCTCCCCCTCATCATCCGGGATACTGCATTGGGTGAACATCTTTGACATAGTGCATCTTTTCTCTGACTGCCTAGAAAACCACCACAACTCCAGGGAGGAAACCAAGGGGCAGACCCAAAAAACTGGTAGGTGAAGGGGCAGGGGTTGCGACTGGGCTCTGTGGGGAAGGTGTTAGAGGGTGAAGCCTCATCTGCACACCCACCACAGAAAGGGCTTCTCCCTGGCCTGCAGGGGCTGGAAGCATGGGCAATTCCTTGTACCCAGGCCCTGAGGGGATTCACCCAGGCCTTTTTTATTTTATTTTATTTTTATTTTTTTTAAAGATTTATTTTTATTTATTTATACAAGCACTGGGTACAGTCAGAAGCGCGGGAGGGTGAGAGAATTCACCAGAGCCAGAGCGGGGAGCAGAGCAGGCAGAAGGACCAAAGCACATTGCTGAGGGGAGCAGCGGGCGGCAGGAGAGGTCTGTGCACCTTGTGGGACCCTCCTCCGGTGGCCCGGGAAGCAGCCGGGGATCGAACCGGAGCTGCAGGCAGCTTCGCAACCCAGCGCTCAACCGCTGCGCCACCACCACCACCAGGGAGGTCCCACCCAGGCCTTTAAAGGAGTAGGGAGGGAGCTGAGGTCTGAGCCTAACCAGGTCAGACCTAGTGTAGGGGTTTCTATTTTCTGTATCTATAGTAGGACACTCAGACCCCCCCGGGGGGGGGATCCTGGAGGGCATCTAGTCTGCCCAATGTAGAAATGAGGAGAGGACCCCACCACGATCCAAGGGTGGGAGAAGCAGCAGCTCAGCCTGGGTGCTGGGCTCTGCTGGATGGGAGTCCGTGTGGAGGTGCCTCCACATGGAGGCATGTCCATTTCTGGGCCCTCAAGTAACTGGTGGTGGATGTGAGTTGGGAGACCACTTTAGGGGTTCACTGTAGTTAGAGTCACCTAGCCTTCCCTCTGACCTTTTCCTACCCCCAACCTGCTCCCTCAGCTTCTGGATGCATTCGTTCCTCGAGCTGAGTGAGCCACAAGGGTGAGGGGGGCTAGAGGGGTGCTGGCCAGAGCCCAGGAGTGAGTAACCGGAAACAAGTTGTTTTGGAGTTTGTGCCTGGCACGGGGGCCGAAGGCCCATGTGGTGTCCCAGCATTCCCGCCCAGTGAGTGAGCCCCGCAGGCACACACTTCTCCTTCCTCCCCACCCTGGCCTGGGGTCAGACCTCCTGTGGGGGCCAGTCCACAGGCCTGAGGCCACCTGCTTCCCCTGTATCCACCAGGGGGGGCTCGTGCATCCTCCAGTCACCCCTTCGCTTCCCGCCCCCCCCCCTGCCTGCCACCTCCTCTCTCCTACAGAGAGGCAGTCACTTCCTCTCTTCCTGGCTCTCAGTGGCTCCGCAGGTCTCCCCAACGGCCCCCCCCCCCCACCGTGGTCCAGAGGGGCCTGGCTCTGAGAGAGCAGCATGTGTGTGGTTTGTTTCCCTCCCTTTAAATTCTTTCTTTTTTTATGAATGAAACTGGGCTCTGGAGGTTGCTGAGTCACCCACACACTCAGCCCTGACTCATCCCTGTTCTGGAGGGCTATCGAGTGCAGGGGGGAGGTGGCGGGGCTCTGACCTGGGCCTCCCTCCCCTCAAGCTTGGGTGGAGGAGGAGGGGGCCAGGCCTGGCACTCGTACTGATGGCCCTGCCCGCCTTGTAGGAGAAGGAGGAAGAAGAGGGCATCTCGCAGGAGTCCTCGGAGGAGGAGCAGTGAGCAGTGACCGCGCCGTGCCGCCTGCTCCCTCACCCAGGAGCAGTTTCCTTCTGGGACTGGACAGCTCCGCTCCCACCGCCCCCGCCCCTAGGCCCACGCGTCACCACCCCTCCCTGCCGCCACCCACCTGCACCCTCACCACCACACACTACACAGCACACCAGCCGCTGCGGGGTCCCCGAGGCCCGAGTGGGGAGCAGTTTTCCTTTGGGCTCAGTTCCCAGTAAGCCCTCCGCCTGTATACACACCTGCCCTCCTGGACAAAGCTGATTTGCCACTTAGCTGCAACCTGCATCTGCTGCCTCCCTGCTGTCAGCGGTGGGGACATTGCTGTCTGGGCTCTTGGTTTGGGGATCCCTTCTGCTCCCCCACTCTTCCCTCTGGTATCCCGTTCAGGGGCCTAGGTGGGCCCCCCTGGCCTTAAGGGGCCCGAGCCCCATCTCATTCTAAGGCCCCACTCCACTGTACTGGCAGGTATGGTCAGTGGAGCGGGCTGCTTGGCCAAGACGCCCCCAACCAACCTGTGTTGCTCTCCAGGTGTGGCTCACACCCACTTTTCTTCCTTCGCCTCCCCTAGTCCCTGTACTAGGTCGAGCAGTCCCCTTTGGGGTACTGGAAGGAAGGTAGGTGGGGTCTGAGCCCCCTCCCCCCCCATCTGCTCTCACTCTAGGCCTCAGTTTCCCCTTTCCTCACATGGGGCACTAATAACAAGGAGCTAGCCTTGCCCACTCCCCCCCTCCTGCTCCTCCCCAGCCCCCAAGGTTCTGGTTCCATCTTTCCTCTGTTCACAAACTACCTCTGGACAGTTGTGTTGTTTTTTTGTTCAATGTTCCATTCTTCGACATCTGTCATTGCTGCTGCTACCAGCGCCAAATGTTCATCCTCATCGCCGCCTGTCCCACCCCCCCCTCCCCGAGATGCTCTCAGGGGATGGGGCCTGGGCAAAGCAGGCGGATACCCCAGTTCCAGGGAAGGTGGGGCTCTGCCCCTAGGATGCTGCAGCAGAGTGAGGGGGGGGCTGTGTTGACCGTCGAGGGTGTAGGGGCCACCTTCTCCCCCTGTTCTGTCGGGGAGGAGGGAGCCATTATTTGTCCCAGCCTGGGGCCCCCCCTCTGGTTTCCTATTTGCAGTTACTTGAATAAAAAAAATATCCTTTTCTGGACTGGAGTCTTACCTATGGGGGGGTGGGGGCCCTTTGGAGGCACCCTGCCCAGCTCTGCAGGCTACTGGGGAGGCGAAACAAGACTCTCATCAGCCACACCCCTAGCCACAAAACAATTTATTTACAAAATATACATACAGAACGCTGTACATCTGCCCTGTCACCATGGAAACAACTCCAAAGCCAAGTACGGGAGAGCTAGAGGAAGGTGGTGCCCAAGGAAAGGGCCAAACTGCCTCCAGATGAGCCTCCTTAGTGCCTGGGGGTGGGTGGCAAGCTCAGCCCATGGGGACTGAAGTGGGGTGGGAATGAGGTGATGGGGGGGCTGGCTGCTAGGCAAGGATTAAGGAGATGGTCGCGGACAGGATGGGTGGGAGGACCTGAGACCCAGTACCCAGCTGGGAAGCTGGGGCTCCTGGGAGGGGCAGCAGCTGGGCGCTCCAGGGCCCTACGGTCTGAAAATCAGGGCCGGGGCAGGGTGTTGTCATGTCTTGACGTCCAGCAAGGGCATCCGCTTGTGCTGGTAGCCGCTCTGCCAGCCGGGCACCACCTGCCGGGGATAGAGTACACCACAGGGCTGGGCTCTGACCCCTGGGAGTTCACGATGCTCCCACTAGTCAGCCCAGATGGGGAGGGCTAGGCCAGGCTCTAGTGTCCAGCTGCCTGGTTTTCCCTGCTCAGGATGCTCACCTTGGGGTCGCCCACGTCAGAGAGGAGCTCCTGCTCAGCTTCGTGGAGTTCCTCAGCAGGGTCATAGCTGTACATGGGGAGCAGGTGATGGCGAAGCCGGTCCACCCTGGGAAATAGAAGAGGGGCTCAGGCCAGAGGGATCCAGCTCCTCTTCAAGCAGCTGACAGCCCTAAGGGTATACATGCCTGATTCTAAAGGGGGTTCTCCCTAATGGGGTGTGGGGAATTCTAGGCTCAAGATGGCTGAGGGGCAGCAGACATATATGCAGAGAACTCAGGTCTATGAGAAGAAGTTTTAAGCAGAGTGCAGAGGAGGCAGCACTAGGGGTGGGGACACTCACCGCTTTTTCTTCTGGACATACATTACCTGTAACAGAGACAGCACTGTGGGGGCTGCTGGGCCCACAATGGCCCACAGGCAAGACGGCCCCACCTCCACACCCTCCACTCCGTCACAGCAGGACAGCAGAGATGCTGTGTCTAGGCTGGACCAGGCCCACCCAGCCCTGTCATAGCAAAGGTTGTGGGTATCTGTGTGTGCTTGACGGGGACTCCTTACCACAGCCACCACCACCCCGACCAGGGTGATGAGGAAGAAAGGCCCCAACACATAGCCCACCATGGAGTCGCTGTTGGCCTGGGGGGCATTGGGCACTGTGGTGTTACTCATGACATCGGCAGCCGCAGGGCTGGGTGGTCAGCATGGGAGTAGTGCCTCGGGAGGGCGCCTCCACTGGGCTCCCTGGGGAGGAAGAAGGGAGGTTAACCGTTTCACCCAGGGTGACATCAAGGCTCTGGAGCCCTCCCCCAGAGCTGGAGATACCAGGAAACTTGGGTCAGGTACTGGGCCAGGGGCTCCTCCAGGTCAGTGTGCTGGCCTAACTCCAAGGACTAGGCAAATCTTGGGTGTAAAGAGTACCAAGGGAAGGCCCAAACCGAGGACCCAAGTCCTGCCCAGCTCGTACCCCCAAAGCACTATGGAACCCAGTCCAGAGCTGGTCCAATTATTTGCAGATCTCAACTCCTGGGGAAAGACTAGAGGTAGATTCCCACTTCCTGCCCCAGACCTTCTGAGGCACTGAGCCAATCTCAAGTGAAACAGATTAGGGAAAACACCTGAGGGTCCTGCACTGTGGTCTGGGAGGTGGGGAAGAGGCCCAGCTCAGTCCGTGCCCTCCTCGTCCCTGGTACCTCTCCAGACAAAACCTGGACACCCTCTCCCACATCTCTCTGCCGCGAGGGTGGACACAAGTGGGCAGCGCAGGACTGTATCTGTGAGATGATGTCACCTCCCGCTGGTCCCCCCCGGGGCTCCGCCCAGGCCCCTCCTCCCCTGGCCTGCGCTGACAGGTGAAGGCGAGGGTCAGCCCCCACTGCCCACCGACAAATGCAAGGAGACGGTTCGTGGCGGCTGCACGCGCAAGCCCCGAGGCCCCTGACCCCGGTTCGCCTGGGTTTCCATCGGAGGGCAAGGTGCGAGCTACTTGCCCGGGTCTCCGTGGGGGCACCAAGGTTTGCCCGAGTCGCGTGCTCACCGTCCCATGATGGAGGGACATGCATAGGTGGGGAGGGTGTCCGGTCACTCCGAGGATGCGGACCAACAACGGAGGGCGGGCGGTCCTTCCCACGATGGAGGCTCAGGCCGCGGGAGGGGGTTTCGGGGAGCGCGGAGGGGCCTCCCCGGACGGTGGCATCCTGGCAGCCCGGCAGCCCGAGGCGTGGCCCCGCGCCCGCGCGCCGCAGCCCGTCCAACCCGGCCCAGCCTTACCTCCCGCCGCGGCAGCCCGGTCAGCAACGCCCTCGGCTGGCTCCCGCGCCCCGGAAGCGCAGGCGGCGCGTGATCAAAGGACCCGGGGAAAGGGGCGGGGCCGCGGAATCAGGGCGCAGCCAATGGGGTGGCGGAAGCCGGCCGGCCGGCGAGCGCCGGAGCCGCCAATCCGGAGGCGGGGCGGGGGCGGCGCGGAGGCGGGGGCGGCCGGGCTGCAGGGCCCACCCGGCGGCTGCAGGGGGCAGCCGAGGGCCGCGCAGCAGGGGGAGGGGCGGGGCGCGAGGGGGGACCCGGCGGGCCCCCCGGGCGGCCCCCGGCCGAGCGCCCGCCCGGGAGATACGAGGCCGCCAGTGGGGGGCGCTGTCGTCACCCCTGGGTGCGCGCCCGGGTGCAGCGCCGGGCCACGCCCCGACGTCCCTCCTCCGCGGGCTCTGCCCGGGCCCACGAGGCCGCCAGCGGTGGGTGCCGCGCCCCCCAAGCCTCCTGCTGCGACCGGCTCTTCGGGCTGTCGGGGGTCGGGTCCCGCGGTGCCCGGCACGACGCCCGCGCGCGCCTCAGTCTAAGCGTCTGTGAAACAGGTTGCTGTGAGGATGGAACGGCGCATGCACTAGGAGCCCCGCACACGGCTCCTTCTGATACTGAGTTCCTCTTGTTCGCTTCTTTTCCGCTTTTCCGAGCACAGACTTCAGTGGAGTGAGGTCTCCCCGGCTCGGTTAAGTTGCTGCATGGGTGAGCATGGGTCAAAGCTTTCGGGATCTGATAACGAAAATGTCACGTATTGGGGAAATCTGATTAAGATTGGTGGATAGTGGGCCTCCCTGGTGGCGCAAGGGGTTAAGCACCGCACTATGAAGCAATCCGCAGCCTCTGCCGCACGAGTTTGATCCCCGGGCAGGGAGCTACCCACATGGCGCAGCAGACCTCTCCTGAGTTGCCTGCCCACTGCTCCCCCCAGCAGAGTTTTCAGTCAATCTGCCTGTTCTGCTCCTCACTCTGTCTCTGGTGAATCCTCTCACCCCCCCAGACCTCTGACCTGTACCCCAGCTCTTGTATGCATAAATAAATAAATCTTAAAAAAAAAAAAAAGCTTGGTGGATATTACCAATGTCGGCATCTTGGTGGTGAGAACATGCTATAATTTTGTAAGATGTTACCATTGGGGGAAGCTGGGCAAAGTGTACAAGGGAGTTCTGTTTTCTTTTTTTTTTTTAAGCTGTATTTATTTATGCATACAAAAACTGGGGTACAGGCCAGAAGTATGTGTGTGGGGGTGAGAGGAGTCACCAGAGACAGAGTGGGATCAGAACAGGCAGACAGACTGAAATACACTGCTGAGGGGAGCAGCAGGCGACTCAGGAGAGGTCTGCGGTGTCATGTGGGTAGCTCCCTGGCAGGGTATCAAACTTAACCCCTTGCGCCACTAGGGAGGCCCTGTTTTATTTCTTACAGCTGCATATGAATCCACAATATACACACAACGTAGGTGTGTATGTAGTTACATATATGTCTATATAGTTTTATACCAGAGCCCCCTCTCCAAAATCACATGTAAGTCGGAAAACTCCATTCTGGCAGCTGATGGAATGCACCCAAGAAAAAAGTTGTGGCAGCTGAACTAAGATGAGGCCCCCTGGGTCCTGGGTGTTACTGGAGATACAGGGATGGCCTGGTCATATTATTCTTGCCAGAGAAGCCTTTGGAGCAAGTGTGAGGTGCTGAGAGCCAGGCCCTGCTAGCCAGATGCAACTGAGAGGGCTGGGGCACTTGGCCTGGTCTAGCCTTGGTTTCATCAGGTCTTTTAGAGAAGGCTGGGTGAGGGCAGTTTGGTGCAGAGATGGGCTCAACTGGCAACCAGAGGGCAGGTGGACACTCAGATCTCTTGTGTCCAAACGCTACCATCTGATTGGCGGAGAACCAGAGAAAGGAGGGAAGAAATGAGAGAAATACCAGATAAACTTTTTAAAAGATTTATTTATTTACGTATACAAGAACTGGGGTGTAAGCCAGAGGTGCGGGGAGGGGGTGGTGAGAGGATTCACCAGAGAGAGTGGGGAGCAGAACAGGCAGCTCTACTGAAATATACTGCTGAGGGGAGCAGCAGGCAAGACAGGAGAGGTCTGCTGCATCATATGTGAGTTAGCTCCCTGGTTGGGATCGAATTGAGGCCCAGTAGTGGTGATAGTACGAGACTTAACTCCTAGGCCACCAGGGAGGTCTGCCAGCTGTGTTCTTCATGCAGCCGCTAGCTCAGGTAGGGAAGGGGCAAAATAGGACTGAGGTGTACCTCATCAAGTTTTGACTGTTCCCTTCCCCACACTGCCATGGTTAGTACCTGGGCACTTCCACTAAGACCTTACTCCCTGCTCTAGATACACCTACAAATCATAAAAACAAGACCTTTGACAATAATTTGAAAATATCAAATTATTAACCAGCAACTTAGATTCATTCCAGAATTAACTTTAAAGAGATTTATAGGAATATAAAATATCTAGCCCCTGACAAAGTAACATTTGTAATATGTGGTGTTCATTAAAAAAGGGGAGGGCCTCCACGGTGGCGCAGCGGTTGAGCGCTCGGTTGCGAAGCTGCCCGCGGCCTCTGCGGCGCCGGTTCAATCCCCGGCTGCTCCCCGGCCACCAGAGGAGGGTCCCACATGGCGCGCAGACCTCTCCTGCCGCCCACTGCTCCCCTCAGCAGTGTACTTCGGTCCTTCTGCCTGCTCTGCTCCCCGCTCTGACTCTGGTGAATTCTCTCACCCTCCTGTGCTTCTGACTGTACCCAGTGCATGTATAAACAAAAAAACAAACAAACAAACAAATAAATAAAACATGCCTCTATAAAGAAAAAAATCTTAAAAAAAAAAAAGGGGCAACTGCAAAAAATACCACAACATGCAAAGTGCAGGAGAATATATTCAATACAATCTATGATGAAGAGAATGCCCCATCACTTAAAACCGACCCAGAACTGGGGCCTCCCTGGTGGCACCAGGGGTTAAGACACAACACTATGAAGCTAGCCCCAGCCTCTGCAGCACGAGTTCAATCCCCGGTCAGGCAGGTGACCCACATGGCACAGCAGACCTCTCCTGTCTTACCTGCTGCTCCCCTCAACAGTGTATTTCAGTCAATATGCCTGTTCTTCTCCCCACTCTGTCTCGGGTGAGTCCTCTCACCCCCCACACCTCTGGCCTGTACCCCAGTTCTTATATGCATAAATAAATAAATCTTTAAAAAAAACTAAACAACTGACCCATAACTGACCCAGGAGTTAGACCTAGCAGAGGACATGAAAAACAGTATTCCTAAGTTCAAATAGTTTTTTTTTTAAAGATTTATTTTATTTATTTATACAAGCACTGGGTAGAGTCAGAAGCGCGGGAGGGTGTGAGAATTCACCAGAGCCAGAGTGGGGAGCAGAGCAGGCAGAAGGACCGAAGTACACTGCTGAGGGGAGCAGCGGGTGGCAGGAGAGGTCTGCGCGCCATGTGGGACCCTTGCCAGTGGCCAGGGATCGAACCGGCACTGCAAAGGCTGTGGGCAGCTTCACAGCCCAGTGCTCAACCACTGCGCCACCAGGGGAGGCCCCTAAGTTCAAATAGTTAAGGAGAGATAGGAAGACATTTTTAAAAATTGAATAAATGCAGACTATAATGTCAGAGATGAGAATTAAAACTAGATGAGATTAATGGGAGATTATATGCAGAAGCAAAGATTGGTGAACATGAAGGGAGGACAGCAGAAACCAACCAGAATGAAACATATGACAACAGTGAATTCAGAAAATTAAAAAAGCATCAGTGAACTGTGGGACAAACTCAAGTGGCCTAATACAGGCATTTCTCATTTTATTTCATCTTGCAGATAATTGTGCCTTTTACAAGCCCCTCCATTACCACAATGATTATGACTTCCGAAGGCTCAGATAATGGTCAATGGTCAACAATTTTTAGCCCAAAATTTTTTTATTAAGGTATATACAGGTTTTTTTTTTTTTTTGGACACAAAGCTGTTGCACACTTGGTAGACTACAGTCTAGTGCGAACCCAACTTTTGTATGCACTAGAAAACCAAAAATTTTCTGTGACTCACTTTATTATGATACTCACTTTTTTTTTGGTATGGAACTTATCCTACAACAATTCTAAGATATGCCTGGATATGGGTAACTAATGGCACAGACAGAGAGACAACGGGCAAAAATAATTGAAAGGGCCTCCCTGGTGGCCCAGGTGTTAAAGACAGCGCTATCAAGCTATTGCCAGCCACTGCAGCAGAAGTTCGATCCCTGGCCAGGGAATTAACCCACATGGTGCAGCAGACCTCTCCTGTCTCACCCGCTGCTCCCCTCAGCAGTGTATTTCACTCAGTTTGCCTGTTTTGCTCCCCACTCTGTCTCTGGTGGATCCTCTCACCCCCTGCACCTCTGGCCTACACCCCAGTTCTTGTATGCATACATAAATCAATTAAAAAAAAAGAAAATTAAATGCCTGTACTACAAACCCTAAAGTAACTAGTAAAATTACAGAATATAGGTAATAAGCTAACAAAAGAGAGACAATGGAATAAAAAATAACCTAAAAGAAGGCAGAAAAGGAGGGGATGGGAACAGATGAGACAACTAGAAAATAATTAGGATAAACTAAAACCTGTATCAGTTTTCTTGTTAAAGGAAAATGATCTAAACAACTCAATTAAAAGGCAGACAATGTCAAATATAATAAAAAAATCAATTCCCAAGAATGAGCTCCTAACAGAAATGTACTTTTGAATATAGGAACTCAAATAGGGTATGAGTGAAAAACCAGTACATCCTGTTTTGCTTGTCAAAAGAAAGCTGAGAGGACTCTAAGGACTCTAATAATATTAAAGGCAAAGTTGATGTCACAGCAGAGAATATTATCAGGGATAAAGAAAGTCAGTTCATAATGACACAGGGGTTAATTAATCGAGGATTTAACAATCTTAAATGTTCATGTGTCCAATAAAAAAGCTTGAAATGATATTAAAAACTGATAGAATTGTAAGAAAAACTATTACAATTATAGTCAGGGATTTCAATTTTACTTTCTCAGTAATTGATAAAATAAGTAAACAGTGGGCCTCCCCGGTGGCGCAGCGGTTGAGCGCTGGGCTGCGAAGCTGCCCGCAGCCTCTGCAGCACTGGTTTGATTC